>NW_027286763.1:57083726-58283726 GCF_022747635.1 Hetaerina americana | reverse complement strand
GAACGATATGTGACGTAAAACACAAAAATAAATCACGATAACTCGACAAAGTTCAACAGACTATGAAATACGGCATGAGGCATTTTATGACGTCGCAACCATTTGTGAATCATACGCAAATCGCCAGGGTTGAAAATTACTGCAAAGAAACTGTTATTTATTTCCTCTTAATGCTTAAAATTTTACAAACACTCACGTCACGCACAACAATAATAAAAACAGGTAATTAAATAATGAATCGAAATTAATGAAAAATATCAAAAAATACAGCAATTATCGGGCGCATTAGCATTTGAAATTAAGTGACGGGGAGAATTTAGAAAGCAAATATGGAGATTAGGGCCTAATTGCGTCAACCTTCATAAGAGAGATTAAATTAATGTGACTCCCCCAAAGGGGGAATCCAAATAACAACCCAGATAAAAAAAATTACATCCACGAGCACAAAAAAAACGGTCACGAACAATTAAAAAAAAATAACATTTGAGCACGAAAAGATAAGCTAAGCGAAATCTTAGGGTTCAAAAATATACGCCACGCATTCAAACACGAAATGTAAAATGGAATAATTCCACGGGGTCAGCGGAAATCCGTGTTTTTCTAATCACTTGCCCATAGCTGCATAATGAGAAAATTTTAAACAATGAAATGGACATGGACATTCCGATTATCATCACAAATGCTCGCGGAAATTCTTCTGTGAATTCCTACCAAAGAAAGAAATAATTTTATCCGCGGAGCGTCGGGATTATTAGGCCACCAAATTTTGCCGGAATAATTCCCAGATATCTTGATGGTAAACACATGGGTGGGGTGGGAGGGAAGAGTTATATTACGGAGCTCCTCAATGGTGGAGAGATACTGCCGCAGAACCCTAATTTGTTTTTTTTTTCTCCTCGGCCATAGGAAAGCAGATACAGCTGGCATAGAAAGATCGGCAAATCGGCCCAAACGACACGCGGCTCCGAACCGCACTCGCGATAAAAGTCGGAATAAAACAGGGAATGACATCCATCGCTATGGATACGAAGCGGCAAAGGGAGGGGAGAGGGGGAAAGAGAGAGAGAAATGTGACAACAAAATAAAAACGCAAGAGGTGGGACGAGGGGTGGTACGGAGGGGGAGAAGAATGAAAATAAGCCACACGGACGCTGATGCAGATACAGCAATGACGCCCCGACCATAAATCAAGGTATGCACACCCATTCTCGGAGACCATGGCAGAGATATAGAGAATTATATCGGGCATTAAGGTGATTTATTTAAATCGCCTTACTGACGTCGGTTGCTCTCGCTAATTGCAGCACCAAATCACCACGGAAACGAAACGTCATTGGATCGCGAGCGAGATCGCGCGCGGCCGGGGCACCGAGTGAAAACCGAAAATCCCCAACGACCGGTGAGTCCCGGCGCCACCTACATTACGGCGGCGTCTACATCACGGAAATAATAACGAGAGCCAAAAAAGAAAGGAAAAAGGAAGAAGAGAGCCGAGGCGGGGGGGAGGGAGGGGACGGGAGGCACTTAGAGGCGGGCATGCTACACGCCGCCGCGACCACGCTGAAGAGGAGGGGGGGGCGACGACGGAGGAACTAGGAATTAAAGCTTCGAGGCTAGTAATCAACGCATTTCACGCTAATTCCTAAAAGAGTGAAACATTAATCGTCGTTATGGGGAGGCGCGGGGGGAGGAGTATGGCGTTGGCTGGCGGACTGAGCGGTTTGAAGGGAGTAGTGCTAGATTTAGGGATTTTCCACCACACTGGTGGGGGAAGTTGGTGGCCGTCCGTCCCACTTCCCCCTCAAAATAGGTCCGAGGGTGGAGGGGAGGGTGGAAGGGAGGTGGGCGGCACACACACGTACAATCACAAACGTACACACGCACACAGGGACACGGCGGGTAAAGAGAGCTGGCGACTGGATTTGCAAAGCGTGAGCTTATCCGCGGCGCCCTCCCCACTCCGCCCCTCGGCTACCCCCCCGTCCCTCCCCTCTATGTCTCACCCACCCTCGTCCAAAACCCAATACGTACCGCCCACACGTAACAAACACAATCGACCGTCTAACAAACAACAAACATGATCCTTCCCTTAATTGCCATGGAAACGCAGTACGGTCGGGCGATTGGGTGGGTAGGTTGGGGTGGGGCAGCGTGGGGGCTCGGTGAGGGTGAGGGGGGCGAGTGGGAGGGGGAGGGGAGCTGGGAGGGTGCGCGCCGTCAGTTGCAATTGTTGTGGCGCACACGACTCCCCCAAATACACGTCCCCTGATCCATCCCCGGAGATATTCCGGAACTTGTTTCCCTGGTTTTACTCCACCCCGCGAGACGAAGAACACGGGGGAGTGTGGACCGCAAGGCCTTCCAGTGAAAAATAGGTGCGAATGAGTCGTCTTCCGAAGTGACCTGGGCCACTTAAATTAAACGGCATCACAGATTATCGACTTGCATTAATCCTGGAAAGTTACACAATCTTCCACCTTAGATAATTTTCCGTCGAGGGGCGGGAAAATGCCCTTGTTTTTTTGGATGTGTCGAGGATTAGGTGCTAATTTTATACCCGACGGTTATTAAAATACGAGAGCATTTTGAACCCTTGTATTTTTCTTGGAACTACGTGTGAAGCATGATATGCACGTGAAACGAGAAATTAAAGTTATTTATAACATCAAAAATGATTGCTTGTGTATATACAAAAACTATATGTGGAGAAGGTCGCAATAGAAGTGTAGTTTATTATGTTAAAAATAATTATTTCTGGAATATTATCAAGGCAATTGGTTTATGTGGTCGGGTGATAAATGGGCAGACGAGATGTCGGATTTTATCATTTACATGCAATCAAAATTATTTTAACCCAAGTAGCCATTGGTTTCTTTTGTAGATATCTAAATAATTGGTTTCGTAATGATTTTTTCTCCCCCGCGGAAATATATCACTGTCGTTCCTCCTCACCACTACTCCCACTTGATATAAATTGGGCACTTTCATTGTCCTTGGCAGGCACAATACGCTTATCTTACTAACTTAATAAGAAAATCTGACCGCATACTTTTTCTTATAGCGTTCTTAAGCTGCCAAGAAGGAGGAGGATTTCGCTCTGGAAGATTCTAGGAAGCAATTGACGTCTTGGACACCACCCGACAAAATTACTACAGGAAATATAGCATAGTTTCTAGGATTACTGAAGTTTTAATATCTTGAAAAATGAGAAAGGTAAACATTTTAAGAAGTTTGATAATTATTTATTTTCAGCGCCAAAAATTCTAAATTTATCCGTTGAAAAATTGAATTCGATCCAAAAATCGACATGCATGGTAATGGGCTCTCTGTTTTTTTATTCCATTATGAAGCATTACCAGAAACTCTATCACTAACATACAATTTAATTTTATCCAAATGCCCGTTAGCGTTCTATAGGTAGAATTCTTTTGTGAGACGAAGTGAATACCTTCATCATCTTCCCATGAAAATGACCCTCAAAACTGCGCAACCATTTATTTTTCTACAAACCTTTACTTCTGAGGGAAACTTAATTCTAATGTTTCATAGAATATTAAATAATTTTATTCAATATTACTTGATATTTTTGGACGCCAACTTTTGACATTTAAGAACGGTGCCAGTATTGCTAGAGACGTGATTTCACGAATGAAATTAAACAGAAGAAATACAAAATCGTTCTTGAACTTTGGCTTAGCTTGTTGCACTCAAATTTGAAGGCCTGTTTTCTCATTAAATACTATATTTCGCGGGTGTGTACCGATTTGTGAAGCTTATGACGCACGTACCGGAAATAACCGTACGCTCTCTTAATCGGCAAATGGAAGCCATTCATCCCGCGTCATCCTCCCTGATATAAGCCACTGGTGCCGGAGGAGGCGGCAAGGGTTCTCTTACATCATTGCCTCTTCTGAAAGCAGACAGCGAAACCTCATCCAGACGTGTGTGTGTATGTGTGATTGTGTGCACGCCGGAGAACGCCGATCGCGGATTCCCTCTAAGGAATTACCGATTCGCATTGGGATGAGTTATGGGAGAGTAGGGTGCGGGCGTTTGGTGTGTAATCGCTGATCCGATGAGGGAGGGATGGCCGGGCGGCGGGGTTGTGGGGGTCGCGGTTGGGGGGGGTAGAGGTGGGCTGGGGGAAGAGGTTGTTGGCGCGTGTATGTGTGCGGGCAAGCGCTCATGTTAGCGGGCAGGCTCAATCTGTTTCTGGATCAGAGCTCACATAATTCAGCCATCTCCATATACAATCCATGCCTAACACACCTCCCCCCTCTGGCCCCTCCGCACCCCTATCTGCCCTCCTTCCCCATCTCCACTCGACATCATCCCCTCGCCCCCTCCACCACTCACACCACGCCACTCGCTCACACCGCAGTCACAAACAAACACACACACACACGCAAACACAGACACATGAACACACTTCATGCGCACGCCCTTTCCGTATCTCTGCTCACTCACACCCTCTACAGAGTTAGCCTGACCAAACAATCATCCCCGGCGGGCGTACAGGGAACGTACACACGCGCGCGGGCACACATGCATACACAGAGACACACACACACACCCGTGCATACACTCAATGCACCGCCAAGCGTTGATCAGGTCCGCTGCCCCAATTACATCACGGAGACCGCCGGTGTATTGATGGCAGCGACGCAAACCAATTGACAAATAAAGCAACGGTGATGAGGAGGTGGGGAGGCCGGCGGGAAGGGACGAGAAGGAGGAGGGAACGAGAGGGGACGGCGGACGGTGCGAAAAGTCAGCGGGGGGGAGGGGAGGGGGGTGGATAGTAGAAAAAATAAAGAGTGGAGATGAGCAGGATGACCAGACCTCAGCGGACTAAATAATTTCGACGCTTCTAATTTCTTTTTTCATCAACGACTGCGGGAAATCCATAATCGCGCTGAGTATAGAAGAGAAAAATGGAGTGGAGAGCGAAGAGACACACAAACAGGCGGAAAGAGGGAGACGGACCGAAGACGAGAGGCGCAAAGAGACATTTATCAGACGCGCGAGGGAAGAGACATTTTTCAGGAGAGGCGTCCATTTTTTTCCCCTTTTTTTTCGATGGAAGTGTGGAGAGCGAAGGACGTCTGCGTCACCCCCCCAAGCCACCCCTTCAACATCCCCTTCCCTCCTCCGACACCCCTTCTCCCCGCCCAGCCCCCCCCCCCCCACGGTCATCTCTCCCGTTTTCGGCACAGCCAGCGAAAAAGGCGATGTTAGGAATAAATCGCAATTTTGACGCACGGCCATTCATAAAACTGCGAAAACCTCAGGATCCCGAAATGAAGGGCCATTTATCGGATCCTATATTTTTCAACGGGGTCGGGGAGGGGGATGGGGGGAGGCGGACGCAGCGGGCGGCACGGAAGAGGAAGAATTTGAGACTGGGGATATTCGGTCCCGTCGTACAAAAAAGCGAGGCGAGAAGGAGAGAGAGAGAGAGAGCACCAGGGTTAGAGGGAGAAGTAGAGTGAAGAGAGGAAAGTTTAATATTTAATATTCCCCGAGTCATATGTAACGCAGACGGCGCTCCATCCTCCAATCCAGGGTTCTTAATAATTCATATGCATATGATGTGACGTGTACGATGCGATTATATAAAATGAAATCCCTTATGACACACAATTCAAATTTGACAAATTAAATAATTTCACATTTGCACACAAGTGTAATCAAGCAGCTTATAATCCTAGATCGTAAGGATTGACAAAAAAGCAGAAAGAAATAAGACTAATATCAGAGGCGAAGATATTAACCACCAGTAATGTTCCGCGCTCTTCACATGTCTTGGGAATTAAATTATGTAAACATTTAAATATTGCGAAATGACCATGTTGTACATTTATGTACACAAGCCAAGGAAAACGAGAATAAAATAAGAAGGGAGAAAATGGCAGATTGAAGAAGAGACGGAAAAGACATCGACGGCGATAGAATGAAGAGAAAGTGAAGAAGGTTGAGAGACTTCTTTATTTTTATCTACCTAGATCAGAGATTGGTCCCATCTTCCAATTCCCAGGCGATCACCAAATCATTATATCTATACTAAACAATTACATTATATGTTGGAGTTGGTGAAATACTCAACTAGTGGAATACGGCAATAAAAGTAAGCGGTCATGGAAATTGCAATAAAGAAACGAAGGACAGAGAGGACGAAGGACAGAGAAACGAAGGACAAACGAAGGAAGGAGAGAGAGAACAAGAGATCGAGAAAGAGAATGGGCGAGAGTAAGGATGAGAGAGAAAGGACGCAAGATACGAAAGAGAGAGAATCTCGTTGACGTGTTCGAATAATTCGCATTCGTTATTTTGATTCACACCGCGGTCGCGTCGGATATAAAGCCGAGTGGCAATAACGGAAACTGCCGAGCGCCGCGTTCATTTTCGCGAGTGAGAAAGGAACAAAAAAAAAGGAGGGAGGGCGAGCACGGAGTCGTTGAGGAATGAATGCAAGGTGTAAACGAGGTTATAGCCAGCCGTTCCGGACGCCACGAGCCGATCATTTCGATTGAAGGGGCGGGGTGGGGAAGGCGCATTACCTGATCTGATGCAAGAGAAATGTGGAGTCGGGGTGGGGGAATTGACAGCGCTGGCCGTTGTCCGGGCGCGAGGTTTATACATATCTGCTGGGGTGGCCATTTTAATCGCGAGAGAAAGAGAGAGACCATTTTATTACCGATTTCTTTCCATGTTCACGAAATGGATGCTTTAACTCCCAATAAGAAAAAAGATGCGTAGCGTCCAAATCCCGAGTTCCACTCCAAGATAAAGCATGAATCAGAGCTATTGCCAGAAAATAAAATTATTCCCTTGCGAATCCCGTACTAGGCTTATTTCGCTGAGCCACGCAACTTCCGCGAAACCCTGACTGACTAATTCTGAGATTCTGGCGAGATTTTCCGAAGAACTTGATTGGCACATTTGCTAAATGATGGGTTACTTTTTAGGCAATATTCTAAGTAAACCACGGCGTACTTTGAAAACACTACTATGATTTGAGTATCATATCGACGGGCATTTAAATGAAAATTATCAGGAAACCCACTCCAATGGAAACATGTTAACAGAACAATGTAGAAAAATTAGACAAGGAAAGCCGCAAGTTCATTCATAAAGCCTGATAATGAATGACTTTAACAGAGTTTCAGCACCTTTTTAATAATAATTGGAAATGTCTCATTTTTCATAATTGAACCACACTTCTCAAATAACACATCATTCACGGCTAAGTGAATGGAATATTTATTTGAAGGGCGTATAAATTTTTTTGTGGTTTAACGAAGATTCCCTTACATCATTAAGTATATTAATTAAGGTCAAATTTCGACGACTGTAATAACTTGAACACGAAAACTATTCAATAACTGCCAATTAGTAAATTTACTTACATACCTCATTATATTTGCGTGGGAATATAAAAACCATCCAGTGCTAAGAGATTAGATAATGAAACCGTTAACAAAATATTTATATGTGGATTCATTAGTAAGAACATGGGATTAGATATTATTCCAAAGGCGTGAAATTGGTCAAAGAAGCAACCAAATTCAAATCAATAAGCATACAATTTGGAAGGATTGAGCTAAAAATACGGGAATTGAACATGCAATTTAAATGAAGCGGCTTCCGACAAGTTCTCTGTCACACAGTTAAAGCTCAACACTTCGCACTTGCCATGTCGTTTTTACTTGGGTTACTGTTCTCGTATGGAACATAAGGTATCATTCATTGTATTATTCTACTCTATTACCGTAATCATATTTGAATAATAAGTAATATTAGTAACTTCATTTTTTCTTAAGGAATATACAATTCACTCAGTCATAAAAACATTCATTATTAAAAAATTCCAGACAGCTTCAGCCAAAAGTGCACATGCATATTTATACACAACAACAATATTTATTTTTCAATCGAAATGAAGAGTACGTTTCATTAGTAACCCTAGATACTTATAGCGTTCAACCTTTGCATTTATATTCATTTATGAAATATTTAATTATATAAACGATATATGTATAATTATCACAAGATGTTATCATTCTATCGGAAAAAAACCAAAAATTCAATTATACTTATTTCAATGGTAAGTTATCCAAAAATTGATTCATAGGATCTATAATGCCATAAATATATTCTTAAAAAAAGATAGATTTATTGCAATATAACCCTACCACAATTTATCGATGTAAAATTTAATTTAATTTCACTTTCATATGAAATATGATTGAAAATTCGTATAAGCGCCATCCCGCAATTTTTAATTCAGCATTAAAATTAATGATCAGAAAATAGTAGTGCAAAACACATACTAGTGTCAAAATGATTGCTGTCAATGAAAGAGAGGAATTATCTATTGAAAGTTTCATTGGCATGATGCCTAAGAATTTGTGTAATTACGATAGGGATTCAGCTAAGTTTTCCCAGCGGCATTTGGCATGCGATCAAGGATAGCGAGCAGAGAACCGAAAACGGATGCGAGAGCTGATTAGCTGCGGCAATATGAAAAGTAGCGATGAACTAAAAGTTATATGTAGGCACGTAACTATCTTCCCATTTGGAATGATTCCACTCCAAGTCCTTTGGTGAAACACCAGCATTTGGGACAGCCTGGTTAAAAGGAACACTTCAAGAATTCCGCAGAGAAAGAAAGAGAACCACCTAATCCTCACGATTCACCCCTCGGTCCGATACTTCACATCCTCCCTCTCTCTTTCGCCCTTTCCCAACCCCGGGATGCGTTGAGTGGAGAAACGGAGCAAGAGAAAAAAAGGGAAAATCAATGCAATAAAATATCCCTCGATGAGCAAAATCAAAACTGAAGGCGTGGAGCAAAAACAAACACGTAAAATTAAAAAAAAAAGTTAAGAGATTGTGATGGATCCCACTCGACGATTCTACGACCCCGGTATACGCGAAGTGAGGAAAAAGACAGGAAAGAGGGTTTGAGGAGAGAGAAAGTGAGGGGAGAGGAAGACGGAAGGAGAGGGATGGAAAGTATGAAAAAAATGAAGAGAGAGGGAGGGAAAAAATATATAAGCGACGTTTGAATAACCGATGCCCATGAATGGAGGGGACTCGGAGAGAGAAATCCCACGCGATAAGCAGAAGAGGGAGGGAGGGGCGAGAGGGGACAGAGGAGAGTGTGAGACAGAGTGGGGGGGGGAGGAGGGGGTGGTTTGGGGGGGGAGGAGGAGGCGGGACGAGAGCACCTGTTGCGAGGACTGGGAAACGCGAAATGCCGGCCGTCGCCCTCCTCACAATCCTCCCTCCCTCTCCTCAGTCCCAGAGCACACACAACGAACGATAAGCGGTTTATTAGACTAGGGCGTTCCTTTGGAAAAACACACGAGTGGCCCCGGTGGGGAGGAGCGGGGGAGGTGACGGAGGAAAAATGCAAAGCGGAAGGGGCGGAGAGGGATGCGAGGGGAGAGATGGAATGAATCCGAGCCTGGAGAAGCGCATATCCTTAGTCGAGTTTCATGTGAAATATGGAATTCGAATGGAATGAATGAATGTATGAATGAACCGGGGCAGTTCGTTATTTTCCGTTCGAGGAGGTTGAAATTACGTACGCCGCCAGGGTGCTAATGCAGAGCACCCTGAATGGAAAGAACCAAACATAGAGTCGTGAGAAAATCATCAATTTTCAGAGTATAATTCGAAGAAGATTTGAACAGAGAGATATAAGGCTAAATGCCATGTACAAGTACTCATACGCAAGGGAATTGAGATCGCCAACAATTATAACTGGACTTTTTGGAGCCGTACAAATCTCAGACGAAATGGACAAAACCAATCGTGAACGAGGTTCATGTTGATGGAGAGCTAAGCAGGCATGCTATGCTATACAAGAGACTGAACATCCCTAAAATTGAAGAGTTCAACCACGTATTTAAAAAAAATGGCTTCGCATTCGTTTTCAAATTTCATCAGAAAACAATAGGCACATCTAATTGAAAGAATCTTAAGATGCTTAAAAAATTAAGAAAAACACGTAAACTTTCACACAAATCATCTTCGAAGAACACATTCTTTGCCTTCCAGACGCTCCCAGTTCACCATGAACTCAACGGGATCTCGATAAGCTTATAAATTTGATTAGTGATTGGTGGAGGCCGAAAGTTCAGGCACCACAAAAGTCAAAATAGGCAGGCAAAAATGTATAAAAGCCAGTGTAATAGGCACTACAGTAAGTAATTTATTTTATCGCCAATTTGAGCAGAAAAACAGCAAAAAATAACTTCGCCTAGTTATCATCGCTTTTGTAGATTCGTCCTTTAAATTTACTAGGATATTTAAGCATATATATTTTAAGCCGTAATAAGATGATTTTTTTACTTCAGAAGAAAAATCCCTCTCAGGCTCGGGTTTAGTTATAGCTGCCGTCTCTGGTAACCCTAAGCCTCACCCAAACTGTGATTTGACGGTATCAGATCTATCTGGGCACTTCAGAGGCCACTTGCCACGACAAATCCGGATTTTTTTCAGGCTTTCCAATCTTTTCTAGACCTCGGTGTCAGAGCTACCCGATCAACTCAGGAAAAATCTTCACCGAACGACTTAAAACGTATAATTTTACACGATGTGCACCACTGAATTGGTCGGGGACAATATACCGGAAAAGAGTCGCATCATCGAAACCATATTCTATGATTTTACAATAGCCGTTGATGATATTGCGAGAACACATCTCCGAAAAATGCAGCAGCGTAATGCGCGCCAAGGTCGACGAATGCGATACAGAAGCTCGAAAGCGACGCCCAATCATTCCTTCACCTACCCCAGCCGGGCGAGGGAATAAATGGGACAACGAGAGGAACCGAGGAGGAGGAGCGAGAGGAAAAGAGGCCGAGCGTGTGAGGCTAAGGGACCAAGAGGCGGGAATCGGAGAAGATTAGTCCCGAAATCGCATTCACACGAGTGGGGAAGAGCTCAAAGTCCCCCATTCCCACCGCGCGGGCCTCAAATAACACGAGGGTGTGAAAGATGATTTACTTTTACGAGGCTTATGAGGCCCGCGCGCGTGAAATTCGAAATAAAACAAACGGCGAACTTTTAACAAAAAAAAATACGGGGAAAAAACCTCCATTAGTATCATGAGTCTCTCTCCATATAGAAGGTGAGATCACCGCGTGAGACGTGACTTGCCAAGTCCGCCCCGAAAGACCTCTAAAACATTTCGTGGCGCACGACGGTCTTCATTTTTTTTCCTTCTCCACCGCTCCGCGCGAAGAGAACGAACGACTTCGAAACGAGGGCTAATTTCCCGCGCAGGGAGTGGGAGGGGAGCACGACGGAGAAACGCAAGAGGGGAGAGAATCACTTGAGCAGGGGGGAAGGACCCCTGCGCGGGGCGGCGTTGTTTCTGTTCAGGGAAAGTAACAACGGCAAGACTACGGATACGAGAGGCGGGGGGAGGGGGTGAGTGGATCGAGGGGGGGATGCAAGCGGCCAAGAGGAATAAAAGGCGCGATTACTTTTGCGACCGCGCGAGGCAGGAAGGTTGGAGGAAGGGAAGGAGATAAGTAGGGGAAACAAAAGAGGGGAGATGGGGATAAGAGATGGGATAAAAGTGGAGGGACGGAAAACGATGGCTGGAGGGGGATAGAGGGGGTTTGCGGCTAAGGGTAGTTTCACTTGCGAAGGGAGGTGAAGGGGTGTAAAAGGGAACATGGAGGAAGCAGGGAGGAGGGCAGGTGGCGTTACTATCAATAACAAACAGCCTGCGATTAACCATCACGCGTGTGAGGGGGGACTGTAAGATGCGAGAGAATAGCGGAGGGCAGTGGGAGGCGAAGAGGAGAGAGAGAACAGGGATGGGCATTTGGAAAAGCGAAAAATGGAAAAGAGTAAATGGGGAGAGGAGAGAGAAGGGCACGAAAAGTCTGAGGATTAAAGGGCCGAGTTGGGAAAAGGGTCGATCGTCAATCCAGGCAAAATACATTATATTTATAAATAAGTCCCTGATATCACTGCGGCCCTTCACTGGCGACAAAAAGTTTTGCTAGTGGACTACGTCATACAGGAGAGAGGGAGATTAAGGGACGCGGTGATGTATCCCCGAATTGTAGGTATTTTTTTATATTACATACTTCTCACGCACGAACAATAGAAACAAAGTTAACAGGGGTAAGAAATAATTGGCAATGGAACTTTAGAAATTAATATTATATCGTTTTGCCAACAACATTCACAAAAATATTCAATTTCGCTGACTTATGTGAGAGAAACATATCCCGGTAGCCCAACCACGCTCTGTTGACCACCGCATTTCAACTAGTTGCTTAAAAATTTTGAGCCTAGAAGAATTTTAGGAAAGCTTATACTTATGACGTTGTAAAATCATAATTCTCACCGACACAATCACTAAGAACGCACCGATATAAGAAGAAGCAAGGAAATTTGGATTGAAATATACTTGAAAAAATAATAAATAAGGTTTAAGACAAGATTTCCAAAGGATATTTTTCAGCGCGATCAGTAAGTTGCATAGGCACGCTATGGTATTCATTATAGTCCAACGCACTGTTCTATGAGACACTCAAATCAACACCACGCACTCAAATATGTGTTTATTAACAAGATCGTCACGGAAAAGTTAAATTAAACCAATACTACAACATTCCAAATGAGAACTATGAAAACAAATTCAGGCATCCATTGTATCAGTTCAATTGAGGGAATAAATATCGATTCATAAAATTAAATGTTATACTCTTCTTCCGCAGGCAAATAAAATAAATACTAACTGTGCGTGAAAAACGGATGAGAACATCTTGCAATATCTTCCAGCATCGTTCGATTTAAGATGAATGGGTGAAAAGCATACAAAAGGGAGTCCTTCAGTCGATGCCTTCTACACGACCCACCTCTTTCCTTATATTTTCTCGCGGCTGTATGGTGCGACACTGGGTGACGAAAGCCCTCTCTTGATCGGAGAGTGCCCTCAAAACATAGTGTGCAAAGGATCCTAGAAAATAAAGGTGAGACTAAAGTGTTGTAAAAGAAGACGACTTAGAATGAGAGAGAAAGACGACAAAATTCTAGGTGCTAAAATATACTCTCCTATTCTCATAGTATGTAAGCATAGAGTACATTTATATCCTTTCAACTTAAAAAAAATAACTCCTGGTAATGGCCAGACGTTAAGCTGAGAGATATAAAGAAGATCGTAAGAAATCCGTGGGAACATAAAACAAAAAGGAAAAATGTTTGAGAAGAGCAGGGAGAAAACACCAGGTTTTGAGCGAGTATAACTTCCGATATAAAAACATTGTTTTTTATCAAAGGAAACATAAAGAGTGTCTGTATTTGCACTAAAGGACCTACTAGTTGCCAAACGCATGGTAAAGCTTATTTTTGCAGCTTCAGGATGCTTTAGAGCGTTATATCCAACTAGATACATGTGAAGCACCGTTACCGCTCACAGCAACAAACGTGTCTGAATAAATACTTTAATTTTGTGCATTTCTGCTCAGTATTAATGATTTTAATGCTCAAGTGCCTGGCACTGAAAATAAAGCACACACAAACACACATTATATGAACAGACATACACTTAGGCAGTACGACTAGAAATTTTTCAAATTTTATCCAAAGGAATTAAATATATTTCATGGACATACATGTACAGCGGAAATTAAGGGGGCTATAATTTTTCTGGTAGCTTACCCAACTACGGAAGTTATCATGAATATTCATTGCGTATAAATATTAAGGTCAGTCTGAAAATGCTTTTTATACTTATTAACAGAAATATACAAATGAGACGACGCTTTTCAAGAATCTTCAGCACATTGACTTCGTTTGAACTCGAACCAGCAAGCGCTGACTCGAAGTACATAACAATGACAGTGAGTCGGCCAAGTTGAGGCTAACATTCTAATGCGTTCGTTTGAACGTATAAAAAGCTGAGTTTGACGGAAGGAGAATGCGGAGGGAGATGAAGCAAATGAGGCATCCAGCAGAGCAGACCGCATGAGGCGTACGGGTGCGAATGTGCTCCCTACGGCACGTTTCTCATGCCCGCGACCACCCCGGAACACCCAATACGGGCACACCCGCATGATTTGGCCTCACATACCGAATGTTACGCATCGTGTACCTGAAGCAAACTAATCTCTTGTTTGAGCCAATCTGCGTGCTCCTTTAAACTTTTCAATCAATATTATTGAAATACATGTGATCTCAGAGAGCATCATTTCGTCATTATAAATATATTGAATCACAAAAAAACTGCTTGACTCGCGGAAAAACAATATTCACACGCTCACATTTAGTATTGGATCCTGTGGTTTCGATTCAGACTGACAATGGGTTTATTATTTTCAAAAATCATTCTTCAAATAGTCAAATACACAAATAATTAAGATGATGTATTTATTTTTTAACTTTACTCTGACTTCTTTCTTTTCCGAAGGAAGCTTTTGTACGGCCTCTAAATACAATGGGAAATATCAATATGTACATTATGGGGTACTCCAAATATATTTCCAGATGGAATATGCACAGATATAAAATCTTTATGTAAAAATAAATTTAACCACTTTTGATGTATGAGCAAAATATCAACCGCTTCCCTACCTTGAGGCTCATTCCAGGGCAAAGTATAATTACCTAACTTCCAACCACCTTAACATGGAAAACTTATTTTGGAAGGTAAAGCCTGCATTATAGCAAGTAGCTACACGTGAGACATTGTTACTACTCATAATGACATACGTGCCTTAATGTATTCCTTGACATTCTTAAATAAATGCAATCTTAATTGAATCATAGACGCATCAATGGTTCAACAGTACCTATCTACGATTGATCATCATCACACGCTTAACACGAAAATTCTTGCAATTCGTTGGTTAAATGTAGAACCCAGGATTGTCACTCTCCTCCTTGGAACAACATTCGCCCTGAAGTTTCGCGAACACGCAAAATGCATTCCTGATGATTGCGCTGAGGGTACTGTTTGCATTATATCCTAATTTATCAAATGAATAAAGTACACCATACAATGATGAAACAGGTTGCAAGATCTTCGTATGTATACAAACCTCGGATCCATATTTTAAGTAATAAAATAGCAAGCGGTTGCCAAGTTTGAATTTAAGTCACAAATTTAGAAATTTTAATTATTTCAACTACGACATTGTAAGGTTTCTTAACGGCTGAATGTGTATACATTACATGTCTCTCTGTTAGCTTTTAGGATAATATATGGATGCTCTTCTGAACTCAACTGCATTATGTAAAAAACGTAAATCGGATCCCAGAAGCTTCATACATGCATTAATACATACTATAGACAAATGGCACAATGTGTACTTTATTTACACGACATATAAGATGCAAAATCAACCTCGCATAATTTTTGACACAAAATGAGAAGAGTATAGAATGTAAAGGTTATTACCTTTAAATAATATGGCAGGCGCAAGGGAGATTATAATTCACACACAAAATGAAAAGTGTACTCTAAAACCAGAATGAAAAACTGAATGAAAGCGTTTTTTTAAGAACTTGGTGGCATGGTGAATACGGGACCGATCATAGCAAACGGTCATAAGTGTTTAGAAAAAGGCCAATATTACTAATAATTTCCCAGAAACGAAAATCTCTTAAGTTAACACTTTCAATTTTACGGAGGGTATTCCTCAGCCAATCTCAGGGGAGAGCGATGACTGCTAACTCTGGACGCAAAATTTCGAAGTGTAATCCGAGGAGAGACATTTAACTCAAATCAAAACTATTAGATACAACTCAAAATTTAATTAGAATAGAGTTCTAAAGAGAGATACAAATGCAATGCTTTCGAGATGCTCCCACGTAGATCCATTTCGCTGGACGACATTTTCACACTAAAACCAATTGCCAATAAAACTGACATCTTGAGTTCCGAGCAGTATGCTTCCAGAGGATGAAGCCAAGGAAATCCTCTCCATACAAATGTTTAAAGGGTGGTTACTCATTTTATACATTCCCATTATCAACTTTTTCCCAACAAACATGACGCCCTCTTTCCGAACTTTTCTCCCGAATGTATTGACTTCGGTTGTGTATTTTTTCGTGGGTTATCCATCAAGTGTCATTCGTGCCTTAACCAAAGGCGGTTCCACTATAGATTCGAGTTTTACCAGAACTTTCCGCGCGACGGTCTGTCACGAACACGACCACAACTGAAATTAACGCCGTTCCCATCGAGAATCACCGATTCACACATCATATTATCGATCCTCATATCAATTTCCTAACTTTTTCAAAAAAATTTTGCCCAGCCCACATTTTTTCCTGAATCAAAAAAAGTAACCCCCGACTGAGTGGCTACCCTGATGTAGGTAGGTGCATGGTTCATTAACGAGCCTAAATGGAGTTAGGAGACTGCAGGAGGCCTTTGCATAATGCAAATACCCCAGGCCCCTCTGAACATACCGTGAAAAATAATTAAACGAGACAGGGATGGGGACCAGCAGAAAAGAGAGGAGATGAAGGCCTCGGAGTGGAGATGAGGGAGTACAATAGCGCCGTTGCGAAGAGGTATTGGAAGGAAAGGGGATCCGACAACGGAGAACGAAATCAGAGGGAGGGTGCAATAAAACCTGGACCATGCTGTTTTCCTAGCAAATTTGCTCGCCTCATTTGGGATATTTTTGCTTTTTCCAGCGATTATATTTATCGGGCTCTTAGCAAGTTGGCGTATTTCTACCCTTTCAGAACCCAAACTGATCATTCCCTATATAATCATTTTTCCTGATCTATATCCGCTTGTTGATAATACTTACAACCACATTAGCTGCGTGCGAAATCAGACTTATCGTTCTGTAGCACTCACATAATGTATTGCTGCCTTTCCCTTTGTTGGAACAGGAACTAACACTGATTTGAGGAAGACCTACCGCCAACCTCCTCCCCAAAACATCCTAGGAATTACTCCATAAAAACTCTTCCTCCCAAATTTACCTAAACCTGACGTACTTCTACGGGAATGTTGCCCACCCTCACGGCCTTATTTGATTATACGAGGGCTAGTCAATAAATAACTCGCAAAGCTGGGTAGAGGCAATAATAATGAATGTAACTTCCCCAAAATTATGTCACTTTTCTCATGCATATTCACCATGTACATTCAGAGACAACCATCCTATCTCCAGCATCCCGGCAGCAGAGACGTCTTTTGTTTGCAGTCGCAGCCAACCCAATACTAACCTATACGGCCTAAAACGGCATCATCACTTTCAATACGTCGTCCATCCAAATAGTTTTCTTAGGGGCCCGGAAAGATGGCTGTCACTGGGGGGGCTCTAAGTCGGGACTCTGGATGTTCCAAGCGATCCCCGTAAAGTGTTCCCAATAGCTCAAGCGTTTGTCTCGCTGGCGTTTGCGACTTATTTATTGACTTACCCTCGTATATACTCGTATATATGGGCTCGGGTTGGATACCCGGGCAAGCCTCTCTGGGCACCTGCAGCTTCACCCAAGCTATGTGATTTTTCGGGCACCATATCATCCTGGGAAACCAGAACCGACATAGGGAAAGGAACTGGCCCTCCTACCCTCATGTGTGAATTTCACACACCGTAGGGGTTAGTACTGGGTGAACTCTACCATCACTGAGCAAATCGACCTTAGGATTGATTGTTGTATTTATGATATTATATATAAATATATATATATATATATATATATATATATATATATATAAATATATATATATATATATATATATATATATATATATATATATATATATATATATATATATACCATAAACACAGTAATCAACCCGAAGGTCGGTTTGGTAGGTGATGGCAGAGTTCACCCACTACTAAGTCCGACGGCGTGTGAAATTCACACATCAGGGTACGGGGGCCAGTTCCTTTCCCTGTGCCGGTTATGGTTTCCCAGGAAGACCTGGTACCCGAAAAATCACTTTAGCTTGGGTGGAGCTGCAGGTGCCCAGAGTGCCTTGCACGGGAATCGAACCCGGGACCCTCTGGTCAGCAGTCCAACGCTCCACCCACTGGACTATCGCGACCATATATATAAATATATTTACATTTTTTAAAATATATATATAACTGTAGATATTGATACTAAAACAAAAACATAAGATTTATGAAACATACTTCTCCGCATCATACGATTAGAAATCCCCCGAACAAATAATATTACATAATTTTGGCAAACAATTTCGACAACATGAAAGATAATGAAACTCCGGCTCGCCGAAACTTCCGAAGCAGAGGAAGAAATTAGCATATTATCTCTCCACGGAGGAAACCAACCCTGGCACACAATCAACGTCCAAACATGCACGCAACCCCGCTTTCATCTCGGACGGAGAGCGTAAACACTAAGAACCACAACAAGAGCGCGGGCGCAACTTAGAAATCTGTTTGCATGCCGTTAACGAGACTCGGGGTCTCGGCGAAAAACTAGCGAGAGGCACGACTCCCCAAAACGCTCTCTGGTCTTTTGAACCAATTCTTTCCCTTCCTTTCCTCCGTCCCTCCTCGGGGCAGGCGAGTGCAACCCGGAGAGGGAGGGAGGGGATACTGAAGACCGCCGCTGATTTCAACGGACGCGGAGGCGACCGCATCCCTCGCCTCGGCCGGGAACAATTCCTCGGGTACTGCCGAATCCACGAGTGGCCGGGCCGGATCAACTGGGGGAGGAGCGATAGCATTCAGGGTTAGGGGAGGGGGAGGAACGGCGGAGATATTAGCGTCGTAAGCTTGGAGGAGTGAAGGATGACTCGCGAGTGGGAGGAGGGTTATGGATGGAGAGGCGGGGAGGAATGTGAGTGGCGGAGGAGGAGGTACGTTGATGGGTGGATGCTGAAATGCTAAAACGAGTCGAAGCACAACCACACACACACACGCGCGCGCGCACGCACACAGGCACATGGGAAGGAAACTTGAGGAAAGGCTACATAGCAGATTTATTTCATTTTTTCCCCTCTTCCCCACCATTTTTACGGCCACTTCGGGTGATTAATGCCCGAGCCACAGAGAGGGAAAAATTCCAGGAGAGGAAAAACAAACCCGGCCATAAAGACCATATGGAACAAGGCACTTGAGAAGTTTTCTCTCTCTCTCTCTCCCTCTCCCTGGATGCATGGTGAAGGAGAGTATTAAAATGAAAACCGAGGGGACGGAGGAGGAAGGGGTTTTTGGTGAGGAGGCTAGGGCGGGAGAGGATGAAGGATAAAGGGTATGAGAGACGTTCAGTTAGGGAGGGACGGAAAAGCCACCGTAAATCCAACTTCGACGAACACAAATCAAGCCCTTGTTTATTTCCACTCCAAATGAAATTCTGACGAACGGTGACGGCTGCGCGGCCGATTTCTGTAATTATACGCGTGACGGAGAAAGGGAAAAAGAATGGAGCCAAAGGGAGAGCGGAGAATAAGTGAAACGATAAAAAAAACAAAAGGCGCGTTGATGGAGGATGGGCAGTGCGAGATACAGTTCATCACATTCAGAGATTCTCCCCCCACGTCCTGACCGGACTAGAGGAATTCCATTTTACCCCGAACCACGTGGGTGGTCCGAGACGTATCCACGACGCTCTTGCGATGATGGAGGGTCGATAAGAACGTAATGCGCGAAAATTTCGCAGTCCAAAAAACGTGTTAAGGCGGACACTAAGAGTCAAGTACAGTCACAAGGAATATTTTTTCCATCGAAATCATTATATTTTTATGCATTGATTTAACGAAGCTAACTTATCCCATTTTGGAAAAAATCCCAAAGCTTTCTACAAAAACGACCAATAATAAACCAATCCTGAAATTAGTTCTCAGGGTAACCTTCTATTCAATCTCTGAAATCTATCTTAATTCGATAATAATCCTCATCGAGGTAATTTTACCCATATACCAAAGCAACTTGCAAAAATGATAAATATGTTTTAAATGTATGCCTTTGCTGAAAATTAAATACGTATTCTAGAGACTTAGGCCATGTTTTAAACGTCTCGTTTAATCCAATCGTTAGTTCATGTACACGTCACCTTGAAGATTACCTAAAAATTTGATTTTATATACAAATAACATTATTTTTTACTAAATGTGAACATATTATCCATAGCAAAACGGCTGTCAGCCTTTGAACTGCTTAATGGTCGGTTTTGAATTTAACTAGCGGTTATAAAAATGAGATTTGGCCTTATTTGGATGTTAAAGTTAACCTTTAGTTCAACAAGACATTATAAAAAGTAGCTTTAGACATTGAGAAAGATGCTCACAAGTAATCTACATAGCTTCAAACAATTTTTCGAATCGAAAAAGATATTTTTCGGTTTTCAATGCTTGATCATCAGTGCTCACTCCAGGCCCCTTAAATGCTATAACTCATGAGTAGGATACTAAGCTAAAAAGATTAATGTAATTATTTAATAATATTATTATTTATTAAATTAAAAATACAATTTTTGATATAAAATATTTTAAAATATCTTTGCAAGGCTCTTAAAAATTCGACGAATTCAAATTTTCAGGATTCCCTTCGTCACCTGCAGTAAGTAGAAATTGAAATCGTGTGCACCTATTGGGCACTCTCCGACATGAAACTCACAATCCGGCACATTTCCCTTAATATCCGACAATGCGTCAAGATCAGTAATTTAATTAATGAGATTTTTGGAAAACCTCAAATAAGAAGCAAACCGGCATATGCGGCACTGTCACGCAGGCAATAAGAAATATAGAATTGGAATAGGAGGCGTTTTTCCTCAACGGTCGCATCCGAAACGCCGAAGATTTACGACGCCACTGTAGCACACCTCATCCACCAAAAGTTGGGGAGCTTACAAAAAAAGGAACGACCAGGAGAGTAAAAATAATTTGATAAATGAAAAAGTAAGAACCTCCTAATCTTTATGAACCTTGGACGATGGTGACACTTCGTTCTTTGCTCTCGTCCGAGAGGAACGAAAGAGAAAAATAATCAGTATATATAGGTGCATATGCCTCTCTCTCTCTATAAATGTGTGTGCGTGTATGTATATATATATATATATATATGTGTGTATATGTGTGCGGGTGTGTATGTATATATGTATGTATGTATGTATATATATATATATATATATATATATATATATATGTATATATATATATATATACACACACACACATATATGCATAATATATACACCCACACATATATAGGAACTTTTTTCCATTCCCTCTACTCTTCAACCTCCTCCCACTGACTCCCACAACCCTTCCTGCTGTCCTGCCCTCGCAGCAGCGTGGCATGTATGCCGCCGGAGTACGCTATATAGAAAAAACGAAGAAATATGACGGAAAGAAGGAGGATGTGAGTCCGCAGGCGTACTCCGGGGAGAGGGGGTAAAGGGAGAGGGAAGGAAGGAGGAGTTCGGCTGGGAAAAAGAGGAAACGATGGGAGGAATGGGGAAGAGGGTTCGAGGTAGAGGGAGGCCGCCACCCGCAGCAGCCATTGATGCAGCTCCTAGACTGCGGAGACCCCTCACCCGCGGCGTCGAGCGAGGGGAAGGGTTGGGGGGGGGTCGGGTGCCGGCAGTTGGCAGTCGGATTATTAGCTTCCACGGCCGAGGTGGAGAGAGGCGGGGGTTAAGGAAGGAGGGGACGACACAAGCCACCACCACCTGACTGCTGGATCTGGAAAAATCCCCCTTGCCTTCCCCACCCCCTACCACGACCCCCACCGAGGGCAAGGCACCACCCGCGCCCATCCCCCTATGACCTCAAGCCCCCTGCGCCCACCCCCTATGCGGCCTTCGACACATCGTCGCATCCTCCGCTCCCTCATAATTCATGATCTCTTCCTCGGTTCGATTCCCCGCACCGCTCTCCAACTAATGTCCTCGAAAGCCGTTGCTAACGCCGACGTCGGACCCCTCTCTCGCCCGCGCGATCTCCCGCGGCACTCGCCCTCTGTCGCCTCCGATGAGATTGGCGAGTGAGTGTTGGGTGGGCGGGGGTTGGTTGGGGGAGAGGACAAGAAGTGCGAACCGCGACTGCGGGATGCACCTAACTCAGGAGGGGGGCGGGAGGGGAAAGTGGGAGAGGACCGGGAGAGGGATTCACGCGTAGGTAAATTACTTGTTATATAGGCTCGTTCGTTCAATGTCTATAAAATACTCGTGAAGGCTAAGAAGTGGATGGCTGAGGCTTCGGACCATCATCGTCTGTTCAAACAGACGATGATTTTTGAGAGAGAGAGTTGACTTTGACCAAATCTTTCTTTTTCATCCGAAGAGCCACGTCCGACAGGGTAGTTATTTTTAAAAGTCGTACCATGCCGCGTACCAAATACTCGGATGGATCACCCAGGCAAACTTCATGAGGCTCATCGGAGTTGGAGAAATAAGAGGTGGAAGAATATATTTAAAAAAAAAGGAAAACCAGATTGAACGTTACAAAAAACATTTACCAAGAGATAATGGAAACCAAGAGGTTTCCGAGGAGCGAGTTTTATTTAAAGGAAAGCCTATTTTCACAGGAACCTGTGAGTTTATCGCACACATATTTATTATTATTTGAAGGGATGAATTTTGAACGCTGTGATTGTTGAACTAACGCCTGCAGTTTCTCCGTGGAAAACCGTAGAAACTTCTTACATAGAGACGAGGACATCAAACAAACGACAACTTTTTAGCAAAAGTAGGAAATATCACAAAATATTATCTGGAAGAAACCGAGAGCGCATTTCAATCAAGAACAATTTCATGAGCATACCTCCTGAATCCAACAAGAACACGGTGCAGGTACCATTCTTTCACGTGAAGTGCACGAACGTCTTAAATACCAATGGCATGGTCAGCGCCTTTACATCTCCTCAGGGAATTTTTACCCTACTTTTCCAGGTGTTCAATACGGCAGTCTGTTTGTGTGGCTTACGTCGCTTACCCACGCAAACAACGAGAAGTAAGATGCACCCATTTCTCTTACGGCCGCTCATTACAAAGTCAGCGGCATTCAATGATGAGTAAAAAATTGACTCCTTTCAAATTTCAGTTATTATTAATCAAGCACATTACATTCCTTTTTTTTCGAGTTCGGTTATAAATGAACAACGTCGGAGAATTCTTTTGGCGTTGGAAGAAGAAAAAGAGAAATGACATCCGCTCGCGAATCATTCAATCCTTTCAGCATTAAGATCGTAAAATTTTAACGGAGGCTATAAAAACCTGCATGACATTACTCAAAGTGGTAAAGCTGGTTATCCATCGGCCACAGACATGATATGTCGTCATTTTCAGCAAATTCATGGTGCTAAAACGCTTTTAAACATTCATCGTACGTAAAAAGTTTAGCTTTTTGTGGGAAGTATAAGTCCCACTCATTTGACCCATGAACTATCAAGGCATCTGCATAGTATGAATCCAAAGGTAATTTAAAGCCCCAAAAGTCAAAAACGTGAATTCCGGAGAAACATTTTGAAAGCATTTTACCATGTCGATTTCTTGTCACACGAACAAATGTTCACACGTCAACATACATACAGGGTTCGTCCGGAAAATAAGTGTACTGACTTTTTCCCGCCGCTCCAGGCGCGCCCAGCACCGCTCTGACGGGCTGCGATTGGAGGGGGGTATGTATGCAAGCGACGCTGAAAAAGGCAGTCGGCTCTGAGCTGTGGTGTAGTGAGGAGCTCTGTTAACGCGAACCTCCACGCTCGACCCACGTCACGGAACGCGATGCCGAAGTTTTTGGAGCAGCGTTATTCCATCAAATTTGCGGTAAAGCTTGGGAAATCGTCTACCGAAACTGTCGGTATGATTAACCAGGCTTACGGGGAGTCAGCCATGTCCAGAAACATGATCTTTCGGTGGCACAAGATGTTCGTGGAGGGCAGAGAAGAGGTCGACGACGAACCACGGCCTGGACGCCCATCAACGACACTCAACGACGAAAATGTGCGAAAAGTTCGCGATGTACTGAACTCTGATCGTCGTCTTAGTGTTCGGATGATAGCAGAGCAGTGTAATCTTCGAAAACGAGTCGCCCGCGTCCGGCCAGCGATCAAAAACATCTGGCGGCTGCATCACGACAATGCGCCGTCTCACACCGCGCTTGTCGTGTCGGACTTCTTGGCCAAGCACGGCGTGGCAACGCTGCCGCACCCGCCCTACAGCCCGGACTTGGCACCACCGGACTTCTTTCTGTTCCCGAAGATAAAGAGGAGTTTGAAAGGAACGCGATACGGGACTTTGGACGCCGTCAAAGAGGCCGTGACGACGTGTCTTCGAGAGGTTCCCGATGATGCCTTCGCGGGAGCGTTCCAGGAATGGGAACGCCGCTGGAACAAGTGTACCGACTCACATGGGTCCTATTTTGAGGAATATTAGCTTAAGATATGTAAAAGTGTAATACATTTTTTTTCCTGAGCTCAGTACACTTATTTTCCGGACGAACCCTGTATGCTCAACTGATTTTAGAGACGTCAAAATTTAAGTTCCAAAATTAAATGAAAGGTATTATTTTTCATTGCATGATCGGTAATATTCAAAAAATTAATTTCCGAAGTAAATACTTAGAGGATGAACTGGAATATAATTAACCTATTATATCTAGCGGGGACAAGAGTAGAAAATGTTATTTGAAAAAGAAAACGAAAAAAATATACTGAAGGTTGAAACTAAAAAGTACGTAACAAATGTGGAAAACAATTCAAAGGAGAGACGCCTTGTAAACTTATGTACATTATATGAAGCATGATCTCATTCTTCTAAGTACGTAACGCAACGGTGTGGTAATAACTATTTCTTAACAGGCACCATAAATTACTTATAGAGATTCCATCTTTCGGAAGGAAAATATTTCTTAAGCTACCATCTAATCTTCTAACATTCTCATCTGAGCCATTATTAAAACTATGAGACAACGATCGAAATAAAGATCAACATTTACGCTTTGGCTAACTGAAAGGTATACTTAAACGCCAACTGGTTGAATTAATTTTCCGTTTTCAGAATAGATCTTCTTAATATTTAACCGCACAACCTTCTATTACAAGTCTATTTTGCGGCCAACCAACATATTGCCATGAGGTCAGGGAGTGCAGTAGAAGTATTCAATTACACTTCCACTCTAAAACCTGTGCGCGATGAAATCATAAACATAATCAAGGACCGTGCCCAAAATACAATGCAAAACACAAAAGGGAATGTGGCAGGCCGGCCGCCATTGGCAAAATTACTATTTGGAAACCAATGGTGATCGGGTGCTACAAATTGTCGTAAGTAATGCTTCCCACTTTTGTGGCCTAGAACCGTGGGAGAGAAAAATGACTCTTTATTTGTTAATCAATTAAGTAGTCCAAAACCCTTTACTTCCCTTCGTCTCCTCCCCCTCCCATGGTATCGCTGTGATGCGGGGCAAGGATTTCTCCTTCTAAGCAACGAGTTAAATTCAATAGATTAGTATGATCAAAAAGTCATGCTTATAATCTTTGCGACTCTAGATTAACCGAATAATAATGTGACTTTTCTGAACATTTATAGCGATTCCTCACGAAAAGAAAAGCTTTTATCTGAATACTCTTCAACTAAAAAAATATGGCAGGTTCGGTGACCTAAATTTACCTTACGAGTCGCAGTTGCGGACGCAAAAGCGTGAAAAGGGTGGAGGAAAATTCTTAAGACGCTTCTTTTTATATCCAACCAACGAACATGGAAGGCGAATCCTTAGGAATGGGCTTTCGACCGCAGGAGTCACCGCCGATGCGGCGGCAATATCACACGACCGCCATGACTCTCCACCCCACCCATCCTCCGAGGTCTTCCTCGTCTCCTCCCCCTCTCTCTACCGGGCCACTACCCCCCTCAAGCAGATGTGTTCTGAGGACGACCAGGGGGGGTGGGTTTGTGGCGAAGGGATGGTCTCGTGGACCGTACGCGTTTGCGTGCGGTGGTGTGTGGGAGAGAAGAGTCTAGGGACATGGACCGGGGGGGGGAGATAGGAGGAGCGCGGCAATGGAGAGGGGGACAAGCGTTTGGGGAAGCACGTGTCGCAATATTGAGAGGGAAAGTGGTCCGCTAGGTGTGATGCGCCCTGGGGAGAATGGAGGAGGGAAGAGAATCGAGGAGGAAGAAAGAGAGGACAGAAAAGGACGTAGGCCTCGAAGAAAAGGATGAGGCGAAAGAGAGAAGGAAGGTGTGGAAAACGGAGGAAATAGACGAAACGAGACATAAAAAGCAATGAGACACAGACAACGAGAGTAACCAGGGTAAGAATGACATACGAGACACACGGACGACGAGGCATACAAACAGCAACACACCCAAGAGCGTGCGGGAGCTTGGTACGAGGGTCATCCGGAAAGTAGTACCCGTTCGTGCCGCATGAAGTGCTGACGACGCGAGTAGCCGCTGGACGAGGTCAGATAGCTTCAGTGGCTTGTCTGCCTTCTCTGAGCCAAGTTGCGTGACGCTAGCATTGCCTGTGTTGTTTCTGTGATTGTTTACAATGTTTAAAAAAATTGAGAACGCCGCCAGTTGTGAAGTGAGGGCAGTGATTAAATTCCTCAATGCAAGAAACGTTCGCCCATGTGATATTCATCGCCAATTAAAGGAGGTGTATGGAGACAATGTAATGGACGAGTCGTCTGTTCGGCGGTGGTGTCGCAACTTCAACATGGGGAGGGGGAACACACACGACGATGAGCGTTCGGGGAGACCGTCTGTCATTACAGACCAACTGGTGAGCTCAGTTGACGAATTCGTGAGGAACGATCGGCGCGTCACAATTGATGACATCTGTGAGCATTTTCCCAATGTTTCTCGAACAATTGTTCATGAAATTGTTAAACACCATCTGCATTATGCAAAAATTTGTGCAAGATGGGTCCCTCGCGTATCTCAATGAGCTGGCGGCGAAGGACTATGCAGCAGGAATACAGAAACTTGTCACACGTTATGACAAATGCCTTAATTTGCTTGGAGATTATGTTGAGAAGTAGTTTAAAGTATCCTCTTTCAAATAAAATTTTTTATGTTTGTTAATATTTACTTTTGTGTCTTTATTTCACGAACGGGTACTACTTTCCGGATGACCCTCGTATTTCCGAATTCGGTGAAGGAAGGGGTGTTGGGCCTGGAAGATACGACGAAGAAAGAAAAAGAGGGAAGCCCTAAGGAAAGAGAGAAGAACCTAGGAATGGAAAATGGATAAATTAGACGAAACGAGACCGACATCAATGAGACACGCAGACAACAAGAAACAGACGAAAAAAACATGTAACAACATAAAACACACGCTGACGCTCGTGGGCATGGTCATTTGGCATTCCAAAAATGCAAACTACATTATAGTGCTCCTCCGTATGATAAATAGTGAAATATTTATAGGATCGTTAGATAAAAAAATGAATGGGAATTTGAGTTTACATTGAACTATGGAGTGAATGATAATACCCGAACCTATCCGTTCGACCTGGATAAATAAGCAGTCGTTGCGATAGAATTGGTAAATTTTTGGAAAAGTCCTAATGCAAGTCAAAATTTCCTGACGAATTACCTCCATTGTATTCCTGCTGGAATACTTGTGTCCTTAAATCTCTCGCCTTTCTATTTGCAGCAATATATATCAGAGACTTTAACTGGGCTTGACCTGGAACGAATATTAAGTTCTGCTTTTGCCAAATGTGCATGAGATCATAGCAAGGAAAATGGTCAATGCAACAATTTCAGAGTGTAAAAATCATTCGCCTTGACTGGGATCCCAGTCAAGGCGAATGATTTTTACACTCTGAAATTGTTGCATTGAAATGCACATTGGCGGATGACTCCGTTAAAAGTTACTGTTGCGGCATCTCCCGCAGTTTCTTTGGAAGGAAAATGGTACTTAATTTCGCCAAGGATTTTTCCAATGCACACAAACATATATCTTCCCTGCATACTAAGGATAGTGCCATGTTACGTGATAAATTCCGTGGAGTATAACCTACCGAAGAAAAAAGAATAAGAACGCTTGCAAACCCGAAAAACGGAAATATTAAAACGATCGTATGCACAGACTATCGTTTAGCAAGTTATACAATTACATTCATCAGTGAACTTTGTAACCTCAGAGAATTGTACATTAAGAGCATACGTAATTAATCTTAACACTCTAGCTCTTCTTCAAGGTACACTGTGTTACATCAAGAAAAAGCTTCATGAGTGAAGTTCATTTCAAAGATATTTTTGGGTTCCGAGAATGTGATTATTTCAATGATATCAGGATCTACTCCGTGACCATTCATCTCGAGGAATAAGTTAAAAACTTTGACATTTTTGTGAATTTACAAAGTTGGCCATTGGCATTTACCAAGTTGGTCTTATTCCTCAATGGATTGATTGTTGATAAATGTATCATTTACGGAAATCGGATATGAACGTTGGACCACAATTAACTGAAGTAAGAATTCGTGAAAATTATTACCTTACAACAATCCTAATAAATACAATTAAGTTAGTAAAAATTAAAAGGGAAACATTAAAACAAAGTTTATGGCTGGACTTGGCTTTACGGCTGTGAGGTGATGATGGTGTTGCAACACTAGAGAAAAAACTAGCAGCGATATTATGGAGGAGCCACTACCGGAGAGTGATGAAAATAAACGGATGAACAGAGTGTTTAGACTGAACTGAAGCAGTACCAATATTTGGATTTTTTTATCAAATACAGTTGGAAGAGAGTAGTAGGTAGAGAGATAGCAATGACATCACGAAGAAAGGGCAAACCAAATAGAAAACCTTCCCTGATATTCTGGATTTCCCTTCTCAGAAGGGAATGCGTGCATGGAAGTATGTATGGAGAGGGAGGTAATTAACATGATGACATCGGAGCAGATACAAAGTAATCTTAGCAATTGTAATCTGGACGATAATAATGATTCGCAAGCAAACGAAAGGTGAATATTGGCTGGTCCTCAAAATCGGGGCAGAAAGAGGTTTAAGAGTTGGAAGTAACTGTTGGAAAAATTGCGAAATGAGAAAAATTCGTGAGTTCATACACGACGACCCAACAAAACCGGAGGCGTAATTTGGTCAGAGAGGAGAAATCATCCTGCCAACTCTGGCAGCGGAGAAAAACCGTCGCAGGCTTCCCCTCCCGTCATACGGACGGAGGAGTCAGAGACAAAGGAGGAGGACCAGAGAAGAACCTGGGGGAAGACTGAGGGTCACCGGGAGTGGGCAAGAAAGAAATGAAGCATTGGGGCTTTACGGTTGGGGGCACATGTCACCTATCGGCCCCCTCGCCAAAGGGCGAGGAAGAGCACGCGGTTGAGTGGGCACCTTAAAAGGATGGCTCAAAACAGGCAGCCTGCAAGGAGAAGGGAAGCGAGGAGGCATGGGAGCAAGAGTGAACGAAAAAAAATTAGAGAAGCGCCCGAGAAAGGAGCCAAGTTGAGGAAAAAGGCCTTTGAGAACTCGAGAGAGTGAGGGATGGAGAGAGGGAATGGAAAGAGGAGAAAGGGAAGGACGTAGTGCGGGACGGAATGAAGAAAATGAGAACTGAGAAAAAAGATATGGGGTGGGGAGAGAAATAAGGATTGAATTGGGGAAGAGTGGGATATTAAGAAAGGAGCGATAAAAAACGGAGGCACACACCGAACGCAGATATTAACCCCTCTAAATACTCAATAAACTCGATATGAAATCTCATGATTTATTTTAATGCTCGGGCCATTTTCTATTGGGGCCTCAGACAATCCAAATATGGGGACAGCGGAATCCAGAGCTCATCGAGAATGACGGATTTGTTTACGTGTATTAAAACTAGTACACTGAAGATGAAGTAAAAATAATGTCCATGATTTCCGATGAGGACTCAAGAGAATCTGTGCTTCCGTAAACATTAACATTCGATGTGACAACCGAATTTATGTGTCACTAAAACATTATTTGTGATTAAATCTACACCTAAGCAATACCCCGCAAGCCGTCGAAAGGGCGTGTGGCGGGGGGTGTCACTCCCCCCCATAAAAGAGAATAAAACCACATGTAAAACCAACAAATTCATGCCTATCTACACCCATGGAGGGGAATGAGATATTCATACGAAAACCTTTTTAACTTACACGCACGCGAATGCATATACTATGAACTAACCTACACATACACCTACAAATAAAACTTATGTTTACGCAAAGTTTAATCTTGCCCTGACTTGTAAATGGAATGTCTTCGATATTTCTATAGTGACTTTGGTTTCTTATTATTATGATTCTTGACTGTCCGGGGAAAAAACGAGTATTTCTATCTATCTGAACCGGAATCTATCTCCCTAATCTTATCTTTGTGGTATAATCTACCTTAATAGTGTGGGGCCATAATAATTCTTCTAGTGTCATTGCTGCAGTCGTTTGTCCTGAACCTTTCTAAAAGTCTAAGTCTCGCTTGTTCACTTCGCATCTCAAGTGGCTCCGAGCCTAATTACCCTAAAGGGCCTGTCACATCCGTCCTCTAATGTAACAATTTTTGACGAATCTGGCAGATTTTCTCTGACTTTTATCCAATTCTTTTAGCAGAACTTTTTCCCACGGATGCCAAATATTTGAGGCCTAACTAGAGAGAAATAACACCTCTCTTCAACTTTCTCATTACATTTCCCCACCACCCGTTTAATGAAGCCGAGTTTCTTTTAAGTGGATCCGCATATTGTCCAGATATGTGCACCCCATGAAAGGTGTGGTGCTAGAACTAACTGAATGAATATGAATAATTTCTAATGGGAGTTGAAAAGCTAACCATCCATCCAACCATCCACACATCTTGACCCGACGTTTGGATACTTTCTCTAAACAATTCAACGGTTCCACACCATTTGAATATTTCTGCAAAGGTAACCAGAAACCAAAATATATCCGAAGGCTCTATACTCTAGGATAAAACGTCCCGCAAAAAAATCTAACCTACACTTCCATGAAATGTTTACGAGTTGGAAGCTGCGTAGCGTAATCATTAGAAAAAGATTTCAATTTCAAGTGTTTCATAGTTCACCTGATGACATCTGCATCTGAACAAAGTTATCCTACATAAAATAACCTTTCTCAACAGTGATAAGAGATATGCATAGAATTCTGAATAATAAGGAACCTTATTAGAAATAGATAACCATACCTTTCCACCATATCATCGCCAGGTAAAACAAAAAGTCTACATGTTAACGTGCGCATTAAAAAGACTAATACATCCTGTGGATGACTCTCAAGAGATTTCAAGACCAGCAGACTCACAATCATATCAGAAAAGACATTTTCGACATACTATAGCAAAATAAATACAAGCAAAAGCAAGATTCATTTCATAAAACGTTATGCGGCGACAGGAATTAATTAAACTCATCCTATATTTTTCCTTTGTGCGTCACCAAATATATACGATTTTGCAGCGAGACGACTTAAACAAAACACAACAAAGTAAGTTATAATAAAATAAAGAATACAGGTAAAATGAAACGCATCGATTTCAATACACAACAAATGCTCTATGAAGTAAAAAAAGCCGTAACTGGAGGGCACATCAACATCAGTGATGCTCAAATATAAATGCTGCTCAAACATCATCACAAGCAGCACTGCAACAGAAATATAGAGACGGGAAGAAAGGAAACAGAGCACAGCTCAGAGAGGCTTGGCCAAACATGATCAATACCTATCTCCTTTTTTTAACGGAATTTGGGCTCAGATGGCACATTATATATCGTATACATTGCTCGTGTACGATGGTACAGAAGAATAATTTAACAATACTTTAAGCAGTTTTAAAAAATACACGTCAATTTCACTACTTCACTTAGACTAGCTTATGCCAGAAACTTTATTCATCTATCAAGAGAGCCTTTTCAAAATCATATATATATATATATATATAAATATATATATATATATATATATATATATATATATATATATATATATATATATATATATAATATATATTTTTAAATAATTAGTGCATGAAGTTAGTACTAGGGGACAATGACAAAGACACAGGAACGCACAAAAAAAGAAAAGAAACTCACTAGGCTTCGAATTTTCGGTGGTCCACGCCATCTTTCTCAAGGAAGAGAGAGACAGAAAAACCCACCCTCTTTTAATTTGCTCCACACGCTTCTCTGGCCAAGAATAACTGAGATTTATCCTAAAATACCTCTGCCCTATCCTGAAAAATCATAATTCTACCGCCAAACTTTTTCCCAAATGCCCATCTGTTACTTTCAAACGCCCCGCCAACTTATCAGATCTCAAATCAATCAATCCACTCCTTAAATCCCCGCCCCGTCCCAAAATCACTCCAATGCCCTGCAATAAACCTAGGTGTAAAACATGTCCTATTTTCAAAACCAGAATACCATCCCTCTCCCACCATTTCCTAACCCCTCATGTACCTCCGGCAATGTAGTTTACCTTCTCAAGTGCCAACTTTGCCCTGCCTTTTACATTAGACAGTGCACCACAATATTATAATAAATAACCACCAGGCCTCATGCAAGAATTCTTCCCTGATTGGTATGATCCCAATCCCCAAACACGCCTCCGAACACAACACTCCCTTTGATAAATGCTATAGTTCATCCATTTTAGCATCCCTCCCACCCTCTGACCCTCCACTGAAACTCAAAACAATCGAACAGGCGTTCATCTGGCTTCGGGATTCCTGGAATAGCCCAGATATTAATATTAGACACTAATTACCCCGATCTTCACATATTTTCATACCCCCTCAGCCCCCAACACCTTCCACATTATCCCCACAATTCTAAAAATCCCCCTCCTAACTCTTCCCCTCGCAAATATTTCCCGACCTTCCCCTTCCATACAGCGTTTCCAGCTCCTTATTTTACTCAGTTCTGTCCTGTTCCTTGAGAAAGGTGGCGTGGGCCACCGACAATTCGAAACCTAGTGAGTTTATTTTCTTTTTATTGTGTGTTTCTGTGTTTTTGCTTTTGTCCACTAGTGCTAAATTCATATACATTATTATTCACGTGAGACTTTCAAATAAGTGTTATATATATATGAGTGTTTGTGCGTACGTGAGTTTTCAGTGAAATTGTATCACTGTATGTACAAGCCACGAGAATATTAGAATAGGGAGTCTGAGCCTGACAATTATGTTTCAAGACTATTCCTTACCCATAAAACTAGAAGCTAAAGACGGGTGTACATACATAATGCAAACTTATAATTGCTTAATCCATTAATTCGTGTGATATTTTGAGGAGGATAATAAACGCGTCAGATTAAATATGCGTTAAGTTTGCAGAAATTACCTAAAGTGCAGCAAAGGGAAAGTACTAATATGGCCCCGCATTGGAAGAACATGCTCAATTTTATGCTGACACAATACGTATGACCATAAGTGCACGCGAAATTAATATCTTTAGCCTTTCACCAAATTTTGATTCATTTCCAATTAAACTTGAGTAGAGCGGAATAATTTACGTTGGCCTAATCACACGATAATAACCTCATTGACACACATAGACTAGCTCCAGGGCAAAGGTATGCGCCGAAGACTGCCTGTGAGAGGTGAGGAGGCGGATCGAGCGTCAATTCTGTCAGGACTGCAATCCACCGCAAACGAAATAACCGTGACGTGAAATCCCCTCGCGACCCCTTCCGAAGCAAATCACTGCTCACGGCTCCTCTGCAGGGCACGCCTGTGACGGGAAGCTGGGCCGTGCGTTCGAGGGGAGGTGAAGGGAACATGCCAGGAAATACAGTCGAAAATCACGTACTACACCGCGAGGAGGGCGAGGCAGCCGGCGATTCCCCTCTTCCCCCGCTGGCTTTGCTCCTTCGTTCCTCGGACTCTCGTAGATCCCTCCCTCCCACGCCGCGACCCCCTGGAATACCGGCACGAGGAGGACGCGACGAGAGGGAAAGAGGAGTGATGAAGTCGCGGGGGAGTGGAATAAAGATGGGAAAGGTAGAGGAGAGGAAGCGAGGAAGAAAAACGAGGGGGGGATGAGCGGAAGGAGATGGGTTTGTGAGCGGTGAGAGAAGAGGGTGGCGCGGTGAGGGGGTAAAGGGGTTCCCCCAGGCACGTCCCGCCGCTTCAGCGATTTCCAGGGTTCTTCCCCTCTCTCCCCACACAACCCACTTCCCAGCCTAACTCCTTTCCTCTCCCCTCATTCCCCCACCCGCAGGATAATCCCCAACCTCCCCCACTTACCCTTCTTCCCCCACTCACTTCTTCCAGCAATTCCCGCCCCTACAGCGCCTTCAAAACACACACGCCGGCACACATACAAACACATCTGGTTGAGCGCGCTTGATCAATGAAGAAGGCGAATGGAGCAGGGGGAGAAAGGGAGAATGTGGAGTGGGGGGGAGTGAGGAGTGGGGGTGGAAGTAAGAAGGTGTGGGCGGGAGCGATGCCGGAACAGGAGGGAAACGGAATATATACATATATATATATATATATATATATATATATATATATATATATATATATATATATATATATATGATTTCGTCGACATAACACGGAAGTGATGGCGCGCACAAATAAATATGAATGTTATATACATATTAAGTTACTGTATATGTGGTAATTTAACATTTAATATTTTTATATGCAATTTATCTCATCCCAACTTTAATTTTCAGGATACAGATACCTTTTCTTGCAGATACTCTTATTTTCATTCAGCTCCCAGAGACTTGATCGACAACATTGAAAACACAAGGCTCGTAAATTGATAGTGCTGATGGTGATAATGTCTTCCCAATGATTCTACAAAATGTTGACCTTGTTTCCGTTTGCGATCGCGAATTAGTGCTATTTATTAGGGGAGGCGACCGAGAGTCACGGTCAACTGAGAGATTGCGAGTTAAATGAAGTAAAAACAAATATTCTCATTAAACAGCGTTGAAGAAAATTCCTCTTCCTTTATCAGGGGTGGTATAATTGTAGAATTAGAAAAAAGCAATGCAAGCATTACATTTAAGCAAATTTTATTTTGATGCGACTGGTTTCATCACATATCTGACATCTTCAGGCGCCTGAAGATGTCAAATGTGATGAAACCGGCCCAAACAGCATTCCAGTTTGCTGAAATTTACATCTTCTCTCATTCCTCAGGATGCAATTTTACAGGGTTGATCCTGATGCCAATGGATGGAGGGTATACTTATTACTACTACAGCGTGGATTCTAATTCATTCCTTTCGTTTTAGAAGAAAGCTCCATGGTCGCATTTTACCCTTCTAAGGAACTCGGTCCGGCTTACTTTGCTCGCCTGGAGTTTCTTCGTTCCTAATTTCTTCCGATGACTCTCGTGTATACTAAATATCGCCAAAGCAATATGAAATATATATTTATATCGTTATATATGTCAACCACACGTAAATGAAGCAGAAGTTCTTCGAGATGACCCTTTTACACCAAATTCATGCAAATCACGAAAGGTTTGGGATAGAAGAGACGAGTTCAGAGTTATCCCATACGAATAAAACAATAATTTAATTAACAAATAAGGTATAAATAGTAGCAAAGAATACTGGGGGATAGATTATTGAGTATCGTTTCAAAATCAGCACACTCCCAAAAGTTTGGTTCTTTAAAAACATTAAGAAGAATGGAGATACCATGAAATTCCAATCTCTCCAACAAAAGCGTTCACGTTAAATCGTAACCTTAAATTTCAGTTCAGAATTAATTAGCTTGGGATTTGGTTGAGTATCAACTCACGCAGAATAAATCCAGAGCGCCTTAGAGTAATGGGTTTTGACGCTGTTTGCTGCAGTCAGTTCTCGCGTAAGAGGCAAACGTCTCATGGGTAAGTAGATTAAATCGAAATCACGGCAAAAAGAACTTACACTAATCCTAATTTATCGCACTGCAGTGCACATCCTGCCAGTAGTATCCGTCAGTATCAATGAACATGTTCGTTATAAAGGGTCCGTAAAAACAGACGGTCCCAATTTACAAAAATGTATACTGCCAAAACATAAAAGTCGAAATTTACGATTTTAGTTTCCAATTCTTTTTTCAACGAGAGTATCTTATGTTGTAGTATTTAGGGGAGGCAACCGACAGCTAAGGTCATTTGTGCCATAGGGGATGGACAGGAAAGGAAGAAGGGTGGAGAGAAACCCGGCGTCGGCGTTAGCCTACTCTTAACGAAAGGCGCTATGGGGTCCGCAGCTTAACGTCCCATCCGATGGACGGCGTACTCACTCAAAGGGCCCTCCACAATGCACTGCAAGTAGGGATCGAGATAAACATTCGAAGCCGTCGGGTTTCGAACCCGGGCCCTCTGGGTGGGAAGCCAGTACGATAGCCATCGCACCAGGGGTATCCTAATAAATGGTCAAGCGGATTCGAATATTAGCAATTAGGCTAGCTATTGGAGCGCATAAGATTCTAGTAATTGACTGCCTGCCTTGTTAACAATCAGATTTTAAGCTTATTTCTAACTATCGAACTGCAGAAAATACCAAACAGCAGCTGTCAGATTTTGTGAAATTGATCAAGTCTAGTTTCTATGAAATGAAGCTAAATAAAATCTAAAAATTCCTGCAAGCATTTATAGACCATTATGTTTAACCACCATTTTCTACTCCCTCAGAATTTTGCCCGCACACATCCTTCCTATAACGCATGGAAGCAATACTTATTGGTCATTACAGCGTGAAAAAACGACGAGATGATTAATTATAATTCTCGGTGATAAGAATATCGTCTTTGATCGAAGGCTTGATCAGAGGTAACTCAAATTTGGGGAACTTACTTTAGAAAGCAGATTGAATTTAGCAAAATTGTTTTCATTTCATGTTTCTTTATGCGCTTAAGTCCTCATGTTGCTTCTTTTTGCCAACCGATTCAGCATTCTGCACATATCATTGCTTGCACGGTTGATTATTTCTTCATCAAAGCAATTACTGCTGCTCCCATCGCGCAATAATCACTCACATGAGGAATCTTAGAAATTCAATAACATTTTATGACCCTTATAAGACACGAGAAAAACTTAATTCAGTTCAAATCTCCAAATGTTTGGAATTTGTTATAATCATTTCTTCATTTAACGATTCTGAGATAACCTGCAATATATTTCGGTCAAAACTGCATCAACAAAATAACCAATTATATTACTGCACATTCCGCCTTTTCTTGGTTCACCCTGGAGAAGTACACACAAATATTACCCATTCTACTTGATAAACCAGTTTGTATTCAACGCATATTTTACCTCTAAACCCTATCACTAACACTGGAGTCATGGTTATGCCCTCGCCTTATTCCCTATTCGGTGAAACTGATCAACTTGCTGAACCCATGAATTCATATTGTTACGCTATATGGAAATGCACCTGCAGCTATTATACTAATATCAATAAAAACATCTGATCAGGAGAGACTGTGTTTTCCACAAAATGTTTAACTAATTCCAAATCACAATGGCAAATAATATTCTGTCATTTTATGCGTTGCATATAGTTCTAAATAACTTCACTTCCTCAAATGGGAATCACACGAACATATCTTAATAGACAACAGCTTACATTAAATCGAAAAATACTAATTTCCCTCGAAATGTATCAATTAAATCCATAACACTTGTTGCCAAATGGATGAAATCGGATACCAGGGTCACAGTAACAAATGTGCTTGATTTAAAAAAGCAAAGAATCAAGATCACTTCACGTGTAATTAAGAATAAATTCCATTGACATCATCAAAGGGCATTCACATTTCCACTCCAATTATGCTCTCTACACAAATGCAGGTAAAATATTACGTTTTCCCCGCAAGTGCATCCCCCCAAAGTTCTAAGGACGTGAAGTTCTCAGACGTCGTCCGGGGAGGTGCAGAACGTGGGAAGAGGAGGCCGAGGGTGCGTCGGAGGAATGGAGGGATACGATTGGGGAGAGTGGATGCGATGGGAAAGCGAAATGCGCGGATGGGAAGGGGGAGGAGAGGATGGACATGCGACGAGGATGAGGGGCAGAGGGTGTGGGAAGCAACATGGACCACTGAAAGAGCAGATGCTACCCTCCACCATCTTTACCTGACTCCGTCGCTTCGATCCTGGTGAACACGATGGCTGAGCCGTTTTATTTCCCGTGAGGAGACAGCCAACGACCACTCGACAAGGCCCGTGAAGTAAGGATTCCGCGTTGTTACGTGTAAGACGGAGTGTTTGGCAGAAACTGACACTACCTATAACATAAAAAAAGAAAAAAGAATGCGTCATGGAAAAATAATTAATGATGGAATAGAATATCTAGAATATCGGAACTACAGTCTTAATATGGGTCAAGGAGTAGTCATGGACATTAACCGGCTACACTGCTCAATGTCCGCAAAAAGGAAAGAGAAGCGACAAAATATCTCTAAAACATCGTTAACAAAGTTGCGACGTAGGTAAGCTACTACTAGGTTTTCATAAAAAAGACAACTATTAACATGTCGAAGAAAAAATATTCAACAATGCTTAGCGACCACACAATATATCTCTATTGCTGCATGCTTCCAATTTATTAATGAATATAGTCTAAAATGAATAGCATGCGTCTAAAATGAAAAAAGAATGCGTCATGGAAAAATAATTAAAGATGGAATAGAATGTCTAGAATATCGGAACTACAGTCTTAATATGAGTCAAGGAGTAGTCATGGACATTAACCGGCTACACTGCTCAATGTCCGCAAAAAGGAAAGAGAAGCGACAAAATATCTCTAAAACATCGTTAACAAAGTTGCGACGTAGGTAAGCTACTACTAGGTTTTCATAAAAAAGACAACTATTAACATGTCGAAGAAAAAATATTCAACAATGCTTAGCGACCACACAATATATCTCTATTGCTGCATGCTTCCAATTTATTAATGAATATAGTCTAAAATGAATAGCATGCGTCTAAAATGAAAAAAGAATGCGTCATGGAAAAATAATTAAAGATGGAATAGAATGTCTAGAATATCGGAACTACAGTCTTAATATGAGTCAAGGAGTAGTCATGGACATTAACCGGCTACACTGCTCAATGTCCGCAAAAAGGAAAGAGAAGCGACAAAATATCTCTAAAACATCGTTAACAAAGTTGCGACGTAGGTAAGCTACTACTAGGTTTTCATAAAAAAGACAACTATTAACATGTCGAAGAAAAAATATTCAACAATGCTTAGCGACCACACAATATATCTCTATTGCTGCATGCTTCCAATTTATTAATGAATATAGTCTAAAATGAATAGCATGCGTCTAAAATGAAAAAAGAATGCGTCATGGAAAAATAATTAAAGATGGAATAGAATGTCTAGAATATCGGAACTACAGTCTTAATATGAGTCAAGGAGTAGTCATGGACATTAACCGGCTACACTGCTCAATGTCCGCAAAAAGGAAAGAGAAGCGACAAAATATCTCTAAAACATCGTTAACAAAGTTGCGACGTAGGTAAGCTACTACTAGGTTTTCATAAAAAAGACAACTATTAACATGTCGAAGAAAAAATATTCAACAATGCTTAGCGACCACACAATATATCTCTATTGCTGCATGCTTCCAATTTATTAATGAATATAGTCTAAAATGAATAGCATGCGTCTAAAATGAAAAAAGAATGCGTCATGGAAAAATAATTAATGATGGAATAGAATGTCTAGAATATCGGAACTACAGTCTTAATATGAGTCAAGGAGTAGTCATGGACATTAACCGGCAACACTGCTCAATGTCCGCAAAAAGGAAAGAGAAGCGACAAAATATCTCTAAAACATCGTTAACAAAGTTGCGACGTAGGTAAGCTCCTAGAGGTTTTCATAAAAAAGACAACTATTAACATGTCGAAGAAAAAATATTCGACAATGCTTAGCGACCACACAATATATCTCTATTGCTGCATGCTTCCAAAATATTAATGAATATAGTCTAAAATGAATAGCATTTAGGGGAGGAACAGTTTAGGTTTAAATGTGGTTGAGGCACAAAGGAAGCAATATTAGGTCTAAGTGTCATAGCGGTCTAAGTGTCTGGGAAATGAATAGATCACTTAACCTGTTCTTCATATTTATAGAAAAGAACTTTGATCGAGTGGAATTAAAGCTTCTGTTTGAGCGCATGAAAAGAAATGGCTTGACAGGAAAATAAGTGATTGACATTGACGAATGAGTTCGGGAATTACACAGTTCATAAAAGAAATATTCGTCGTTAAATTATGATATGCATATAAATAAACCATGCCATACGTAAAAGGGGTGAATTCATATATTTCGCCCTAGGGAAGGGAACGACCATAAAATGTGAGCCTTACATTGCATTAACCGTAACAAAATTCACCAATATTGCGTAAATATTGACATGGATATACTTTATATTAACCACTGTAACGATTTCAAGAATGATAATTTCTGATTTTTTACATTCTTTTCCCATGGTGAATCCGCAGCATATCCTTTTCCATTGAATATAGTTCAGATCGTGCAGGTTACCGTATACACTGGTAAAATAACAAATGGGCAAACAAAGATTCTCAACCGATTCCATAAATGCTAGAATTATGTAGAACTAAGAGAGCTATCAGCACGGAGAATGGAGAGGTGTTCATCAGCCATTTGAACCTTCGATTGCTACCCTACCAAGGAAAACTCATTATCTCTCCACGCAGTAGCACAGATGATTAAGAAATCATATTGTATCCATAAAACTATACGCATACAATAAATATGGGTACGTTTAAATTAAATGCATCATATGAGGTTTAAAAAAAATTGACGTCGCAAGAAGCAAAAGCTTGAAATGTATGATCGATGCTAAAAGGATCCTCCAATCAACCAATCCAATAAAATGGGCTCTAACAGGAAATGTACTGCCTTCAGGGAGTCGCATAAGAGTTCCTTTACGAGCAACTGCTTAGGGTAATTTATCCATGCTCTTTATAACACTAATTAAGTTTAATAGGAAATAATGTCTCGACGAAGGAAGAACTTCTTAGTCAAATGAACCGCCGAAAGCGGTGGTGGTACAATTTTAGAAGACTATCAATGGCAGAGGGAATATAGCGACATTTCCACACCGTTATCTTCGCGTGGGGGTGGCCGAGGAAAGACGAGCCGTGTCAATGTCCCGACGACGCCGGTGATTAAGAACACGCCCCGGAATCTCCAGAAACTCCCCTCCCCCTCCTTCCTTCCCCGGGCGCGTACCCAAAGTAGAGAGAGACCGGAATCGCATCCCCCCTCGATGCGGGCTGATAATCCAGACGGTTGGGATTGACGGAGAGGACGCGTTGGAGGTTCCTTCCCACCCGTCCAGCCTCCCCCCTCCTCGTTGCGGAAATAAGGAAATCCCTGCACTCCCCCTAAGAGTGCACCACGTCTCACACGGCTTACAGTCACCCACCCACGAGGGTAGAGATATTATTTGCATTCCCTTTATTTTTCCTCCCCCCGGCCGGGGGTACCTCCCTTCCCCCTTCACACCCCCGTGGAGAGAACGGACTTGGGGAGAAGAGATGAGGAGAAGGGGGGAGCCGAAGCGTTGCGAATGCATCGAAGGCGTCGAGGCGGAAGAAAGGGTACCTAGAGCGGGGGAGGCGAGGAGGGAAGGAAGAGGAATCGCAAAAAAAAAGACACGGAAGCGAGGCGGGACGGCGGCGGGGAGGGCGCTCGCGGTGTGGGCCGCTCTCAAGAGCGAGGAACGCGGATCGAGCGGATGAAGATGGGAGGTGGGAGGGTTGGTGGTGGTGGTGGAGGGATCGAAATAAATCAGCGAAATTAAGGGACACGACGGGAGTGGGTAAAAAGTTGCACGCGCAAAAACGTCGTCAACGTCCTACGCCTCCCGCGCGGAATTTATTATTTTCAAGCAGGCGGACATTCAGAGTTTCCTCCACTTGGGCCGACTCCGGCTTCGCCAGGGTACCCCACAGAACCGAACGAGGGGAAACCAAAGCTGCGCGGCCAGATATAATTCACAGAAGGGGAGAAAATGGAAGACCGAATCACAATTTCGCGCACGCCAATTTATTTGGAATGGCTCGGAGTTGCACTTTTATAGACAGGATATCGGCACTCCTTGGAAGGCATTCTGTGATCAAATAAAATCCTAATCACGAACGTGGAGACGACCACTGGAGGAAAAAAAAGCTTCGCTTTCCAAAACAATAGTTTAATGCAGCGCCAACAACGGAACATTTTATGAATTATATATAATTTCAAGAAAAAATATAAAGAAAAAATGTTATTTCCATATAACCTATGCTTTTCCTCCTCATGCCTCGCTTGCTTAACGTCCTCCCCTCTATATCAGGTCTCAACATTCCATCGCCAATCAAAATGTTCGGCATTCACCTTTCCAGCCTTCTCATGGGAGAATAAAAATTACCGACGGCAAAACATCACTTCCCTTACGCATTATTGAATGTCGTTAATTTAACAACAAAATATATAAAACAATAGCCCATACGATAGATACGTCTATAAAACAGACACCACAAGGATTGTTTTAGTCATTTAATGAAATGCGTTTTCATCATCGTCAATAACAGTTTCCCATCCAGAAATCGGTTTACTGCAGCCCTCTACTGGATATGGATCATGACACTCTTCGAAAAAACATGATCGTGGACAATCATAGACTTATAATGACTTATAAAGCAATACAGATCATCATCCACATAAAATTGCCGACCATTAATAGACAATGGGGTCAAAAGCAATGAATTAATAAATATAACACCAAAGAACAAATAATACTCACGACGATAAATTTAGTAAAATAGGATGAGTCAAACGAGCAAGATGTCATATATCCTCATTATGACACGCCACAGTATCATACTCATAAAATTTAATACTACACCGACATTAACCAGCATAAATAACCAGATAGTAAGACAAGTATGCCGAGGATGTTATGATTTGGCCGCCAGCGTTCACTGCGAAATAAGTAAAGTACAACTTTCCAACAAAAATAGGAAACAAAAGACTTTGAATAGATGCAGTCATTCTTCCTCTATGTAAGATGAGAATTACGGAAATCTCACTACAAGTGGTCATGAATTAAAAAGGCAGAACAACCAAAAAATGATAACAGTAAAAAATTACATACTAAATATTTTTTGTCTTCTACTTAAGCTAGAAAACCCACTTTGTGGCATAGAGTTATGGAATCGTGATGCAAGTTTCAATTTTATTGGATATATATCAAGAGCGAAAGCAAAAAAATTATCATTTAATGCTTCAAATACCTATTGGAAGTGATCCCTGAACTGAAGTCAATGCTCTCATACACCTCATGATATTCCATCACAAAAATTACGGGTTTGAATTGGCGAGTCTTTTAAACTATTATGCAAAGATTTAAATAAATTGGAAAGAGCTCCACGATGCTCGAAATAAATTTATTTTGATTCATAATTACAAATTACTGATATTTGCTGGTTGATATAACTAAAGTCATCACTAGAATGTTGGTGCATTTAAAAAAAGAAAACTTTTGAGACAAGAGTAATCCTTTCAGCCTCTTACGTTGATTTCGAAGTTGATGTGTATGAAATAAGAGCATGAGATTTTGGGAGAAATCCATTGTACCGGTACGTCGGGCAAAATTACGTTTCTATGAAATGAAAGGGAATAAATTCGTATGCCTGTACAGACAAACAATGTAACACCGCACCAGAAGCTGGGCTTCACCAAGAGTAAACGACAACTAATCGCCATCCATCTACTTCTAACAGGAAACGTTTCCTGTAACCACGATCGAATTGCCGTATTATTGGCGATTCGAATTCTTACGTAAAAACCTGGGCATCAGCTCAAGCGCATAACCTATGGCTAATTATTAATATTAATTAATATATCACAAGCTAAGATTATCAATAAACTCGGTGAAGATCAACGAGAGGTTTATGACAGTGAAATTAGTCTTCCTATAGCGAGTTTCATGTAACTCAACAAAATGAAGCTAAGTAAAGGAGTCGAAATGATACCGGAGTAAAGAGAGCAAATCCGAGAATAAGGAGAGGAGGATTCGAGAGGGGATGAAAAATAGCCGCATCTCTGGGTGGGGGCCACGGAGAGAGAGAGAGGAGGGGGGGTTGCAAGGGAGTGGCGGGAAGGAGGTTGGCAGAGGAAGAGAAAAAGTAAATCTTATCGGGGCCACCCTCCGCCTTCGCCGCCGCCGACGTCGTCGTCTCTAGCCAGCCACGCAGACGTATCTCTGGACGTGCCATGTCCGTGCAATGCGGATGATGAGGCAGCACACACATCGATCTGGAGGGAAGGCTCCTCTTCTCGAACGCCGGCGCAACGATCTTTCCTTCCCAACGTCCCCTCCGTTGCGCCCCTCCTCGCCCCTTCGCCACCCTCGCTCCACGCCCCATCTCTTAACCCCTCCCCCTTCATTCCCCATCCCCATTCCCTTAACCCCCCCTTCCCCGCGCCGCCTCCTTTTTTTATACTCCTCTCTCTCATTTCCCCCGAAAAACCCTTAATCCTCACTCTTCCTCCTCTTCCCTCCCTCCCTGCCGACCCTTCCTCAAGACTCTAACTCATCCCCTCCACTCCGCTCCTCCTCCTACTACTGCTAAAACGCCTTACCTCCATCCCCGCATGCAACCCTGCCTCCGTAGCCGCACACCCCACACCCTTACGACATCCATATCCAAACTCTCTACATAAGACGAAGGGGGAAGGGGGGGGAGGAAAGAAAAATTAGCTAAGAAAAAATAAAAGATAGAGGAGAAACACTTCCAGAGCGTTCCCACCCAGCCCCGTTCGTTTCTCTTGCCGTTTTTCCGCCTCCCGTCCCCACCTCCCCTCCACAATCCTCCCCGCAACAACAACCGCCACTCCCGGCCCCCCGACACAAACACACCCGGAAGGATTCTCTTAATTCCTCCTTCCCCTCTCTTCCTCCTCCCGCACCCGCTCGCACACCACCGTCGCCTCCCTCCCCGAACCCACATCACTCGCCCCTCCTCCCCTGCACCGCCGAGTTCTTCCTAATCCCCAACGCCGAATTTCTAAAAAGTCCTCCAATATCTCCCACCATCACCCCACCCCACGTCAAACCCACGCAGCACTCTCTTCCCCCGAGTTGACATAAACAACAATTACTCCTGGAGGAAAGAAGAGGAGCAGCTAAGGATTCTGAACTGCGTTCAGCAGCGTCATTTTCTTTTTTCTTTCTTCCCCGCTCGCCCTCCCGGCGCAAGACAGCCACGATCCCGCCGTCAAATACCCTCCCACCCCTTCACCCCCCCCCCCCCCCCCAGTGCTCTTCTCGGAGTGAATTAAAAATCTGATCCGGCCACACCCAGATAAAGGATCCGCGGAAAACGATCCACCCGTCTTGCCAAAATGACGTCGCTAAAATTTGATGATATGATCTTTCTTCTTACTACGGACAACAAATCCCACCATGCGCCAAGATTGGCATACCAAATCGACAAAAGGAAAACTATAGCCAGTCGCTGGAGTTAATGGTAGGGAACTGGAGTTAGGTGGCAGCGCGTCCTAGACTAAGACAGTAGTCTCAGCGGCTGATTCAATGCCATTGATCAAAATCCCGATGACAAATAATGTATGCCTTTTGATCGAAATTAATGCTTGAAATAAACTCATTGCCAGTAGTTTTATCCAATAGCAATGACACAATCGAACTTTTCTAAAGAAAATTTCATGGAATGACGCGCTTTACGCGATACAATTTGCGGGATCATCAGCTACTAGGAAACTTTGTACCTGATAAAACAGGAAAACGGTGAAACGCGTCGAACAAATAAAATTTATGCGGAATAATACCATTGAACTTTTACAATGAACACAAAACTTTCACCAATAGAAGCCTGAAACAGGTTAAGTACAAACAACAGTAAAAGAGGTATTTTCACTTCTGTCGCAACCCTGCGTATTCTTCGAATCCTGCGTTCGCTATATTTCTTCAATGCCCTAATCTATGAATCGAGGGGCTGACCGGGAAAATAATCGTCGTTTGCTCCCACTCGGGCTTTCCCTCCTCCTTACCTTGAAAACGACAAAGGCAAGAGCCTGCTGATTAAAGAAATCAAGCCATTTATACTACACAGCAATGAATGAACCTAAGCAATGATAACTCCTCGTCCCAGAACTGCAAAAGCATTCTTTACACGGTAAATTTTAATTTGACAAGAGAAGTTGAAGTAAAACGCCTTCAACGCAAGTGCAGGTTTCCCTCGATCGGATTATCAAGACTTTAATCACGACTTAGGAGATTTTTAGCATAGTCAAAAGTCTCAGGTGGTAATGAGCGTACTGCTTCGGTCATTAAGCTCATTACAAGTGACCACCTATTTCCTCACGGTCAAAACATTCGAAATAAAATTAAGAAAGATGGATATATGGCAAATCGGCAACGCAATAAATTTGTAATAGAAGATCTTCCGTATTATTAACTTGTGTATTCAGCATCATCTTGGGAAAATTAGTCGTTTTCACCTTGAAAAATAAATCAGAACTCACAGATTGTTTTCACACAGTAAACCCTGAACTAACAACGGGTTATTTATTTAGTTTTTGGGGGAGGTGACCGAAAGCTAGGGCAATTTGCAACATTAGGGATAGGTGGATCATTTGGTAGGGAGAGGATGTTTAAGGATCGGTGGGAGGGTGGAGGGAGACCCGGCGTCGGTATTAACCTACTCTGAACGAAAGGCATTACGGGTTCGATAGCTGAACGTCCCATTCGACGGGCGGAGCACTCACTTAGAAGTACTCTCCGCAAGTTGGAGATCGGGATGTCGCTGAACATCCTACCACCTCCAGGATTTGAGCCAAGGCCTTCGGGATGAGAAGCCAGGAGATGAACTACCGCACTATCCCTACCACCGAACTGACAGAGGTGTTGACATGTTACAAAGAGATCAGCTGAAATGTCCATTGTGTCTGGGTTTTCACTGACACATGTCAAACTGATTTAGTCTGCAGCGCGAGAAAAGAAATCCAGTTATTTCCGTTGCTAGAGATGAGTATAGCTGCGTCTCCGAAATAACCTTACGTGGATGTCTAATTTATTGCTTCCACTCAACAAAAAATCATAAAAGCTACCCATCAAAGAAATAATTGAACAAGGTTATGAACGGGATAGAAATTGAATTGAACTTTGACGGATATTAAATCATAAAAACATACCTTCATACTAGCAACACATGATTTCTTGAAAAAAGTACACCAAATGAAAAATGAAGAGGCTTATGTTGGATGTATAAACTCATGTTCAAACAGCCGTCCTGGACGGTGTATCATCCGATACTGTTAAGGTCACGTCGGGTGTACCACAGGGAAGTGTCATAGGCCCCCTCTTGTTTCTTATTTGCATAAATGACCTCAGCGCCGTGGTTAATAGCAGGCTCCGTCTTTTTGCCGACGATGCGGTGATTTATCGGGACATTCGAAGTCGCGATGACAGAGTCACGTTAGCTAACGACCTAAATGCAATCCAGACTTGGTTCGATACATGGCAATTGGAATTAAATTTGAAAAAATGCGTAGTAATACATTTTTGGGAAAAGAGTAACACCCCCCATTCAGTTACAAAGTGCAGCAAACAGAAATCACGAGGGTAGATTCCTTTAAATGCTTGGGTGTAACAATTACTCACGATCTGTCCTGGGGAAAGCACATACGGGAAATATGCGGTCGCGCTAATAAAAAATTGGGATTTGTAAAAAGAGTGCTGGGTAAATGTGACGAAAAAGTGAAGGAACGATGTTTTCTTGCCCTGGTCAGGCCCCACCTAGAGTATGCTGCCAGTATATGGGATCCTCAAGACATAAATTTAATTTCGGAATTGGATCGAGTTCAGCGGAGGACGGCTAGATTTGTCAAAAAATTGTTATGACCAACGCAGTAGCGTAACTACTTTGCTAGAAAATTTAGGCTGGGATTCCCTTACACAGCGGCGTTTACAATATAGATTAAACTTATTAAAAACATTTAAAGATGGGTCCTTTTCCGATGACATCAAGAACATAATACGAACCCCAACGTATTACGGGCGGAGGGATCACGAATGTAAGATTAGAGAGATTGACTGCAGGACAGACAGATTTAAATGGTCATTTTTTCCGAGAACAATAAGAGACCAGAATTCTTGTAATCGAAATCCCCCAGGAGCCGGTTCGACATAATAAGTATTAACCTACAAGGTAGCGACTGCGCAGGGTTATACGATTATATTTATATTTTTTTTGCAGGTTCCCCTTACCTTTCCCCATTCATTTGTAAAACCCTAACCCCCTCATCCCTTACCCTTTCCTCCTGGTGCTGCACCACCTGCCACACACCTTTTTGGTGGCTTGCAGGGTATTGAAGTAAATGTAGATCAGACAAACCGAAAACCTATTAAAATCGTATAAAGGAATTAAGGGAAAAGTCAAAACTTTATTATACCGTCACTGAGAATATTTACTTAGTTTCCGTATTAAATCGCCGAATGATAACGTCATGGTAAAGCAAAATCAATGCAAACTTATGAATTTCACGAAACCTAGGTAACATTAAGCATCAAAGATAGGAAAAATCGTCAATCACGCTTATGAAAATTGATAACGGAATAAGATAGCATAATTACCACTTTAGGACAAAAGAATATGAAACAATCAAATTTACAATCGAAATAAATCTGAACGGGAATCTAGTGCAAGTTAAAAAAGAAATTAGATTAAAAAGGAACGTTTCCAATGGCCAACAATTGACAATGATTGATTCCCATTGACAACCCTTCAGCTAATCATGCACTGGAGATAACTTTATTATGTCTAGAAAACGCGACAGCAGATTACAAAACAAATCAGAACACCTCTTGGTTAGTTCATTATACTTATTGCCATTAAAATTGATTTTTTTATATTGGAAACATACCATGACAGGTGGGCAGCCTGTTAAGGAGTATGCTTACAAATATAAAGCCACGGGACACGCAGACGGATTGATCATTCATGAGTGCAAAATGATTTACCATTTATTAATCTCAAAAGAATAAAAGAACCACTCATGAAAATTAAATATACACCGGGCATAGTATAAACGACTGCGATGGATACAACATACCTAAACAAATTTATTTAGACAAGAAAACGATACAAGATGAATATTTGTACATCACATAGCTTGAGAAAACACGAGAAGTATACAAGATACGATTGGAAAACGCCTTGTTTTCTACGAGACGACGTTATGTAAACCATTGTTCATAAACATTCGGTACTTTAAACCATATTTGACACGCGAAAATGATAAATTGAATATCTATCTCATCATGCAAATTAGTCGCATTTTTATTCGGAAAATAAAATGTGGCATGACCGATGGAACAAAATTAAAAAAATCTTAGCTCTCCGTTAATTCCCACCGAGAATCCAAAGATACTGAAGGGATTACCGTTAAAAAGGCCTTCAGGGGAGGTCATTCCCGAGTGCCTGATAAGTTGAGAGAGCAAAGACTTTGGAAAGAGAAGGAGACTTTGAGTTGAAGATTTGGAGAAGTTAGCGAACTGAAAGAGTGCTCTGACGTGAGAGGTGGATCTTGGGAATCACATTAGACGACGGGAGCGACTCCAGAAGGGGGTGGGTGAGAAGGGGAGGAGAAAAGTTGGTTCCGCGAAATGTTAAGAGGAACAACGGTGTCGCGAGGTCATTCACTCACTGATTAAAATCCAAGTACCCCACCCCCACCCTCCCCCCCTTTCGCTTAGGCCAAAATTATTGCATTATTACGAGGTGCCGGTGGAGTGAAGGGCTGGGATCAAGCAAGAAAGCGGAACAAGGTGGAATAATTGAAACTACTAGCCACGAAAGGTCATCGATTTCCGTGTAGCTATTTAAGCCAAACGTGAGTGCTACCTTCGCTTCGCTAACGCGGTTGAAATTTCAGGAGTTCGCGGATTTCACAATGGACTTTATCAGCAACCTTTCTTAGATTGATTGGCAGATCCCCTTCAAGTCTTTACGATGCAATTAAGACATCTTACAAAACCATAATTTAATCAAAAACTCGCAAAGCGAGAAGCCACTGATAAAATCCCGTTAGATAATAGCATGGGAACTAAGTTTTCATTGCCGCACAACCATTACAATAAAGTGAGATGTCACTTAATACAATTCGACCGGTTTCGATGGGTCACGCCATTTTCAAGGATAATACGAAGTTTTGAAATGTAACGTGTTACATCCCGACAAAAATCATCTCATTCAATACTTTCACGTCATAAAGAGTTCAGAATACACGATTATAGATGGAGCTTTTAAAAATCCAATGACCCAATTATGCCTAGAGTTCAAAGTTCACGGTGATGGTGCGGGCAGGAAGTAGTGATAAGCTGTTTTAGGCCTAAAGTTCACTTTAATTATGAGCTGAAAATCACAGGACGCGACCAAATACTATATTTAACGTGAAGACTAAGTTCCGCTTTATGAGCTGGCCATAGAAGCAATGAAAGACTGCCAGGAAAACCATTGCTCCTTGCACCGAGTACCCAGAGCTCACTCCTCCAAGAGCAAACGCGAGTCGAAAACAGTGGCAACAGTTTATCAACCCTGAAAAAGGCAGCCATAGCAACAAGAACCGTAAACAATACCATATTAAGCACAGCTAGCGGAGGGGAGGTGGCTGGCTTTGAACCTCTCGGAACACAAAACAACTCCGGGGAAGATAAAACTTATATTGTGTACGAGGGAGAGAGGAAGCAACAGAGAGGCGAAAAATGTAACACCCATTTCCCGAGCGGGAACAAATACGCTGGCAGGAGGCACAAAAGGCTTTAAAGACGACGCTAATCAGATCAGCGCTCGCTGACAGAGAGGGAGGGGGAGTGTGGTAGAGAAGAGAGAAACAAAAGAGGGGAAGGAGGGAGACGGATAGAGCATGAGAGAGAGAGAGAGAGACAGAGAGAAAGAAAGGAGTCTTAACATGCGTAACTGTAGACTTCCTCGCCGTCAAGAGGGAAAGAAGGGAGGGGGAGGGGGAGATTACTCCCGAGGAAGAGAGATGCAGGGACGAGGTGGGGTATGCGACGGAGGAGGGGAGGGGGCGCGGGGGGGAGGGGAAGGATGGAAAGAGATGGCGCGATATGAGCGAGTGGGATGGATACACGTACAGAGGCGGCTTTGCAAGAGAGATATGGAGAGAGGAGGGAGGAACGTTGGAGGGAGAGGAGAGGGTATTCGGCGCGGGAGTCCCAGGGAAGGAAGGACAGCATACGACGCGAGAGTTCTGCATCTGCATTGTTCTTCAAACACCATCCTCTCGCTCCCTTAAAACCCCTTCAATCCAACGCTATAAAACTCTCCGTCCCCACTTCATCCGCGGATCCAGAGCACTAAAACCTACCCCCCCCCCCCCCAACAAAAGCAACCAACTCCCTTTCCACCACCTCCCACCCCACTCCGCGCTAAAACTCCAAACTCCCGCTTCCTTGTGATGTCTCCCCGAAAACTTCCCTCCGCGGACGAAGAGAGGAAGAAATGAGATCGATGTGCGCATATAAAGAAAATCTCCCGCTAAAACCCTTGAAAACTACACCACCCGAAGATCCCCAAATCCTACACCACCACTCGTCTTGCTGGGCTGTGAATAATTAAGTTTCGTGATTGTTTTACTCGTGATTTGCAAGAATAAACATTTTAAAATCAGCAATAGCGTTGGCAGTCAACTACACATCTGATTTAAATAAAGATTCTGACTTTCGCTAAATTACTCAACAGACCTTGTGACGGTTTTCCAAATCATCTTTCGCTCCCGGTCCGAAAATTTCCACGCCTCATAAGTTAATAGTCTCCATAGATATTACCAGACGAATATTCCACTAGGGATTATTTTTCACCATTCTAGAGCTGTACATTTCCAATCGTCTCCCGAGGAGAGAATTTAAAAACTAAGGTTCAATATTTCTATATCTAGTTCGCAAGAAAGTTGTATTCGTTATTTATTACGTAAACTGCCAATTTTAACCTTCTTCATTAGTCTTAACTATTTTAATCCGATCAAATAAGATACGTATCTATCACTATTGAAATTTGGATTCATTGCATTACCAAATAAAGTTTTTATCAAATTACGACCGAGGTGTTTGAAGCTAGTGAAATTAAATCTTCTAAGCTATTCCTAAAATAATAACACGATTTCTCCATTTACTTCACTTCACTGAATGAATATTTCGATTAAAAACTTCATCAAAATACAATATATGTACCCTGAAATAAAGAAAATATTATAAAGAATCCAAATTCACAAAAGAAAAGTCATTTTTGCAATTTACTAAGACCTACTGATACGAGAAATTTAAAACGTTCCCCCTTTTACTAACTTATCGAGTACAGCTGACGAAAACGGCATCTAAATCAAAGCTGCCACCGTCAATGCGTATCAACATCCATCTATAGTAAATTATATCAAAACTATGCTTAGGACCGCACTGCTTCCGCAACTGGAAACTACCCACGTTTCCGTCCGTCGATTTACTGCATCACAAAGCCTTCTCACGTTCCTAAAACATAAAACCCGGCTGCTTTGTCTCACCCTGGCTCCATTTCAAAGACGCGAAATCTCTTTATCACTTGGAGACGCCTCAACTTCCATCCCAACCCTCCGATCCTCCGCTTGCAGATCGTGGACATGGAACGAGGAATCAAGTTCTACCCAAACCACTCACCTCTAGCTCCTTATCACTTTCTCGCGAAAAATCCAACCTCCCATGTCCTCCTCTCTCCCCTTCGACCCGAAGATTCTTCCCATTTGAAACCGTTTTCTCTCCCGATCCCTTATCAAACCCAAGCCCTCGACTATGCCGCTTCCTCCGCCCACATATCGACATATCATAGACACATTTTGCGAGAGCGAGAAGGAAGGGCGAAAGGATTGGGTTCCTCCGAGGCACTTGATGCCCTCAACACGGAATCTGCCACTGGAGAAATAGCGAGATAGAAAAAAGGGGTCATGAGACGCGCCTGCCAATCTCCTCCAAAGCTTCCCATTTTCCTCTCGTACGCAACATCTCCAACCCGCATGTGCTTGGTTGCTTGAACAAACGTACGGTATTCTGGAGTTTGGTTTTTCCTGATGCCTCAAAAATTGTTGGGGCCTTTTCCCGCGGTTGAAGTAATGCACACCTGAGATTATTTTTATCATACAGAATTTATTTTCATTGGAGTCTTTTGAAACCGTGGGTGGGGATATGAACGGAAAAATATAATGGGCTGAAAGGAAAGTAAAGAAGGAAAACGAAGTTCTAGATAATAAAGTTGAAAAAATTCACAGAATGCAGGAAATGCTGATGCAGAGCTTTTTAATTGACGGTTGAGTGTTGAAAACTCTGATTGAGATCTGACTATTTGGAGGTGCGAGGGGGGGGGGGGGAGAAAAGAATACGTATTTCGTACAGAATGAATGGGAGGGGGCAGAAATGTTGCGGAATTGAAGAAGGATTTATGGGATCGCACGCTGTCACCAAGTGTCTTGTTAGAACTGGATTAGATGTGTAACAGTGGCTAGTCAGTGTGTTCATTCAAAACCTCCTTTAGATATTAATTAAAATTTTCAAGCATACATGCGCGCATAGTTGTGAGTTAACCGTTTCAAAAGTTGGAAAATGCACAGCTAAATAGTCAAATGACAATCAGGCATATCAGTTAATCTTTGATATCGCTTGAGGTAGGTTCACGAAGTGGAATGAATGCATACCAGTTCGAAGTTTTGTCTAGCTGAAAACTTCGTCCACGTTTTATGCACTTCGATCTCATGACGAAACTCATTATTATACAAGATTTCAAACTAAAACGAAAAAAGAACAGCGAATCGAATCACGAAAAACCGGAGCTGTGGGGATGGGGATAAACATTCTCTACAACGATATCCACTTTCATTATAAAGATATGGCAATTTTTCATCTGGGCTAACGACTCCTTCTCCAATGTCATTCTTCTCGACAGCGACGCAGGGGGAAGAACGTCCCGCAGTATGGGTGAGTTGGTTTACTGCGGAAGACTCGATGAGATTGTAAAAATGACAACGGCAAGATTACGACGCTCCTCGGGACGAATCAACCAACACATCCACACAGTCTCACATACATAATCGACCCCACACACCGCTCCACCTCGTTGATCAACCGATCTCTACCCACACCAAGGCAATCTCTCGTCTCCCCATTCATCAACGACGCCCCCTCGGTAAACATTAAGCGATACCTCCCCGATCCCTCGCCAATGTGCCCACAACTTCAAACACCCCCCCTCCCCAGCCAAGCTCCACACCCTACACCAACCAATATTGGAACATCCGTTCACCCTAACGAATAGACCCATTGCTATACGCGATAGGGTAACAGCAATCAGGCTATAGCACCAGACTTTGGGATGAAACAACACGTATATGAATCATGCCAAAATAAAATAAAATCAGGTAATAAACGATGATTAAATAAATGAAATATTTTTTACAAGCAATATTTTCCGTTAATTAATACATATCACTCGAAACATACCAAGAGAAAAATAGCGTTTACCACATCAATGCTCACGCAAAAGGTGATCATAAAATTTTCACGAACAAAACAGTAAGGCCTAACCTGCGTGACTCGAAAATTCTGTCAAGACTTTCAAATTCATTATTCATGTCATATAAAGTCACGCGACGAACAGGTTTTAAGAACTTCTCATGCCAAGAAGTGACACTCATGGTACTACTAAGTGCACCACTACTTCGCAGAAAGAGATAAAACTGTCTTTAAATTAATTCAACATATAATCAGTACAACGACACATACTCAAAAATAACTCTCTACCCTGCCCACATGCACGCCCTGATCCTATAAAACTTTCTTACGCGATCTAGCATCACTCCGATGTAATTTGGATTCAGGGGCTACTTAACCATCCACACCCCACTTTCTAGCAGAGCAAAACCCCCTTAATTCTCCCACCACTCCCGAAAAAAAGAACATCTCTCCCTTATTTTCCTTCAACGGGCCTAACGAAAATCTCCATTTTAAGCTCCATCTCTCCCCAACCCCAGTCAACCCGACCCACCCTTCCAAACTCTACTCCTCTTCCATTCCTTCACCCCCTCAATCCTCCCGCCCTCCTCCAAGGGTGGTGGGGCGGGGAGGCGGAGGCCGACTCCCCTTTCTCCCTTAATCTCCCGAGAGGATTCAGTCAATCGCCCATCAACATCCCACGCGCGACGCCTTCCGCGTTTCAACTTTTTTTACGACCTCCTTCCAAGCGTATTCTCCCTCCTCCCTCCTAAGTCTCGTGACTCCTCCTACTACTCCTCTTGCACCTCTCCTCCCTTAGTAACGCCTCCCTCTCTCACTCACGCACCCAGGGTGAAGAAGGGGCGTCGTGGCGGGAGACATGACGCGCGAGCGGGTTGGGCGCGTCGCCGAAGCATCAAAAGATCTCGAAAGCCCGTCGCTAATTGCGGTGCCGCTTAAGTTTCTCCGCGGTGGCTTCGAGGAGTGGGCGAGATAGGCGGGAAGGGGACCTCCGAAAGACAAACCCTCGTATCGTACTAGGCAATGCACGCCAAAATATCGATGTTTCAGTCACATGCGGCACCTCGACCATGCGAAGGTCTCGACCGACTGGCGCGTGAATAAATGAGCACTACGTGAAATTCTTTGGAATATAAGGAATTCCACCGCGCACGCGAAGACGCAAAACGCTATCTAAATTTTGCCCTAAATGCTGTTTTTATTTAAACAAAAGTTTCAAACAGGCTCATTTTGGAGAGCACAACAAATAGAGTAGGCCGTCCGTCGGATGAGACGCTGAACTGTGGAAACCTATGCGCCTGTGGTTAATGCCAGCTCCGGATTTCTCTCTACCTTTCTTCCATTAGCGGAATATTCTCTATTAATCATTATTGTTTTGATTAATTTAATAATAAAAATATTTTTGAGTTTCTAGTCTCTCGTTATTGAAAATAACGTGACAACGCGTTTGACACCTCAATGAATATTCAATTTACATTACTACTCGAGGCAGTTTATTTACCAGGGTAAAAAAACGGTATTGAGGAAATAAAAATTTACTACCTCCTCCATTGGAAACCAGGATGACAAAAATATTCCGAAGAACTCATACTAATTCCAACATTAAACTATGAAGAACACAAAAATAATTCCAGAAGTTAAACGCTCAGCTAATATAACTGAAAATAATATTGACCATCGGGCTTAGACTAATTAACATTCCATCCGACTTTTAAACTGAAGAACCCGTGAAGAGAATTCCACGAAATGGCTAAAAATAAAAACATTTACCCAAGACAAACCGATGAACCCTCAGGCACCAGGCTGCGTCAGAAATTCAAAGACGGAGACAAAAAGATAAAACAAGAGAAACGTAAAACTAACATTCCTAAAATAAACTTCAGCAATATGAGAAAAACGGGAAGAGAAAAGTTATGAAAGGATAATAACCAGAAAATTCCATTATTTCCAAAGAAGACAGATGGAGAAACACGAAGGGTCAGAGTTCTGCCCGAATTAGGGGTTTTTAAGTGTGGTTATGTACGTATGTATGCAGCTTTGTGTGCGTGTGTGTGGTTTAATACACACATACATATGTGTGTGTGTTTTCCCAAGAGGTTTCAAAAGTGGGTTCAACAAATTCAACAGCCGCCTTTTTTTCCAGTTTTTACACTTTCAGTAACTAAATTTAAATAGCCATTAAATACGACCAAAATAAAATTCTGCAGTTGCAATGATACATGGATTGTTCAATAGGTTCTTGGGAAAAATAGAAAATTATGTTGTGTAGTTTGTTATTATTTTTTAAGATAATATCCTTTTGGCTTGATACTCTTTTCCCAACGTTTCTGCAACTTTTTTGAGCAGTCCAAAAAGTAGGAATTCGGACGGTTGTTCGCGATCAACTCTATGTTCAGCGTGGATCCTTTTCCACCGAGTAATTTATTCCAGTTTGGAAATAAAAAAAGTCACTGGAGCCAAATCTGGTGGATACGATTGATTTTGTAATTATACGATGAATTTCGTCATCGAAACTGCGCAAGTGCGCACCAGTGCTTTGTCTTGATAGAAAAGAATTTTCTTTTTTACCAAATTAGGACTTTTTTTCTTGATTTCTTCCCTCAAACGGTGTAATACCAACATATAACAATCTCCATTTATCGTTTGCTCATTTTGCATGTAATAGATGCCGATAATTCCGCGTGTATCCTAAAACCGTGTCCACCACCTTCCCGACCGAATTCACCGCCTTCACCTCCTTCGGAACCGGATCGCCTTAAGCAACCCACTGTTCGACTGTTCCTTTGTCTCTGGAGTGTAGCAGTGTATCCATATTTCGTACAACGATATGCGGACGCAGAAACGCGGCAGTGTTGCGACGAGAAAGCGCCACACCAGCCTCCGCATCGGTCCCAAGATTGTGTTTATTCTCCACTTACGGCAAACGCGGCACTCATGTTGTCGATTTTTTTTTAAAATTCAACATTTCGTGCAAACTTGAAAACAATGTACCTTGTGCTATGACTGTGGCCTCAAATATTTCGCGAACTTTGATTTATCGAACACTTCAAACCATATCAAACAAACCACTGGAAGCTCCAAACGATGTTAAGAGGATGCACGGCCACGTTTAAACATACTCACTAAGTTGTAAATAGTCGCAAACACAAGAACTTCATCCAACCCGGGTTTCATCTCTTTCTGTGTTAAGCCTTTTAAATAGACGTGTTTATTCACCGTACGAAACTCATATTTTCCATTTTCTAAATAAACAAAAGTTTGTTGCTTCAATCGACTATGAAAATTAAACCACAGGATGAAGATAGCTGAAACTTTAACAGTAGTCTTGTGAGAGATGAGGCTTACTAAGAGGAAACCTTTTCCGATAGTACGCCATCTCTTGGATTTCTAATGATTAATTGAAGGACCCACGTACTTGTGCCTTAGGAAATTTCGTAACCCATTTCCCTACGTAAGCATCAAATTCAGAGTGTTTCAATTATAACGTTGCCCCCACGGTACTCAATGATTGCAGTAAAAAATTAAAATTCAAAATGTTCGAGTATGACGTTAATAATAATCTAACTTTCAGGATTATGGCATTTGATAATTTGAATATACATTACACGATTTCATGTTGGATGACCCAGTACGAACGTTGGTTTAAGTTTGACTCCAGCATTTGGCCGGTACAGGGCTTCTGTATTCCAATAGGTTTGCACGTTAGCTCTTTCACACGAGGTAGGGCCAACTTACCTTCTGAGTAAAAATTTTAATTCGTTCATACTCATTTAAACAATGTAAAGGATAATTTACGATTTTAAAACAGATAATGAAACTTTTACCGTAAATAACAACCATGAAGTTCTCCATTTGTAAATCACTGACCACGGGACGTACCACAATTAGGCCGCGAGTGAGATGCCCCGAAGTGGGTACCGTACAAGTTAGGGCAGGCTGTCGAAGCCTTGGACGCAGAAAACAGGTTTCGTCCTGTGCTGAGAAACAAGCGGACTCGTTAGAGTGCCGGGCGAGTGGGTTTTGTAATGCACCTGCCGTTCTCCGCACCCCCGAGGCACTAAAAACTCTCCCTCAAGTCTCGCACGGGGAAAAAGATTCCCACGGGCGGGGAATCCAAGCGACCAAAGTTCTCCCTCTCCCTTTCATCCTTCTTCCTCACCCGCAGATTTTCCGCGGACGGAGTCGGATGACGCCCGAGAAAAGGAAAGCCCTCAAAGTCACTAGGTCGAGTCCGGGAGTGTGGAATGCTTGGGAGGCGCACGGATCTCTGGGGCCGAAATTCGCGTGGGGAGGACGAACCGACGAAACGGAGGGAGGTTGAGAGACGGGGAGGGAAAGATAATGTGTGGGTTTCCACATCTCACATGTGGTAGGCTCCGTCGAACGGGCAGCGGGGATTGGGAATGCCTCCTGCTGGAGTGCAGGAAGGAGTTGAGGCAGGGGCCCGGAGAGAGAGAGGAGTTTTGTAACACTTTGGAGGAGTTGCTGAGTTTACGGCGGAGGGTGGAGAGACGAGAACCTTGGGAGAGGCAGGCGGGGCGGGGGTAGACCGGAGGGGGGGGGAGAGATTGAGAAGGGGTCGGGTTTCGGAGGAGGATGAGCGCGATCCGAAACGCTTCCACCAGTTTCCGATGCCAATTCATTTCTAATCAAGGACCCCCGGCAGCAGTTGGAGGGGAAAGAACTACCCACCCAGCTAAGGGAAAAGTATTAGTTGAAACGGAAGCCGTTTGGCGAGCCATTCCGAGTGCGGTCCTCGCAATGTGACGCCGAAAGTATTAACGGGTATCAGGGTAACGAGATTCATCACACACCTCGCCAGAGAGGCGGGACGAGTTCTTAATATCGCCAATACGGAGGCAAATGTAAAAATAAATCGTGATCAAGCACATATTTTGACTGTTATTAAATTCAGACACATTAACGAAACTAACGGTTAAAAATATTTCCGGCGGTTAATGGCCTACCATAAAGATACCGGGGAAGCGTTGGGAGTTAAATTTAATGCATGAAAGCTTGGTTCTCCGGAAATAAAAATTATATTTTAGAAGTATTTGATAAAAGATAAATAAAGCTCAATAAAAGGTCCGCCCATTTAAAATTTTTAAATTACATGATTCCTATATGGAAACATTAAAAATCTCATTACATGTAACTAAATTACATCAAAAAACTGGACCAGAGTTTGGTAATGAAGCATAACTGATGCAAAGCTCGGAAGCATCATTTTCAAACTAAATCACTAGGATCACTTATCAAAAGATTATATAAAGGTTCCGCGTTCATATCTCTCCAGTCATTATTCATGCAATATTGTAAAATTTAGCGATCCGTTACAATGGCTGCGGCGCGGAAAATTTCGCAGTCTCGGTCATCACATGTGGCACTAGAAGCGCGGTTGTGCACCTTTTTTCTGTATGCGGTCGCTAAAGGCTACATCCGACGCGATTCTCCCCTTCAAGCACCGTTTGAAATCACGAATATTGAAGCCCAGCTCCAATGAATCGCGGCAGGACAGTACACTGCATTATTTTTCGTCCCGTCAGGCGAAACTTAAAGAACAGCGCCAAAATTTTCACTACCCATCTTGCATATGGGCATGTCGTAAGAAATGATGGGAGAAGAAAAACATGACGAATTGAAGAGGGGTTCGTTTGCCGTGTACGGTTCACGTTGTGCCTTGTTAGGCGACGCTCAGAAATGTAGCGTTAGCCCTAATGTCCATCCAAACTTATTTCAAACTTTACACTACAATAGTAATAATTATAATCGAGTTAATAATGATGACAACTACGCACGTATTGCGAATATCCACGAGAGCAAAATCCAAGGTTGGAAAAGTGGGTGCAACGAGGATCGAGAGTTCAAGAGAGGAAGGGAAGTGGAGGGAAAAGGGTGGGGGAGAGCTTTCGAGAAAACCCTCGAAGTGAATAACAAGAGGTGAAGTGGGGTGAGGATTCGAGGAAGGCGGGCGTGCCCTGAAGGGGAGGCGTAGAGAATTGGGAGGGAAGTGAGAGGGAGACTTCGAGTGTTTGCTGTCACGGACGATTTGGGAGTAATGAAGGGTCGAGCCACTCGAAAGACATTGGGCCGAGTGGATCGACGCCCTCCTGTCCGCCTTCACTCCGAGAATCCTTTAAATGCCTCCGTCAGAGAACATTTCCGATTCAGAAAAATGAAAGAAAAATCGAAAAAGGTGGCGATGGGGGGGGGATAATTAATGGGGGGAGGGGTTGTTTGATTCTCTCTTTTCGTTTCAACTCCCGCACCCAACTCCCTCCGCCATCCGCGCGCGAGGGGGAGCCCGAGGCCCCTGCCGATTCCCCGACATCTCAATCGCCGAGGACTCATAATGATGCACTCGAAGCAATGGAGCGCCGCCTCCTAAAATGCACTCGAGGAAGCCCTTGGGCGAAGAGTCGATCGAGGGAGCGGGGGATCTTATTATCTCTTTGCTCCGAAGCAGCAGCATTAAAAACGTAACGAACCGTGGGACTTCGGTGTCTTTCAAAGTTGTTCCGAAACAGATAGCGTCACAAGACTCCTCGGAGCGGCGTCGATCGCATTTTTAATGAATGCTCGCCGTGCATTTCCACTGAATCACCGAGTCCACGCACTAAAAGATAGAGGGAATGATCCTAATGATGCGCCGGGTAGGGAATGGCAAATGCCGAGGTCTTCTGAAGGCGTTAAATCGATGAGCAGGTCTGAAAAGTAGATGCACGATATCTGTTATGTTATTATGCATCTCATCTCGATGAGACTGATTGATTGCTGGTGTAAGGTCTTGGGCAGGAGGGCCGGGCACTGATACCTTTTGTTCCATTGTGCCAACCCATGCTTAACCTGCCTGCCCCATGCAGAGGACAGGAGCAATACCGTAAAGGAATGGAGGTCATCCACCCAACTGCAGTTCGGGTCAAACATTCCACGGAAATATGACGGAACCGGTGTGTCAATGTAGCTAGGCTCTCGCCCATCTCGATGAGACACATACAAGAAATAACGATAGAGCTAGTATATTTTCACCTAAGGATTATCCACACTCGAAGGGTATCATGCAGAGGGGGAAATACAGGTGGCATTCACATAAAACTGCAAAAAATTAGTTCAATATATCCTATATCCTTACTTATCAAGCTCAGAAGTGCGATTTGCGGAATTCTCACATCTGGTTCTGCTTATAAGACTTATACAACGAGCAAATTCTCTCAGATAACCGCTGTAGGTGAGACATAAAACCCGTTCATTAAGAATGGGACGTCATCGCGTTCAAGAGCGCGATCGAAAGAGAAAACATAAGCTCGGATACCGCACGGTATCCGTCAGATACACTTTTGGTTACACAGTAGCTACACTTTTGAGAGGAAAAATTAAAATTATGCTCGGAAGTAATTGAACTAGTGCACGATTATAAGGCATTGAAATCAATTCCTCAGAGTCGTCCGAACCACTGACAGGACACAGAATACAAGAGGGAGAGAGGCAGAGAGAAAGACGTGGTGGTTATGTGAGAGAAGGGAGAGAGGGTATGTTAGAGAATGGGGTCGGAGAGGGCTTGCAACCAGCGATTGAGAGGAGACGGAGGAGGAGAAGAGTTAATGGGGATGATGAAGAGGACGACACCGTCGCTGAAGCACTGAGGTAGCACGACTGGGGGTGGTGGGCGTAGGAGAGAGAGAGAGAGAGAGTGGAGGATAGGCCTGGAGATTCGGGGAAGGATGATGATATGCAAAAAGAGAGAAAGGCAAAAGTCGGGGGAAACTTCCCCGGCAAATGTAAGAATGAGTGGGAACGGTGAATGGAAGGAAGGAAGGAAATTTAACGCTGGGAAACGAATATTACGGTGAGTCACAAGTTGTCGAGTGGAGACCTATTTCGCTCGCTCCTCAATCGAGTCTTTCCCTGCGACATCAAGAGCCGTTGAATTCGAACACTTTTATCCGATTTCGACTCGACTCTTGATTAGACGCCACCCTCAACGATTCAGATACACTTTTATTTCAAATTTGAATCAGCGGGTGGGAAGAGAAATGAATTCATTGGATAATGCGTGGAGTATTTAAATCATGTTTCAATGATACGAACTAGTGAGGAGGGCTATTGCTACCATCAAATTCCAGACACAAGGAGTGAATGCTCACATTGGATTAATAACAATAGGCCATTCACGTGATTTAAAAGCCCATCATGCCGGCGAACGTACATTCTGACTTTGACGAGATGCATTTCCATTCACATCTCAACGCAATTCACTCCGGGATAGGTTCATCAGTACAATTTTTCAAGACGTTAAACATCCGCATTTTATCATCTCGATTGATCTCTCCAGTTGACTACAAGAGGTTTATAACGAGCTGGTTTATCCCCTCATTACTTGCTCCATAGATTTGGGGAAAAAAAAGATACGGAACCGTAGGCTAATAATGATGAAAACAATAAAAGTGACTATGAATATGATTTGATGGATTTTGGGACCTTCAGGGCCTATAAAATTAAAGTTTAACTTAGAAAACAACCTTGTAACTTGAAATGCGCTTCATCCGCAAACTTAAGGTTCTCAGAAGAGTATAATGTGCACCAGGCTTAACTAGCCAACAAGAGGGGTGCAGCAAAAGAGGAATACGACTGTGACAACGCATTTCGTCGAAAACACTCAATGTTGCCAATTTTCTTGAATTTATAAGGTTTCCTGTAAGGCGACATTATAACGTTTTTCAGATGAATTTTCGTTTGTTGAATAATTTTCACCTGATACTCATGATTAATACACGATGAACATGATTATTGCTATCATAAATGTTCATTGTACAAATTATTAAGTAGGCGCATACTAGTAATCATTCCGAAAATGTACCGAGGCAATAACGAGTATTAAAACAACATTAAACAAATTAGTGTCTTTCCATCGCAAGTCATATTTTTTCAATTATATCACTTCCAAAAAGTAACAAATTTCAGGAACGCCAACTAATTTCAGGAACGCCAACTAATTTCCCTGACCTTCCAGGTTTTCCATTTTTCCACGTCCGCAGCAAACAGACGAGTGAAGATGGGGTGAGAGTTCTCGAGAATAAAGAATGAAAATAAATAGAGAGGGTGGCGGGGGAGGGGGGGGGGGAGATAAAGGAGAAGAGTTGAAAGATGTTGAGATGACGGCAAGGAGGAGGATGTATGGAGAGAGAGGAGCTTTGGGGGAGGGCACGAGAAAGGGGAGTGGGAGTAACTGAGAAGGAGGCGTACGTAATGAGAAACAGATGAGCGTCTCCTTAATCGCTTTGCAGAGGCCAACAATAGCGACGTGGGGATGGAGGGCCGGAGGGGGAGGGTGGAGAGGCGATGGGGGGGGGGGGGGTACGGGACTAAGAAGGGGACGTGGGCGGGCGGAGGACGGGGGTGAGAAGTTAGTAGGAGCAGAATGTGTGGGTGAGTGCGGGATGGGGAAATATGGGAAAGTAAGGTGGAAGCGGGGGAGGAGGGGCGCCCCGGAGTGACGGCTGAGAATTGGGAGGAAGAAGAAATAAGAGAGGGGAGAATGGAAGGGACGCGAGTGGGGGCGATTGACAAGCGCAAATCGAAACCAGGTTCATTACTGCTGACATTAAAATTACCCCTCCAGTCGGACGAGTGAGGAGCGGTCTGAGTCATCCGCGGAATCACGTGGCTTTCCGGTGTTCGCAGGAAAGCATAACGTGAAGAGTAACTTGTGAAGAGTTTTTAGACAACATATGAGATATATTTTTCTCGTGATTCTCTTGACTATGAAAAAGAATTGAATCAACCCTTTCCTTACCCTATGATGGCATAGAAATAAGTACGCCAGGGAGCGAATCCTAAGATGCAGAGATTTGATTTCAAAACGAATGGAAACATATTCTTGCACCAACTCAGTAATCTCTAAAAGTAGAAAAAAATAACACGATAAAGTTAACTTCAATAGAGATAAATAAAACAAACATTTTCTAATCACTCACAGATATAAATCAAATAGCGCGTTTTTCCCAGTACTTAAAAACGATTTTCATTTCCTATGAGGATTCAATATCCAGTGATAACGATACATGTCACTGGACAAACTATTAACTCATTTTCACATTAGATAAAGGAATGCGGAGGGACAGAGGCGAAGAAAATCCAAAAAAAAGCGGGAGACAAAGAAATCCCGAGTTTGCGAAGGCAGCTGGACGGATTTCTGTACGAGGATCCCAGGTTGGAGACTGCGGCGAAGGAGCCGAGGAAGACGACATTGGGATGAGCTGACGGGGGAAAACGGGGCATGATTGAGCTAAATCTCCACGTCCCTTGGCCCCTCCCCGCGCCCCAACACCGGAGCGACCAACCCTCCCCATTTTCTATCCTCCAGTCTCGTAGTCAAAACACCCTTATATCTCCTAATAGCGCGAGTGGCAAGCGGTGGGGAGAGAGAAAGGAATAAGGGTGGGCCGGGGATGGGCGTGGATGGGGAGATGGGGCCGGGAGGAAGGGAAGGGTCGCTCGTCGAATGGGCGTGTTAGGGGGGGACAGGGGAGGAGGGGACGCGACTAATCGAACTGCGGTTAAACGGGCGGGAGGACGTGCCCGTGGGCCTTCCCCCCTCCGCCCGCCCACAGACAATTGGGTCGCGGCGAGCCCGAGTCGATCCTCCCATCCGCGTCGCTAAGCCGTCAGTACGACGGGTGTCCGCGCCGCAAAGGAGGGATGGGGGAGCACTCGACTCCCTCAACCTCTTTCCCAACTCCTCCTCTCCCCACGGCACCCGAGACCTCCCCCACCTCTCCCCCTTCGGTGATTCATCCCCTCAAAATCACCGAAGTCGCGTGTAGACGGAGCGGGCGAACGAAGAGAGCGCCCCTCCGACTCAATGAGATTAACGAACCGTGGCTTTTCTCCTTCCCGTGCCCTCCTCCTCTCCCGGCGAAAGAAAGAAGTCGGGAAAAGAATTAATGGGCGGAATTCTTTTAATTATGGCGCCACGTCCACCCCCCCCCTTCTCCCCTCTTATTAACCCCAAACAAAGGGGCATCCATCCTCCCGCGGGGATTGGCAACACTTGGGAACATCTAACTGGGAAACTCGAATCATAAAAATAAACCTTCTACTCGTTTCATTAACCAATTCCACGGGTCGTCCCCTAAAATACATCAACTCAGCTGGTTGTCACGGCGGATTATTTGAGGAAATAATCCATGGAAAATCACTTTTACGCGGGTTTACCGAAACTTTTTAGTTTAAGGTAGGACAAAAACAATTAAAGGGTGTGCATTTGTTTACACGCAAGCACACAAAGGTTTATATATGCAAGCATATTTACAGAAAATAACCAAAAGATAGCCGTAACGTGTTTGAAAAGAAGGCATGTCCGAGAAAAACCGGACTACTGGCAACTCTAACCATATGGGGTCAATGTCTCGCACTATTTAATCTCTAAATGTATTCACTGAATGCATGCTACAACTAAAACATAAGTAGACGTACCCAAACGAAGCACTGACTATGATTTTAATCCTCTTCATTGAATTTCCAGAGCAGAGAAGAGCAATAATTAATTGACCGATAAACGGAAGTTAACGAAAAATGTAACCAATTAATGCTACCACCCTAAAGCCCAATAAATATCATATATATCTGCTGGCAAATGCCGTATAAATCATAAAATCTGGAGGAAAACAATATGCGTGCTTAAGGAAAGTTTGCAATTAAAACAAATACCACGGATTGAACTCAATAGAAAAAGTTAAAATAATTAAATGAAAGACATTGCATAACATAACAGGCTAGGCTAATGGAAATTCAGGACTCGCTTTTAAAGCATTAATAAACGCTTATAAAGCATTTTTTTTAAATTAACAAAAATTTTTTAGACTATCGCAAAGTGTTTAAATAACAATTGTATCGCAACGGTTTGGAGAGTTCTTTAGGTTGGATTACCAAATTAAAATTTATTAGAAAAGCACGGCAGCCTAAAGAAATCTCACGTAGGTATGTAATGCAATATTCGACGTAATATCAATATTGTAATATCATACGTGAGTATCTCGGCACCAACCGGCTTTGAAAATGCATACCCATACAGAAAAAACAGTTTATGTTCTAGGATGACTACATGATCTATTGGGTTGAGAGGTAGAGTTACGAGATAAAAATTAAAAACGAAGGATCGAAAACTGCACGATATAATAAGTTTACCGGTGAAAAAATATACATTCGAATGATTGGCTCTTAAGCAGAAAGTGAAATTGCCGGCAAGAATTGCGGGTTCGGGATAAGCTGGGAAAAAAGGCGTTTGCGTTTTCAAAACGGAGGAGCGAAGGGGAATGGGGTAGAAGATAAACGGTGGAGCACGCGAGGAATGACAGCGTGGAGCGCCTGTGGCCACACTGGGATTTTAAACGAGACGCCACCACGGAGGTTTATTGAGGGATTCAGTCCGAGGACGAGGGAGACGTGCGGAAATTGGGGTTCCGCCGCTGGAGTGGCTCAATTAAATCTATCGCAGTGTTAAATACCCGTGAGGGATGGGGCCGGCGGCGGTTCATAGCGAAAAAACTATGCACCTGAATTAGCTCATGGGAGCTCGAGGGGACGCTATCAACCTATCTTTTGACCCGTCAGTCGACCATAAAGCATTTAACTGACGAATGGTGGAAGGACATTGCTACGTTAGCTCACACAATACACGCGACCATTAAAAAAATGACCTGTGTGGGTGAAGTGCTTCCAAAACACAAAGAACAGAAAGAAAATCAGCTCGCTTCGTGAAAAAAACCTTTATGAACGAATAGGCAGCGTAACTATCTTATTGAATGGCTTTGGAAGAAAGGCTGGAAGCCATTGGAAAAACGAAAATTACAGGCGCGACTTACGACTTGCATTAAAAGTACGAATTATTAAAGTGATATGCTGATACGAAAGGAATAATCCTTACACCGAATTATACTGGTAGGTGAGACGACTGACAGTGATAAATTGAGGGAATTTGACTGCAGAACCGATCGCTGTAAGGAATCATTTTCTCCTACCACAATTGGAACAGTAGGAAGCATGATTTACGACACTTGAATGAGTAATTAATCTAATGGCTAGTGACCAAACACTCCCTACCAAACGCCCTCGAGGCTGTTTTCAAGGTCATATGCACATCTATAAGCACACAAGAATAAAATGAAAGTATGGATTTTTAAATCGCTTCTCGTTTTTTTTCCATTATAAAATCTATGAAATCATTTAACTTTTATAGAGCAATTTGAAATTAATACTATAGAAGAAAAATCAAGAGAACCGAGCGTAGTACTGGTAGCGGTGAATGTAAAAGTGTTTCCCTCAAAAATAGCATTAATAATATAGAAAAAGATGATAAAATGGTAATAAAATAATATAAAGAGAACATTTCACTCAAAAGCATTTGCCGTTTAAGACATCTTCAAAAAAATATTAGAAAAGTCCCTGGCTACAATGAATTCGATGGAATACATGGACGCACACCAGTTTGCTTATTATGAATAGACAAGGAAGACACGGGAAAAACAAATTATACGCATAAAAACAGCTGCCTTTGAGTAATACAATTTGCCCCGGCTTCTTTCCTTTTCGAAAATAATTAGTTAAAAATAAATAAGTGCACCACGGTAGTCAATTCCCGAACTAATACAACAAAATATGAGAGCACTCTACTCTTTTGGAGAATCAGAGCTGTCTTCAATAAAATTTATCTTAGAAAAAAACTTGTTAAGACACGTCGTCACGTCACCCAAGAGGAGTATTGCATAATTATGACCTCTGAGATGCAATGGGATTTTAATCCTCCTCCCAACTCTTCCGTCCGCTCTTAAGTGACAGGCAGAGAGCGCACCAAAATACGAAAACAAATGAGGGATGGAATCCATCAAGAGGTTGGGAGCCCCTCACACTCTACTTTCTATGTGGATGGAATTCGCTGTTCGGGAGAACGGAGATGTGGGAGAAACACAAATAATTGCCAAAAATAAAAGATAAAACGTGGAAAAACAAAGTCAACGAGGGAGAAAACGGAGAGGTGTGAGGTGAAGAGGTGGAAAATGGGCGGTGGGAATTAAAAAAAATAGGACTTAAAAAACGATTCTACATCAAAAGAGCATCGTCGTCGGGGTCGAAGGAAGGGAAACGAGTGGACGACGACGGGAAGGGTGAATGGCAGGGTGAGGGGGTGTGAGGAGAGTAAAACAGTTGAACGGTGGCGAGCACTTCAAATTGGGTACGCCGGAAGGGGGGAGATTTAGCAACCAGAGGGGGTTCGGATGAGGGTGGAGGGGGGGAAGCGGGAGATGAGAAGAATTTTTACGGACCGTGAGGGGGACCGGGAGTGAGGATGCGAGGAGAGGGAGAGAAGAAATACAAGAGCCTGGGAATAATGAAGGGAGCAAGATAATAAAGAAGTCGTGGGAAGGCAGAGAGAGAAAGAGAGAGAGGCGAGAGGTGGGGAGGTGAGGGGAGTGCATTAGACGAGTGGTGGGGGCGGGGAGGGTAGCGGGGTTGGGGTTAGGAGGGAGGGAGCGAAGATTTCCCTGGCCGACCCGACAAGTGGCTTCGTTACTAAAACACGCGCCAGGGATTGGGATTAGACGCACCAGGACGGAATGTGACGGAACAAGTAAAGCCATCCGTTATCTCCCACTTAAAAAATTCAAACTTGAAAAAAGCGGGGCGGAGCGGGAGGAAAGGAAGCCCTGCGGAGGATGGCGGGACTTTGGAGAAAGCGAGGAGAGGGAGGGAGAGGAATGAAAAAGAGAGAGAGAGGTGCGGCATAATGGTGAAGGGGAGGTTGGGAGGGAGACGTGGAGAAGGGTTAGTCAGGATTTGAAGCGAATTTGGGAAGGGAGGGGGGGGAGGGTGGTAAAGGGGTGATACGCATCGGCCTCATCCCATTCCCTCTCTTTTCTCTCTTATAATTAATCGCACGTCCGCCCTCCCTCCCCTCACCACTACTTCCAACTCCGCGTCCCCCAACCCACGATAATTCCCCCCACTCTCCCCATCTAAACCCTTCCTCTTTCCCTTCGCCCCCCTCCCCCACCTGCCTCCCTAGTTTCCATCTCGCTGCACGGGTTTCTTTAATATCGCCGCCATTCTAAATTAACTGCAGCTGCTGTATCGCGTAATGAGCGCAAGTTCATACGGGGCCATGATTGATCGCGACGGCGATGAGTCGCGCGAACTAAAACATTCTTTCTAGCGACTGTCTGATGGCAAATTCAATGCGACTGAATGATTTTTCTCGCTAAATCATGAAGAGTGGTTTCCATTTTATTACGCGTCAATGGGAATACATTCGCAGTGAAATGTTGGTCGGGGGTATTTGACATTCATGAAAGTTTTGGAGTATATAATTATTTTAATTAATTTATACATATATATATATATATATTTATTTATTTATTTATATAAATCGGCTGACACCGATAAAAATATGTATATTTACATATTAATCAATGAGAAAGTATCATGGATGTCATGAATTGTTCCTTCATTTTGCCTTTAAGTACATAGGAACGAAGACACGTTTAATTACTTGGAACTGTAAATAAATACTTGATAGAGGTAAAATAAACCTATTTTTCTCAGAGATAAAACTCACGAAAGGGCAATTCAACTGATAAATAATTCGAAGTTATTTTTCCCGAACCGTTTTTCCAGCTACAGAACTGAATAATGTGCCATATGGAAATCATTACAACCCCAATTATTGAAATTATTTTGAAAAATTATTTCTATACCCTAGGAATAGAAAATTACCTAACAAAATCCATAGCTTAGGACATTTTGTTAAGATTTCACTACGACACAGCGTTTCGAAGCCTTAGATTACATAATCCTTACCTTCTTAAAGTCATAGTTTGAACAATTGAATATGTCGTGTAAAAATTGGTATTTAGAAATTCGAAAATGAAACTTATAAGCCTTCGGAAATGATATTTTGAAGTAAGCGTGAGATAATATTAATTTGAACAATATGAATTACAAACTAGTCCTGTAGTGTGTTTTGCTGAGGAATTCGAATTTTTAATTATTGGTTTGGATGAACTTGTTATCATCGGAATGAAAATGTATCTTTCTGGAAGTACTTGACCAAATATTTTCGGCTAAGTTTCATCCTGATCACATAAAAAGCATTACATTAACGGATTTATTCGATCATCTAAAGATAATTCGTACATGGAGTAGCCTTAGAAGCAGTTGGTACCGCGATATAATTAAAATAACCCACAAAATCTTGCCAGGACGAGTAACATTCGAACGACGTGCGCATCAACAGTTGCTCCCAAAGGTAGCAGTGTCTACTGCGTGGAATTCACGGTTCCCAGCCAGGAACAAATAAAATAAATACCATTTGAGCGCGAGGGAAAAGAAAAAAAAATTCGATCGCTTTGCCTCGTGTCCTCATTTCACCCACTATCATTCCCCATGTCACCTTCGCCCTCCTCGCACCGACTTCAAATGCTCTCTCCACACTTCCCCCCTCCTGTCGCCCCCATTCTTTCCCCCTCATTCCACCCTGTCAGCTCCCAGTCATTCAATCTCACCTCCCAGCCCCGACCCCCACAACGACCCTTTCCACACCCCTCCAGTGATCGATCCTCGCCCACTCCACGTTTTCCATCTGTGAAAGAGCATTGCGAGAGAGAGAGGAAGGGCAGATATTCATAACCGGAAGGGTAGCGAGCGGAGTTGGTGAGTGAGGGCACAATGTACGATATTTTGGGCATGGGACAATTGTCCAATGTTAAGTCACAACCGATTCCCGGATATTAACGCCAATGCTAGGAGGAACCTATGCGAAAAGAGGAATTCCAGAAGCAAGCCAATTCAAAAGAGAATCTATCATTCAAAGCGCATAACCAGTCCATTCTAACGCAACGAACCTACAGCGAAAACTTACCGTTTAAATTGCTTTTTTTCCTGAATACTGATCGGGAGCTGAACGGTGATAGACGTATACAAAAATAAATTATATTAGCCTTTTTGCTATCTTAGAAGTATTCGTCTTAGAGGAGGAGGCATGATTTCGATAGTATTTAATTTCCAATGCTAGGACGAATAAAATAACTCTAATGGTGCCGCATTAATAACTGATACCATGTTAATTTGAGAACCTTGTTTTCGAATATGTTTGTATAACTCCAAAACAATATTGCAGAGACGTAATAGCAAAAATATGGAAGTAAAAAAGAATAAAGGATAAAAATTCAAAAGAATTAAAAAATTTTTATTCGGTGTTATCATCCTAAATAGAAAGAATTCAACTAAACTACACCCTGTAACCTCCAAAGACTTCAACACTCACAGCGGTAGCAATCTCACTGAACATTTCATACATTCTTATATACATGCTTACACATATAAATACTTATATATACATATATATTCCGGTTATACATATAAGCCATATAACCATAAACACAGTAGTCAACCCGAAGGTCGGTTTGGTAGGTGATGGCAGAGTTCACCCAGTACCAAGCCCGACGGCGTGTGAAATTCACACATCAGGGTAAGGGGCCCAGTTCCTTTCCCTGTGCCGGATATGGTTTCCCAGGAAGATCTGGTACCCGAAAAATCACAGAGCTTGGGTGGAGCGGCAGGTCCGCTCAGCAGTCCAATGCTCAGCCCCCTTGACTACCGCGACCCACATATGTATGTATATATACATATATATATATATATATATATTGCATCCGCAGGTGAGTAAAAATATTTTGAGTCCAGTATAATACACGTTACTTTTGTAATACCACTAATGAAATCAAATATAACACATTGAGGAGACAATTTGGATTTTTCCGTACCATTTGGGCCTGGGGAAACAATACAGGATTCAGAGGGATTGGTTTCGTTCATAAATAAATCATAATCTCGATTTCAAACTTCGTGATTAAGCCTTACGTGGGGGCTGGACTCTGGGCACCAATTACATTTTTAAGGTGGTGAGTGCTCGCATGAATTGTTTAAGAATTTTTTCCCAGCTTCGACTTTTTAGCCTGTTCGTATTTTAAAATGTATGAAGGTAAGGGAACTTTCCGCCCGAAAAAGAATAATTTACAAAAATGAACTGGAACACAAGCAGATCCAAGCATTCGATTATATACCATAGCATTAGAGTAAGCTTAAATATTTATATACGCATGTAGTTTTAAAATTTTACGTTTTAAGCAAGACTAAATGAAACTCATATTCAATGGCTTGAAATAAGAATTTGGAATTTATAAAAAATACATTTATGAAGGGTTCGCTAAGGAATACTGAAACTATTTATGGACTCATACGGAAGTTTATTAAATTCAATATTTAAATCATTAAATATTATTCTGAAAATAATCTATATTTGATGCAGAAAATTGGATAAGATAAGCATCTATTGAATCTAATTATTCATATAACAACAAAACTAGATGTAGACATAATGCATAAAATATTCATTTAACCAAAATTTCACTTGTTGCACGAATTATTCTTCGGGAAATACATTTAACATCTATTTTTGCGTTGAGACTTTTATTTTAACAGCTACCCATTTGTCGAAAGAGCGTTAAATTTGCAAGAGTGCAAGTTTCTAGAAATATTATCGAAATAAACTTGGCCTCAAACACTTGGGAAATTGTCGCTACGTCACGAGGCTAGCAATAACAAGAAAAAAATTATTTATCCTGCTATGCCTTGAACCCGCATAACCAATTAGAGTGGCGGGGTAACATAACTTACGTTACTCAAGTGAAAGGGCTTTTGTGAAGTGAACAATGAACGTAATTTAAAAGCGAAGAGGAACGTGAAATTTATGGTTACCTGAAAAATATTACGAGCGAAAGGAGTTACAAATGAATTCAGACAAATTCTGAGAGACATGGATGCAGAGGCTTAGGTTTTGGTGTTGCCTTATTTTTACACGGACGGTGTGACTAAATACAGACCTGGAAATGCACGTCAATTTCACAATGTCTCAAGAGATATCATGGGAATCTATTTCAGACGTTAAATCTGACAGCACGGCACCAAATTCAACGTAATGATCTCAAAAATCAGGAAAAAAGTAAAACTCTCTCATTAATATTAAATACACACTATACAACTTCATAAAATGTAGAAACATTTAACATAATTATTGTTTCATCTCGTAGGACCTATTAGGAAATAAATTGTTGGTACATAAAATAAATTGACAATTATCTCATTAAATATTGGATTTTAGCACCTTCAATTACACTTGACTGCAATTACTGAACCAAATATTTCCATTAGGTACTTGAAGATGGGCTAGAAATAACTCCATTTAAATCTAAACGATAACGTATTTCAACTCTAATTTAAAGCAAACGGCTTAACGTCTGAACCCATAAATATTCTTGAAGAAGGCTTCTCACTATAAAGCTACGAGGAAGGATTTCTCTGTAGACTTCCAACCACCTTGAAACTTTAAAATTATAACGCGTGCGCGAGGATCGAATAAATTCGCGCGGGGGCACCTACGCACCACGGGCGTATTCGGTAAGGATGGAGGGGGACGAGAGCGCGGAAGGAAGGAGAGCGCGGAAGGAAGGAAAGAGATGGAAGAAAACAATAGGCACACTGGTTGCGTTGTGAAAGCTGCCGGAAGGGAAAGGTGCTCTCCACGGACATCCAAGGGAGACGCCGAGGAGAGAGGGGGAGAGAAGTGAGGAGGGACGAGGAAAGATTAGAAGGGATGAGATAACTGAAAGGGTGGAGAGAGAGAGAGGGGAAAGTAAATACAAGGATATGAGAAGATGGAAGGCTGCGGGAAAGAACAGCGAACAACGCATGAAAATAGTAAATGGAGGAGAGCTGCAGGAGTAAGAAGCATGGTGGGGGGTTAGTAAGGAGGATACCGTGGAAAGGCTTGCGGGAGAAAAGACCAGAAGAGGCAGCGAGATCGCGGTGTGATGGGAAAATATTAAGAGGGACCTGGAGTGCGTAGGGGAGAGAGAAAGGACGGGAGGATGGGGAAGGGCGGGGCGGGTAAGGGCCACGAGAGCATGATGGGGAAGAAGGTTCGGGCGAGATCCAGGACGGATCTAGAGAGACACACGAGGGCTCTGACGGACTAATGTGTCGCAACTGCTGGGTTATCGTGAATAGCAACGGCATTTACGACGGTATGATGCGCTGACGACCTTAGAAACACGTGCCGTCAATTCCAAAAGTCAAACAGTCAGGATAAGTCCAACTAAACGTCCTCTCAAATGCCTCACAGTGTTTGGCGAATATTCTAGATGGTCAGATATTACACAGTTTTCGAGATAATCAACGGGTGATTACGGATCTTGCGTCACACGACAACCATACAATCAACAAGAAGAAATTGTAGATAGGAGATGGCGGGCATGAATAAGAGTTCATCTTAAGATGCAGCCCAGCAGCAGTGCCAACTTTGGAACACGCACGAGCTGAATCGATACAAAGAGAAATTAGTACGAAAATTAGATAATGAATGGGTTTAAAAAAACAGGGGAAAAAGGCAAAATAACTGAGGGGAAAAACAACATTGGTATAACCAATCATGAGATAAGAAGAAGGGTTGATGGAGGTTTGAGCTAGGGAAGAAATTATTAGGAAACAAAATGAGAAGGAGAGAAGAGATAAACGCGAAGGTAGAACAGGCAAAAGCGGATGGAAATTGTGGGGGAGACGCGGAATGGAGGCAGAAAGTTGGAAGAACGGGGGAAGGGAAAAAAAACAGGATGGGCGGAAGAGAGAGGGAAGCCGTGAGGAGGGAAGCGAGGGAGAGAAAAGAGCAGTGTGTTTCGGGTTGCCCAACATCCTCCCTCCGTCAATTATTTTTACACGTCCCGAGTTGATACTCGGGCTGGCATACGAGGCGAGATGTGCGAGGGAGGCGGAGGGGAGAGGAGGAAGAAGAAACGGGGGAGGGGGCAGCGGGGGAATGAAATGCATGCGTCCTGGCGGGATAGGGGAGCCGGGGGAAGGAAGGAATGAGAGAAACAATGGCCTGTGGCAATGGGATGAAAGGGAAAGATGGGATGTGTGAGGGGCGGGAAAGGTTCAGGGGAAGGGGGTGAAGGCAGCTGGGTCGGGGGGGGGGCGAATACGGGGAAGGAGGGGGAGCGGGATGGGGGGTGGGGTTTTGGGTGGGGAGGGTGTGGGCTTGGAGGCAGGAGGGAGACGGCGAGCTTGCGGAGAAGGACGCCTCGTCGGAGATAGACTGACGTAAAAAAATAATGAATGCTAAAAACGGCGTGGGAGGTTGGGGTGGGTCTAGGGGAATTTTCGATGAGAAAATAAGACCTTGCGATAGAATTATTCACGTCGATGAAAAGGCTTTCTCTGCCAACCTGTTTCTTGAAGTTATATTCTAGAGAAGGCAAAAGGTGACACAGAATAACAGCCTGGGAGAGAAGAGAGTACAAATAAGGGTTTACAATGGCCAACGGGACACATATTGAAGCAAAAACACGTTGCCAAACCAAGAAAAAAGTCCCACTCGAAAATGGTATACAGTAATTCCTACATTACGCAAATAAAAATGAAACACAAAGAAACGCGCAAGATAGTGAGACTGCTAAGGAAGTCATATGTACTGAGAAATGTGCGAAAAGACATCTTAAACAAGCAGAGAACCAATTTCAATGGAATAACGGAAAATATTTCATTAATCAACGCTATCCTATGATAACTTGACACGTTAGAAGGGAATCCGTAAAATTACTTCCGCGTCGGCCATATGACGATAGCATCCCATAGGCTTAAAAAAACACTTTTAGCGATCCAGAAAAAATAAACGTAACAAAAGTTTTCTTTGCTGAAGTTATAGTGAGATATGAAAAACATACATGTTAATAGAGAATTAAGAAATTTTTTCCAAGCATCAAATTTAATGTCCCACGAATTCTAAAACTAATAGAAGGAGTTAAATTTTTTGACGGAAGTGAGGAATTCGGAATGGAGGTGATAATTGCAAGCAGGAAGCATAGATTTACCCCGAACTGCCAGACGTAAATTTTCCCAAAGCGGATATCGGAAACAATAGCCTTTATAAAATATAGTGGATAATAGAAAAAGGAGGAGATAAATTACTGCATTGAGAAAATTACAAAAAATTACCATCAATTAATGGGCATAATGGTTGATACACTGACCTACTGAGGAATGCATAAATGCACCAAATACAGGAAAAAATTCGGTATTGTTGAATATCGCACAGAAAATGCACACGTAGGATATCTTACTAATAAAAATTAAGCTTACTATTTTTATCCAAAATATACGACTCATTACCCAAGCAAAGGTGATGCTCCAGATATGTTAAGAATAGTTTTATTCCTTACTTAACCGGGGCAAAGGGTGTTTTATGATATTATTCCACTGGCCTAATTAATCTAAACTCACCTATTCAAATACAAGATCGCATATTAGTTCACATTTAAGGTTGTTATCTTTACATTATTTACTATCTACTAAACAATATAACCCACCAGTTCAGAGCAATCCCCCTCCCAGAAAGGGGAAAATGTTTCTAAGTATTAAAAAATACAGTCGATACATCGGTTGTGTATAAAACAAGTTTACATTTATTATTACGCAACGGCATGGACTTAAAATATAATTATCTTTAAGTTAAATACCCCAAAATTAGCATTAAATAGACGGATAAAATCCTCCTCATCAATGACTATACGCAGTATAAAGAGATCAACGAGGAACAGATACAGGGATGGGAATTTCAATAACACGAAAGGGGATCTTTATTTTTCAAAACCACACGAAGACTGCCGACCGCTCAACTCCGCAAGTGGTACTTAAAATTATCACTAATTCGAATATGACACTTACTGGTACTACAACAGAGCTTCACGCATCAAATTCTCATTTGATGGAGAAAAATCACTCGGGTATTAGGAAGAGCACAGGAATTTATTCTTTCCAACGGAAGTGCCCAACAGTTTCCTAAACATCATTTATCAGAGTTGGCTTGTCAACATGCGTCCCATAAAACAAGAGGAACGTCAAGAAACGAGCTGAGCACCAATCGAAATAGATTCACATTATACCCAACCCGGCACGAAAAGTCCCGCGAGGTGCTCGTCCCTTCACCGAGAGCGCCCGGCCGAAGAGCCCCGCATGGTTCGGAAGACCGCAGAAAGAAATGGAATGGGAGGGGGGGGGAAGAACGAGCGTCGGAGACACGAAGTGGCTGGCGAGTGGACAAAAGGACTCCGGGAAAGTGACGAGAGGACGTGGGAGAAGGAAGGGAGGAGGAGGAGAGAGCACGAGAAAGAGATAGCGAGGAGGTAGATATGTGGAGGGAAAAGGAGAACGAAGGGGGGGCAAGCCGAGGAGAATGAAGCGATGCGGAGGTGGGCGGCGGATCGGGAGAGAAGGCCGAGGAGAGTTAACGGCAGGGCAGAGTACAGGGAAATGGCAGCTAGGAAGAGGAAAGAAGGGACGTAAGAGGGAGAGGGGGGACGCTGTATGAGGGGGCGGGAAGGGATAGAATGGGAGATTGGGGAGATAGGGGACCGGGTGGAAGGGAAAATATAAAAGAGTTAGGCTGGGTTTAGGAATGGAAGGGGGTGTAAGGGAGTGGGCGGTGAGGGAAAGAGATGAAGGGAGGGTGGAAAATGGGAGAGAAGGGGATAAGTAGAGAGCCGGGATGTGTTGTAGGAGGGGCGGGGAGCATGAGAGGGTGGCCGGCGGGGAGAGGGAAGATAAAGAGGGAAAGACAACCGGGCCGAGGCAGCAGGATGAGAAGTAGTTAGTGCAGTGTTCTTTTCTTAATTACATTCCAACGACTGGGCGAGGCTGGCCGTGGGAAGAGAAGTAACATGAGAGGAGATGGGGCGGGAGGGGAGTAGGAGGGTGAGCCACCGGATGGGTAAGAGTGGGGTGGCGCGGGAGGAGCGGGGGCAAGCAGGGTGTGTGCCGGGGAGGGCGGTTGGTCCAGGGGAGAGGCAGTCTCGGGGGGTGAATGAAGGGAAAAAGGAGGCTGGATTGCGAGGAGAAAGAGGGCGGGAGGGGGGCGTGGACGGCGACGGGGGGAGGCGGGGCGTGCGGAGGAATGATAAGAGAGCGGTGTGTCGTCGTCCTCTGCGGTGGTAGCGTTGGCGGTGCCGAGGCGATGGTGTTGGTGTCGGATGCGTGAGTATGCGTTTCTATGAATAAGTAAAGCTGTCGCTCACTGGAAAACGACAGCTGGGATGTGGAGGCGAGGGGTGAGAAAAGAAGGGGCGGGGGTGGGCTTTCGCCGAGGGGGGCGGAGGAGCTTTTGGGGGGAGGAGAGGTGCGGGCGAGGCGATGGGAGAGAGTTCGGAAGAGAGGGAGGGTTGGGGGGGGGGCAAGTTTCGAATCAGGGGTGGAGAGGAAAGGAGGAGATTGGCGGTAGGGGTTGAGATGTGAGGCAGAGACGGACGGACGGGGTGGAGGAAGATGGGCACGAAGGAACGAAAGGGGTGCGCGAAGTGGGACCAGAAGAGGTGGTAGTACTGGTGCGACGACACATACACACACACGTCCTATTCATTACGCGGACTGGTTGGGATGGAATTCCTAAAACCACACCGACCGAAACCCACGGCTCGTTCTCCGCCCCCGCGACTCTTTATCCGTCCGGCATGAACTCTTGCGTCCCCTCCGCCCCCTCTCAACTCCTTGCCCACCCCTTACCCGGGGGGGTTAGCCCAATTGGAAGAAACGGCTTGGGAGCGAGAAATTTAGGGAGAGGGTGTGTGTGGGGGGGTGGTGGTGGTGTGTGGGAGGTGCGGATACGCATTCCCCATTTCGTTCGGGGGGGGTTTGGGGTGGGGGGGGCAAAAAATTACAACTCCCTCTGTTTTTCGCAGAGGAATGAAAGTTAAACTTGGGGAGCGAGGTGGAATGGCCGCAAATGATTCACAAAAATAAACATCCCGAGTGATGCGGAGAAAGTATCGGCGTGCTTGGGAAGAGGGGTCCACCAACAACGGGAGGTCAGTCGCTCTCTCTCTCTCGTGTGGAAGCAATTAAACATTGAACATTTTAAAACACCGACCGGGCAATGAACGCGACGTTAATTATAAAGTTTTCTCTTAACTCCCGCGGGCGTTAATAAAACATAAGTCGAGTGCAGAGCATTAAGAATAAAAGAAATATCTGGTACCTCCGGAGATAATGTCGAAGGGACGACCCATGAAGACCGCCACGGGGAAAATAAGAATTAAGTTGCATTTAAATTGGTTGTCTACCACAGAATATCCTCACTGATGTCTCGGAAAGATTGAAGAATTTATGATGAACCTTCTGTGAGCCAAACAGATTATATAACGCCGCAAAAACTAATGATTTAAACCATAATCTAAATTTTGTACCGCTGTGCCTGAGATATTGGACTGAATTTTCAGTATCATTATCTTAAAATCTAAAACAATTGTTGGCAACAGAATCATACATTACAAAGCAGCTGGCCAAGTAATAGTCTTCGTTTAGTGACAGAATGTTTCAAAATTTAGCATCGATTATTCCTTTATACATGTATAAGTATATTCCCGTTCAAATGATTGAGGCCAAGCTTTCAGACAAAAAGAAACGAATCCATGCCACCTTGAAGAATTTAATGGAATAGGCTTGGTGAACAAAATTTCCCATTCTACGATTTTCCGATTCATCGTGAACATCTAGTTAGCCGACATAGAATTCTAACCTGGTGCTTAATTTTCATTGGCTAGAACTATTTAAGGGAAACTTGACATTAATATTCGACGAAATGCTTTAATCCATCAACCATTACTCCGATTGCGTCACGTTCGGAATTATCTCATGGACTGGCGGACTTCGCTCTGTCGGGCATGAAAAATAGAGAGAACCAATAGGCCTACGACGACGAAAAAAGAAGACATAACTGGGACAAACAAGTTGCCAAAGACAGCAAATAATATAATCCGCAGAGATATGGGCATCCCTTGGCCACATTCCTTCCATCTCCTCCCTCCTTTGCCTCAATCCAACTACTTCGCGTCACGTACGATCCGATTTCCGTGAGGGGAATACGCCAGTGGGCGTTGGGACAAGATAAAAAATGCACATCGATGCAAGGAGAGCGAGAAAGGATTGGGATGCTCGAGCTGAAGGAAATGGCACGATGAACCGACACGTAAAACTGGCATACCAGGTGTGGGGAAGGTAGTGGGAGATCGATGGATAAAAATTGAAAATGCATGGGAGGAGAGGAAAGTCACTCCGGAATTCGAACATTTGCAGAAAGAAAAATGATCTAAATGTACAAGTTCGTTGAACTACGTAGGTTACCGATTTTGGCAGCACAAATAGAAAGAAGGATGATTACGCGAAAATTGGAACACTTTTTGGATTTCGACATATCTTAAAATGCATAAACCTATAGCACAGGGTAAGGTGGCCAATAGATAGCAGTAGCTTCCGAAATTTTTTTTACCAGCTCTTTATCACTGAACAAATATCGAAAGCTAATTATTGAGATAAATTTCTCCACACGTGCCGATCACAGCCTAATGTCATCAGTGTACTGAATCAGCTGATACTAAATCAGTTGATCACTAAATTTCCCATGCCCACGAAAATAATTACCATTCAAGCATAAAATAATCAACATAATAGAAAAGACCAATGCAACACCTTTCAATAATTAAAAAAAATATAATTAAAACACTAAAACAAGTTTTCATTTGGTACTGAATAGGTAATGGAATCAAACATTTCCTTATTGCATCAATTAACCTTTTGTTGAAGGACAATTTAAATCCCGACCAATTGGTTATAGGTTGACACATTTAGAGAAAGTAAAAGATTCTGCGATGCATTTTAAACATGAATCGACTAATAACTCCGAATTCGGACGATGAATACAAGACCTCGCCATCGAAAATTTTTTCACTTGTTACAACAATGTTTATGTCACTATTCATGAAATGTAATGCATTTCGCGTCTGCCTCAGATACGAGCCTTTCGACGAAAACAAATTAAAAATGAATAGGTCACCAGCGCGTAGGCAGTACGGTAATGATCAATACCGAACTGACCGATGTCTACCAAGATAATGAACGCAAAACTCATTGAGCCGTACAAGAAACACGCAATGCAAGGTGAGAGAGGAAGAGGAGAAATCGAACGCCAGACGAAACTAAGTTAACTATCCGAAGGAGGCGTTGAATGGGGGAAGTGGGGGGGGGGTTCGAAACTTTAAACTCGACGGGCCGCAGAAAGAAATAAGGGCAAATAAAACGCTGCACTCCAGTCCACAACCCGGGATGGGGGGAGGGAGAGGATGACGGGGTGCCGAGTTTACGGAATTTCGAGTCAAAATGGAATGAGAGGAGTAGAAGAAGAAGAAAAAGAAATAAAAGACGGGGTCGAAAAGAATGGGACGCATCTCTCTCCGAGGGCGTATGGGAGGGGTAGGGGGGAAGGTGTCCCACAGGAATCTTGAGGGGGGAAGGGTGGAGAGGGAACGAGGACACGGGGATGGAGGAGGAGAAGGGAAGGACCGAAGGGGGGGTTTAAGAATTAGGTGGGGGCGCGGAGGAATGGCCATAGAAGGATGGCAGTTCGGCGGTGAGCTCCGCGGTCACGGCTCTGAAAAATTCAATGCTTCCGACGGGTCGCGTCGTTTCTACACCGGTTTCAACACCCTCTCCCGTCGTCTTTGCATCCCTTCCCCCCTCTCTCCCACCGCCGGCTCCGTCCCCCCATTTCCCCATCCTCCTCCAAACGCACCCGTCCCCTTCTTTTTCAGGCTACCCAACGACTGCAAAGGGGACGACTTAGGGAGAGGGGCGAAAAATGATACTCTCTCTCTCCACCCCTGCTTCTCCGCCCCATTTCCCTCAACCCTTTCCACGGCCGCAATGCCCCTCCCACGCCCACCACATCCCACTGCCAACACTCCATCCCTCTCTCCCTCCCACAACTTCTATCCCCCTCCGCACTTTCCTCTGCTCATCTGATTCTTACTTAACAGAGTGGGAGGAGTGGGGCGGAGAGGGGTAGCTCCTCCTTTGTTGAAAACTCCGTGTCCCTTGTCCCGTTCAACCCCGACCTCTCCCCCTCCGCCCAGTCGTTCCGGACTCGTGTAAAAAAAAACTACCGCCCCTCGCCTCCCTTCTCCCCCTCCCCTCACCTCTTATTTTATCTTTCTTCCACTCCTCCCGCGCTCTCCCCGCCCGGACACCCCTTTCAGTTTTCCCTCTTCTTCCCCATCAGGACGTTCCATCGCTCTCCGTCCCTTCCAGTGGGGAAACCCTTATCTTGACCTGCTTATCCCTCGCAGAATTATCCTCCTCGCCACCCACGGTTATATTCCTATCTAATCCCTCCCTCCTCCTCGCCTACCCCCGGACATAAACGTCCCCTCTTCCTCGCGATATGTATCTACATTACGCGCTCGCAAGCGTAAGAACAAATGAGTAAAATGTTCGGGGAGAGGCCTCTTGATTAACGCTCTTAATTAGCTCAGACAATGGTCTGCTCGTTAAACGAAGCAACGAAGACGGGGCAACGTTACTTTCCACGGGACGGAATGATACGTACCTTTCTCCAGCACATACGTGTGTGCGTCCGAATTTACATTCAGGATAAGTAAGTCGTCATTTTCTTATAAATCCAAATTCACGGTGAACATGCGAGGAGAATGGATAAAATGAGGGGATTCGAGTTTGATGGTGGCCGCTGTCCCCAGGAGGTATTTCGTCGAGCGCGACTACACCACCCATCGGTCGGAAAGGCGGGTAATGTGCCTCTATGGCGTGTTTCCATACATTCACGTGAACAAAGGCCAACTTTGGAAGATCAACCTTACCTGTCCAGATGATAAGAAACCTAACCGGATAATCATATAAGTAGCGTGCTGACCTTGTAAAACAAGGTTTCCCAGTTAAGCGTCAGCAGAGTTATACCTCGGGCAAGGGCGTTTTCATTCACTTAAAATACATAATAGCCAACGATCTCAGCAAACGAAGCATCTAAAATTTCATCTGTCGCCGCTTTCTCACCCTTCTCCACCCACAATCACTTTTCTGCAGATGCATCCCATTCCGAGGAAGTAGAATTCTTGGGCCGGAACAATAAGTACTAGCATCTTGAAATAAATAATTCTGAAACAAGCAACGTCTCTCATCACGTAAGTCTGACTTCGCTGTTCGAACACGACTCATGACAGAAACGTTAAGGGAAGAGGTGATTGAACTTCGCGAAATTGGAAAAAAATGCACACCGCGATTGAACAAGCAAAAAATGGGAGATCCCACACTCTCCTTTGTCGCTACAATATCCATTTAGAAGGAACAACAACCAAGGCGTGGAATGAACGGGGCACAAAACTAGGACGAAATACCCACTCGCAGGGGTGAGGCGAGAGCGAGCGAGCGATCGGGAGAGACGAGGGCGCTGCCCGTGGATCGCTGAATATTTATACACGACGACGGCGGGAGAAAGAGCAAAGGGACAAGGAGCTGCGCTAATGAAACCGTTTTGGGAAAAAAACACACCCCGAGCTCCTCCGCCGGGAGAGGAATGCGGAGATCGCAGAGGGGCGATAACCACGGGCGTCTCTTTCCACACTTTCCGAGGGCACGAGATCGATGTTGCATTTCTTAGATCGTCATCTGCATCACAATTTTCCTTCCCCCCCCCCCCAGCCCTCGCGCTAAAAAGAGGCGCTTCGCGAGGAGCGACGAGATACCTCTCGGGGACGCCGGCGTAATCTTCCCCGCCCGAGGGAGATAAAGGGAGCGCAGCCGCCACTTTGTTCGAGTGACGCTGACAGGAAAAGTAATGGCGGTATTGTCTTCTTAATCTCGGCAGCGTTTTCTGCAGCGGGGCCATTTAGGAACATTTTATTGGACCTCCTTCAAACCCCTTGTCAGATGAAAATATTGATTTCCATCCGAGAGTACGCATTCAATATTCCACCTCAACAATTACCCTTACGCTACCAAATATTTCAAGTACTCTATGAGGCACCAATATGCCTTTTTCAAGGGACTTAAATGCGCTCACGAATCGTTGTTTTACATTAGGCCACGGGAAACTATAAATGGGAATTGGTAAATAAAAGCAGTTACAAATAACTCGATTGAATTAACAAAGAGGGTAACGAATCATAGTCAAGGAAAGAACAAACAAGACTACGACTATTGAGAGGAATAGAACAACCGAATTTACAAGTATCACCGAAGTGAATATTAACGCCCAACGTTACATTGACAGATTCAAGTTTTCTTTCTTCCTTAGCACAACACGAAGCCATAACAATATAAGACGTAACCACGGACAAATCCTACATTCTTAACTCATAACGCAAAATTTTAAACGTTACTCGAAGATATTATTGTTATTACCGCATGGTGCAGACAGGAAGACATGTATGTGCATACGTGTACGTGTGTTTATTTATGAGGAAATATATCTTTATATTAATGAATAATAAGTGCATATTAATACATAAAAGGCCAGTGTTGCAACAACTTCCCAGGGGCGGCTTGAAAAGTGTGGTGTGTCTATAAGTATGTATGTGTGTACATATACATACACAGCTGTCCATGCAGATGAACACGAAACATACATTACAACACATTCTATTTCAATTAACTAAGCAAATATTTTTTTGAGGCTCAATTTATGAGCATTTCTAACATCCAGTGAAAACTGTGATAGACGACGTAAGGTGATTAATTGGGAATATCATTTAATTAAGCGACTGATGGCGACTGCCCATTACGCTCACTACCGCTCGAGATTGAATGCGGAACATACTTAGTAGGGCATCACGAGAGAGGAAAACGGCCGCTGGGTTTTCTGACCCCATAAACGCGCCAACTGTAGAAAAGAAATGGCGCGCTGGAGAAAGGATCTACGGGACCGTACTCGAGGAGGAGGTCACGGTCTTGCATCAAGAAGAAGAAGAAGAAAAGACGTTCCATTCGCGTGCAAAACAGCAATTAAGTCCCACAAATATAAAGCAAAGGAAACAAAGTACTCTTCCTCTAGCCCATGCTCAAACCCGCCACAATTAATACCACCCACGAGTGTTTAATTAAAACAGCCGTGGAGAAGAATCGAGACACAGAGTATAACACACCACCCCGGTTTGCGCCCGCCAGCAAATATCCAAATGCCAAGAGGATGAAAGAAATTCCGTCTCCACACCAGGTCGCCCGCCATATTACGATCTTATTAGACCTTATTACGCAGTCGAGGCGCAAGGAGTGCAGTAACTACGACCACAAAGACACGGCGACTCCTGTAAGAGATATTTTTTTCAGCTCCCTCCTCCATTTCCACCCTTTCCACCACCCCCGAAGCGCATGAGTTAAACCCTCCACAGGTTGGGAATCAACCTTGTCGCCTCGCGTCATTGCCGTAACGAGGTAACATAACGAAGAAACTGGAAGAGGAGAGGTAAAAATCATCAAACCACCCCCTTCGTCCTCCCCCCGACCGCACCACGGGATTTGGAGGGGGGAAATGCAGGGAGAAGGGAAGAAGATGATGAGCGCGGTAAGGCTTGGGGAACGAGAGGAGGAGGGATCCGAGGGGAGAAGGGGTCCGGGGGTATGGGATCCACGGAGCGGGACGAGGGTATCAACTCTCGGCTTAATTCAGCCAGACTCTCCCGCAAGACATCCCTAGGCAAAAAAAATGAAGAGGGGGTGGAGAAAAAAGATTACTTGGCGCCGTTGGAAAGGGGGGACGGCGGGTGAGGCCCTTGAGGGAAGGAGGAGGGAGGGAGGAGGAAGTTATTGGGGCTGGATTGCGGGGAGAGGGGGGGGGGAGGCAAAGAGGGAGACGCCCCGCTCCCCGTGGGCAGAGACCTCGCAACTCCAAAAAGTTAACCAGAAGGAGGAAAAAAAATCATTATTATTAATGCTTAAGACGCTGCGCTTAATTAATGCGTAGGAAGAGTTGGATATGAGAAGGCCTTCCCGCGAAGCATTCTAAATCTGCGCCCTCCCTCACACCCTCTCTCTCTCTCCCACTCACCTCCCGATCCACATCGGCACTTCCACTTCCCCGGGCGTGCCGCCCTTTCTCCGGGAAAAAGAAAGGAAAAAAAACTAATCAAGCCCCTCACGTTTCCTCCTCTTCCACGAGATGTCGGAAATGTTTACGTTCGAATCATTATCCGAGGAATACGACGAATTCACTTTTCGGACGCGCCTTCTCTCTTTGATAGAGAAACCAAACTGCGAGTTTACACCCTATTTGCGCGACCAAATTACAACATGTATTCTAATGCGGGCTTTCTCAGGTATGTATCATTGGTAAAACCAGTATTTCGTGTGTAACATGCCATTGAAATGTATGATAAAAATATGTTTGATCATGATTAATTTTTCCGAGTTTAATTCTGCCTGAAAGACCGTAGATTCGCCGGTAGGTCAGATTAGGCCAACTTACATGTATAAATATTAACACAGTTACTTCCGTCACTGACACTTTCTCCAAAAGGGGACTACACTCCACATGCATTATTAAAAACAATTTGTTTCTATCAAAAGTAAAAACAAGATGCTGAAAAAAAAGATTACAAGTGCGCATCATCCTGTGGTAGGTCTACGAGTATTTACAACAAGCCATGAATTTATTGAGGCACCTACTCTGCTTTCAACTTAATTCTACTGCTATTACTAATACTACTACACACTCTCACACTTAGACATCAAAACACATCTTTGGAACTAAACCGATTTTAAAATGATCACATTTTAGTTATAATGCGAGAAACTAATGCAAAAAAATAGAATTAATAATCACAACTGAATAGATGTATCAGTGCTGAAAACTAAAGTGACGTCCTGTTGATTGTTAGGACTTTGATCATAAACCTCTACATGAGCATAATGATGATAGGGATATTTACTGACTTTCCTAGGAAACCGAAACCACTGGGGTACAATCGATAACGCTCAAGTTCAAACCGAATAATTAACAAAAGCAACGCGAGCCATCGAATAATTCAGCAGAGCTATAGAAATATTCATGAACCATGTTTAAATATATCTTTCGGAACCGACAACCTTGAAAATCCCGAGAAAACTTGTGACACCGTACCTGGGCCAGATTCAAAACGAAGCACCGCCTATTTATTCATTGTCTCAATCCACTTGCAAAACGTGCACGACATTCCTTCGGACTCACCATCATCTCGGAGCAATCACGGAGGGTGGGGGGGGGGGGGGCGAGCGGACGGACCCGGGGGGTGGGGGTGCGAGGATCGCGGGAGAGCGGGAAACGAGGGAGGCATTGGGGAGGCACGTCACACAGAGAAATGCTTTCGTTATATTTTCCTAAGATTAAGCCGCCGACATACCTGCATGCCGTATGGGTTATATGAGCCTCACGTAACTGCACTGAAGGGGGGATCGCATGGGAGGGCGAAGAGAAAGGAGGGCACGCGGTGAATTACAGAGCGCAGGCGAGCGGAATAAAATAAATAACAAAGCAGTTTAGAGAACGTCGGGCGAGGTGAGCGGGACAAGGCGGAGAGGAAAGAACTAGGGTAAAAATAATGCGGAGTAAGCCCCTGTGTACCCCAACTCCCTCTCTTCACCCTCCTTCCACCAGAGCTCTCCCTCCCGTTGCTTCCCGACTTCTTATCAGCATGAGACGTACGTAGCACGTGTCATTCCGTGAAGGTACGGGTGTAAGTAGTGGGACCTCTCGCGAACGTGTGTGCTTGTGTGTGTTTGTATGTGTTGGAGAGATACCCCCGACGTTGTTACACTCGCCCACTCAGCCTCTGCCGGCTTGGCTGCTGGCTCCAATACTGATGTGGGTGGGAAAGCTGGGTCGGGGGGAGGGGGGAAGGGCGAGGAGAGGACCACGGGGGAGAACTGGATGGTAGATCCCCTCCCACACATACTCTATATACCCTTCACTCTCACCCCGCCGACACCGACAACCCTCCTACCCGTACAGACCTCTTCTCCCCCCCCCCCCCCCCAGCTTCCATTTCCGTCAGCGAGAGAGGGCGGCGAGCCGGCGAAGCGAGATTTGCATGGAAACGGCCCTGCTCCCCGAGATGAGGAGAGGATGGAAAATGAGGGGACGGGGTGGGAGGTGCAGGAAAGTTGGGGGGGGGGGGATGTTGGAAGAAAATGGAGGTGGCTGCTGGTGTGTGTTTGTGTGGTGGATGGTCGAGCGCGGGATTGGTGGGTGGCATGAGTTTGAGCCTTGCCGCACGCCCGGGGGAGGAGACGCTAAGGGGGGGGGGAGCGAGAGGGAGGATTTGAGATGGGGATTTGAGAAACTATGCCGGAAAATGGAGGAGCGGAGACTCCTTCACATCCGCCCGGATCGCCGGGACTCACCTAGGAAACGCGGGGTGGACGGAGGAAACTTATGCGGCGGAGGCAGAGGGTGTGTATCGGGCGGGGAACGGGACGGCGTGGACGTCGGAGTCACCACCCACGCAAACGCGCGGACGGACGTTATAATCCACCCCCTCGCCTTCTACCCGTCCCCACTATATGCACATCCTCCGCCGCCCGCCCTCGCTGCACCCAGCTTATGCCATCAGCTCCCCGAGAGCTTGCTCACTCTTCCCGTCCGCCCCTCTTCATCTTTTTTTTCTTTTTAATTTGTTCGCGTCCCGGATAGAAGCGGGGAGGTTTGAGTGAGGAGGATGAAGGGATGCACGTCGCGCGAGAGCATCCAGGCCTTTGTTGCGCGGCGGTTAAGTGGGACGGCGACGTAAGCGTGTGAGACACGGACGTGAGGGTGGGAAGAATGTTCGCCCATGGGGGTGGAGGGACTTAGGTGGGATGGGGTTGAGGGAAAGCGGGGGGGATTCAAGGCTTCCAGCGGTCCTAGGATTCCTCCGACGGCGGTCTTGGGTAAGGACTCGCATACTTTACAAGTTTCCGCCTCGCACGGAGCGAGAATGCAAAGCGCGTTCGATGATATACTCGCCGACTATCACAGTATGCATTAATACCAAGTCAATATTAACGCCAAGGCAGCGGAAACATAATTATTCCCAAAAGAAGTAGTGTCAAATGGACATTGGAAGAGAACGTAACATGCTTCACACGATATAAACTTATTAGAAATTTTAAAAATGGTTTCCTACTTATACTACGAGGGTCATCTGGAAAGTAGTACCCGTTCGTGCCGCATGAAGTGCTGACGACGCGAGTAGCCGCTGGACGAGGTCAGATAGCTTCAGTGGCTTGTCTGCCTTCTCTGAGCCAAGTTGCGTGACGCTAGCATTGCCTGTGTTGTTTCTGTGATTGTTTACAATGTTTAAAAAAATTGAGAACGCCGCCAGTTGTGAAGTGAGGGCAGTGATTAAATTCCTCAATGCAAGAAACGTTCGCCCATGTGATATTCATCGCCAATTAAAGGAGGTGTATGGAGACAATGTAATGGACGAGTCGTCTGTTCGGCGGTGGTGTCGCAACTTCAACATGGGGAGGGGGAACACACACGACGATGAGCGTTCGGAGAGACCGTCTGTCATTACAGACCAACTGGTGAGCTCAGTTGACGAATTCGTGAGGAACGATCGATCGTGTCTTTATTTCACGAACGGGTACTACTTTCCGGATGACCCTCGTATCATTACATACAATATGGTGACCTCATTTGTATTTCTTTACACTTATAATAAGCCTGGATTACTTGAAACGACGGGAAGAAAAGTAGCGAATCAAAATTGAACCAAATATGTTACGTGTGTTTGCCTTCCTGCCAGCACCGATTGTGTTGGGGTGACGTCCTCTTTGCCAATCCAGGGGTCGCGGGTTCGATTCCCGCCTACGCGGGTTTTCCTCCGCCTAGTGCTTGGATGTTGGCAAATGTCCATAATGTAATGTTTGGGGCGTTAGGTGGAAGAAGGAACTATAAAGTACTCATTTTGCCCCAATATGGTCGATGTATAAAAATAAAATAAATATAGGCTCAGGGAAGTAGCGATAACGTTCGCATAATACATATTTTACAAATTTCCGCGTAATAGAAGATGCGCGCACAGTTTATAAACCGGAGATAGACCATATTAACCAATATTCGCCTAAGAAAGTCAATAAAAATAAATCAAGGACAATTTCGAGAAGATATTCCATGCAATGCCTTTTCAATGCAGAAGACAGGAGGACAAATGCTAAAGTACATTTTGTTGGATACAAGGGTAAAATGATTATAACAGATTCAAGTCAGCTGAATACAATACTAAATACTGCAATTATGCAAACTGAATTGGGGAGATTAATTTATAATTTTCTACATTTGGTTCACACGTCGTATATTACACGCAGAAGATAACTTATTTCAGTAAGATAAAATGAAATCAATCAACGATTGACACAATAAGGCACGAAGTGCTCTAGGCTGCAGGTCGTGGCCCATGTGGGCACCAACGACGTCACGGACCGTGGATCCGAGGAGGTCCTCCGTTCCCTTAGGGAACTGAGCTCCGAGGTGAAGCGCGTCCAGGGCGTCGAGGGGGTTCGGCTGGGACTAACGGTCTGCAGCATCGTTCCGAGGGAGGATCGCGGGTCTCTGGTTTGGAGCCGAGTGGAAGGCATAAACCAGAGACTATCGAGATTCTGCTCGGACATAGGAGCCTCCTTCGTCGACCTGAGACCAACCCTCCGATCTTGCAGGACTCCCCTTAACCGATCTGGGGTCCATTACACGGCGGAAGCGGCGAGTAAGGTAGCGGATAGGATACTCGACCACTGTAGGCCTTTTTTAGGATAGAGGGCAGGTCACTTAGTGGGTCAGTAACATCTGGGGATAGCGCGTATAATATTATTTATAAAAATATAAAAGTCACCGACAACACTGACATTGATTTAGAAAGACATGTGACATGCACTTCCCCACAAAGGCGTCCTAAAATACAGTCAGGCACAAATAAGGACGTTATTCAACATCAAAATAATTTAACTATACTTGTTATAAATTGCAGAAGCCTCAAGAACAAATCAGCGGATCTAGAACACTTAATCCAAACTCATTCCGCTGATATAGTATTAGGCACAGAGAGTTGGCTGTGCAATGACATAAACGACCAAGAAATTTTCCCAATAGATTTCAAAGTTTACCGACACGATAGAGATACAAGACCCGGAGGAGGGGTTTTCGTGGCAGTTAAAAGTCATTTTGAAAGCAGACAAGTTTCATTTGAAAATAATAACATAGAAAGTGTTTGGTGCACCTTAATACGGACCAATCAACCCAACATAAATTTATGCTCTTTCTACAGACCTCCAGACTCAGATTTTAAAACACTTCACACCCTCAACGATCAAATTTACAATTTTACACGTAAATATAATAACAGCATAAACATAATTGGTGGCGACTTTAATCTCCCTGGTATAGATTGGGACAACAATATCGTTAAATCTGGGACCCGCGATCGCGAATCTTGCAATTCCATGATAAAATTGGTTCAAAGAAACTCCCTCCATCAAGCAGTACGCATGCCCACCCGTGGAAAGAACATATTGGATCTATTTCTTACAAACACGCCTGAACGTATTATTAGTGTATCAACTGATGAGGGCTTGAGTGACCATAAAGCAATTAATGTCCACTTGGACGTAGAAATTAAAAAGATCATTAAACCAAAAAGAAAAATTTATAATTACCATAAAGCAGACTTTGAATCCTTTGCCAATCAATTAAACTCTTCACTACCCGAGTTCAAAACCCGCTTAAGTCATGTCAACGTGGAAGAAACTTGGACAGAATTTGTCAATATAATGCAAAAAGGAATCGTAGATTTCATACCTATAAAATACGTTAAAGCAAATCGCGACCCCAGGTGGTACAATAAAGACGTTAGAAAAGCCCTTCGAAAGCAGAGAATGCTACACTCTAGGGTAAAGAGGGCAGGCGTGAACACATCATCCCCTGAGAATAAACAATTATGGGACTCATATAGATCCTCCAAAATTGAAACCAAAACACAATTACGTAGCGCTTTACTGGACTTTAAACGCAAAGTACTTTGCGAGCACTTGGACACTGACCCCAAAGCTTTCTGGTCATATGTTAGGGAAGTAAATGGGAGTAAACAAACCGTGGCTTGCTTAAGGGATTGTAGCAATATAATTCATACAGACAGTGAGGATAAAGCTAACATCTTAAATTCATTCTTCCAAAGCGTTTTCTCGAATGATGTTGCCACCGCATATCTCCAAGAAACAATACATACTCCACCCATGGAAAAAATAACAGTGGACCAACAAGGAATTCTAAAATTGCTTAACGAGATTAAACCCAACAAATCCCCGGGTCCCGAAAATATACCAGCTAGGGTGATAAAACATTTAGCTCCAAACATTGCCCCGTACCTTGAATTTATATTTAACAAATCCCTCACAGAGTGCAAAGTACCTAAGATTTGGAAAACCGCGCAAATAACGCCTATTTTTAAAGGTGGTGACAGGGAGGATCCCAGTAATTACAGACCTATATCTCTCACTTCTATCTGTTGCAAAATCTTAGAGCACATAATTGTCAGTTCAATAATGAGACACCTTGACAATATTAACTTTTTAAGTGACAATCAACACGGATTCAGGAAAACCCGCTCCTGCGAGACCCAATTAGGATTATTTACACATGATTTACTTTTATCGGGTGAGAGAGGTAGGCAAGTGGATGCCATATTCTTAGATTTTCAAAAGGCATTTGATAAGGTCCCACACGGTAAACTCATTCATAAATTAAAGGTCGCGGGTATAAACAAGGGCGCCATAAGTTGGGTTAAAGATTTTCTTTCAGAGCGGGAACAGAGGGTAGTCCTTGATGGCGCTAGTTCCGACAGCGTTCGAGTCACGTCGGGGGTACCTCAGGGAAGTGTGATCGGGCCGTTGCTTTTCTTGATTTTTGTTAACGATTTGAACCGCGAAGTGAAAAGTAAAATTAGGATGTTCGCGGATGACACGGTGATCTATCGGGAGATATCTGAGGATGAGGATCGTTTTATTCTAGAGCAGGATTTAGATTGCATTACTAAATGGTGTTCTAACTGGGGATTGACTCTAAATTATAATAAATGTTCAGTGGTAAATTTTTTTAAAAGATCAACGGGATTTGCTTACAAATTAGCTGGAGGTGACCTAGCAGTAGTTGATACGGTAAAATACCTAGGTGTCACATTCACCAAAGACTTAACTTGGGGGACTCACATACGTAAAGTCTGCGGTCAAGCATATAAAAAATTGGGATTCATTAGACGCATTGTCGGCAAAAGTGACTCGAAGGTCAAGGAACGTTGTTACCACGCTCTTGTAAGGCCTCATTTAGAATACGCATGCAGCGTGTGGGATCCGAGTGAAAAAGGTCTCATTCGGGAAATTGAGAAGGTTCAACGCCGGGCAGCCCGTTTTGTAAAAAATTCCTACGATAAAACGCAAAGCGTCACCGAAATGCTCATGGATTTGGGGTGGGAATCATTGGCTGAGAGACGATTCAATGCAAGATTGAAATTATTAAATAAATTTAGATCCGCATGTTTCAGCACCGAGGTCTCGCAAATTATTCGTACTCCTACATACATTAGTCGCTTGGATCATGCATATAAAATTCGGGAAATAGATGCCAGAACTAGCCGACTCAAGGACTCCTTCTTCCCACGGACAATACGGGATAGCAACTGCAGGGTTATAGATAGCAAAAATTCCACTTGCCACCCTCAGCGTCTAAAAAATAATTAGTTGTATTTAAATACATGCTCTTCCACTAACCTTATGTGTTTTGCTATAATAACCCATTCTTTCCGAATGACCTCATTCGTGTTCCGTTCATCTGTTTTTAAGTCTACCTTTCAATCCCTCGTCCCTCTCCGCGGGGGCAAATTCCTGCTACCTGCAACGTTGGGTCGCATTCCCTGCCATTTAGAGACTCTTTGGGGGTAGAGTGTTTCGTGGTGCATTTTCATGTGGTAGTGATGTTTCAATTTCTTGCTTGTTGTGTCCTGGCTTCCGTGTTGTAGGATGTCTTTCGTGCTGCATCATGGGGTGCAGTTTTTTAGTTGTTTTTTTCGGTTTATGTGTTTGCATGAGTATTGGATGAAGGGATTTTTGCATGAGTGTCTGCGCTGCTGTGGGTGTTATTTTCCGTGTTGTTTTTTTTGCATGTGGTATTTTTCTTTTTTACGGTTGGTGACCTAACACCCCCCGCCACACGCCCTTGCGGCGGCTTGCGGGGTATTATGTAGATGTAGATGTAGATGAATAACACGATTGCCACCTTCGCGCTCACACATTCCGAACATTCTCTTAAGGGAAATTTATTTCAATTCAATTGCGCAGTAATTGCGTGGGAAATGAAATTTGGAAAGAATATTTAATACCTAAAAACACTTTCATAATGGAAATTCGCAATTGTTTTCCACGAAAGACCAATAAATGCTACCGTTACTCCATCTAATTTACTACCATCGTCTGGAGGAGAAAATATATTAAAATAATTCTCAACACTGACTGTAATTCTCAAGTAAAACAGAAATACGATGACAGTAGAGATCAACATACCCAAATTATTTCTGATTCACGACCGGATATCTATTTCACGGGAGCGGCAGAGAAACGTGTGGCTGGATGTGGGCGTATTTGAGATGTAGGCAATTGTCTTCTAAAAATCCAAAGGAGGTAAGGAAGGTTTCAGAGCATTTTGATTGACTTAGAAATGCTGAAGACTATGATGAAGAGGAGAAACTTAGGAAATCACGGTGAATGGAGAAAAATAATAGGCATTTGAACGGAAAAGAGGGTACAGAATGTATCCGGAAATGAAGAAGAGTTTATGATAATGTGAGGAATCAGGTTGCCATCTTGGTTGAGGCTAAGAAATGTAGAGATATTTAGTATGCTTCCATCAAAAACCTACCTTTAACGGTAGACTACCAAATAATAATTTTCTTCTCCTCATTTAAATACATCCATAGCAATCACATTCAGCTATGAATGTAATCAAGGCGTGAATTTATGGACATTTATTACACAAGTAAAATGTTTGCGTGCGTGAAAGTGTGGCGACCTAACACCCCCCGCCACACGCCCTTCCGGGTTATCATGCAGATGTAGATATGTTTTATTATGATCAATATTTTTTTATATTTTGAAAGTTTTATTTCCCGACACTGGTTCGACTCTCCAGCCGAATGAGAAAGGTGATAAGTGAGATCATAGGCAATTATATAGGAATAACGAGGGTGGGGTATTGCAGAGAGTTAAATTTGAATTAAACGAGGGAAAAGAAAATGTAAGCAGGGTGGCTGTAAGTAAATATCGATAGATATCGTAGGACAATTTCAGGTTTGCACTGGTGAAAGATCCAATTGGTTGCGAATGATAAACGAAACTGGGATCAGGAAAGAAATTATAAGGTAAAAAACTGAGAATTTCTATAGAAGAGAGGAGTAAATCCTTGAGGTAAGAAGGATTATCACCATAGTTTACCATAGGACACATTTAGTTATGTGAAGGATAATAAAACCCCTCCTTAGAAATTCACACATTCCAGGCGGGAGGACAGTTCCCTTTGTGCCACTGGTCCGTTTTGTACGAGGTTTTGGCGAGCAGAAAATCTTACCTAATGGCCTTAAGAATGGTAGGACTTTCAAAAGACATCACCCTAGACCCACTGGACTGCCTACTTCCCTCGAGAAAGGGGAGTAAAAGAATAATTCATATTCAATCAGGAGTTTCCACACACTTTTTATCAAAATCAAAAAATCTGCAGATGCTCAAGGAATCAAGTTTCCCCTTCTTCTTGCATATGCAGTCACTCATGAGTAACGACACTGTAATTTCCCGAATACATCAGACGATTTGGAAAATTATGAGTGAAATCCTTTTGGAAGAGCACGGTCATTAGTACGTAAATATTGCGCCATCACTTAGTCCGACACATTAGCGTATTGTAGTGTCGGATAAAATACATTTAGATCTTCACACACCAACTTCTAGATTTAATTCAAGCTCCGCTTTCGAGTATATTGTATTTCAACGACAAAAGCTCTCTTATTACAAGATATTTTAATATTTTCTAGAGGGAATTTGCCCACCGCCTCATGCGACAAACTACCACTAAAATATTTTTTTACGAATGTTTACCCGACTCCCGCTCATTTTAACAGGTGAGGCGCATTGCACTGATCAGGTTGATAATTGACTGGATTACCACAACACCCGCCTGGCAGGTAACATTATGGCAAAAACATTTTCAGTTTGACATTTAAAATTACAGAAAGGTACCACTCATTCCCCAGATATTTTATCGCAACAGAGAGCGGGAGGTGGAGCCAAGGGAGACGTGGGACAATAACTTTCACGTGCGTGCCCGAGTCTGATTTCAATTACGATAATAAATCTAACAATTAACTCCGTCAGATTTAATTCAATTAGCAATCAAATGCAATCATAATGTGCAACACTGAGAGTAAACAAAATAATTAGCACGTACAATGCAAATTTGCAGTTTAAGAGAGAGAGAGAGAGGGAAAGCGGTGACGTGGGCCACCCCCGGGAACTCTTCTCAGCGCTCCCGGATGAAATGTGGTGCTGCCTCACACAGCCCTCCTCCGTCCACTCCACCACACCCACGCCCTGCGAAGAGACCGACCCGAAATAAAAGTTCTAACCGATGAACTACTACGCTCGTAGGACCATTTCCGACCCCAATTAAATTCGCGTGGGGGAATGGAGAGCGAAGGGGGGCGGGGGATGCTGAGTGTGGCGGGGGTACCGGGGCATTAAAAAATTTTCTGGGTGCGGGATGAGGAAAATGCGATGCGATTGCCTTTCCTTTCCACATTCTCCGCATCTTTCCGCAATAACGCGGGACCCGACGCACACTCGGGAACGCCAGCCTATTCCTAACCGCCCCCTCCCCGCCTACTACCCACCCACCCGCACGCACCTACGCTCCCTCGGGAACTCACAGCTTACCCTCACCCTCCATACCCGACTCTTTTTTCCAAACCTCCGCCCACTCCCCTCCTCAATCCCCTACTCATTTCGCCCTCGGTCCTTATCTCTTCGCCATTCCTTCTCAACACCTCTCCTATCCCGCCCTCAACCTCTCCCATCACCCCTAACCCCTCTCCGCGCCGCCCCACAAGCTCCGGAACCGCCTTCATTTGTTCGCTCCCTTTTGTTTCCCTCCACCCGGGCCGAGATGAGCGCGTGAAAGGCAGCACGGAGAGGGGCCGAGTAATATCTCGAGATAAGTCTTTTTCCGCGGGGTCCCACCCCACCGCCACATACCCTCCCTCTGCCCCACAGCGTGGAACGCGGAGAGAGCGGCGGGGGTGGAGGGTCCTGCTCTTATGTGTGCGCGCGTCTGTACGTGGATGAGCGGCGGCGGGAAATCGGACCTTCCGCCGGGAGAGAGAGAGAAAGGGGGGGACGGAAACAATCCGGGGGGGGGGGCGAATTCCGCAGCGTGAAATACAGGCGGAGGGAGGGAAACGAGAAAAAGAGAGATTTGCAAAACGAGAGAGATTGGGGCAGATTGGGAATTGGCGAGAGCGGGGTGAGCGAAAGGGATGAGAGACGCGGACGAATTGAACGCGGGGTTAGATGGGAGTCGGCGGCGTTTTATTTTATCTCTTTTTACTTTCGGTTCACCGTGGAGCGAATCGAGGCGCTGGAGGCTCCGTGTACTCCAGAGGGGCAAAGAAAGGGGTTAGATCAAGGGGATGCGAGAGTGACGACCCTGAATGGCTTCACCAATATTCCCCCCCCCATTCTCTTCTGGGAGGGTCGAAGGATGAGAAGTGTGAGAAAATGCGAGAGGGAGACCTCAAACCTCCCGCCCCGAGCTTACACACACTTCCAGTCGACTCCGCCACGTAAAACTCGTTTCCGTTCCTATCTGTGTCTCCGAACACGTTTCACTTCAAGGTGAGTCAACAGACGCGTCAACGAAATCCCCGGCGAGTCGAGCAATTGGCCCACCCCCTACTCCCTCCCGCTCCCCGCTCAACCCGCCTCCACCCGCAAACTCCCTCCTCCTTAATCCCTTTCATGCCGTCCCTTCATACTTTCCTCTCGGATACCACCCGCCTAGGAGAATGGTGTCAGGCGCGACGCTATCATTTTCGCCGCTTACTCGAATGAACGCGGAATGAAATGCGGGGATGCCTTGACGCGACAACAATCAAGCAATTCTCGTTTATCAGGGAGTTTATTTAAAAAAATAAAGATTTCGGAACCAAGGGTCTCATTATTCACGAAGTTTAAGAGAGGGGCGAAACTAAAGAAAACATCCTGAGATGATTAAAATACAGTAGTTGTAACCGATCAAATCTATTGCTTCTGCCCTAATGAACCGGACTCCACTGACTTGACAAATGAAAATGATAATCAATAAGCACGCTGATGTGTTGATATTTCAGCGTGCGTTGGCCCTCAACTATCACGTCAAACTCCAATAACATAACATACGTCGATGGTAACCCTTAAAACAACACCAATTAGCCAAAGCAGAGGACACCGGATGAAATCGAAAGTGTGACGAAATGGGCCTGGGACATATTCTACGGACCCATCGACATCTGGGACGGAGCTCATAAAAGAACAAAGGAGCAAATTTACAACTTGAAAATTAAAATGAAACAAATGGAATTACGTGACGATCGGCTATGCGGCATTTTTTTTATCTTTCCGATAAAGGATGCAAGACGAATATGAATTTTTTGCATAGGCACCTACCTTTACATCGACGTCATAAACACTGGCACTGAGAAATTACCTCCGTCTATTAAATTCACCCGATTCATACGTTTCCAACAGTAGGTAGGGTACTTTCCATATCTTATTAATTATTTCAGCTCTCTGAGCACACGCGAACTCCTGAATCGCAATGATCACACCGCCGCGCCGAGGCTGGCGAATGCAAAGCGTCCCAGGCACTACACCAAGGCAATCAATGGAAGAAGAGTGAGGCGTTAGAAGCTTCGGTGACGAAAAGGCGCCTCGTTGAAGGGGCGGAGGGAAATGCGAGAGCGAGTGGATGCACGGGAGTGTTATTGAACGAATAGTTTCTCCGAAAATTTCAAGGGAGAGCAAAAATCCGTCGCGAGCTCAGCGGAGGTACCGAGGCGGATAATCCACTGAGTCACTTCCGCGTTTACTTAGCCTGGCACCCAATGGTGGGTGGATGGTGGAGGACTGAATTTCTCTGCTCTGAAAATAAAAAAAAACTTTTCCGAGTGCAGCTATATGATGAGAAACCTCCATGCATGCACCTACATACAACAATGGAGGGCCAAAATCAAAGTTTCAGTAGACCGTTTTTATTCGCATAATAGGTGTCATTTTCGCAGACTCGTATCTATTGCCTTCACCTTTCAATCGTTCAGTTGGTAATTAGTTTTCATTTGTTTTCCGAACATTTTTAAACAGCATTAATAAGTAATCAGCAATCTTACAATTAGTTATATTTTTACGGCTTTTAAATTCTGGGGTTGTTGATATTGTAAAATTTAAGTTAAAACGATTACATTCAAAGAATTAATACAAAAACGGGCAACGTTTTGGAAATAATTAACTACTTCATTTATTCACTGCCCTCGTTTAGTGACTGATGAACGTAACAACAGTCCAACTGGAACAAAAATAATTACAATTACTGAGGCTTTACTGGGCCACGTAATTAACAAAACGTCAACCATTACAAATAACCGCATAAATATCTTGCAATGCAAAGCCATTCAATCCATGAATTCAACATGGAGCTTTCCACAAATTTCCACATAATTTCCCTAAACACATTATGGCCAGAAATTATAATGCATCGTTAATATGAGGGTTCATTTGACCCGCGGTTAAGGCCATAACTCAGTTTTAAAATCAGTATTTAAGTTCAAAACGGACCGTTTAACAGCTCAATAACTGACAGATGATATTACAATGGTTACGTTGTTCACATTTACTAAGGAGTAATCTTATTTGCATATAAAATGGGATTTACCAGATGCCACCACGAAAAGTTAAAGTTCATATACACTAACGATTGAATTAAACGAGACATTATAAATCTGGGCCAATACGTAGCTTATCTGACAGAAAAACAAATTTAATATTTAAGTACAATAAACATAGGAATAAGGACCATTGGGTGATCACAATCTTCGAGAGCTAATCCACTAAATATTTACCTAGGATTATTATTATTCATGACGCAGACAAATGTTTACATGCTAAGAGAGAAAAATGAAAATGACGAAATTTTTTCCGATAAAATCTGAAAGGGAAATCTTAGTTCAAAAGCGAGTTTATCTTTTGTATTTCGACTTATGCTTGCCAAATTCCACACTGATAAATATTCCTTCGGGATCCTAAAAGCGCTATCCAACATTTATAACTAAGAAGTCGTACATATATACGGGCTTGCATTGGATTCGACTCGCCATATAACGCACGCACGATCGGGAAAACGTGAAAAATCGTTAAGAGGAAAAAAATATTACCGTATTCCAAAAACCATTCGTAACAACTTCATGAGGGCGATGAAACGATTCCGAAAAAATGGCCATAAACAAATAAGAGGTTAGTGGCCGAGATTGACGTGATAGCTACACCGGCTATTAAGGACGGATGCAAAAAAAGAGGAGCGAGAAATTCCGCAAGTTATCCATAGCGACGGACTGACTAATCCCCACCATCGCACACACAAAGACGGAGCTTTAGGTTGGGGGGGGGGGGGGGGAATGGAAGGATGGGAAAAGGGATATGCGAGAAAGAGGCGAAGGAGTTCCCCACCCTCCCTTCCCCAGTCCCCCCCCCCCGGCCCGTACCCATCCCTCATCCCCGACCCGACGGGGCCCGCCGCCTGGGGCGCGTAACATGGCGGCGTAATGATTCTCCATTCCTCCTTTCGTCGCACCTTATCATCACCCCATCGTGCCGATTACGACTATTAAAACCGCCGTAAAACGACGGGTCCCGCGGAGAGAGCGGGGGGGAGGAGATATAAAAAAAAGAAGGATGGATGCGAGGAAACAAAGGAAGGGCGAGGAGCAACCTCCCACCCACTCACGAAAGGAAGCGCTAACAAGCGAAAGGACTGGCCGCGTCCTTTTTCAATTCCCTTCAATTCCCTTCACTCCCCCTCTCTCCCCCTCCCAATTCTCAACAGCGCGATTCACGAGCTGGACTTGAAGAGGGAGGGCTAGAAATGAAAACGCGAAAGATTCGGTGGGTCGATTGTTGAGTTTTTGCCCGGTCGGGAAGCGCCGGGATGCCCTGGCGGATCGCGTCGTGCCGCACGCCTACGTCGGGGAATGGGAGAGTGTGGAGAGGTGGGAGGGCGGTGCGGGAAGAGACTTTAGCGCCCGTAAGCAAGGCGGGCGGGCCGGCCACAGAAACCGCCCCGAGGGGGGGGGAGGTGAATGGGCGGTGACGAGCGCTGGATGCATGACGGGAAGGGATGAGCGGGGGTGATGTGGAGAGGCGGGGTGTGGGTTGGGTTCGATCGGGATGACCCCGGGGGAGGAGCGAGTGCCAACGACCGGTGACGTGGTGTTTACGCAAACATGGGAGGGAGCGGGGGGGGGGGAGTTGGCGACGAGTGCCTGGAGGGAGAAGGGATCCGAGGGCATCTCGGCGAGAACCTTTTAAGGATTACGCCTCTCACCGGAAGAAGACGCGAACCATCGGAGACGTTCCGAGTTTTGATGAAAAGGAACCGCAGACCACTAATATGAGCGACTGTACTCGTTGGAGAGGAGCAATGAACGCGAGCGTCTCACTCACTCTTTCCCGAAATACGATTTGTAGCGCAAGAGATCAAATAGGTGGGTAGGTGAGAAACCCGTTAAGGATTTTGATACGAAACTCATACTCTTTAATGTGGGATAGTTGGCGCAGGTTAAAAATCAGAAAGACAAACGACGCTGCCAATCGAGCAATTCCTAACGAAAACAATTAGAGTGGGAGACGGAAAATGAGATGGAATGAGGAACCCGAGAAACTTGCTGGCAAGAACTGGCCCTGGTTGGGCTCCTGCAGGACGTTAAGAGAGAGAGACAGAGGTCTTTCCGCAGGTGACCTCACCTAAGTTGAGAAAAGAGGTAATCCATACATGCGAGATAAGATACCTTTAAAACATATGGCATGTAAACGGCTATTCTCTCCGCATCAACTCCACCCATGCATGCACCTCGCGCTGAAAAAACATCTCGAGACCTGAATGGAAATCCGATCCCAGATAATGACGAAGATTTCCAAGTTTGCTTCACCGTTATTATTTATCTTTTTTCTTATTAAGCAGTAGATGTAAATTTAGAGAACGTCCACATTTGTGACCTTTTCAATATTTCAAGCATTTGTTGGATCCCAAGCAGTTACTTTTTCCAAAAAAATTCATTGCTTAAAGAATGAAAAAAATGTGTTTAAGTAACCAGCGTTGCATACTTATGTATGGATTATATTACATATTAACACTGCTTTCCAGAAAAGAATGTGTGATCAAGTGTGATCAAAACAATTATCGACTCACCGAGAACTCCAGTAATATACTCGGCGAGTAATAACACTGTCCTTACCTGAAAGAGAAAAAAAAAATGTTACTACACATGAAAAATGTATCAAAAATATAGAAAACTTGATTTGAAACATTTTTGCAAAATGAATGTTTCGCTGAATAACATATGCGGCAACGCCGAAAAGTAAAATTTCTTTTACGACGAATATGGCGAACATTGAATTTCAACGAATTGTTTTTTTCTGGAAACATTCACGCAACACGCAGATAAATAAAAAACAGAACACGCTAAAACATGCTTTCCATTGAAGATTTTCTTTTACCTTGGCCGAAGTTTGCAGGATTCCTGTGATGACTGCTTACTTTCATCATGTTCATGATTAATATTTTTAATTCAAGCAAAATATTGTAAAAAATGATCTGAATTCGATAGGGAATTATCGATAATGTGCAGCTTAGCCATGAAAAAATGAGGTATTTATAAAAGCAAAGTTAACCACAAGTCTTTGAAAGGTTTACACCGAACTTTTAAAAACTTATTTCATGAAGTTTAGCGTTTCGGATCGTTAGTAAGTTCGCAAAGAGTGAGCAATTACCCGTTAAATACCGAAAAAAACATGTTCAACTCTCGGTGTGTAATGAATACTGTTACTGTAATGAATACAGGATTTGTTAGACCTGGCAAAGGGATTCACAAATAATGGGATAAAAAGTATGCATCAAGTTTCTCACTAGACTAATTCAACTTTCGCCAAGTTTGATTAGCCACAAAACATTAAGTATGAAAGCTGATAATGACTGATAATGCTTGGTAATAGAGATTTCAAGGCAGGCTCAATTAGAAGTAACATAAATGTCTTGCCACCACAGAACTATGCCTAAGGAAAGGTAATTAGGATAGATAAATCAAATGGAATACATTCCGAGGCATAACATTTACCAAACAATAATTACAAGAGGCGACAGAGAAAGGATGAAAAACGAAAAAAATAACCTCAGGACCAAAGAAAGTGATGGAAAATGTCAATTCAAAGACCTATGAAGGAATGAGGGGATTGATACGGAACAGAGCCTAAAGAACTGCCACGAGGAAATCTCTATATTAATAACCTAAGATGAGGACGTTAAATTTTAAATGATCGGCTAACACTATTTCTCAGCATGCTGCCTAATTATATGGCTAGACTAATAGACAATACTTTGAAAATGATTGCCTTATTCTGGAATCGAACAGATGTGTCTAAGTTGGAAGTCTCAGACAAAAAAGAAAACCAAATCTTTCCATAGACCCAGGAAAGAAACATACTCTGATTCAATTCACTCTTACATCAGTCCAACATTATTACCATGTGACAGTCCACTTTTCGTCAGCATACCAGTTGCTGGCACACTGGCAAAATACATGACAATTTTCAACCATCAAGGCACCAACTTTATTCTCTGTCTGGATCCCCACAACGTGAACCAATTCCGTGACCAGAGCAGCTATCTCGGGGATCTACTCCTTTAAGGAAGTAAGGGAGGAGAACCAAGGAAATATTTTCCGGCGCAAAAAAAGGCTTATTAAAATCCCAACGGAACTTCTCGCTGCCCATCCCGATGCCTGAATCTCCGCCGCCATCTCAGTCGAATGATTCAATATTCTCTTCCCTCTCGCCCGAGCAAAATCCAACCTCACGCCAAACGATTTGTATGCGTGGGCGGTGGATGCGATGGCAAAACGCTTCCGGCCTTTCGTGTGCCCTTCCCGGAGTCGAGCTCGCTTTTAACCCTTTCGCCCCACCCCCCGCTTTTTCACCCTCTCGCACCCCCAACCTCGGTCCCTAGCTCCGCCCACTTTCTCTCCCTCCCACCCTCCCGTCACAAAGACACGTGACTTGGCCCAAATTCCCAGCTATCCCCACCTATTTCGCCCCCATCACCTGCGTGATAGTTCGACTCCCAGGCCCCACCCACTCTCTCCGTTCACTGGATGAAATTTAGTGCGCTTCATGACAATGATTCAGCAGAACTTTTCATGGGTTGGCAGGTTACGCGGAAAAAAAACATCCAGCGTGGTGGTGGATGAAACGACTAGAGGTGGCGATGATTCGGGGATAGAGGTTATACCTGTAGTCTACGGACGGATTCCACCAATGCTGATGATTTTTCGTTCTTGTTCTCCGCGATAGTTTCACCCAACCACAAAAAGAAGGGTCCCTCCAACAATTTTGAATATTTGGCTGCTCCCATTAGTTTTCATGATAGATGATTCGAAAATATAGAGCAATGAATTGGAAAACTCGTATTAAGAGTGAAATCAAGGCTGTATGGTGACATTTGGTTAAAACCTTAGGGGTCAGCATCAACAAAAGTTCTGCACATCTGATGATGACGCACAAACTGAAACGCTAACTTTGACAGTGAGAATAGACTGTATGATGACTACTAAATTTTTGAAATCACAAATGAAGAAGTTGTGACAAAGAAATTATTGACAGAATGAACTTTCAACTTAATTGAAATTAAGAAAATTTTGGATTTCGCTAACTTTACGAATAGTCGTTTATTTCAGAGCATAATTGATTGCAGCTGCGTAATATTAGATTGACGAAGGTTCGATTGACGTTTTCCGAATTAAATTAATTATTTCATTATAGTACATTAAACTCAACGCAGAGACAAAATAGAATGTCAATGCAACATTTCTAAGGGGGAATCCTTTCCTTTCGTGAGCTGTTTTTCATTATAATTTTTTTATAAGGCCGGTAAAGTGGCGTTATTATCGGGAGACTAATTCGGAAGAGGATCTCTTCCAATTATTTACTTTCTATGATCGAGCTCGTAAGAATTTGAACTCAAGAAATAAAGTCAAACCGGAAAATGGATCAAGCATTCGTCATTACTACAATGCACAATGGCTGCAAGAACATCGAAACCTTCCCAGCTATTTCCACCTCCGAAACCACCACTTCCCTTCGTGAGCCCAAAATTACTTCGGCACCTTACCCCACTCTCCCGATCCCGACCACCTCCCCTCCCACGTCTTAGCCCCCCATTTTCACTCACGCCAGAATACTTCCTCCCAAAAACGCACACTCTACCACCCCCTCCAACCCCTCAAGAGTTTCCGCATTTAAGCCGGCACGCGATTTACGTACCAAAAGGAGTGTACGCATAACAACCGCGCCACTAAAAAGCTCGCGCGCCAGCGCACTTCAAGAGACTGCGACACGCACCGAGCGAATTCAATTTAGGATTCCCGAGGGAACGGTGGGAGGGGGGTCATTATCTTTTTTCTTCTTCTTCCTCGAGCCGCTCCTCCCACCGACCACGTCACACTCCCACGCCACCCTCCTCAAAACCCACCTTCTCGCAGGCCATAAAAAGGGCACTATGTAAGCTGGAGAGGGATATTTTACAAAAGCGATGCTGTCCCAACCTGTCACTGAATATTGATTTGGGAAGGGGCCCTAAGAGAGAGAGGGAGGGAGAGATAGTGAGAGAAAGCGAAAGAGGGAGACAGGGACATAGTGAAGGAGACATTTCTATTTTAGTGGCCATTTATATCCAGCTAATGTCGCGACGCCGCGGAGAAGCAGAGGACTCATCGCATGCACGGGCTGGGGGAGGGAGTGGAGGAGGGGAAGGGAGAGACGAGGGGGACTTGTCTTTCAAAAGCCTTTGCCTTATCAATCTTTCAGATCTTATCCCCTTTTGAAGGCTGTGAACGGCGGATGGCGAACGGGGGAGGGAATGCAAATGGAATCGAAAACGATTACGATACCTGGCGTATCCAACTGCTGCCTATATTTAGACTTCATGACATAATCTATCCACGGAATGCTTCCTAGCCATACACGTCCACTTAGCGATCATGAAAATGACCAAGTATTTCCAGGAGAGTGAAAGGGTTGCCTTCCAAACGTGTCCATCTATTCGGTCGCACGGGTAGAAAATAAACGGCCAGCTGTACACGTGCCACGGGAAAACTTTCACGAATTTGATTCGATGACTCTTTTACGGACTGTTCACAAAATACAAGCGGGAAATAAAAATGGGCGAAGAATTTTTCATTAATGGAACCGGACCTATACACGGGGCGGTGACCGACTTTTAAGTTTGCTTTGATAAGATTTTTTGATTTGGACTTTTCAAAGGAACATTTGTTTTCCTATGCATAATTCAATATTTGGACGCATGGATGAAGGCTTCAATTTCTCTCGTTGGACTACTATGCACAACGAACCAATATATTTTCTGCACCCACAATAATGATTACAACACCTGTAGCCGTATCTCGATTCATTTAACAATAAAAAATTGATACATAAATTATCTCAAATGATTATGCAACCATGCTTTTTCTGCGAGCTCGTACTATTTCCGCTAGGTATAAAGAAAAGCTTAAAAATATATTACAAATGGAACTACCGTTAATGTCTCATAACATAAGTAAAAAAATTGAAACACTCATTTAAAATTCAATTTCACGTGAGGGAACGTATAATGCAATGATATGTCCAAGTGCAAAGAGGAACGAATGCAACGGAATGTAGAGAATGTACACTTCGTAGCTCAATAAACAGAAACGCAATGTATTTCCCCACATTTCAAATGGAACTCTATGTCAATTCTTTGGTAAAATATTGAATTCCAATTTTTATTCGTGGGTGTATGTACCAGAAACGAGGTACACATTCCAAGAATACTATAGATTTTAGTGGAACAAGCACCATGGGCTTAGGACAAACTTTGAAGGGACCCTAAAGTTTATGAGTTATAAGGGTTGAAAAGGGGCTCCCCAGAACATTATTGTTATACACATGCCGTTAGCGTTAGTGTGGGTGGACTTTGCAAGGGTGCTGTTGGATACCTTTTGGCGAGGGACTGACTAACCCTTGTGTTGAAAAAAATAGTGAATTAATATACGATTGAGATTTTAAAAAGGAACTCCCTTGTTTTTCCCAAAGGTATAAGAAAATTAAGAAATTCTCGAACAATTTCAGCTTTTTCGGATTTCCTAGACCATTTTCTGTATTGCCATCGCTCCAAATATCTCATTCTTTTTTTAAATACCACATTTCTATTACTATTAGGGTACTATTATATTCAACAAAAATGACTCACTAAAATGTGTCATTCCATATTACCATTTTTATAGAGTATCTAAAAACAGCAAGCACCGCGCGAGGTCCCAATTTCTTTGGGAAAGAGTTGAAACTGTCACAACCAGTTGTTTGGGTAAACGCCGGGAAAAATCATCCATCAATTACATTCACGGTGACCAGCAATCAAGACTCAGCCTCCAGCGTCCTCTCAATAAAAGTGCATCACCGATATGATGGGCGCGACACGCTGCGCATTGGCTATTAATGTTTCAAGGCAATTTTATCGTCCGAATAAAGAGACGTAAAAGTGGGATTTTCGGTTTTTTTCCGAGCGCCGTAATGACGGACAATAAATAAACGACTAACAAGCGCTCGATTGCCGCTTTCGTTCGAAAGAGAGTTTCAAAAAACTGCGGCGCCAAGATAAAGCTGGAACACCGGCGGCGAACGCCATCACGGACAGATGACCGTCGCGACAATGATGAATTTACTTACTAGGTAAGTCACACACACTATGATTAATTCCCGACAAAAATAAACCAGCCAAGAGTCAAAATCGCTCGCGGTATTCGTTTCGAGTGACGCGTGCACATGTGCATTGACGCCGGGATACGTCGGCTCGTGGTTCAGAAACGAAGGCTATTACCATTATTCAGCAACCGAGGAAATGCGAGATGAACTCGATGGTTGCGCATTAGAAATATGATTTAACGAATTGCTCGCACTCAGTCACCCAATCCATAGCGTACGACGCAGACTATGAAGGAGACATGGTTATATGAGACTTGCCTCAGAGCATCGAATGAAAAGAAATATGTATTTACTACAGCGCTCGGCTATATATACCACGTACGGAGACAAGTCTATACCACATTTATAGCATGCGCCACCGGATGCTGTACACAGCTACTCAAGCTAACGAGGCTTGATGTATCGTAAATGTTACAATCAGAAGTAATGCGAGGAGAACATTGGTGAAATCCACCAACTGGAGTTTAATTATATTATCATCGAGCATTAAGAAAAAGTAAGGCATAAAAGTAAGCCATGCATCGCTGAACAGTATACAAACTAAACAGCTCAATGGACGGATGGAATACAACATTAATTGGAAATATAAAGACCAATAAAACAAATCAGCGGGGAAGACAATAGATCGAAGGGGCAATAGGGGTCTCACAAACATCAAATTAATTGAATTGGGTTGGAAATATTGAACATTTTTCTCTCTGAGAGTATTGATCGCCTAGATACGTAGCATGAACAACCGAAATTTTATGAAGTAGCTTAAAAATACACACTTTCAGAAATTCAAGTGCCATACTTTCTTAATTAAAGGGAATTAGGTGGTAGAAGTGAGGAAGGGTTGCTTAATTTAAAATGATTTAATACGCAAAAAAAGGAAAAAAATATTGTTTTGCCCGAGTGAAAAAGATGTTAGAACCTAAGCAAAAAAAAGTAAGTTCCTTGTAGATTACCAAAATTATAACGACTTTTACTAAAGGTGTTTATAAGTTGCACTAATTTACTATCAAGTTCACATTTCATTCAAAATGCACATGCTTCGGAGGCGCTTGATAATCCGTATGCCACGGGCTCGATTATCACTTTGGTAGGTGCCCCGCCACTTTTAACTTGAGTGCCCATCATTTTGGTGGTTATTATTTCAATTTCCAGAATTCAATGTGATGTGATAGGCCAAGCTTGGTTGTTTTTGGATTAATGCTAAATACGTGAAAAATTCAAAAATTACTTGCCACAGTATCAACTAAATCTGTTTGCGATTTCAATCGGGTGATCACCCCCTACCCAGGAGAAAATGTCAATCATCATCCGTAATCCAGGCATAAAATTAATTTTCATTCCATGATAAAAGTATAAACAACACAGGATGCCGTAATGTTTAGAGCACTCGGATTTTTATATCAATGTCTCGAGATTCACTCTCAGATGACGCCTGTGAACACACTCGTACAGGTACAACTGTGTAATTTTCTGATAACCGTATTTATCCGGGGAAACAAACGACAGAGTTGGTAAAGGAACCGCCCTCACAATTCTAAATACCTGACTTCACGCACGGCTGGCCCTAGCACGAGGCAAGATCTAACCCCTCACCTATCAAACCGGATTGACGACCAACTCGTGATGGTGGGAAGTTTAAAATATCCGTCGTCCATATCCCACCTGTTTTGACCCTTAAATGGTACCAATTTGTGATTTGACTGCATGAATACAAGGCATGGACGAGGCAGCGGGATTAAATTATCGAGCTAATTTCAGTTACGACAACTGGTGCACGAAACATTGATCACTCAGCCGTGCGAGATGGCCGCGAGAGAATGGGATAGGAAGTGGTGCACGGAGGGGAGGCGATGAGGACAAGGGGAACAAACGAATAAGAAAGACGGAGGCGGGAGGGGAGCGGCAGATATGGCCTCCCGACTCCCCAAGGGACGAGGCGAATCCGACTCGCAAAAGAGAGTGGGCGCGGGTGAAATCCCCCTTTCAGGTCCTCGCTCACGAAGGCGATCATCGCCTTGTAAATGCCGCTGGGCAACGGAAAACGATAAAGGAGCAATAAAGCCACCTTTCACCCTCCTCCTTTTGCTTCTTCCTCTCCCCCTCCCCAACCCTCTCCCGCCTTATATCGACCCCTAATAAATCCAAGGCGGAGCGTCATTTCGGCCGCTTGGGGAAGGCACGGGAGGGGGGAAGAAAGAGGACCCGAGGGGGGGGGTGCGTGTGGGCAGAAGGAGAGAAAGATGCGAGAGGAGCGGGGGGCCAAACGTGGACCCGTGCCTTGGACTGCGGCAATCTAACCGAGTAATTTCCTCCATTTCGAAGGCGTGGGAGGCCGCCTCTTCGCAGGTTGATGCAGTCCAGCAATTAAGCGACGAAAGAAAAAAAAGGGTAATCGTAAGAACACTTACATTACACACTGAGAGTTTTAACACCAATCCCCGTCCATTCGTTTCCTTTTTAAATGGTGTACTTCAACCTAATCTAAGAACTGAGTGCTTTCCACCATCTTCCCTTCCCCGCTGAGATGTCTTCCTCATGTTTATGTGGTAAATAAATCAACAATTCTCGTGTGCACTATAAAAATCTTCTAACTTACCACTAAAATTCTTCAAAGTAGTTTTCAGAGGTTTCTCAAGCCACCATCTTAGGTGGAAATTTTCCAGCAGCGGTTTACTTTGAATGAATACATGAGAAAAATCATTAATTTAATTTCTTCCCAAAATAAATTTGCCTAAAATCAAATTTGAACTCAAGCTGAAATTTTATTCCAGCCTAATTTAGATAGATAGTTCCGTGCTTTTTTTATTTATGGTTTCTGGAAATCCAAAGGTGGCAAGAAATGTGGATGCAAAGTGTTTTGATTGGTAATGGAATGTTGAACACTGCGACAGTGGGGAGAACGTTAGGCTGGCAAAGTAGGGGGAGGAAAGGAAGGTCGGACGCTATGAAGGGAGGCAGACATTATACGGAATTCGAGGATATTTCGTGGTGTAGCATGTAACGAGGCTTAGAAATTTAGCGGTAGTTAGTCTTGTATCAACTTATGGTCTGCAACTTACTTGCCTAGGATCCAGGAGAAGGGGTTTAGTTTGAGAGCAGGGTAGAGGAGTCACAACCTTGCCCTAAAAATAACCCCCCACCCACGAGTAATCCCATTAGAGAGACAGTCTGATCAGCCAGCCCTTGAAACGTGTTACACCCGAATAAGTAAATGGGCAGCATGGCCGGTGCCCGATTAATCATGGCATTGAATTTTTGACTGCAGAGCATGGAGGAAAGAAATAACGCGGACGGAGGTGTATTGATGGGCGTAATTCTGATCCCGGACAATGGAAACGAGAAGTGGGAACGGGACCGGGATTCGACCAGAGTGAGAAGCAAGGTAGTGGTGGACTCCGAGAGGGGACACTGGAGGTGCGCTGTAAACTGAAGCGACGACTTGCAGACAAAAGCCCCGGTAGGTCCCTGCGGAGAGAGGAGTGGTCACTTCAGTCAAGTGACCATTGTACGGAAGGGCTTAACTCAAGCAGGTCCGTGTTGTGAGGTTTTGAAGGATCGAGATTGGGGAAACTCAGTCGTCGGACGGCGACGAAGGCTCGTTTCCCCCACCTGATGTTGGTTTTCTCCTGAAACGAAGTCTGAGCTTTGTGCACGGAAATGCGCCGACCACGACACGGGGATCGAAGGCGGCGAGAAGGGGATGGTGGAGTGAGACTCACAATGCGGTGCGGTATTGTACGCTATTGGGTAATCACAATATAGCAGTAACTTGCATATTTAAGTTTCATTTTATTTAAGTAAACGACGCGAGAAATACTTTTGGATGTGAACGCGCGCAGCAAAGGTAAAAATATTCAGGGAGCTATCCCAAAACGTCTCCACGAGTTTAAGAATTTCAATGATCTTCCCAGACTAGAAACTTTTTCTTTCAGATAAACCAGCCTCTCGTAGTACCATGATCGTGGTAATATTTAACTTTACTCTGAAGACCTTTGTCGACTTCATTTGCACAGTTCCTTGGCTCGAGGCGGCGTCGAGAACAAACTTCGGCTGCAGCCGAGGGGGACGACAGTAAAACTATTCAGGGGATTGGGGAAGGACGGTGCGAAGGCCTTCGGCCGGCGAAAAACAACGGAAGGCAGTCGGCGTCGGGGACTGGACCAAAGGTTGGCGACAGTGGACCTGCCAAGCCGGATCCCATTCCTCCTCCTGGCCACTTCCTTCTCCCCCTCGACATCCTCCCACCCCCTCGCATCTCGCCCCGGCAATTCAAGATTCCGGTAGCTCCCATATATTTCCCAAGGTTGAGGTTCCGAGCCACCTCCTATTCCGTTCCCCTCGTCCCAACACTCCCCACGCCACCACTATATCTCCCGCTTACCCCTCCATTGCACCTCCCCTTCCTCTATCGGCTTGGCCTTGCCGGCGATACGACCTCCCAGGACCCTTCCCTCTCCCACCTACCCCCTTTCCCCCCGACTGAGCCACCCTTATTCCCTCTCGAACCCCCTCCCCCAACACACTTACACGCTGGCATCGCCGACCGGCGGAAAATTCATATAAGCGCCACATCATTCAGTACGTGGAATCCCCCTTCCGAGATGGCTCGGGGACATTTATGTGCGAGCGTGTGAGGGGTGCCGGGAGAGATGGGCGGGTGGGTGGGGTAGGAGGGAGACCCACGGACTCACTAATTCCGACGGGATTTGCTGGAATGACCGCTCCGCGCGCGCGTCATAGCACGGGGGGCACGGCGCGGAGGGGTGGAAAATGACTGGACGGGAGCGATTGGGTGGCAGAAGGCGGAGTGGGTGCGGCGCGGAGGGACGGGGATAATTGAGGATGCGACGGGAAAAACGGGGAAGAACTGCGGGAATGGGGGCGCGCGGGCGAAAATAATGCTCAAGCAAATTTAGTGTGATAACTCGGACGGAATGCTTCGGGGCTGAAGTGTGAGAGGGCATATGGAATGCTCCCCCTCTATCCCCTCCTTTCTCTCTCCCTCGGATGCTCAGGAATCGGCTTTCGGATCAAACCCACTTTATCCCCTTCCGCCGATCGGGTCGTGAGCTTGCGTGGGGCCGGGGTGTTGGGGAGGAAACTGATCGAATTATGACAACGCCGCCGCCCCAGTGGTGGCTCCGGCGGGTGGGTGGTGGGTGAAGTTGAGGGGTGATGATGGAATGGGAGCGCGGCTTTTCCCGTCTCGGAAAAAAATCACCACCCGCTCACTCCCACGGTCAGTTTTGCGATCGAATGGAACCTGGACCGCAGGAAAACGTCGTCGGAACGATTGTGGATTAGCAGATTAACAATTTGAGCGGCAGGTAATTCGTTGTCTCAATGAAAGAATAAAATTATTTCTGGCGCACTCTGCGGCACACAAGCCCAGGAATTCAAGCCGTAAACTAAATTTTGCGTTCATTATCGCACGCAATAATGGCGCACCGAAAAAGCGAGTGTCTCTTAAGGTACGTATGAGGGAGAGATCGAATGAACGAGTTAATTGTCGAAATCGATAGCATTACTTATTTCTCGTTTTGGACACGAAATAGGGGTGAAAATTGGCAAAACAATTTTCTTGTTAATAGTGCTGAAGCCTCCCTTCACATCTTCACAATTGCTACCGAAAAGGCGAAATGTGGTCAAATCGGTGTTGTTTGAACTATTAATCGTCAGGACGAAAATACGTTACATACTTAGGTCTATGAAAATGACCAACTCTAAATTCTCTAAATAAATAAAAAACGAACCTACACTTAGACCGAAAAGTGCAAATAAGGAATTAAACTTAAAATATTCCCAGTGTAAATGCATCACAAATTTAATTTCTCAAGGCATAACAAGTTAACATAATTTCTACAGTAGCGACAATGACACTATTTCAGATAAGCATTTAAAAAATTTGAAAATTCCGGTTAAAAATATCAAGATTTCTATGCACCAAAGAAAATTAAGCGAATTAAGCATGCCTGAAATATAGAATATTTAACCGCTTACTCACTATAACGACCATTACCCTTTACTCCCTCATTTATTTAATTTCTATCACCTACATGGCAAAATTATCTCTTGAATATTTCATTACCGGTACTAAATTAAAATATTAATAACATACACATTCACAGAGGAGAATCAACCATGCAAAGATTTGTATTTCACAATGATGAGGATAAATCGGATTGAGACATAATAGACAAATAAAAATAACGCACGGACCAACAGACATGCCACATACGATTGCAAAGCAAGAATCGCACCTACGAAATCCACCGCCGCAACCGATGGCATCGTCGAGTCAGAAAAATACCCCGATCGGATGTGGCGAAACATTTCAATTTCTGAAAACTCCGAGGTCACTGCGGGGCGGAATGACGTGACGAAGCCGAGGGGCAGGAGGAGGTGGGAACACGGGAACGAACCAAACGACACGCGGTTACACATCTGGGATTCGGAGGAAGGTGAAAGAGATAGAGGAGCATACCTTTCCCGTACCCTATCCCTTCTTCTTCCCCACCACACGCTCATACCCACACACTCAAGAGCGAGCACATGAGCGCGCTCACACTCATATCCTTCCTCGGACCCAGTCCCGGGGAGAGCAGTACGAGCGGCGGCGGAGGAGGCGGACCCAGAGACTCGTAGTCCCCATGAATCTTTCAGGGCATCCGTGACCGCACGACGATGACCCCTACCATGTGGGGAGAGCTTGCGGCGGGGGGGAAGGGGGGATAGGGAGATGGGGTTCGGTCTGGAGGAAGGAGGAGGAGGTGAGAGAAGGAATGGCGGAAGAGGAAAATAAAGACGGGAGGGAGGGGTAAACGGACCAGTAGGGGGAAGGAAAGGGGGGGAAGGAGGAATGTGTGAGAGTGGTGTCCATTCTCGTGATATCTCTCGAGTTCCCGTTCCGCGCGGATGGACTGGATGAAGTAGTGGCGGGGGAGGGGACGTGGGGATGGGTAGGGGGGCTGGGTGGGAAATAAGGGAATAATAAAAGAAGCGACCGGGGGGTGGGAAAGGAGTGGACAACTTGGGGGGCGAGCGAGAGACGACTGGAGGAAAGGAGGAACGTGGGACTCACCGACGAGGGGGGGGGGGGGGAGGGGAGGAAAAAATGGGAAAACTACCGCCTCTCTTTTCTCCATCTCATCTCCGCACACTTGCCCCATTGTCCTCCTGCAGAAGGCGTACTACACTCCCCACTCATGCGTGGGGCATCATCTTTCGCTCACTTTCAAACTTGCTTTTGAAGAGGGCGGGGAAAAGGAGAGCAAGACGAAAGAATAATGGCACACGAGGAAGAAATTGGCTTGACAGATTCCGAGTCTTAAAAAGGGGACAAATTATTTTATAAAATACAGAAATAGACGGGACTTCACAAAACAACTCTCCACGCTTCCTATTGTCGTACGTGATGGACAACCATGGTACGGTTAATGGACACATACATTAAACATACAAATAAAAAACTTGACCATTAGCATTTGTTTCGAAAGTCAATCCATGCATTCCAATAATGGGTGTAACAAAATAAATTAAATTATCCGCATGCGTACCAAAATTACGTAATAAACGTGAACAATTACATCGTAAAATTAAAAAGGCTCAAAACCGAACTCAGCTGCACAATTTTTACACTCAGCCTCTTTACACTTTGTCCCTAAGGACCTATCCGTGGCAGTTGGGGAAGAAAACGTAAAACAATTAAATTTTTATTAATGTGTTCCTGGTATACATGATATTTCTTAGCCTTAGAAGGAAATAAAAAAAATGATCTTATGAAAGCCAAATACTTCTTATTGGAGACTTATGGAGGCAGCACAGCATCAAAACAACACATTAACTACGAGTTTTATAAAGATAGAGAGAAACTAATGGTCATTAATTAAAATAATTTTGATATTCAGTATTTGCAAAATTCATTCAATAAATTGAAGGACAAAAAGTTGTCTTCTTACAGAGGGGTAAATATTCATATACATACAAGAGACAACAACCCCTGGTAAATAGCAACGGGTCCATCTCCAATTCTACGAGGGGAGATCATATTTTCGAATCTCTATATGACATCGTGCAGAGGTGCAAGCTCTCCATTCTACTCCTCCCTGCCACCCCGACATTACATTCGCTGCGGAAAAATAATCCCCCACCACGAATATATTTCCCAAATAAAAGCAATAAAAAAATACCAGGATAGACATAAGGGGCTACGGAGTATGTTTAATAAGGTCTCCCCTCTCAATTCATTGCTCTTTCATCTTGCTTTTCTGACCACCAGTTTAATAAGTTAAATCCCAAGGAGGTTGTTCTGCAGGACCCTTATTTTCTTCCGTACTGAGCTCATGAACGGTGCCGGAATAAACTTACGCGATGCAAAAGGTAATAAAACACGTATGTGTCCTGATAAAAACGCCCATGAAACTTTTCTAATATAATGAGGACTAAGGACTGAGCATAATCTACGCAGCAAGAATTGAAAAGCACTGCACTGTTAACCACTTGAGGCACCAGTAAAGCTCTGTGACTAGAATAAGGCTTCAAAATGTAAGAACACATCTCCTTCTAAGTTGAAAGATGTTCATTTGGAAGCAGCTACATTACATGACACTACAGTTTCAAGATAGGCGGTTCCAAATCGCCCATTAAATAACAGTCATAATCTCAATACCAATCTGGTACAGCGCGGAAGCCTAACTGATATTAACTCGTATGTAGCTGCAATTTAACCTAACTTTAAAAATAGCTCAATAACAAATATAAACACAAGCCCTAATTTCCATATAAATACTTATTTGGGTTAATACAATTACCCGTGCTCTTGCTAAAAGGGATCATAAAATCAAAAGGCAAGGAGATATGAATTTTACGTTTGTCTTTTCATCTCTCTTCCGTGAAAAGGCTTCAATTTAACGCTGAGGGAGAAGCTACCCACCTCAACGGAATGAGAAAACCTAACACAAAAACTATATGTAAGACAAAAAACATACCAAATGATAGACGTCAAAGAAAGGCTATACGCAGCCATGAAGAGGTCAGCCGACATGGGAACTGGGTGGAGAACTGCGTCAAACCAATCTTACGATCCTTCACCAGTGACGATGACGATTTTGCATGGGTTACTATTGGCAAGAGGCCAATTGAGGTACAAACCTACATTCCACTCTTCTTATGCCCGTGATTCCAGCCAGCGCTTCCGTGATTTCAGCTTCCTCGTGGTTATGAGCAATTACAGCTCGTATAAATGAAAACAATCGTAGATTGCTCAAGCGATCAAGCGAAATTTCAAGAAAAGTTTTAAAAGGTAACTATCATTCACAGCAGTGAATGTTAACACCTTACCTATGTTTAAAGCGTTTCGAAAATATGGAAGACTATCTTTTGGGTTTAATACTATGTCTTATGGTGGAATACTACATGTTTCCCTTAATTGAGCCGCGGAAGCGAGAGACGCAATTTATGATGTCACCGTAGCTCTCTTCATGATCTACGAAAGCTCCAAAAATATTGAAATTTATCAAAGGCGGCGCAATTCGAAAATGTTTGAGAGAATTTTTCTGAGACCATAAGAGTCTATCGTTGGAATATTATCAGAATCTCCTAAAATCGGTACAGACACTTCCACTTCTTTCAAGGCTTCCGAGATTTTCTAACAGTAATTTCTCGCGGCAGCGGCGCGTTGAAGTCGGCAATTAGTTGAGCCGCATGAAGATGCCACCGATACAAAAGTTGGCCTTGCTTGATGAATTCGGTCATAGATTAAAGGAGCAACGAATAATTTAACGCTCCACACAACTTTTGATGGGTGGAGCGTTACGTTCTTGCAGTGGATGATGACAGAACTTCAAACACACTCAAAGCAAAAAGCAAGGACACGATTTTTATGAGTTCTTCGGATTTGCATGAAAGCGTTAAATGAGTCAACTACATCAAATACAATGTCAATGATGAATGACATCACAATAGACTCTTCTTATTAAGGAAGTGTTAAAAATGTAACTGAAACGATAGATAGTTGATTTCTCATATATCTTCAAACTCGCATATAATACCATGACATTATAATTTTCCATACTCCTATTCCGACAAATGTATGCTCCGTAGCCAAAACACCGATTCAGCCGCAATTGAAGCCGCGCATGAACTTGAAGAGGTCAAAATGAAACCAGTCTAAATCATAAAGATAAGTTAAGATAGCAAAATCAAAACTTATTAGGCAGTAAATTACCTAAGGAAGGGAATATTAACTAAGTTCATACCCTGGAAAAGCCCGGAAAGATGGGTTTTATGTAACGTGCTACATTCATTTTTATCGGAAAATATTCAGAAAATGAAACATTCACCAATGTCTTAATTAACTATCGATCTCTCTAGCTTTACATTCTTTAACCTATACTCATATAATGCTCCAGCTATGCTTCCTATTCACTGCTATCTATATTACAGATTTTTTTACGTCAGCGATTTTACACCCGCCAGCGATAATAACCAACATTAAGAGCATAAAATATTCTCCCAAACCCCATAGTGACTACATTAAAACCTTCAAATCAACCCGAAACAAAAAGCTTGGAAAATCACGTGTAATGCCTGAACTTTGCGTACTTACCAACGCTCGTTTTGGCGTAGCTAACAAAAGACGCAACGTCTAAAATCTCCCGCGGCCATTAACGTATTTCGAGCTGAAACTAAAAAGGGGAAAGATGTGGGAACGGAATGGGAGAAGAGGATGGGGGATAACTTACAGTAATAGCGCAATAGAAATTAATTCCAGGGCTAGTCTTTTTGCCCCCGGCCTCCATCAGAATCCGCGGCGAGGAGATGGAGAGGGGAGTGGAAGTGAAGCTCTTTTCCTACACGAAAAGACTCCATTCAACTAAGCCCACGAAGGGCGGAGACGGAGCGCCAAAACGACTCTCAAACAGCCGAATCCTCTCTCTCTCTTTCCTCTCTCGCTTTCCACCTCGGCTACTTACACCCTCAACCCACTCGAAACACCCGAACATACACAGACACACACACGTGGAGAAACCCACACACACACACACACATAGAGCAGAGCCTAACTCAAACCACTAAGCTCTTAAATCCTGTCGCATTGTCCTCCCGGCGTGAAATCTCCCCCGCAATTTTATGGCTCTTATAACGTCCAACCCTTTTCCTCTCTCCTCTCACACAACCCCCCATCGACTATCCCACCTCGTTTCTCTGCTCTGCTCATTCCAACTACCCCCTCCCAAACTTCCCTCCTTCCCATCCACTCGCTACATTTCTCCTCCTCCTTATGTCCCTGCCACCGCAACAACTCCATGCCAAAATCTAACGACCGCGACGGGCGAGCACATAAATACAACGCGGGACTTCCTCTCCTTCTCTCTATAAGTTCTCTCTCTGTCTTTCTCCTTCCTTGCCCTCGACCACCAGCCTCCCACCCACCCACACAGGCCCCGTTTGCAGTGAGAAACTACGGAGGGGGTAGTGGGAGGCCGAAAACCCCTTCTTCCCGCCCCTGGCACGACGGGGAAGGAGGTGAAATTTCGGCCTCTCTACTCCCCTACACCTCCATTCCCTCTTCGCCTTGCCCACAACGAAGGTCACAGTTTTTCTTTCGCCCTCTCAACTACCTGCTCCATTCCTCTAACACTGAATCACAGAGACTCGAACCAACCTCCTCAGCAAACCCCTCTCCTCCGTGAACAACAGGACACATCCATAACATCACGCGCACCATCATTTCGTTAATTTCCTTTCATGAGAAGTCACTCACTGGCAAATTGAACGTCGACAGGGAAAAAAATCGGGATTTTACCTTTGATGTCACACTTCCGACGTAACTTCGACCAACCCCCGCAACACATTTTTCGTGACTCCTTTACACTCAAAGGTATATTTTTTGATTCGGATTCCCTTTGCGTACTAATATGGATAGTGTCTTAATTGGCTGAATACGGATCGCGGATTACAGTGCAAGAATTGTATGCAAAACAGAGGACGCAATTTCAGACTTCGTAGCGGAAATCCCTAATCTTGGATTCTATAAAATAAACAAGATACTGCAATTCGCACTTTAGAAACATCTTACCCTATACTAAGGTTTTGATGCTGTGCAGCGCCATTTCAACAGCTAATGCGTTATCCCCCTCGGGTTTCGGATTAAGGCACCATCCTTCATGAGAATAAATGTTACATGATCGTAAAAGAAATGCCATTGATTTACTGTACATTGAATTCTTCATTGAAGTCTTGTCACCCAACCGCCAAAAATCATAACATTCCAACATGCAGTTCAGTTTAGAAACGAAAGGTTTGCATGTGCCCACCTTAAACTGACGCTATTTAATATAAATTACCAAGAAAATAATAAAATTTGATATAATGGACGTACTTAATACAAGAAAGACACGTAAAACAATAACTTAATAAGGCACCACTAAGTTCTAAATTTCATAATATTCATTCCTTTCTTGAAATCGTAAATGAAAACCATCAGGTCCAAATGATAATGGTTTAAAGCATCGAAACCGAGGACATGAAAATGAAATTGTAAATTTAGAAATTGTAATGAGTGGTCAGTGAATGCATTTCAAATTACTGAATTTTGCCATCATTACACGATCCGTTTGGAAATCTCGAACGGAAAAGAAGGGTTAACGATTTGGACCCCCCCAACCATAATTCGATTGTCTTCTGGGCTGCCAAGTCTCAATCAAAGTGAACACAATAACATTGCGGTTTGCATCTATGCAAATAACACACAGAAACACAATTCACATCCACAAGTTATCAAAAAACAAAATCAACATCCATTGGTATCGCTTAAAACTAAGTCTAGGGGATGCTCAAGCATTTCAGATATCTCATAAAGAAGACATTTTCTGCTAAATGCGCAACGTGACTGCTACTCATTCAATGGCAGTCAGAGTCTTATACTTGTACTGTGGTCTGTTTGACGGTCATGGTTTCTCAACAGCGAATTCGAATTCCGTTTCTCTATTTCTTGTGGATTTAAAACTTTTAGATGGAAATCCTAAGGATTCAACGAGCTTTAAGTGGATCATGAATGGAGTTGCCCCTTTAGTATCTCTCACATTCTTCCGTAAGCACTTCCGTACCTGAGCAAGTTGGCGTATACTAGGTCGTTTTCCGCATAAAATTGACTTCAAAGCAGCACCTAGAAACGCATCTCCACAGAGAATCAATCTCATAGCTTTTCCGTTTTTGGTACCTTAAAGTTGATTAATTTCATGATATCACATAAGTATTGGAACCACAATTTGCACGCAATAAAATGACTAATAAATGTTGACATCTACCTCCCATACAAACAAAGGGCTAAGGGATTACAACACACGCATAGTTTTAGAAAACGTATTTATATACCGAAAATGAACTTTCCTGAATTTCACTTATCAAATCGATTAGCAATAAAACATAAAGTGATAACGACAGGACTAAAGAGAGATTTTTTCCGACCCCACCTTTTTTTTTGGTCATTCAGAATCGCGTTAGAAACAAACAAACTAATCAATTCAATGCACCTTTAGGGAAACAAAAACCAGTTCTGAGCGTCCTTGCGTCACATAATGGATACCACCACGTGCGATTTTGCAATTCGATCAAGTGAAGGCACACGCAGCTCATAAATTTACACATGAAGAATGACTTGTCTCCTTAGAAAGGGGAAAAAAAATGTTGGCAAATACCTCATAGTGGGTTGCATAACCCCCAAGGTCGACACAGTGACACATTCGGACCCGGTGGCCCTCAGTCATAATAAGGTAGAAAGAGTGGACTTAAACTTCCCCCCCGAGTAAAATAAGCCGGACAACATTCCCCCCCCCCCCCACTTCGCCCTACTCAGAATCCCACAACGTAGGGATACGCGAGCAAATTCTCCTTGGGGAAACTTTCCGTTCTTATACGATCCTCCCGCACCAAAAACCCTAATTAAACGCACCTGACAGCGGAAGATCGCGCTCGCGCCACACCTTCAAAATACCCCTCCTTCCTAAAGCCTCCTCACGCCGTCATCCCCACACCAATTCCTCTCTCCCCCCCTCCCCCGCCGCCAACAGGGAAAACTTTGATTATAATAAAGCAAAAAACGTCAAGAAAGGAAGGAGGGCTGAAGACTTATAAGGATCCCCTCACATTCAACCAAACCCTTACCACAACTCCCAACATTTCCACCAACAGCCCCATCGCCTTTCAAACCCACCCCACCGTACACACCTATCTCCCAACTGCGTCCACCCCCACCCGTCGCCTCGCCTTTCCGCCAGGGTGCGGGAGAAGAGGATACCGAAGAGGCAACTTCTTAAAGAGTAAATTCGTATGCGGAGGAGAGGAGGCCGCGAAAAGTCTCGAGGCATTTCTGCCCATGGCTGAGAGAGGCGAGAGGGCGTTCGTGGATGCGGAGAGCGGAGTGGGGAAGAAAGAGTGCGTGGGCGGGAGGCATGGGCGAAGACCGGGTGGGAGGGAGAGGGAAGACGAGTGATGGAGGAGAGGGAGCGGAGAGGGGTTAAGGGAGGGGGTGGCGAAGATGAGTGGAGGAGGAGACCGAACGAGTTCCGAGAGAGAAGACGAAGCGTGTGGAGATGGGTGGGCAGGCAAATGCACGGGATGCGGCCGTGGGGTGGCGGGGAAGCGACGTGAGGGGGAGGGGCGCGGGTGTTCTGCGATGGGAAGTGGGGGGAAAGAGAGTGGTGGGGGAGCCCACGCAGGAATGTGAGGTGGGCGTGGTATTGTGGGCGGAGGAGTCGGGGGTTTAACAAAGGTGGATGGAGGAGGAAGAAAGATAGAGGGGCATTTCTTCCACCCCCTAAATTTCTCGCCCCCACCCATTTTACACCAGCTACCCCGAACACCCCCGACCTCGCCTGAGAGAGAGAATCCCCCCTATCCGCCCGACCTCCCATCCCCGGGACCCTTGGAACTCCACCGAGTCAGCCGCAATATCCCTCCCTCCCCCCGCTGGCACCCGTTCCCAGCCGAGAAATCTCCCTCCGCCCTCGCTCACTCACTCCTCCGTCACAAACAACGTTTTAAGCCAACCTTTCCCGTTACCTCCGGGCTCCTCCACATCTTCCTAACCTCCCCCCTACCCCCCCCCAAGACATGGAAGGCCCTCAACAGAGGGGTGCCGGATAGAAAACGGATGGGAGAGGAAGAATACCCAAGAGGAATGGGAAAGGTGAGCGAAGGGTGGGAATATAGACGGAAGGAGGGATTTGCACACATGTAAGATCACACACGGCGGCGACTTTGTCTTACGTTCTGTGAGTTATCTTTGCGAGAGGAGTGTGCATCGAGAGAGGGGGCATCGACGGGGTGCATTGAGAGAGGAGAGTGAATTAGGAGAATACGAGGGCGATGGGGAGGAGAACGCCTAATATCGCTGCCGCTAGGAACGGGAGCCGCCATCGGAAGAGTCCGGTGTGGACGCGGTGGTTGGCGGAGGAGGATAGAAGTGGAGGGAATGAAGAGGAGTGGGCGGTAATCAAAATGCATCTCTAACTAGGACCGTCCCTGCTCTGTACGCCGAGATGAGGAGGGAATCGGTTGAGAGTTGCCCGCGACTCACCTCAGCTCCATTGAAACTAAATAAAGCTAGAATTTATTTTTTACGTTTCGGTTCAAAGAGAGATTGACGGCAAACCTCTGTTCTTACACCTCCGATGCTCTCGCGTCAACATTACTTGGCATATCTCACAACCCTCTATATTTGCCCATAGTATTTTCCCTTCTGTAATTATCATATTCCTTTCCTAATACCATGCTCCTAGGTATCTATTAAGTCTCAAGACGTACCCGATATGTCTCGTTCATCTTAATCTCATCCTTCAATCTTTTAAATAATCCGGGAAAGTGAGAGCAAATAAGCGATAATTTTCTCACTATCATCTCCAGTAAAAGAAATTAAGTTTTAACTCGTCCTTCGAAAGGTAGGTAGGTATATGCGGAATTATGAGATACAGGTTGCTACTTCATACTCCTTTTCCTAACTGGAATGTGACTCATTTTCAATGAGTTACAATGCAAAGGCAAGGGGCAACTCTCCTATATAATCAGCAAAGAGAGGAGGAAAAAGGGAGGGTAAGAGGGGAGATCCGGAGATACCTTCCTCTCTACCGAATCTCGACCGACTGACCTATCTCAGGCGTCATGCCACCTATATACCAAACCGGTCCCCGAATCCGAGGCCGAGCGGGCGTAGGGAGGCAGGACGGTCCGAGAAGGACGGTCGGCCGGATTGGATTCCGAGGGAACGTACCTCCAGGTCACGTTTCGTGACAATTCCTTTATTAATAAAACGTACAATTGCAACACTTCAGGGCAGTTGAAAACCATACCCCTACCCTTAATAAAACTAGCTACGACAGCCTGGCTATCGCATAATACATTAACATAGGTATCAGGCTCTACAATACTTAAACCATGATGGGCGGCCATTTCAATTCATGCTTGCAGCATTTACACCAAAGGCCCAAGCCTCTTCCCTCTTTGATGAGTATATTACAGAGTTGTTGTTTTCTTTGCCTCCCCTGATGATGTTACTGACACATCCAAAAACGTGTGTGATTTTTTAACAATGATTTTTATAAGTTACCAAGCAATACATTACGACAAATATTTTTTTAAATACATAAAAAAACTCAGAGAAGAAAGCTATCGAATTGACCTTCTAAAAGTCGGTTATTGATGTGCTATTTTCCATATGGAAGATGACATAAATACTCCACCAGTAATTAGTCATATCTAAGAGAGGTATTCTAATAAGTACCTCTACTATTATGGCAATATCAAAGAATCCTTTCAGAACGTCATATTCGTCATAATCATAATGAAGTGGAATGAATAAAATAGAAAGAATATTGTTCCTTTTTGATACGATGTTATACCTCGTTTAATGTGCGGGAATACCACGTTTACCCGCATGTATTTCCACAGGGAAAGGGCAAGAGCATTTCATATTACGTCCAACAGCATACGACGAGCAATAAAATTGAATTCGACTGCTATGTGCAAAGGCATTCAGGGATTACATGAACAATTACTATATAACGCGGAAAATACTCGCGTGTGTTAAATACTTTCCCCGCAGCATAAACGCAACAGTTTTCTCAAAAGGGTTTAAGTGAAAAAAATCATTTAATCAAATATTTTTCTGAGGAATTCGAGTCAGATAAATTATAGAAAATAAGTATACTGCACAGAAAATTGGTTTGGAATTGAGCTTCGACTAGAACAAAAGACAAGCAGTTGGATACAGTAGGCAGTTGTTTCAAGTGCAAACAAGGACGTTTGTGAAAAGTGATGAACGGTAAATAAAATTGTTCCAATTAGCCCTAATGTACTACAATTGAATTGGTTGATAGTTTTAATGACACCTATAGGCATATATTACGGAACCAAATTGCTAAGATTAAATTTCTATTATCTGGTCCCGTTTCGAGCGTAAGTCATGATGCTATAAAAACTACCTACATTTTAACCAATGACTTCTATCAGCCTTACGCAGCACAAAAAATATTTTTAACTGAGTTTATAAGACTATTTAACAAAAATATTTACGCGTATAAGCATTTAGAAATAAAAGTTTACAGCGGCGTGATTACAAACGATTTGAAAAGGCACTTTCATTGGAATAAAATTACTGAATTCTCTCATGAATATCAGATTTATATCCACATAAATATTATACAGGGAAAAGAAATAATTCAAGGAAAAAATTATAATTTTTATTTTATGAATGTACATTTCTAAAATCCAACTTCAAGATAAAATACAATTAGAGAAGATATTTTAAACGTTTTAAACGTTCACTCCCTATTTAATCTCCCCTGTAAGCAACTTGTAAAATGATGTATCTCCTAATATCCTTAGGTTCACACCCAAAGCCGAAAAATAAGTCTGAATTTGGACTGATATTTTAAAATTCTGAGCCAGAGATACGGATCCCATTTTAATTTTAAAATGTGCAAATTCTCAAGCGTTGACAAAGAGATCTTACTAATCACAATAAAATTAAGCTAATCTGTACTTCAGGGTAACACTAAAATATTTTACGTGAACTAGATATAAACAATAAATTACCTCCATGATGACACGATTGACATCAAATTTAACTTTTATTGCTACCTACTGGTCACTCAGCTAACTTAATCAAATGCCCAGAATTATAGACAACGAGTTAATTTGGGCACCCGACGTGCATAGTTCTTCCTTATACGTTATCCTCGCGCATGCCAGACTGATAAAATATAATAACTATCCCAATTTACATCCTTTTCATTGATAGTAGACATAAAATGGTCGTTCACTCTGAAATTTTTTTTCGTGGAGACAACGGACGGTGAACTCAAGACGAATAGCTAAAGTCGAACGCGGAATCCTTTACCAAGATGGGAAGAAATTTTCTTAAACTCAGAATTCTTTCCATTATTTTTTTTCGCGACTACACTCGTTCATTGTTCTCCAAAAAACAAAAACCCACGCAATCCTCAGACAAGAGAAAAGGAAAATGGAAGATCACGAAAATCATAAGAGAGACAGGTGCGGAAAATAAAGAAGCAGGCGCCACATGGTCAAAACGCCTCAAACAAAAAATGGCGACTAAATTACGAGAAAATGACGCCCGGAGAGCACTATCCTTCCTCGGTCGGTTTGGTCCTGGAGAGAAAGAGATGGAGCAGGGGGGTCGGCGCTCTGGTAGAGAAGAGGAGAACAAGATTTCGAAAGAAATTGGAAAAGAGTGAAGAGAAGAAGTGGGAAAGAGTTAGGGAAGTGGAAGAGGGGATGGAGAGGAATAAGGCAAGCCCTTACCTCATCCTCGGCAGTTCACGTTCACGTATCATTTCCACGCACACCCCTCCCCCTACATCTGATCCGAATGCCTCAACCATCCCTCCCTCCCCCGGCTCCTGCATCCCTTGCGCCTCCCTCGACGGGGCTCCCCATTGTGGGATGTAGGGGAGGTGAAAAAAAATCCACTCCTTCCGTCTATAATGTGAATGCAGTGGGACTGAGTCGATTTTTCACACATCACCACACCACCACTACGACACAGGAGGGTGCGGGAAGGAAAGAGGGAAAAGCACTGCTTTAAAAAAGTGAGGACGGGTTAACAGCGCGGAGGTGGACGGGGAGAAGAGAGAATGGGTGAGAAAGGAGGAGGAGAGAAGAGGAAACGAGGACAGAAGTGGAGGAGGGGGAAAGTGAGGAGAGAAGTGGAAGAGAGAGAAAGAGGAGTGGTGAGGCGGACGGAAATATGCGAGAAATGACGGTGGAGGGGGGCAGAATTGGGGAGGGGAGGGAAGGGGTTGCGGAAGGTCATGGCCGGGGGAATGGGGGGGGGCCCGAAGCGGAGAACAGAAGTGCGATATGATGACGCCACCAGAGGGAGCGGAGGAGCAGGGAAAGGAAAATTACATCACCGACCCCAATAAAAAGAGATAGTTCTCCTCTGTTCCGCTCCCCATCCTTCCCTCCCCGCGCTGCCCTTCAACCCCTTCCTCTCCCATCCCTGTGCCCCACCAAAATACAAGGCTACGCCGCCCTTCCATTCGGTTCCGACCCCCTACCCCTATTCCTGTCCCCCCAGATCTTCTCTAAGATTGACGTTCATTTGGCCACTGGTAACTTCACCTCCTCCCCTCATTCTGTAAATTGGGCTCCTCGCGAGTTATTACGACGTTTCCAGCCATGCAGAGGAGGGAGGTTTCAGGTTGAAACACGCAGAATAATATTCTGAAACGCGTTGCATTCCGATATGATGAAGATGCGACCGAGGAGAAAAAATCAGCCGTTACCTGAATGACGACACGGTACACAAATAGGAGGGCTATTGTATCGGATTAAAGACATTCCTCGTCTTTCGATGACAAAAAGTCATTCCAGACTCGAATTTCATGAGAGACTACTTAGATTGAGCTGGAATTTGCAGAGCAAGTCAAGCGGCACTGTTGCCGAGAATACATAGCGCAGAGAAAATTTATTTTATTGATTTATTCTATAATAGTATATTCTAGAGCATACAAGATATGTACATAAAGTATCGGTAACAATTTTTTTCTGACGTGCGCCTTAAGTGCTGAGTTGAGACCATCGGTTAAGTAAGTGTGCGCATGATCGCAGATCGTATTATTACTGAAAATTTGGTGATGCGAAAGATCTGCGCTAAACTTACACCGAAGGTCCTGACAGACGACCAAGGATAAAGTTGAGCGTCTGCTTATAAAGATCTGCAACGCCATCGCGACGATTCCCCAACCCCCTTACAGTACCGAATCGACACCAGCATACTCTTTCCTATTCCCAAATTGAAATCCTCCCTGACAGCAAAAAAATAAATCACAAATTAAGGAATAAAAATGCTATTCAGAGCTGATCCAGTACAATGCATAGGCTCAAGGAAGCATAATACTGTAGTTTAGGAATATTTTGTTGACGCGGTTTTTCTCTGTGTGCATGTGCGAGTATACACGCACATATACGGGATTCGAATATTAACATTTCCCAGGAATATTCAACAAATAATTATTGATGACTACACTGGTTAAAGTCCGTAATTTAACAGAGCACATTTAAGCAGATATACCAAAAATGTCTACATTGGTATGTTCAGCTGAAAGATGGCAATTTCCAGGGTGCCCGTACGATAATAATATTTAGTTTTATAGACATCTCCAGTTTTCCAGGTCTAGAAATATTTTTGAGATGACTGAATTACTTTAGTATGATACCTATTATTTCACATTAAGCATTTCTCTATGAGGATTCCGTGATAAATAATCATGTCAAATACAAGTAAAAATATTATTACGAATCACGGCCAAGTTTCCTTCTCATTTTTCCGCTCCCGAAAGAAATAAATAAAATCATAAAAATAAAATAAAAAATTCATAAAAAAATATTGATGAGTGGCATAATTATTAAACAATAAAATTCTCAAATTGAGTGTCGACAATTATCGATAAAATCAAGAGAAGCGTAAACATTTCCTTGGCGCCATTTCTTCTTTTTTCTCTGTATAACATTCGATGGAAGAATGTTTATCATTTACTCCAATTCATCTTATATAATAATTATCTAAAAACGCAAAACCTACCTTTCCTTAGCATATAGCCGATATCCCACATCGCAAATGCCTTGATTGCACTAAGAACAAATACGATATTTAGCCCAAGAAGCGACAAGTACAAACAACGAAAACATTAAGAACTGCCTTGGGTTAAAGGTAGGCGACGTCCTTAAGTTACATTAAGATCATTTTCGCCTTTTTTCATACCTCCTTGCCTAGGACCAATAAAATACGAAATCATCTCCTACCTCCACCTTGAAGTTATTATTTATATCCCAAAGAGGCACTTTTCTTAAAGGAAAAGCGCACATAGATTTTATTAGAGCGTTTGAAAATATGATTATATAATCATCACTTTCATCACGTATTTCTACTGACAAAGAGTACCAGCAGAGTCATTAAAAATAGCATATTTTTTGTTATGATGGTATTAGAATACAAAGTAAAAGGAGATGGAGATGATATCTTTTAAAACTTTTTCACAGGTTGTTATAGGAGATAATAAAGGCTTAAATAATTATTTAGCAACAGTTTCAGTAGTGAGAATTTTCACAATACATACTTAGGTACCTTTGGCAAAGGTACCAAAGGTATACTAAGGTAAAGATAACGAAATTTATTTTCCATCAAAATGGCATCCATGGTATATAATAAATAATAATATAGTAATATACCAACCTAGTGCTCTCCTGGACCCCCTCTCCCGAGAGCAAATGCAATGAAATGGTGCATTCTCTCTCCACCCAAAACCTTTACGTGATTTAAGGACATACCCGTACCTCAGAATTGCCTAGGAGACACCAAATGTGTAAATTAACTCTAAGTACTTAATAGTTGCAAAAACAAATTGCTAGGCATATATTTCAATTTTCACTCGAAACCATATGCACACCACCATACTCATAAGTTCTTTAAACAAATTTCAGACACGATCAAAGGAATGAATTACTCAAGCGACGAGAATTAATATCCCTACAGTAAAAAAACAAGTCTCAAAAAACTTCCCTTCACACTAAATCACCACCGATGTGACAATAATCGGCACTTACAGACGCCATCGCGTCAAAAACGAGGCTTTCCCAGAAACATCTCCCACACAAACCCGAGGCATGGACGCACACACAAACTATCGAATTACCTCTTCCACACGATGCATAAATAACAAAACTCCGGGCACGTGACGAAGTCGCTCGGCTGGGTGGCTACCGTGGGCCGTGGCCGCCAGGAGAAAAACAAAAATCCCGCGCCACCAAAAATGCCTCCATAAAAACCAGAATCACGTCATGAGGGGAGACAAGACGCGCACACCAAAGAAGAATCGAAGATGTAGAGGCAATAATGCACCCTGAGATGGCTCTCCAGAAACACATACTGACAAAACGAATATACCACGCATGAGGGACGTAAAAATAAATGTATAAATACGAGCGTAAGCAGTGGGCGCACGCATCGGTATATAAACACACACGCACATAAACTCACACATAGATACAAATACGTGTGTACTCGTTCATATAGACGAAGAGCCTCTTACTCTCTTCTTTCGTCTGAATATCACATTAGCACCAGAAAAATCCCATGGCTCCGCGGGAAATTGGGAAGTTGAAATGCGGCCACATAAGGCCCTGGCCACGTCCACGAGAGCGCAAACATTCATATGAGAGGGAGGTAGTCATACGCAGAAGCCGTCGAGGCGTCATAAATAATGCTCCGGGAAATAGCATGCACCTCACGGCGCCCTGAATCATGCAACTGTGAACTGAAACGAGAGGAAGAGAGTAGGAGGGGGCGGGGGGCGCCAGAGCGGAGGGACGATGATGAAGGACTGGGGATGAGTGTATCAGACGAGGGGTGATGGGGGAAGGGAGTGGGGGCCCCCCCTTCGCCGACGTGGCTCAGCCAGGCGGAGCCATTAGAAATGTTTGGTTCTTAACCTCCATCCTAGGGCCCCCACCCAACGGGTGGATTCTTGGAGAGGGATCAACTCTCTACGTAGCATCCAGTTCCAAAACGCGAGCCCTTCCCATTATGTTCCGCTTTCGAGCATTCGTATCTTTACGAAGACACGTTTCTTAAGCTTCCCCCTAGATAATAACTTTCGCGGGATGGCAATGATTAAATATATCATTCTTGAGTATAAAAGGAACCTCGAGGATTCCAGAAATTTGAAAAAATATTTTATTTTATGACCGAGTGGCCAAATATGATTTAAGATTACAATAATTGACGTTTTACCTCCGAATATGACGCCCTTTTTCCTGATTTTTCCCCCGAGTGTCAAGAATCCGATCGGGTATTTTTCTCATCCCTCATCGCTTCGAGTGACACTGGTTTCACCGATGTTAGCCCTCACCGCAGTTTGGTTTTTGCCAGGGTTTGCGGGTGTGATGACTTGCGTCTACGAAGACCTGATCTCAAAACTAAAAGTGACATTGCTTTAATCGAGAATTGCCGAGTTTTAATTCAAGTTCCCGATTCGTAGAATAAATTCCAGAGTTTTTTTTAACAAAACCTTTTTCTCCGAATACTTGAGAAAAACTTATTAATTTCTGACTTATTCCCGATTTACCCCTTTTCATGATTGAGTTACCGCTTCAATTGTCAATACATAGAGTAGCTATGCTTAACCATTTACGGTTAAAGCTGTGAGTGAGTGCTCTTGATTTCATAATTTTAAATGCAGTTTCAGAAAAATGACACCCGAGATTCGAGAAAACCTGTTTCACAGGTTTCTCGGATCAAATGGGATCCCATACCTCTGCAAGACTCATTCGGACAGTTCGTGAATTTTCAACAACATATTTTATATGACATGTGAAAGATGTGGAGCGTATTGATGTGCTGACTTCGTGCGGTTACTCACAGTCGGTTATTGAAACGTGTACACGAAAGAAAAAGTCGCGTGACATCTTTCTGTAAGCCGGCTACATATCACTTTTTCATGAGTATTTGAGCAAGGGTATCTCCCAATGAGATTAACATCAGACGATTGTAATGTCAGCCTGAAAAAAACTCCAGTTTTTTTCCAGGCTATGCAAAACGTTTAATGATTAAACACTCGCGGACTTAGTGAAGAAGTGACACAAGAAATTTTGAGATAAAGCCAAAACTCAGCCAATACCCCGAATTCTAATTATCTCCTTTCCAATCGCGAAGGAGCTAATTATAATTAGTAGTTTCTATATTTGTCGATATCCTATATGCTTATTTCATCATGCTTTTTATTTAATAGATCCATTTTTTTAACAGTTCTACACCATGATTTGAATATACATATCCTTTTATTTAATGGTGGTGCATGAAAGTACTTTCTTTCGCGTGGTTAACATTTTTCGAGGGCATGATAAGAATAATATGTGTGTAGAGGTAACTTGATTGCGATTGTGTTCGTATGGCTGGTGACCTAACTCCCTCCCCGCCACACGCCCTTACGGCGGCTTGCGGGCATTGTGTAAATGTTGAATGCTGGTGGTATATAGATGCGGCAGTGCTTATCTTTTACGAAGCATATGAAGAATGAAGCTACCTACCTCATTATTAGCACAGTCATTGAAGTGATATATTTCAGTTAGGAATACGTTTTCAATTTATTAAGTGTTTTTTAATTTGACAACTTCAGCGAAATTAGGAAAGTTGGACTTTACATTAGCTCATTAAACAGCAGTTAACAACAAGAAAAATCATAAAAAACCAAGCCCCAGGTTGAGGAAACTAGCAGAGTCAGTAATCGAACCCGCGGACTCTAGGTAAGCAGGGAATGGCGTTACCCAATCGCTACCGATGACCGGACCTGAAGAAGTCAACATACAGATGTTCAGGATATTTCATTATCAGTATTTTGACTTCCTGGAAAAATATATTCAAAAGAATCTACCTGTTTAGTTTTCAGCACTGGGTAACCAGGGGACTCAATTAAATGGAAAAACTTAGAACCTCCGCTCAAAACACTCGCTTCGAAGCAGAATCTTGCCGCAAGGAAAGCAAATGGAGGAACGTCATTTTCTAAAACTTTTAACAATCCATTAATCATATTAAGGGACCCTAAAATTATCCTCCATTAGCGTCGGCAAACAAACTTTTTAAATGGATTAAAAAGATTGATTAGATTGAAATTTGGCACACGTTGAGCTTCTACTACGTGACATGAAATGCACTCGAAAGTCCAAATGCGACTCGGCGTTTGATTTTTGTTAACTGCGATAAACTACTTGCTAATTAAGTACGATAAACAAATAGGAGAGAAAACACGGAAGGGCGGTCTGCTTAATTTGTGCGAAAATCTAAATCGCACCACCGTTGGAATCTGGCAGGACCAATTCTCGCGAACATGAAATGCAAGCGTCTCATTCATTTCCTAATATTCATGCCTGAGTCTCAAAGGCAAAAATATGGCTGGCGGCCAGAAATTGCCCACCTTTAAAAGGAGAGTTGCGAAGGCTATTCCACAAAGCATCCAATTCAGTGTTCTCACTCACCTGTTGTTAAACGGTGGGAGGGAATTTCAAAATTCATTCAGATTTTTTGCCATTGCTGATTTAAGCAGATTGCAAATTACAATCGTGACAGCATCATTTAGAGGGGACTTCGCGAATCAATATTTTTTGAAGTTTCGATTTATTGTGTGCTTAAAAATAAACGCCAGAACGTGTCTAAACGCGGTCCTCGAGTAAAGCAACTGACAATGTGTTTCGCGGAGTGAGGAAAAAAATACTTAAGTTTTATTTATGGGTTGAAGGTCATTAATCGTCGAGGAAATCTACAGTCTGTAGGGTCTTAATACAAATATTACGGTCTCTACGTACTAACGTTGCACGAAATTTAATCGGTTGTGAATGTTTAGGAGTCAAGAAGAAATATACCCGGCATGGTGAACTGCTATTTTGACAATATTAAACAAAAAATATCCCAACGTATTTATTTCAAAATACTCGTAATTGGGATCTACGAATCGGATGATTCCTTTACGAATCCGGATTAAATACTTGGTTGAATGTTTCCACAATTGGATTGGAAACAGTTAGGCTTTGGTGATTTACGATATTAGGCACACGTGAAGAGATAGTCAACTTAAATGTCGGTCAGAAAATAATCGGGTGATTAGTATCGAATTCTTGCTTAAGTCATTTAAAAAAAAATTAATTCAAGTCTCATTGATCACCATGTACGAGGGTAACTTCAGACTCGGATCCACTTTAAGAGGGAAATTTAGGCGTTTAGTTTTCAGAAAAATGTTGACAACTTTAATAGGAAGTAGGGTAGTAGAATTTAATGGATATAAGTTGAAGGTAATATTTAACAGGGAATTATATTAAAAAATCTAAAAATATCTATAAGAAACGGTACCATATGGCAACTTCGTAAAAAATACCACCTCGTTTTACAATGGCATTGGGTAGATTTAATTATCGCTTTCCAAACCAATTAGACTACATTGAATAGGAAAGAATGGATGTGTTTCGCCAACCAATTGATTGAAATAAAAATGATTATGAAGCAAAAGAGGAGGAAAAACATTATTTTGAGATAGCACACATGGAAGAAGGTAAATCAAAGAGAGCACAAAGAAAGTATTCTACACAACTTTATTTTTTTAAAACAACAGTTGTTATCAGTTTATCGAACTTGCAAGCTATACTTGATAGTATCTTCCTATCAGACAGTCATACGACGATATTTCCGTTCACCAAGAGAATCTTACACACATACACATGTTGAAATGTACATGAAAAGTAGGCATTTGGACACTTTATTACGAATCGCCTTTTTCGGCAGATGCTATACTGGGAGGAAATTTTGATGCAAAAAAATAGAAACAAAGAAACTAAAACAATTAATCAAATTAAACGCACTTAAAATAATAAATATCAATGCATAAAAACTCTACATATATGTAATAGTATAAAAATAAGGGAGTTTTATATTCGGGCAAGGCTTTGCACGGGAATAACGTATATTTTTTGCCCGAAAGCTCTAAACGAAACAGGCGAAGACAATTCAAATGCATCTTTTTGTCGAGGCCTAAAGATACCATGCTAAGTGTGGGTCGAATGTAACCCCACGGGGTGGAGCAAAACTTAGAACATATTTCCATGGATCGAGAGACCCTTAATACCACGAACATCCAAAATCCATCTGGTGTATCACCAGGGCATTACAAACTCGATTTCTTGGATCCCATCTTCCGACCATAAATACAGGCGAAAGAGGTCCGCTGCGCGCTTCACACAGAACGTAACTCCTTTGAGTGATATTAACGGGAAAGATGCAGAATCATCGCAGCAAGAGATGAACCTACTACACGCTAACCATACATGAGAAACTTGAAATTACTTTTTAAAGAGATTTGACAGAATCGCAAGGATGAACGGAGCTCCATTGAATGGGAGATTCTCAGTACAGTATCTTCTCTTCAAAACAGGCTCAACTCCAATAGGTACTGCAGTTGAAGTGACTCCCGTCGAGTCATGCACGTCCAACGGCCTGTAGACGGAGGAGAGGAGGAACAAAAAAAAAAACAATTCGAACGTGAAAACTCAATACATTTTCATGGAGGTGAAGTTTCTTTTGGTCATCAAATGGTAAAATGGAAAATCGTGACGCATTCGGAACGACTGCCAGACATTGATATGAATAGGCGAAATAAGGGACGAAAATTCCACAATATTTCAGAAAGGAAACCAACTCCTCTAAAGAGCGCTTTGTTCTGAAGAAAAGAAGAACTTTTACCCGCAAGATACTCAAGTGCGGGAGAGGGTACCGGATCTAAATTCATCCCATTTCAAATTTCAATAAATTCGATCGATATACCTATACTTCCAAGACATATTCCAGCGAAGCTGAATGCCTTCGGGCTAAGAACAATGTTATGGAATCAAAGTGAAACACCACTTACACTGAAGAAGGTTTTCCCATAAAGCTGAAGAATCAAAAACCGCATGGATTTCGCCATTAACGACTTTCATTGCTAATTGGCACAGACACAGCTTTCACATCAATCCCTCACAAGATATTCATTATAACTAGGTTATATTAGAACTAGCCATTTATAAACATACGGCAACAATAAACTTGGGAAAAATAAAAATAAACTTCTCCCTTCCAGTTCCCTACAATTGGCTATTCCGTTTCTATTTATGCATTTCAACTATATTCAAAGCATTCACACAATATGACACGTTCCATGATGTTGCCGATTTTTAATATTGGAATGAAGTGCAATAAAAAATGCAGCCCTTGTAGCAACGTAAACTGCAGTGGCATGCAGGTCAAACGGAATTTCAAAAACTAAGATTTCAAAGCCGAAATTAAAAATTCCCCAAGATTACATTACCAATGAAATCTAAGGCAATGTACTTTGATGCGTAGGACTATTCATTTCTATTATTATTATATACAATAACAATGATTACATTTTTCAGGCTGTAAAAATATGCGAAATAAAAAAAACAGCGTCATGTTTCAATTTCATCAGCTGAAATATTGTCCCGTAATAGGTTATACGATATATATATATATATATATATATATATATATATATATATATATATATATATATATATATATATATATATATATATATATATATATATATATATATATGTGTGTACTTTAAAAACTAAATCGCAAGCGAATTAAAACACAATAGGAACACGAGCTAATTACGCTATTACCTTATTTCGAACTACAATGAGATCGCACGCCATGGACCCAAAATGCAAGCCTTCAGCAAGGATGACTCACCTCGAGAAAATGTAAATATAGCTACAATTGCACTCGCGAAAAGATTCGGCGAATCCTGAATGAATTCATTCAAGTTGAGAATCTCAGAGGGAAAATTCTACGAGAAAATGAAAAATATGCATATTTAAGAAAAATAAATATCCATCGATAAGTGAGTCTCCGATAGCGAAGGCAGCTGACGACACGAGGACATACAGCTGGAAATTCGGGTGGGTAAAGAAAATATATCGAGGGGGAGTAAGGAGGGCTTCAGGGAAGGAAAATGTTTGGGGTGGAGGGAGGCCGTGCTAAGAAACGAGATGGAAAAGATGAGAGGGAGGTTGGGGTGGGGTTAAGGAGAGGGCGAAGGGACTTCCGAGGGAACTGCGGGGGAACGAGAAGTCGGAGGATGGAACGGCGGAATGCGTATAAGGGGATGAAGACTCTGGAGAGTGTATCGGAGGAAAAAAATACTACAAGATTAAGGGTCGGGGAGTGAAGAGGGGAAGGGGTGGGAGGTTTCCGAGAAGGCGGGTTAGAAAAGGTATTGCACGGGGGACCCGAGATAGAGATAGAGGAACGAAGGCCTTGGGAAAGAAAGACCCAAAAAAAGCGGAAGGGCGGGATGCAAGGTAAAAAAAATCAGCGGGGGGAGGGTGGGGGGGTTGAGTTGGGAAGTAGGAAGGAAGACGAAAGGGAAAAAGGTTTGAAGGAAAAAAGGGAAGAGGGGAAATGGAAGAAGGGCGGCAAGGTTCGCTCGACTCGCAGCGGTGTGAGTCTGATGCAGCGATTTGTATGCAGGCTCCGAGGATGTGAGCGCGAGTCAAATGCGAAGTCTTTGGGCCGGCATACAGAGAAGGGGGAGGGGCGTGGGTGGGGGATGGAGGGGTTTGAGACGCAGGCGGGGAACGGAGGGCGGGTGAGATGTAGGGAGATAGGTTAGTGTGGGGGGGAGGGAGAGAGAGAGCGCAGGTGAGGGGAGGGAAGGGGAGCGTAAGAAAGGGGTGGAGAGGGATGAGGTTGAAGGTTTGGGTAGGGGAGAGTATAGGGAGGAATGGGCAAAAGGATAGAGGAGCCATCGAGAATAATAAGTCAGGGGATCGAGGACGGAGTGGGGAGGGGAAGAGGGGAGGAAAGAAGGGAGAGAGAAAGATGAAGATGAAGAGAGAGATGAAGGAGAAGGAAGAGGAGGAGGAAAAGAGAAATATTGGGAAACAAGGATGAGTGAAAGGGTTGACAAAGACAAAAGATGCCTTTTTAAAGATTGGAGGGATAAAGCAAGGAAGAGGGAAGGAAGGGAAAGAGCAAGGACGGGTGCGAGAAAATTTTTTCAAGTCGGCTAAAACAACGAGGCATCCATGGAATTGGCCGAAGGCTGAGTGGCAACGTCAAAGGAAACCAAGACGTGGAAGAAGACGCCGGCTGGATATACATGAAGGTTATCAACGTAAATTATGAATTAAAGGGAAAAGTTCCAAAATAAATTAAATAAAGGCCCCTTCCCGTCCTTAACTGAAGATTAATTAGTGGCAAGAGTAAAGTCAATTCAGTAATATAACAGTGAATAATTGACTATCGCAATGCGGAATCCACATCTAAAGATAACAAAATTAATTTGCACATCTTCTTAAGGATTTTGTCTTTTAGTGGTAGCATGAGGTGATTCAACGTACCCTTGGTGAACCACAGACCAAGAAGGCACAAGAGAGATAAAAGTACAACCAAAAAACATAATAGCCATTAGCAAATTATAAATTCAAGAATTGTAAACCTATAACATGCTCGTTCTTCGTAGATGTCCGCAGTTTACATTGGAATTAACATTGAGTTCACCGGGTAACAATGAGGTACATTTCACTTTAACATTGATCGAAGGAAAGAATTTGGAAGTTAAATCTTGCAATTAGGAACAGAGTTAAATAAGAAAACAACAAAAAAGATGACTACATCCCCTAAACCTAAGAAAACCCATTCTTTCCTTCACATGGGTCTGAATGTAAATGGACAATCATAATGGACATTCTTATTTTTGGGAAAAATCGAGTTGTTCCAATTTCGCTGTTTAAATAAAGTTTCAAAGGTAAGGGGAGGTTAGGCTCAGGTTGGACATGTCTCAAGGGGCCAAAAACACGCAGTTATTAATAAAGGGAGAATAAGATCAATGCTGATAGGAGTATATCAGTATGTGAAAGTGAGACAAAAACGTTTCAGCTATAAAGGAAGTGATTGTTATGAATACATGTGCGCTTTACCTTTGTGGTGGGTTGAGGCGGGGGTTGTTAAGTACCCTTGGCCATTCAATGAAGAGAAGGGGCTGGGGCAATCTTGGCTCCCCAGGGGACAGCAAAAGCCGTTAGGAAAGCCACTACGAATCAGATGAGAACGTACAGGGCTATAAAAAGGACGTGGCGGTTCTAAATGCCTATATCCATTGATTTATTGTCCCGACGTTTATGAATTGGCTATCAGAGAACATATAACATTGGTGCTTTATGACTGTTTTATTTTCAAACTAAGAAAGAATTCTGCACGAAACTGTACACATTATTAACAGCCTCAGCACCGGTGTCATGGGATTTTTTAATATTCTCGTACCTACATATGGAAATTAAAATTTAAGACCATGCTAACGAGTGATGTTTGTCAAGAAGAAAAACGAGAGAGGCACCAAAAATACTTGCGCAAGGATACAGCTTGCATATGCTAAACGGATCAGCGCGTATACTCTTAGTACGCAGACAAGCTGGCCTCCGCCTTTCGAAAACAGTACATCTTATATCCGTATCTTCAATCTTTCATTGAGTTTGAAGATAATAATCGTCTTCTGAATGAAGTATCTCGTATCCCCTTAGCTTACAGACACCTCAAAACTTCTAAATATTACTGTTTTTTAATTTTTATACATCTAAAAACTTTGCAAAAATTTCAGAGTGGTCAAGGCGAATGATTTTTACACTCTGAAATTGTTGCATTGAAATGCATATTAGCGGATGACTCCGTTAAAAGTTACTGTTGCGGCATCTCCCGCAGTTTCTTTGGAATCTAGAAACTAATATTTCCCCTGCAATTGTTGCCAGACAATGATTTGATCTGAATATGAATCAGGTAATTCTGTAGTTCAAATCCAATCAAGGTACGAATGAATAATTGTTCAATCAAACATCAAATTTATTGGGCACGCTATCTCAAATGCCTGTAATTTAAATTCCATTTTTGTTTATTAAGTATCGTGCGGATAGCAAAGCAAAACTACGATTTTAAATAAAAATGAAAATTACATTAACAAAGAAAATGTAACCGTTAATGCTCACGTACACTATACGTAGGCGCAGTTGGCTTTTGAACTTTGATATTGATTACATAATTTGGATATCAGCATTACCCAAGCTGTCAACACCACTCGTCTCAAATTTAATCCTGAGTAATAGTTACAATTCTCAAGCGGAATCCGAACGCAAATGCTAGCTACCGGGAACTTAGTCATAAATACCAGTCACGCCATAAAATGGACAAAAAGGAACATAAGTTTACTTCGAACGCTTCGAGGTATAGGAATATCACGCGGACTATGCAAGCATCCACCAAGATCGAAAAATCCATTCGGAGAGGACAAGAGGAGGAGGAGGAGTGGACAAAAGAAGTAGAGGAGAGAATTATGAGAAAGAATAGAGAGAGACGGGAGGAGCAAAGTTGAAGGGAAAGGTCGGACGTGGAAGGAGAAGAGAGGGAAAGAAAAAGGGGAAGGAGCAGGTTTGGGGATTCGCGAAGAAAATGAATGGGATGGAAGAAAATGACTTGTGGATGAAATCGGGCGGGACCGTAATAGAACCCTTCTCCCCTCTCTCTCTCTTACACACGCACTCCCTCACACCCCTTAGCCTCCCACCCCTTGCCCCCATTCACGACCCACCTCCTGGCCACTCCTTCGCTAAGGCTTTTTGAAGAAAGCCTAGATGAAGAGGGAAAAGCACCAGGGGCGGTCGAGAGGGCTGGGGGTGGGGTGCCGGGGGTGAAATTGAGAAAGGGGAGACGGGAAGGCGGAGCTCGATACGTTTCGGAACGTACGGGAGACGTGAAGCGTTAACGCGGGGATAAGCAATAAATTTCACACGACATTAATGCAGGGAAAATAAACACGAGGTTCGAGAACAACGATTCCATATTTTTGATTAGGGCTTTGACGCGAGGAGAAATTGCCTCCTCTGGAAGGGAAAACCCTGCCGGAATTGCCAAAAATGAAGTGAGTGAGTGAGGGTTACTTTCGGGCGTAAAAATAAAAGGTGACAAAAGGGTTTGGAAGCCATAATTCACATTCCCTACTAAGACCCAGAGTTCGATTTATTTTGCCTCCCGCAATAACTTCGACTCAACGATCAAGTCTCCTTTCGCTTCTGGACTCCAGCTTAGTCCTCGATGGCAATGTTTGCCGATAATAATCGAAATTACGTAACAGGAAGACCTTAAAGGCAAATCGGTGAAAGAAGAGTATGATGCCTGGTGGGATTCCTTCATACTAAAATTTAAAAGAATACAATTGGTATTCCATAAATATTACTTAAGATGTGAGGAGAATAGAGATTTTTCTTGAAATCACCGTATTCCGTCATTAAAAGAACTTGTTGTTTCACAGATAATATTTCTGTACCTAAACTTAAAATCCTTTTTGTAAGAATCCATTTCATAAAACTGCAATGGAAATGTATGCCCATCGGCTAAGACACCACGAAAAAAAATACAATTAACTGCCATTACGCTCACGAAGTAGTTCATGTGCGAAAATTCCAATTAAGGAAATGAAGAATTTAGAATATGCTACATTATTCCCTGTTATGCAACTAAGCTAGCAAAGACATTAGTTTACAACTAAAACATGCAAAATATGCAAAGAGGATAAAAGGTTCATTCGGTGATCAACTGCAAACAAAGTTCCACCGAAAGAAATAAATTGATTTTAACAGCAGCAAAAAAACAATATTCCATTATTGCGTATTTACCAATAATTTAACGCAAGATACGTAGTGATGTGAAAAAAATGAAAAAGGTTAAAATATCGCAAGAGTTTATGCTATTATTTCGCAACATAGTTACTTTAAGTTATAGGGACAATATTTGTTTCGCTATTTCATTAGCATTGCCTTAATTCAAGATTTCGCAACAGTTACGCATCATTATGAGCAATGATAATTTGCTGCGTTGGAAATGGCTGAAATTATTATTGTTTTAAATTACAATGAAACTAGATAACGAAATATAAAATTAGGATTAAAGAGTTTGCACCGCAATGAATATTTGAATCAGCTGAATTCACAATAAAAAAGTTAATAAAAATGTCACCAATTAAATTCGGCGGAAGAATCAAAAGATTCAAACAAGCATAACGAATCATACATATTACAAGGGAAAATGTTAACTATCAAACTGGAACACAGGGAACAAGGCAAAGGTGATCCTTTAGCTCCAGAGTCTAAAATATTGTTAAGCACACGATGGTTTACAAAAATAAGCAACATATATTGATCATTGTAGGGTTACCAATTAAAAGGCATGTGGGAAAGTTCATTTATCCATTGCATTGCCCAAGCGAAGACAGACTAAGCCTCAGGGCCATCATCATGAATTCGGGACGCCATAGCTTTTCGCGAGTTATTTGTGCTTATGAGTAATGCATGACGCCTACAATCTTTTTGAAGGTGAGGAGAAATGCATGATTTAGACGCCTGCCGTTGTAGCCTCCACATCAGAGACGAGGACAGGAAAACTCTATATACTAGGGTGGACCCTAGTATATAGAGTTTTCCTAAGTACCCGGCCTGACCTAGAGATGGCGGTAGTTGTTTGAAAAATATCATTGCATTAGAAAGTACGCAATCTATACAACATATGTTCCAAGTTTGAAAACGCTACAGTGTTTATTATTTGTTCGGCAGCCATCAAAAGTGAACTTTTTCAGTGAATTTGTGAAAATGGAGAAAATAATACAATACTTTTATTTGAAAGGCCTCAGCCCAACCGTTATAAAATCTGAAACGGATTCTACTCTGGGCGAGTCTGCTTCCTCGTTTACAACTGTATGAGAGTAGAGGTATCCTCAGGACAAATGACACGTAAATGCCGAAAGGTTAACGAGGAAAGAGAGATACCCCAACGGAAGTGATTTAAGAAACGAAGTAAGAAGCAGGTGAGACCCCAGGGAATGGTTTAAAGAGGGAGAGCGGCTTAGAACGAAGTCACAGTACGGAGAGGGCAAAGAGAGAGAGGAGAATAGGTTTTGATAGAGGCTTTGGAAGCGAGAAACCACAGGTCGACAGAGATGAGGAAATGATGGAGCGAAAAAGAGGATCGCGGCCGAATAAATAAATAGCTCGGATAAATCTTTTGTGTACAAGGGTCTGAAATCCACATCCTTTAGGCAAATGGCTTTGAACTCAACGATTCGAGGGTACCCGATGGGAAAGAACCCTTTCAATTTCAAGACTAATGTATGACCATCTGGCCCGCAGCAGTCAGTCTTGCTGTTTTTCTTCTTATAAATAATCTCAGCACAGCTGTATGAGCTCGGCGAAAATTTTTTCACATATATTTACATGCCTAGTGTAAAATATGTTCACGTCGTAATTACGGGCATGTAGGGAAAAAATTAAGATGGAATAGAATTTTTTTCGCGATCCTTTTCATTCACGGAATGTTCTTAATTCGTACAACTCCGACGCTGGAGACAGGCCTAAGTTGCTTATTATAGTATTTAGTTCTAAATCTTTCGGCAACGCATCTTTGAAATATATGAATCGAAGAATGAGATGGTGGTACATCCCTTTTATACGATCAATTAAAAAATATCAGAAATAAGAAAAGGTGGGTGCTCGTCAGACAACCCATTTCACTTTGACGAAAATTAACCATCCAGTTACAGATTTAAGGTACAGGGAGTAGAGTAAATAAACATATCTCTTACTTACTCGAAAACTCATTAAGATCCACAGCTACAATTTTATCCTGCGCATGTCATTTCATTTTCAACAAAATCTTGGCGAAAATAAAAAAGCAAACAACGTGTTGGTTACAGAGCATGGGCAATCTACGAAGTTCCACTGACCAAACAACTGATATCACTTTCTATTGCAATTATGAACATAAAAAGTCAGGTTGTTTAAATCACAACAACGAAAGCACAACGAAATTCTGCTTCGACTTAATAAATAATTATTTATGGTTTCCAAGTATTCGGTGCTCTTGAACTTAGAATAAATAGCAGATCACAGTTTTGTACCCGTTCCAGAAAACATCTCCAGGTCGACGCCTTGAAGAGTTACTGACCATTGCGGAAGAGTCCGCTACAACCCTAATTATAAGAAATACGTTCACATATCTACGACAGCCATGAGCCTCCAGAACATTGCATACGGCATCACCTTCGAAAATAACACTTACGGAACACACACGGCTAATGTTAAAAAAATTACTACGTGTTGATAGTCGATTAACTACTGCCGTCGTATTCCTAGTGGTGTACAATATTTGAAAAAAAACAAAGCAGGGTAGGCAAGCTAGGTCTATAAAAAAAAGAGTGGGGCGGTATGACAGATGGCTTCATACATGATTTACGTGTCATTCTCAGTCACTGAACAATATGTAGATATAAACTTTATAAAGCAAAAACCCTAAAGTGTAGGCGAAGCCCTTTTATCGGTGATCAAAGGAATGGGAAAGAAAAACACAAGAAATTCAGAAACCCAACGCATTATACACCGAGGTTTTCCGAGCTTTCAAAGACTTAAAATAATTACAAAAGGCATCTTTTTCTTTTGATGCACGTCCCGCCGTTCTGGTTCCCACAACTCAAAAGAAAACCACCTACCCTCGAAGCCAAAAAGGTTGGTTTCTCACCGCAAGGAGGGGTTGATTCCCAGGGAATCCCAAACAGCACCCCCGCCCGTAACCCTTGTACAATTCGTTAAGAACATACATCCACCGTATGCGCCCCTTAACGAAAAAAAGGACGGACAATGGGGGAGAAAAACGAGCACGAGGATCGAGCCAAACATCACGAAGAGTGAAAAAGGCATATTCCCCGAGAAAGAACGAGGCGAATGAAGATTGGAGTGGAGGGCCGGGGAGGGGGCGCTGGAGGAGATCAGGGGTGGGGGGAACTAAAGGTTTTGCCGAGGGAAACGGAAAGCGGAATAAGAAGCAGGATGGGAGGGATTCCACCCCCGCCTGCACACAAAACAGTGGGCCCGAACGGAGGGAGGGGATGAGCGGGAGGGAAATAAACGTCCTCCTACCTTTCCCTCCCGAATCATGGAGTTCCCGACCCCATTCCCTCCTCTCCCACTTCCCCCGAACAGCCTTCAATCCCGTCCCGACCTCCGCACACGCCTGCCTCCCATCAACCTTCTATCTTTCCGCCAATTCCCTCCACCTCATCCTCCGCCCAAGTTAAGCCTCAGCCACCTCCATCCCCACCGGCACCCCCCCCCCCTAGACCCGCCCTTCTGAACCTTTCCAATGCATCTGATCCCGTACTTTTCCCGATCTGCCCCGCTAAATCCTCCCTCACCCTCGACCTCACTCCCGGGCTTCCACCCCCTACCCTCCCCGCCGCCAATCGCGTCCACCTCCGACGCCCTCAACCCCCCTCCCCACATCACGCCCGCTTCCCTGCCTCACTTCCCCCACCTACCCCCTTTCCCTATCATCCACCTCCCCCTCCCTCAAGAGACCCAACCTTGTCCCTACCCCCGAGATACGTTCGTTCCCCTCATCATCATCGTCCTTCGCTTCTCTTCTTCTCACACTCTCCTCCATCCCTTTCCGAACAAACCCTTTTCCCATTTCTACCCTTTCGTGAGGACGAAGTAGGGGAAGAAGAGAGGGAGAGAAGGTAAGAGAGAGAGAGAAAAATATCTAACCTATCCCTGCCACGGGCGCACGTTGCAGCACGTGCACGCATAACTTACTCCCCTGATAAAGAGAGCCTCGGAGGGGGATAGTAGGAGGGATAGGGAAGCAAGGGAGGAACTCGCGAAGAGGAGAAAAAGGGGCGTGGGACCACGTGACGCTGGTTGCGCGCGGGGGGGAGGGCGTGAGGGAGAAGAGACGCCGCTTCGGCCGCGAAGCATTTCGGTGGCCGACAATCCGACGTCGAGAGCGATTAAAACGTGGCAGGGATGATGGGGGTGAGATGGGGGAGGAGGAGTGGCGGGACATGGAGTCCACGACTCACATAGCCGCCTTCCACCTTCTTAAATATTAACGCCAGTTGGATTCGCCGGAGATGGATACAACTCAGGCCATTAGGTGGAGAGTGAAGTAGCCGGGCGCTGTATTTCACGGCCACTCACTGTCACTTTCGTAGTATTACGCAATACTGAAAAATCCGTTTCACAACTGAGTGTGATCAAGTACTGCTAGCAGAATTTACGCCCCTGCGAGGTATTTTCGAGCAAATGTCCCTGGCTGTAAACATGAAACAATTCTCAAAGGTTTTCACACGACTTTCTCCACTTTTTGCTAAAATATTCCACTTCAAGCCCAAATTTAGCTTAGTCCAGGCAAAGAAATTTAAAAATCAAAACTTTTATCTGCGCGATACACACTTATCAACACTCTTCAGGTTAAGAAAAGAATTTAACGTCCAAGCGGAAAGCATAAACGCAGGCGAAAAACTGTCGCTGATAATCACTATGCTTTCGGAGACGGAAGTATAAACAAGAATCGGCAGAATTCGAAATTTCACTCGACGAGAGACGTGGCCGAAATTCCTAACAAAGTAAAACTCCCGGGGGTGTGGCTGGGGGGGGGACTAGGGGAAATATGTAAGGGGAACGCAGGTAGCGTTTTGTGACCCCGGGGGGGGGGGGGAAGAGAGAGAAGCCAAGGGCAAGAAAGCAAAGAGGAGAGAAATGAGGTGGACCCGAAATGGCTGGCAGGTGCAAGACCCGAATGAAAGGAAGAAAAACGAAATAGATAAAAAGTCTCTCACTTCCTTTTTTCCCACGGAGGGAGAGGGGGGTAAAAGGCGGCGACTCAGAAAATGATACAAGCGGGAGAGTAGGAAAGAGAGGCGACGGCGAGGAGAGGGTGCGTCCGGAGGAATGGGTTGGGAGAGGAAATTTAAGGAGATCTCGGGAGATGGGTGCGGAATAGCGGAGTTGGTTGAAAGAGAAGGGCCGACGGGACCGGGGGAGAAGGGTGGTTTGGGGTGGTGGGGAGAAAAGGGGGGGGATCGGGGCGTGGAGGGAGAGGGGAAGAAAGGGAAGGGTTTTAAGGAGCAGCGATCAAACGTTTCTCTTTTTCCGACTTCGTCCCCATGTCCTCCCGTTTCCCTCATCCCTACCTCTAGCCCCCGGCTATACGAATGCTGAATATTGAACAGCCTGAGTGTCGCGATAATCAGAGGGAATAAATTAGCATAAATAGGTGGTGTGGGTGTGCCTGTTGGTGTCTCATGCGTCTCAGTGATTACATTTAATCAGGGCGTTCCGGAACATTTGGATGAAAATAGTGCCGAGGAAAAGGCAAACATCTGGCAGGGAGGCAGGCATTGAGATGAATAATCGTAAATTAGGTGCACGTCCTTTGATGTTTATGCATTGGGTTCGATGACTTAAAAAATAGCGCTCGTTAAAGGGCCTTCTCATTATTTAAGAGCCAGTTAGGGCTACCGAGCATTACGTTGGTCTGAGCTAACATTCGTGACTTCATACACGGTATAGTACCTTTAGATGACTTTGCTGAAATACTACGGAATTTAAAATTCAAAATCCAGTTTCTTGAGCACCACTTTCACACAGTAGCAATCGAAGACTAACTCTAAGGCGGTCAGTTACAGACGTTGAAGGAAAATCTTATTACCTATTTCGAGAAAATAAAAAGTCAAAAATCATGTGAAATTTTAAAATAATCGCGCTGATTTAAGAAACCGCAACGCACACAGCAGTATGCAATTTTATGCTCAGGGGAAAGGTGGCGAAAATAATTGGAAAGTGTTCCAGAAAGGTGGGGGGCACGGCTCTTCTGGCCACCCTTGGATCCGCTCTTTCCCTCATAGAAGGTAATGGTAAATTTTCGGATAAAATATTATTCTAAAATTAGGATACCAAGTCTAGTTTAAAGTGCAATAATGAAGACGTAGCCTCGGCTGCGGTGATAAAATACCCCACCCCTCGAATAACCAAACAATAACAAAATGATCATCACCCCGATATCAGAAAACAAAACGGGATTTCGTTCATGTTCCCCGTCAAGTAGCTTTCCCGAAGAAAATCTCCAAGGATGGGAAGAAATCATTCGGTTTCCAACCAAAACATATGGTACACAAACACATTGACATGCGATGGAAAAGGCTTGCGGTCTTGAAGAAACGCCTGACCCGGACTATATCCAGATGTGAAAATACAACAGAGATTGATGAAACGTGGGCGCCAAAACGACAACATAATACCTGGAATAAAGCAGCCCAATGTGCGCAACACGGATGGAAATAGGCAGAAAGAGAGGGAGGGGAAGATGAAACTCTTGTTTATGCCGTAAAATACCCAGCGGATAAAGAATAAAGAGGCAAACATTCCCCAGGAGGGAGATATCGGAGGTGTGGGCCGGGGAGAGAGGGCGTAGCCGAGGAAGCGACCGAGAGAGAGCAGCGGAGGGGAAAAAAACAAAGAGGGCCACAACACGCTGGGACAAAGAGGGATAAAACAGTTTTGAATATGGGAATGCCGTGAGGGCAACGTGGCAGGAGATTGAGCCCGCAAACTTTGTGTGTGGAAATGATGGAGAAGATGGGAGTTCGGAGAGGGAGGTATGGTGGGGGGAGGGGAATGGGCAAAAGTGCCGGGAATAAAAAAAAAGAACGATTCCATGGGATAGGAATTTTTTCTCCATCCCCCTCCCCCCAACCCTCTCGCACACGCTGTCGAAGAAGTAGAGAAAGGAGAAAAAAATACATATATGTATAGGAAACGGAGGAAAAGAATGGGAGAAGGTGGAAGGGGACGCTGGAACTAGGAAGGCCGGGAAAGGGGTTTCGGACGGCGGCGGAGGCCTTTAGAGGGTTGGCTCGAGAGGAGGAGAGAAAAGAAGCAAATGGGAGGGGTGAAGTACGGTGGAGGACGTAGGTGCTTTTCCGTGGGACTGTGAAGGGGAGAAGGGTATAAGGAATAGGACTTGAGGGAGGAGGTCCGGGGGTTGGATCGCATGAAGTGGAGGAAGAGAGAGAGATGTGATTTCATGAGGGGATGGGGATGGCGGCGGGGGAAAAGGGTCCGCGCGGAGGCGGCGGGTAGTAGGGGCGGAGGACGGTAATGTGTTGGAGGAGGGCGTGGAGAGACGCCGGGAGAGATGTGTGATGTGGCGGAGGGGGGTCTGGGGACGACGGGGGTATGATGGGAGCGGCCGCGAGCTCCTATACCCTCCCACTCCAAGCCTCTCCTCCAACCTCCTCTCGGCCCCCTCGGAGGGGGACTATTCGGAGTAGCGCGCGGTAGATGAGCAGGGGAGTTCCACCCCGCCCGATGGAAATGATGGCTATGGCAGAAATAAGTCAGGTGAACTAAGCTGCACATAAAACAAGGCCCTCTCCTCCTCCCAACCCACATTCTTGCTCTTTCTTCCCCCTTTCCACCGCCGCCACTCCCCTTCCACACCCCCCACGAAAGTCGCATTAAAAGCGAAGGATTTTCCTCATGAGGGAACTTTCCGAAATTTATGCAGGGTGCCTTTTCTTGTTCGGGGGCGGGGAAGAGTGACCTGGTTCCCAATGGCCGAAAAAGATGATGAGACACTCCCAGGGGAGAGGATGCATACTCTCGGGGGAGGAGAGAATTAGAGCAGTCACTGCTTTTTCCCCCGTGACGGGATTATATATCAACTAAAAAAAGGGTTTAACCTCACGGCTATATTACTTCCTTGCCCTACGAATTTGGCATTTTCGGTTTTTTTTTACGGATAGAGACTTCCGAAATAATGGTTAATTGGCAACTTTAAATGCCATGAGGCTTTCGTATTACAGGAAGAAATATCTGTTCGAAAGATAGTGTTGGATGAGATAAAAACAATTTCACCCGCACCAAATTTATCAAATGAGCAATAGGGTTTTCATGACGAACTCTATCTGAGCAATTGCAATTTTAATCTGGCTTTCCTTGAACCTGGCACATATTTCAAGACGCATTTCCGCGTACGATATGCTAGCTTGGATGATATACTTAATTATAAATCATAGCCATTATGGTGAAATCCGAATTCAATAAGCCCACTAAGTAGATGCGAGAGATTATATCGATTATATCTAATATACTATAGTATGCACATTTAGAGAAGTTTGAGTACGTTAACTTGTGCCATTTGGGAAATATAATGGTACATGTATTAACTGAGTCCGTAAAATAAAACTCTCTCGACTTTTATCCATTGCAACTGTAAATCAATTACGTTACAGGAGATGAAGACTTTGAGACTATCGAGGGAGCATCGGCCCGGCAAGTCGAAAGAACCGTGGTGATAGCTGATTTTTTAACTAGCAGTCCTAAAATATTTAATTTAAGTTCCATAGTAATTTCAAAACAACATTTCGTGAACTGAAAAAATAAACACATATCGAAGAATATAAGCTAGAGAATCAATTTGGGACATTCCTCAGTAAGAACGAACGCCCTTCATTAGTGTCCGTACGATAAGTAAAGTACCACTTACGCTATAATTAAAAACGCAGAGACGCAGAAGATCTTGCTAAATTTGACGAAAAAAATACACGCCTGGAGAGGTGATTGCTCTTTAATGATCCACGAGCAATAATCTTTTTAAAACAACGCCGCCCATATTATACAAGGCCCACATACACTTGCTACCTTGAGTAATACACTTGCCCGACAAGCCCCGCTTTATAACGAGCCATCATCCTCGCTTTCAAAAGCCGTTTCGCCATACCCAAGGGGTGGGGATGGCAGCACTAAGAAGTACATTCAGCTTACTCCTCATGGAATAACCGAAAGATACTGGGTTGCACTGAGCGAGAGTGAAGCTTTATTTAACCCGACAAAGCGCCTTCCCTTCCCAAGCCATAAACCCGGCAGCCGTCCGGTAGCCTCTCCTCATTCCCCATATCATTCACGTACCCCTTCACCCCCACCTTTAAATGGAACCCAGCATCCCCCTTCTGAATATCCTTCTCCCCTCAGAACACTTGCGAAAACCCCTCCTCCTTTCAACCTCCGCGGCCCCACCTCCGAAACCCTAGAAACCCCGGTCCCCCAACCCCTCGCGTCCCACACACTAGCCCAGTTCCTCGACGAGCAAAACCCTGAATTTGCGATTGCCGTTATACTAAGTCCGCCCCGAGATGGCTCTTGCGCGGAATAAGAGATGGGAGAGAAATGAGAGAATGAGGCGCGGGGGAGAGAGGACAGGGAGATGAGAGGACGATCGGGTTCGGGGGTTGGATGAGGATAGGAGAAGGGATTGAGAAGTGGAGGGCATGAACAAAGGGAGGGGGAGGACGAATGGAGAACGGAAAGAATTTGAGGCGATGAAAAAGGCATGGATCTGATCCTCCTAAGAATCCCTTCCTCGGGTCCTTCTCCTCCCCTCCGCCAGAACGACCATATTTCCCCGCCAAACGGATGCTAATACCTTCGACGGAGATCTCAACTCTCAATCCTATCCTTCCCGCACACGCCGGGGCTATTTTCCCGCCGCACTCGGCCTAAACCCCCACCTCCCTCTCAATCCCTGGCACCGTCGAATTTCCTGCCTCTTCCCCCGCGCATCCATTCCCATCCTCCCACTTGACTTCCTCCTCCCGTCCCGGAACCCAAAGATTCCGGAGTACCACGGGGAAACAAAAGAAGTGGGCGGCTCATTACTTCCCTCGTGTGGCTAAAAATAGGGAAACCTTGAAACAAATTCGCTTGGAATCTGTAAATTAATAGGCTTTCTTCAACGAAGCCGAGCAAAACACGGAGTTAAATATTTTTAGGCTTTTTTGAGTGAAAAAAACACCCTAGTGGTTTTGGGTACCGAAGAAAGAGTATTGGTCACGTGTTGGAGAAAAATACACCAAATATAAGATGCTTAATATTTAGCAGTACAAATATATCAATTATTTATGGTCGAAAACGCCGCTGTTGTGTGGGGTATCGGGTGGTTTTGCTTCCGAATTGAAGACTTTCAGCGGCGGTTGGACGATTCTCGCAAAAATGTGAGTACTTAATTTCAGTTAAACCCAAGCCTACTTAACAAAAACTTAAGACTAAACTCTTCTCACGGCCTTACGAATTTCCAAAATATTTTCCTTTCATGCTTATCTGGTTGTCTTTAAATATTATATTTATCTGCAATGCATTCGCAACACATTATGAAAAAGAGGTCATCTAAATTAGTTTAAATTTATTCTGGAACTCCGATGCAATATTCCTGTGGTTAGAAGTTTTAAAAAGGCGCTATTAAAAATAAGTCTATCTAGTTTACTTCCTGAATGATCCATTAAAATTGAAATAATATCAGATAGTGCCAGAGAATAACAATAAAAGTCGAAGTTTCTCAATGGAAGTAATACATTCACATGTAATAGATGAATGCTTAAATTTGCAATCCTGAATCACTAATGTAAGGTGGTAACCCATTATATTAAAACTTGTTTGAGCTAATTGCCTGCATTACTATCATTGAACTGATTTTCAGATAAACTCGATAAATTCCAAGATTTTTTACAGATTCAAAATATCCCACAATAACTTAAATCTAGGATTGGCATTTTGAGTATAACCAATGAAAACATATTTGAAAGGAGTACCAGGAGTTATTTACTATGGTGGTGACCGATATATGGGGTTATTTTAGCATTTATGAAGGGTTAATTACAGTAATTGTGAAGAAAGTTATGATTTTTGGGACAGAAATGACGCTGCAGAGAAACCTGGCGTCGGCGTTGAGTTGCTGTTTATCATAGGCACCAAGAGTTTACACAGTTAAGAGTTCCAAGTAACGAGCAGTTCAATTGGTAGGCTCCCCAAAGAATCTTGAGCATACAGAATACCTCCGAAGGATTTGTCAACGCCGGAATTCAAAACCAGGTCTTAGGCCAAGGTAGACATAATTTCCATCGCAACATCCGCATTCCCCACCTGACACTATGATATTGCATTAAAACGCTCCGTTGAGCAGAGACAGCAAACCATTTGGTACGTGTTTAGCTTCCGATAAACTCGTAAATGAAACTACACCATCACCTTGTCCCGCTCTCCTAGACAATGAACATCCCGAAAGACTTGGCCTTTGTATTCTTCAGACCCAAGCGTAGAGTAAAAAAATTTAAGGGAAAGCAAAGTGCTTACGATTGTGAACCATATTCATCAACTTCTACATATGCACGTATATTACCCCCCATCGGCAGCGTAAGGACTAGAGGCAGGGGGTGGAAGGGTACCAGCGACACATGCTAAATTATAACTCCATATTTGCATTTGGATATACTCGTATATTAGCCCATTTAGAAAAACATACGTGCCATAGAACAAATATATGTGCCTCGGTGCATCATGCCATAACTAAATAATTAAACGGTTTTCTATTAGTAGGGCATATTCGAGTGCCTGAGTTTTATCTAGTTACGAATGCATATCATACCAGGTAAGAACGAAAACTTGAATCCGTCGGTGACGGTTTCTATCTCACTTATTTTATTCCGGTGGTCGAATCTATTAATATAATTTTGGGTCGCAACACGGTAGACAAAAATAAAACCGTGTGATCAGAAAAATGGTGTGAGAAAAGCCATACGTTCTACTTAGCTTCGAGGAAACCTGAGATTTAATGGCAAACATAAATGAATCATAAGTAAAAAATCTAAGGAAAATCGTAATCTTAGAAAAAGTTTGGAACTTTGCTTAAAAAACAATGCTTTGACGTAACTAAGGCGCTAAATGTGAGCAATCAAATCGGGAAAGAAATTCCCAAGGTAAATTAATGAAAAAACGACAAACGACGTCCTACCTAGAATTAGAAGGTGATAGATATCAAACATAAGAATTTGAATCCGATGAAATTATTATTTTAATCAGTTATATTATTAAAAAACTATATTTTTCAACGCACTAAAATTTAAACGATAAATACACGAAAATAATGCGATTTAAAGTTAAGGGAAAACTTAGCTTAAAATTGAATTAAGAAACAATACATTAGGGCATAATGAACCAACAACACACTAGGAGGTACAGTGTGTGGAAAAATATTGGCATTCCAGTGAGGAGAAAACAAGCATTAGGAAAAGAAACATTCTTGGAAGAAGGAAACTGACGACCAAAACTCTTGAGAAGTAAACATAATATTACCATGCACTTTGATGTGTACAATAGCATGGCATATGGTTCCGATAACTGAATTCTCAGGAAAAGGATTAGCGCCGATCGGTGGGTTTTGAGACGTGGATAGGGAGGAAGAAAATAAGTAGGATACAGAGAGATTCGAAGAATTTCCTGAGAGGGTTGGTGGGGAGCCTGTTGTGCCAAGGCATTAGTGAGAGTAAAGGTGAAGACGTTTTTACGGTTTAAAATACGTAGAAACTCTTTGAGTAGAAGAAGGAAATAAAGCGAGGAAAAACCTTTATTTTTCGCTCAAAGTTACGTTTATCATAAATAAGGAATCAAAATATTAATTTGTTTTTCGCTGATTAATTACACATTAGATAACTCTGGGAGTAAATGGTTTTAATGATTCGTATTTTATACAGCTCAATTATTAATATTTACTGCTACTTTGTATGTATTGCAATCAATTCCTGTTAAACACTTTTGGGGGAAATCACGAGGTTTTATTCAGGTTTGGATGCATTGGTTGTAATGCCCCTATTTAAAGGATGACAATTCTTAGAGAATGAGACCTTCAAATATTATAAAGGAGAGTAAACAGTTAATATTTACACATTTAGCAATAAATGAAACACCGCAACTGCTTTTAAGTAAAAACGTTCGTAAAATATTGAGTCGCAAAATAAAAAACACTTTTTTCAATGGCAAGGTAAAATTTCCTCATTTTAGATTTTAATATCTATGCCTGAAAACGGAGAAAAGACATCAATTATAGCACAAAAAACAGAATGGCAATGGATTTGTGTATTAATTAAGACTAACCTTTTGAAATCACTTTTTAATAAACCTAGGAACTTTGATCCACAAAAGACTTGGAAAATGTGTACTTGGAAGCGGCAAGTTTCTTTTCAAGAAAATGACTGCACCAGAATCTACTTGGAATATGCGCGCAAAACGAAAATGCACAGAGTACACTGAAAACTAAAGAAAGAGTAATAAGTATCGTGCATTAGCTCCATCCCATATTCTCATTTGTTTCGCTGCATCGCGAGATTCGTCAAATTAAATTCACGAGGGGGAGGAAGGGGTTGACGCGAGGAGAGGAAATAAAGGGGCGTAATATACCGTAAGGAGAACGAGATGCCCTTTGCGATGGCGTACCGGTGAATAAATTATTTTTAAAATGCAGAATAAATCGACGAAAAGTTATTACGAGTGCCAACGTACACGGAGGAAACAGGAGGAGGAAGAGAGTTAAGAAAAACGAGGAGAAATGAGTAGAAAGGAGGGATGGATACGATGGGAGAAGACGACGAGGGAGAAAGGGAGAGAGATCTCGCCGAAATGAAGATAAAATATTCCGTCCGCATTCGGTCGGTCGTCGGCATTACGTATTCGGTCGCGGAAGATTCAAAAACGCCCCCCACATGTTTATAAGGCACGAGAAGAGTTTAGAAAACGGCAACAAAAGTTGGAAGAGGAAGGACTCAGGGGAGGATTGCTTCGGGAACTCGTAAAGCACGGCACGGCCCCAGTCACCCTACCCTACGTCCCTATCCACCCTCCGCTCCGCACCCCTTCCCCCCTCCGCCAACAAATTTCGGACCGCCGAGGAGAGGAGGAGGGGCAGAACCGATCTACTAAACCCCACCCTCCGTTAACCGCCACTTCCCCCTCTCCCCCCGTATCCATCGAGGGAATACGGAAGGGCTTTAGCCGTTCGGATTGCAGCCAAAACAATATAAACAACCTGGTACAAAGTTTGACAAAACATATATACTCGCTTCCTCACTCCTGTTTCCCTCTCTGCCACAGCTAATGGCTTGTATGCGACAGGTGAAGCAACCCAAATAATTACCGGCGATGATAAAAATCTCTTCGGTGAAAAGAAATTAATTCGCAAAGCCAGTAACGTGAGATCGTTGAATTTTAGTGGCTCATTTTAATCACGTATTGAAAAAATCAACAAAAAAATTATCAATGTCGTAATTTAAAAATACCTGACCAAACTATAATTCGCATTAACCATTACAGTGGTTACAGGAAATCTACATTTCACGAGGGAACGCTGATTTATGACATAAATGGAATATTAACACACTCGCATCTTGCATTTTTAGCATCAATGCATCTATCTATGCGTGAATAGATGCATCTAATTATCATTACGAAATCGTTACAAAAACATGTACGCTAATCATTAATCAGTAAAGACATTCATGTGCTGTTTTTGCCTAGTGCTTCCGCTCGATGTTTCTTTTGCAGTGAATAAAAACCGCCATATGAGGTCCCATTGTCATTTCATATATTAAAAAACGGAACAATTTATACAATAAAATTTAATACATGGATTAAAATGCATTAACCAACATTTATCACATAATATCGCATAGGAATGACACTATGATCATAAAGCGCGTAAAAGATTGAGTAAAAGTATTGTACATAATCAATCTATAATTATTTATTTAATTTATTTATTGACTTTATTGGGCGAGGTTGAGACGTCCCTTATTCCACCTAACCCTACATTACATTGAAAACAATCAAATACAACCATACCATGGATCATGGATGGAGGGAAATCCACCTAGATGGGAATCCACGACCTCTGGGTTGGTAGGAGAGGACGTTACCCCCGCCGCCACCGAGACCGGCAATTATCAATATTCATTAAAAACCTACTATTTCTAATGATTGATAATTCTACTTCTTATTCAATATTGAACAAAGCTTAAAACAGTTTTTCGATGGATCCATCACTATAACCCACAATATCGAAAAGCCTGCGATCTGCACATTTAGCAATAATTATGTGCGGTTCAGAGAAAATCCACGGCTAGTCCAGAAAACACTGGCGCCATAAGGAATGGATAGCATGAAAAAAATTGAGTCTCAAAGTCGTGGGGTGTTATTTCCTTTCAATAATATTAAACAGAAAGCATCAAAAGATCCTACAGCTAAGAAGGAAAAAATAATGAAAATAATTGTATTATATCAAACAATTATAACAAAAATGCTTCGCCATTGTTACAGGACTTCTTCCTTTTGAAGATAAATCACATGAAAAGCTCACATAGATAAAACGTTGGTCATCATTAAACATCCTGCAACCCGTATATCCTACAGGCAAATATGACGCATTGATCACATTCACTCGAACGTACAAGTGTGTGTATGTATATATATATATATATACACACATATATATACATATATATATATATATACATATATATATACATACATATATATATATATATATATATATATATATATATACATATATATATATACCTTGCTATGCATAGTATATATATATATATATTTATTTATTTATTTATATACTACACATCGCAAGTTATACTTGTATAACATGTGTTCGTTAAAAAACGCAGGGCTTAAGTCCATTCGGATAAATTACAATGTATTCACAAGGGAATGGAAATAAATCATGAAAATACAAGACATTGAGATGTAGAGGCCAACAGTATAAACACACCCATCCCCCTTTACCTCTCACAAGATTTCCGTTTGGGGATGGTTAAGAAAGAACTTCACGTATGCGATACATATGAAGGCGGCGTGGAATCATGACAAGGAGAACGACAGCGTCGCACATAACTGTGTAAAAATCCCCGAATCCTGAGGGCCTTCGTGTGGGACTCCCTATTCAGGCATTTACTTAAGCTGTATTTACAAAACCAGTACATCATATTGCCAAGCCGTTCCCAGGCACGGCACATTCGCCACCCTTCTGCCTTTTCTGAGTCTTCCTACAAACAGCGCACGGGGTTTTCGCTATAAGATACGACCCCGCTGAGGATTTGGCGAACGCTGGCGATGGAAAATCGACTATCGTAGTCTGTGGGATTTAATCAAAATATTCCGTGAAGCAGAAAGCTCTTCGCTCTCCAACCTCGACGTGGTGTACGAGAGTGAAGAATAGACAATGAATAGGACGAAATTCGAGCGAAATGATCACTTCGATCACAGATTTTCCTCCATTAGTGTTACTATCAATAGGTACACTGAATACGTTTCAGGGTAACCCAAAGTTGTGTACGTAGTAATACCAGCGATTGGCGTTTGTCGAAATCGGGAATTCAAAGTTGCCTAAAATTCCCAAGACATCGAGAGAATGCTTCCAGAGATTTCTGTTGGGAGCAACTTGATTCACGAAGAGAGCGGGCTAACATAAAAACCTTCAGATGGATACAAAACACCCGTGTTTGGTTGTGCCTCTGAGGGGAATTATTATGGCTCTAAGTTATATCGATTGATGCACTTGACGACCGGGATAAAATGTGAGAGAGATCGTCGCTAAAAGGTTAAAGAATTCCTTATTCCATGACACTATACACAACCGTAACAAAATCAACCCAAACATCTCAATACTTTTTACTTAAAAATCAACATTTAATGAAACAGGTCAAACCAGAAGATGTTACGCTGTAACGAAGCCTAAGTCGTAATAAATACTCGATGTCAAAAACTCAATGTGGAAAAGCAAAGTGTCTTTTTTGTCATGAAGGATTTCCACCATTTTACGCCTTAAACTGTGGTATTTATAAATATACATATTATATGAACTCTACCTTCGGGTTTATTACTGTGTTTATGGTTTATATATATATATATATACATATACACACACGCACACATGCTAAGATGAACGTGTGCCTGTGTACAGAGGCAAATATATAATATTCTATGCATGAATTCATTTTTGTACAAAATAAGCTGGTGCCCTAATACCCCCGCCGCACGCCCTTGCGGCGACTTTTGTTGTACTGTGATGAAGATGCTCTCTAAATCCTCTTAATGTTACGCTTGTCTGCCAAAAATCGAAGTCGGCAGATATTAATTACATCGCGGGATAAGGATCAAATTTCAAGAAAGCATCCTTTTATAAATCTAAGTTTTTTTTATACCTGAACAAAATTTGGTTAGTCTTTAATTATCCGATGCTCAGAAGCGAATTGTTCCTTTCCATTATTTCAGGAAATTTCATCTCATATTACATTTTCCCAGATATTCCTACTCTTTGAAATTCCCCGAATTTCATGATTTCCTGGTTGTGTAGCGCACATAGAACACCGCATACAATGATAGAGCCATGCTTTCACCGTTTACAGAAAAGAAATCATCCATGTCCTCCGTATTAAGCCAGGTACCGACAAGGACTTATCAGAATCTAATTTCCTCACGATACCACACATCCCTATTTTACGCACATCTATTTATTTAACGTATAGCTTATATCCATGCGCCTAACCTGGAAGAACCCGTGCCCTCATAATTAGATGTTAATGTTATATTTTAGCAACATTTTATTCAGTATCCCACCATTTTTTATATCATGCGTTCAGCATATCATTCAGATCCTACAATCTCACATTTTTAAGGAATCATCTATTCTTACTGAATATGGGAACACCTTAGTTACTACTTTCGACAACCAGCTAACAACTTATTAAGAATTTTTACCTAAAAGTAAAAGTACATAATTTCAGGTCAAAACGCGTCTTAATGAAGTTTTTATATACTGGATACATTTCACTGCGCACGTACAGCGCATGTATATGAAGAAGCATTAGAAAAAATACTACATGGTTCGTGTGATAAGTCCGTTCTTTCCTTATCGAAAAATTCGTCTGGTATCAAGATCTTAGAAGCATGGTACTTGCACCTTAAGGGTAGAAGGACCAATTTACAACCTTTATTCTTTTGTGTTTTCCAGAAAATATTTTGAAAACCCCCAAAAAGAAGACCACCTCAGAGGATAACCTATGGCATCTTCTGGATTTGAATCAAAATCTATCGGCTCAGATCCCATGCATGCTTTACCCCTTCAGTTATCACATCGGCCGTGTTAAAATAATAAATTTTACAAATAGGTCTAATAGCGTTCAGCAGGATGTCGCCCGCTAACTTGCAGGTAATTCTATTCCGCCGATAGCGCACCAATCTCTTCCTGAAGCGTTGACGGAAAATTCCGAGATAGCGTCAAGTTTGATTCCCAAATCGCGATCTCCAAGAAAATCTAAAGGGAAGAGTGCTCTTCTATGTAAGACTGGATGAGTATGAAAAAAGAGTTTCAATGACGCAACACGCCCAAAGTGAGACAGCGGTAATCTCGGATGGCGAGTGCACAATCGGCACATGCAGGCCAAAAAGAAAAACAGGAAATGAGCACAACCATATGATTTGACCTCGCCAAACTCCCTTAAACCATCCCCGGAGACTCCTTGCTTCACGGAGGATATTTGGGGCGACGACCTGTCCTCTCTTTCAAAGAAAGAATACATACATTTATGTATGTATGTATGTATATATATATATATATATATTATATGTGTATGCATATATATATATATATATATATATATATATATATATATATATATTTGCATACAAATATATATGCGTGTGTGTATACAAACACACGCACTCGTACATAGACGCACAACGAAGATAGCGAACTGGCTGTTGTAACGTCAAATATATTCGTAGGTATTCATTCTTTGCTTTTGTGTTTAGTTAAGTTGGTAAACAATGTTTACACAAACACTTGTGTCGCCGCAGAAGAGCGCTTGTTTTTGAAAGGTACATATGTAAACACACAGACGTGTGAGCTTACGTACTTATTATCGTTCAAACGACACACGTAGTAGTAGTTTTAAGGGGAGGCGACCGACAGCTAAGGTCATTTGCGCCATAGGGGATGGACAGGAAAGGATGAAGGGTGGAGAGAAACCCGGCGTCGGCATTAGCCTGCTCTTTACGAAAGGCGCCAAAGGGTCCGCAGTTTAACGTCCCATCCGACGGACGGCGTACTCACTCAAAGTGCCCTCCACAAAGCACCTCAAGTAGGGATCGAGATACCTCTGAAAAATATTCAACACCGCCGGGATTTGAACCCGCGCCCTCAGGGTGGGAAGCCAGTACGTTAGCCCCCGCACCATCTCGATCCCCTACGACACACGTATATGGATATATGAACTGATAAATAGTCACTTTAAACACAGGCAAAAAAATAAACGTAACACTCACAAACGCTTTTGTATTTCCGATGGTATCAGAAGGAAGACTAGGAATGATTCTATTCTTAGTAATTTTTTGGGACGATTTCTTTCTTTTCTTTCGAACACGAAGGTTGTTAAAGCATTAAACAATTAAGAGCATTATATTATATATATATATATATATATATATATATATTTATTTATATTACACAGTAACAAACAACATAGAAACGCAAAAAAATATCACTTACACGTTATTTCTTGATAATTTCGACGGAATTCTACTCCGTCTTCATCGGAAGATAGAGAAGTAATGCTTCCGAGTATCTTCCGATGAAGACGGAGTAGAATTCCGTCGAAATTATCAAGAAATAACGTCTGAGTGATATTTTTTTGTTTCTATATTGTTTGTTACTGTGTAATGTACTATTCGGCACTTCCGTGTTACGTCGACGAAATCATCAATATATATATATATATATATATATATATATATATATATATATATATATTATTTATATATATTATATATATATAAACTTCTTCTCGTACAAAAACTCCGTCATCCCCTTCTTTCACGCCCTCCTCCCACCACCCACCCACGCCTCTTCCCTCGCCAGCCCACGCGCGCGGAGGAGACATTTCCTCGATCCCGGAGAAAACCGTCTTTCCCACGCGAATGAGACGGAAAGCCCCCCCGTAAGGCTGGAAAGGCTTTGGAGTCGCAGGGGAGCGAGAGGAGAAGAGGGAGGAGCGGGGATCGAGATGGAAAGGGGCATGCTGGTGGGATGGGTTGTAAAAGTTGAGTGGATGGCTCAGCAGGGGGTGGGTGGGGGTAGAGGGGGAGGGTCGGTGGAAGCTGCGACGCGAACCCTTTCTCTCCGCCTACCTCCCGAACCACGTTTTGGCGAACCCGCCCTCCTCCCCTTTCCCCTGCATCACTCTTGCTGCGCTCCTCCCCGCAATCTCCTTACCTCTCGCGGTTTTTCTGCTTACCCAGGTATCGTTGCTGATTATTAAAGATGAGCAGAATACTAATTCTCCCGAACCTAGAATTCTAAAGTTTTACGGCCCCCCTTCTCGAAATTCTTATTTTTTCAATGCTGGGATAGATGTATAAGGTTTTCCTTATTTCAAATTTCTCTTTAAGAATTCAATTTATTTTATGTTTTGAAACTTCCAGGATCTAAAAAAATGGGATTCGGAGGCTTAGATTTAGAATAGGTAACTATATAGTTCGCTGGTGTAAGCTATTAATTTTAAAACAGTATCACCAATAAATTACCACAGAGCACTTTGGGTACCTACTGGCCACCACTCTTGTTAAGATAAGCCCTGTTTTTTGTTACAATGTTTCCTAATTAATATTCCAGACGACAAACATAAAACTAGAAGATGGGAAGCAATTCAATCTTAATCAAGCTTCTTATCATATAGTAATCTATTACTTAATGACAGAACTACTACTGAATTGAGTCCTAAATTTCTTAATAAAACCATTTCCGGCCTAGAAAATGACGGAACTATAAATTAGCTGATGGAGTTCAGGGGCGTCAACTGGGTTGGGACCCATAACCATATAAAGAGTAGACGAACGTCTACACATCCTCCCGCGCCGCTTAACGGACCATTCAATTACTCGAAAAACTATGCTATTTATTATTTGGAGAGAGAAGCTCATCACGAGAACTCCTAAGTCGGGTGAAGACACTTGAAATGAAGACAAGGGGGCCAAAAATACATCTCACCAATTAAACCTAAACCAGACACCTAACCTTGTGTTCAAAAGACATGTTACAAAGTAGAAATATTAGGTGAAATGATATTTTTGAGCAAACCTCACCATACTTTTCGAAGACCCGAATGAATAATGGTTTTGTTTTTTACACCATGTACTATTCCATTGTAAAATTTTGCTTACACCACACGACCATTGTCTGGCTCTCCACTACCGGTCACTCATTATAAGCAAACAAAATTTAAAATAGCGGAAAAATAAACTGCTTTAAAAATTGAACATTATACCGATACTGCTTGTTATTTTACTCCACTAAGTCATGGGCTCCTCCGTTGATTTACGCCCCACTTCTAAGTTTACCTCACGGGAGTCTTTGGTGTTCCAGCAGTTGAACGTTTCCGTTTGATTGGTTTGTTGCAAGTGTTCTATATCTTACGCTGCCACCTCCCCATGGAAATCGGATTGGTATCCTCGCATTCCCTGCCAAACGTCTTCACTGCGACTGCTTCCCGCCCTCTAGGATATTTTCTCCCCATCCCGCTCCACTCAAAAGGAACCTCCCACCCCTCTCAGCCACGCGACAACTTGACGCACCTCTCCTTCCCTCCCGTACCCAGCTCCACCGCATTTCCTAAAGCACCATCTCCACCCGGTGGCACTCCTCGCTTTATCCTTTCCGAGAGCCTTACCCTTCTTCCCTCCCCTGCCCTCCGGGCGACGCAACAATTCAGCGCCGCCCTCCCTTTTCATCCCAACCCTTCCGCATCCTCCTACTCACCCACCACCCAAAGCTGCGGAGTCCACCCCTCTCCAACCGCCTCCTCCCAAACAGCCCCTCCTTCCCCGTTGCTCTCCCGGCCCCCCGCCCTCCTCCCGACGTCCATCGCTACGGTTCCCAGGAGAAAATGTATTTGAGAAATCAGAGTATACGTACGTCTAAAATATCTTTACAAACCTTAGGTGAGTATATTACACCTTGCGAGCGCAGGACGCATCAAAAGATGTTGATTCGATTTTCTTGTCTTCATTTCCGTGCAATGACTAAAAATAATAATGATCTTTAATGAGAGTCCATTCCATTACTAAATCCATCATCATGAATTCAGAACAGGAAATAATAATTGGTTATTTCATTTAATATTTTGGTAAATTAAAAATACAATCGCACAAATATAAGAAATAGGAAACTTAATGTTGTCTATCATTTGAGAAAAAATCCCATTTTAGGAGAAAGACACGCAGGAAGAAAAGTGTGAAAAACTGAGGAAACCTTGAAATTAGCTTAGAGTAATACCTTTACATAAGATTTTAAATATAAAACCAAAGCTACTTCAATTGAATCAATCAGACAGCCAAATTTAACAGCTGTGATAAATTACCTGCAATGATCAATACTTACCTCAAATTATCACCTTCTTGGAGCCTTCTATACTTCTTATTATTGACTAAATATAAAATAACTTCACATCAATACGTGTGCTAAATTAATTCATTTTCATTAATTTCCATTGACTCCTTGAATATTTTTCTTACACCCTGCTCGAGTACTTCCGCCGAAGTACGAATTTGCAGTTGAATAAGAATGCGCACAAATAAATCTAGACACCATGCAATGAGTACTCTATTTTCTAAATCACTAAAAACAACTCTCGGTGTCAACTGCCGCACCCACACCATCCCCCCCTTCAGGTCTTTTAACCCTACGCGCAGCCCTTGCCCACCCCATCCCCAATCCCTGCGCATCCCTTGTGTGGAGAGGCACCTCACTCGGCCACAGATCCAGAAAAGCCGCGTCTGTTTGTTAGGCGGCGTGCGCTCTCTCTCCGCTTTCTCCGCCTCCCACCGGCCCCCTCCCCCGAGCCACCGACCACAGGGAGGGAGGAATTGAGCGCCCGCCACCCCCCACCTCCCTCTCTCTCCTCGTTCAACCCTTTGCCAGTCCTCCTCCCCTTCGCCCTCTTGACGTTCGCATCTCAAAATCCCCTCCGAGCCCGGGGGGAGAGAGCGAAAAGGGGAGACATTTCCCGCACCTCACACCATCCACCACCGTGAATCCGACTCCGTCCTCCCCCTTCTCCAACCCTCCCCCAATCCACCTTCAGCTTCCTTCCTACCGCCCTTTCTACGCATCCCCATCATCTCTTTACTCCCCTCTCTACCCACCCCCTTCCTCCGTTCCATTCCTTCGTTCCATACATTCTCACTTTTGCTGAACGGTGTAAATAATTTTAACGGTGAGTTTCAACCACCTGGAGAGGAAGGGGATTTCTCTCGCATACTTGTTTCCTTATAATTGGAATATTGGGATTAGCTAATCGTACAGGGTAAAAAAAACTCTGGTTAGGTTTCCTTTAAATGCACAAGTACATAAATACCCCGCGATCCACCGAAATGTTTTGTCGCACGGGGTGTAAACACCAGGTGGGATGGGTAAGGGAAAAGGGAGAGGAAGGGTGTTTAAATGGTTAGGAAAAGTGAAAACACATTCACTAAATAACCCGAAAAAAGTACAAATTCATTAATATTTGTCCTAGGGGAAAGCTTAGTTCTAAACAAGTGTTAAATAAAATCCATTAAAAGGGTTTTTTAGTTTAGATACACGGGAATCGCATTATGTGTTAACTAATTAACACACACCTAAAATTTACCTTTGAGAATGCTTTTCAAAATTTCTCTTTATCTGTAACTAGTTCCTTTCCAGTATAACTCAAGTATTACTAGGTAAAGCTCAAAGAAAAAAAATACTTTGTCGTCATGGCTCTTAGCATGAAGAAATTCTGAGGCATGAAAAGCAATTACTGGTAGAGTGACTGCCAATTCGTCTTTATTTTTTATCAAAATGGATCGGTTCAGGAACAGGAGCGGAAACATTAGCTTAGAAAAATAGCGGCAATCCCTAATCCCTATAGTCAATGATTGCCTAAATAAATAATAAACAAATGGAGCTGTAACAGTAGAGGATATATTAGGAAACAGCTTTCATATGTGATCGCATTCTATTATTCGTCAAAAGAATACCTATAAATTAATTTAGGATACTTTATTTAACGATAATATATTTTTAATCTGTGTAGAAAATTACTTCTGCGTATCGAGAATGTGCTGCGGAAAAATGGCCAAGAAATAATTGGGTGAAATTGAAATTTACGCTCTGAAATTTCACACCGCATCGCTTCGCCTAGATGTATGAATATTCCGTATCATTCCGTGGGCACAATTCTATCTTGAAAGACACAATGGCAATATTCGTCCAAACAAGTCGAAATACAAGAGACATAAGGATGTAGATGATAAGGAAATAAAGCTGGCAATCGCAACCTAATCGAGAGTTTGTTAATCTTGATGCCGCAAGGGTTCACTTTCCCACTGTTTAACATATTTTAAACCAAGAAATATTTTTGGAAAATTCTGAATGTAAGCATAATAAATGGCCAACAACCGTCAACAGCAACGAAATACGAAAAAGAAACTAGAGGCGAAGACATTTTTCGAACTCGGGAAAAGACATTAGATGACGATTCGGGGCCTATCCCGGAAAACCGGGACACATTACCTCCCCATTCTGGACCCGTCCCCTTTCCGTAGGCCGCATAAGGATATGCGAAAGTCGGCGAACACGGGGGGGGGGTGGGACGGAGGGGTGAGGGAGCGACTGAGCTGAAAGGCCGTGGAGAAGAGGGGGGCGGGCGCAAAAAGGAGAAGAATGGGGCCGGGGATGAGTAGAGCCGAGAGGAGTAGCGACAGAAGCAGCAGCGGCCCCGCCTGCTCCAACCTTAGTACTTTAAGGTATAATGGGGGCAGCCTGATTCTCCCTAATGGGCGGAAATTCATGCGAGCCTTTCTCCCTCCCTCCCCCGCGCCACCCGTGCTTTTCTCTCCCGTTTCCTTCGAAAAGGGAGGAATGGCGAGTGTGTCGGTCGTTTCTGGCGCATGCGCTAGTGTGATGGGGACCCGGCATAACTTGTGGAATGCGTGCAGCACAAAAAGAGGATCACGGAAGAATGAAGGCACCGGCGAGGGAGCGTGAAAGTTACGGTACTGAGGAGAGGATTAAAAAAGGAAGTAGGGTGAAGAGTATAAAACACGAGGATGATGAAGTGCGGAGTGAGGGAGGGGGAAGAGAAAAGACCTTCAAATCCGCATAGAGCCGCGCCATAAGCGGATGTACCGGAGTAACACGAAGCAGAAATGAAGGCGACCCAAGTAGTACGCGGATGGATACCACAGTAGACCTTAAGAAAAGAAAATGGCCACACGGGGATCCGAATAGCCCGTCGTGCCTTGCCTACAGTCAACATTTTTCGACGAAAGGGACTTCGCCTTTGGTATTTTTTCAACTGCTTTAACTAAAATAACTTACCTTTTTTAATTTTATACTACATGGTCATGGACATCGCATTCAATTAAAAGAATCTCTCTGGCAAAAAATCTGTATCTGGTATTCTAAAACGCGAGGAGAATAAGTAATTACGCAGCAGAACTTTCAATAGAAACAATTGAGGAACCTAGAGTATAGTTTTTCTCAAATACGTGCAGTGCAGTGAAATACATAGCAACACGCACGGAGATGCTGTTATAAAGCGCACAGATGGCGCACAATTTCCTTCTAGTTATTTCCATCACTATAACCGGTAGATGTACATGAAGGGTTTCTGCTTCGAGTACCTAGCGATCACAAGGCAAGGAAATCAATATGGAGAGTTTCTGCAAAAATATTTTGATATATTGTCAAATTTGGCAGCACCGCTGCGAAAAATGCTGTGAGTCAAAGATGAAGTGACTCCAGCGTTTATACTGACTGAAAATTGAGCATATTTATGTCCACTGTCCTAACTGGAAAAAATGCAGAGCAGAATAAGGCCAAATATACACTACAGAAAAAAATGGTATAACAGAATAAGTGAAATTAACGCAATGTATACCATTAATATCACGTCGAAGTTTAACACCTACAAGCTGTTTTATCGCAATAATGTTAAAAGAAATTTGGAGAAAACGTCGCCCAATGATATGGATTCCGGTATTTAAAACCTATTTATTGGAAGAAATATCTGAAAATGCACCCGATACTATGTCCTTCGTAGTAAACATTACACACAGGAGGACTAATGGGATAAAAGTGAAATTCCGAGAATATTTTACTCGCAGAATACAATTAGTCGAACCTTTAAAGGCCCTTAATTATACCCAGTAAACTGCGTAGGATGAAAATAAATGTATACGTAAAACATTAAGGTTAATTTAAATAAAGATTTTAAATGATATTATTCATCTCTTACGGTCGATATTAATTATTAAAATATAGAGAATGCCGTCAGATCTTGAATTATAGAAAACCGAAGTCCGTGGCATTGATTATTTCCTGCAGTTATAAATAAATAACTCTGTTTAAAAAGATAAATTAACACAGTACAAGTATTTCGATGAAACAATGGAGACATTAACTTGAAGTTAAAATGCCAAACATGAAATAAGACGCATAAAAGAGACAAAGAACATGAAGTAAAAATATTCACTGAAATAAAATTTAATATTACAAATTATGTGATTGCATTTTAGTACTCAAAAAATAATCAATTTATACATTCAACTTAAGCACGAACTTGTTTAAATTTGCGAGGTTGTTAGCGCACCTAAGAATGCATATCGATTTAATAAGATACGAAAGCATATGAAAGTAAAGAAATGAGGATAGCCACAACCCATATGTTTTAGGACTATTAAAGCTAACAGAAAGAATTTACGCATGAAAATCTTTACGGAGTACTATTTTTGGCACATCTATGGAGATATATGAGATGTCATTTACCAATGTGGGGGATATGAACAGGAATTAAGAGTAATAACAGATGTGAGGAGGAAGGTGAAGGTGCTGAGGGTGAGAGCGGGGAAAGAGAGGACGAAGAAGGGTGAGCGAAAGGGGGGGATTGGAGGGAGGGAAGTTGGGGGGGGGGCGGCGGAAGGAGAGAAGCTGAAAAGGTGTGCACACGGAAATCGCTCCGTACATTCCGGGCCGCGGCCTGAGGAAACCCTTCCTTCCACGCTTCCTCCACGACCCGACAAACAAACCCAACCCCTCTTTCCAAACTCCACACCCATCCCTCCCACACCCCTACAACGACCTTCCCAAACACTCAAACCCCTTCCTCTCTTCTCTATCTCCATTTCCTCCCCTCCCCCCCCCGACCAACCCACCTCCTCCGACCCGCAGGTTCATTTCACGCGGCGGTTGCGGGGCGGGAGTAAGGGGGGGGATAAGGTCGGGGGATGACCAACGTCCACCCCCCGGCGGCCGACCCGTACCCCTGTATAACACCCTCCACTCCCCTCCCGCCCTCTTAATCCCCCTTCCGTTATTGCAGTTAAGCGGCCATCAGCCTCCAACCCTCCCCTCTCCCTCCCCTGGAGCCACGAGTGGGATCCAATGCGGAAACAAAGGAGGCGGCGGACGTCGGGTGGGGGGCGGTATGAGTGGTAGGGATGAAATGCCTGTGTGTGGGTATAGGGGGTGGAGAGGAGATGAGGTAAAGGCGGGAACGGGGGAAAGGGGACGTGGAGCCATCGGCGCGCGGGGGGAGGAGTGGACGGAGCGGCGGCGGATCTCTCTGAATGCGAAGTAATTCTCCGAGTGTGGGGACTGCAGAGTGTGGAAGGGGGCGTGCGGGGGTGTGACAATGGACGAGGGGAGTTGGTGGAGTCGGGGTGGGTGACTGACTCCGTTGAAGGCGGGGAGGCGGTGGAAAGGAGGAGGAAGAGGTTGGGGGTGGCGGTGACCGGGGGAGTGAGGAGGCTTGGCGGGGAGGGAAATTCTTGCATCGACCGGTTGGGCAACACATGGGTCATAGACACTCCCCCGGCTGCCTCCAGCGAGAGATGACTGAAGACGGGCGGGGCGTGAGGGGAGGGTGGAGATCGGAAAAGGAAAGGTGGCTCGAATGGGATTTAATCTGATAACGAGAGGGTAGTCGAGGGGGAGGGGAAGGCACAGGGGAGAGAATCACACACCCACGAGTATTTAGAATCACGGAAGGCTAACCGGATAAAAGGATTGATGGGCCCAGTTAGTTCTCTCTTTTTCTTCGGGAAAGCGACCGGAAAGTTCAACTCATGCAACACATTCGGACATTTTACTGCTTGTTTACTTTTGATAGAAAACGAAATCAGTTCTATTTCCTTGATGACCGTAAGGCAGATACTTTTTGGACTTCATAAATCGTATTTGTATTGACTTACCATTTGGTTTGTTTATTTTTCAACGTCATTCCCATATAAGACGGGTAACATACTTTGGAAGTGCAACAAATACGACAAAAATTCCTATATTAAAAAAAATCCAAAAATCCCAAGAAAGAAAAGCAAAAGTCAATTGATGCCTTATGGCATGAAAATTCGACAAAATTAATTATCAATAGGTATTCCAATTTTTTCTAACCTCGTAATCTTCAACGACTGCAAACAATATTGTTCTACTTTCAAAAAACAATACAAGCGAAACTCTCAAAAGAAATATAGTAGAGGAAGCGTAAAGCAGCTACAACGATGGACTTTCTTTTCTTTTTTCAGGGATAATGAAAATAATAATCGCTTTTGTAGGAGTTTTTCACGCTAATGAGCGCAATTTAAATTCACATGCTTAAGATATGCAATAAAAGGCATGAGAATATCGTTAAAAATTTGGTCAGGTCACGGGAAAACAACGACGAAAAATATTTTCGGTAAAATAAAGTCTAACGACTTTAAACAGATATAATTAGATCCGGAATTGCCTCAAGAAAATTCGCACCTACTTATAAAAAATAGCACCCCAAGGAGAAAAAAGATTTCTCTGGCAAGTAGCTGCGAAAATTCGTGGGTACAAGTGAGAATTTGGAGCAAGAAATTAAAATATAACTACTACCCAAAACAATTATCATTTTCGACATTCCGAATACGCAAAATACAAGCAGAGGGGAGACGCCAGAAAATTTCAAAATAAACAGGAAAGCATTTGGACGGTACTTTAGCACATATATATAGCAGCATGACGCCAGAAAGCAACAATAGAGTAAACATGGCAGCTGTATTTGCAAAATACGCCACAGAGGAACAGCATTCTCCCATTTGTTTTATTGAATAGTTAATAGGAGAAACACTGAAATCATCGATGAATGAAAGTTGGTGAATAATCAATCTCACCCATCAAAGTTTACATGACAATCATGCAGTTCCTAAATAGCATTATTACTCTAAGAGACTACCCTTGAGAAGGCCATGCACACCAAGTATTAACGACCCAGAGAAAGCGAATGATTTTTATATGAATTTTTGCACTGTAATGCACATTTAGAGGATGACTCCGTTAAAAGTTACTGCCACCGTATTCCCGCAGTTTCTTGGAACTTGGCCTTCATAGCAGTTTAAAGCCATGACTTTTCTGGAGGTAACGTCAACTTACTAAGTACTGGAATATTACTATTGCAAACGATGGAGGGTACACTTGAAAATAATATAACTAAGAATCTTTTGTATTGAAGAAATAAAGAGGTTAAAAATACATTAGTTTCTAGGTTTTCGTTTGACCCTCCCAAGTAAGTTACACAAAACCAAATACGTATGCTTAACACGCTATTAATAAGGTTGGCCTGCTGGTCATTATCTATTCCATGATACCAACACTTTAGATACAATAAATTACCTTTATAATACCCGTGCGTCCTTTTTAAAAGTACATTAACAATAGTATTGTATGTAGCCTAGAACATTTACTGTTGCAGGTTATGATATATTTTTCAAAATAGATAAAACAATAACGAATTATTCGATCTCTAGTCGTTTGAAAGAACAGCACCTCTTGCGAGAGATGGCTCAAGACTGGCGGATTTGCTTGCTTCAATGTCTAAAAGAGCCAAATTCCTCTCTCCCTTCCCCGGTCAGCCAACGTTCTTCCTTCCTTCACGGCCTTCAACATTCCTACAACTTTCAATACTTCCTTCACCTAATTTTTCCGCCTTCATCGGATTTCTCTCAGTAACTTCATCTTTTCCAGCACCCTACTTAAAACCTCAGCGACTGTCTTCTCTCTGTCTGTCCCATTTTCGCCATTCTCCACCACACCCAATAACTTACGTAAGAGATGTAATCTATAAACATCATGTTGAAATTAAATTTAAAATACTTCGCCTTTCCACATAAACCACTTTTATTACTACCTATGTTTCATCTATAAACATCAAAAAGGAATATCGATAATCATATTTGAGAAAAAACACACGGATCGATACGATCGATCGAAAAAGTAAGGACCCGAAAAAGTAAGGCTGGCTCAGGACCATATATGAAAGAATAATGCCCCAAACAAATAATAGCATTTTAAACGAAGAGGAAAAACAACAAAAATGAGCCCTTCGAATCCCAAAATCTCTAAAAATAACCCTCAAAGCTAACTGCCGCACCCTCACTGCTTTAACACAGTTCCTTAGAACCCGTTGTACATGTGATGCATGCATGCAGAACTAGTTTGGTAGGGATTAGTAATGAAAAGGATGGGAAAAATTCTGGGTACCTGTAGCATAACCTCCTAATAGGCAGATGCTATTCCTCTCTACTAGGTTATGGACAAATTTCTCCTTGACTTATACGAGACGCGTACTCTTACACTGACTCGACCATAAGTTCTCCTAGTTATCACGTGGCAAAATCTCACCTGACTTTTTATTCTCCAGAAAACCTTGGTATATTATCACGAATTTTCAGTTTCCAAATATCATTTATTAAATACCTCGCAAAGGTCTAACAAGGGAATTTTTAATGCAATAATATGTCAAACTTGTATAAGAGTTGTTCCATACTTAAAAATAAAACCGAAATAATACCCTATGTTACTTACTTTCAGTATTTTTACTCATAAGGGTACAGGAAACCGAGTAATCCGATGTCGTTTCCAAGCTTGGACTACTAAAAATATGGCCATGTACGCCAATGACCATCAGAATTTCAATTAAACGATCGGTTGATCGTAGCCTTCCAATCTTCCATTTCTAATGTTAACTCCCTTACATCCTCAGACCTCCGTCTAACATCCCTCACTGCTTGGATCGCGAATTTGTACAATCAATCTGGCAGGTATTTTTCTTTTCTTACCCCATGCTGCCATTTCCTTTTCAATCCTCTTGCATACTTATACGAATACGCCCGGTACCAGTTAATTATCGGGTTCCTACAATTGGTAAATGCATACATATGTATCCCCCTTTAACGGCGTTACCGTTCCCTTTCGGAGTAGGTACGAAAAGCCTCACTTGATTGTTTACGGAAAATTACTCCCACCTACCAATTTCCTCACTTGCCACTCCCATACGAGTATATTTGGCAATTCGACTCCCTCCCATAATCTCACTTTAACAGAGAAGTACACTTATTTCACACCTATCTATTACCGGTACGTCCATACCACAATCTTTTACTGACCCACTCATTCCTAACCCTATCTAATTTTACCAAGGACCTTTTCCTTAACAGCCCCATTCCCTACTTACTAATAATTCTAAAGGTTTATGTTATCGCTACTTTTTTAACCAAGGATCTTCCTCTCAACGCTTGCTTATGGGTGCGCTAGAACGGTACTATTCATGCCGAAAACGGTCGACCGGGCGTGAGCGAGAAAAGTAAGATATATGCGAGCGTCCGTCGAGGGGGAGAGAAAGTGGGGTGATGCGGGGATAAAGAAAACCATGAGTGGGGGGTGAGGATTGCATGGCATCTGCGAGGAGAAAGGGGGGATGCGTGTGTGAATAGGGCGATGCGGGAGTGTAAGGCGTGGGGCGTGAGAGAGGTAGAATTGGTGAGTTTTGTGCTCGCAACATGTCCCTGGCTGCGGAGGGACTCGACGAGCGATGAAGGGGAAGGGGTGTGCAGAGGGTGGCAGGGGTTGAGGGAAAGGATGCGACGGGGGCCTTGAACGAAAGAAGACACGACCCCCCGAGTCGACCGGAGTTTTCACCTGCCGCCAGTGAGAGGGATACGGCCGTCTCCAGTGGATAGTGAAAGCATAATGGCTATTACGCAGTATATGCGGTTCTGTTCCCAGTTTCGACTTACCCACACCGATCGGATTCTTAAAGCACATCCCGAAGTTTGTGGCAGTGGGAAGTATTAAGTCGTACTAAAAAATCGTTATTGATTATCCTGGTAATATTTAAAAATGACCCGGTAAATATTGTTGATGCTCGAGTCCATTCGTACATTCTACGTCAAGTTATCATTTAGTCATTCATTTCTACTCAGGATAATTTACAATGCTCACAACAAAAATGACAAAATATTTTAATCACAATTTTTATTAAACAAATGGCTCTTTGTTGATTTTTAAGAACAACAGCATTGGCTAAATGACCTATAAACTGCCAGTCGATATGTTGATAAAACAACAAAATAACATATACGAACGTTTGAGTCGAATTTTTTACGCTGAAATCCGCCTCATTAATTAAACAAAATTAAGGATAAGTCCGTCATTTAAAGCGACAAAATTTTTTTTGAACTACACAAAACGTATAAATGACATCCTATATAATACATTTCAATGCATTATAATCGGTTGCCTTTTTTCTAAGATACATCTCAAGTAACTCGAGTTTTGAATGCGAGAATTACACAGTATACACGTCATTGTCCATAAACTAATGATGGTTTCACAACATGAAAACGAAGTCATAAACGGGAGATTTTCTACGTCATAAACGAGCTGTCAATAATATCAATTCAAAAATGAACAAACAATGCTCGTATTTCTAGATAACGTAAACGTAACGTTTTTCTAGTTAGTGTAAAATATTTGGCCTCTGTCATTACCAAGTTAGGACATTAAATATAGGAACCCATACAGTGAAATCTACAACATGTACGACCTGTGCGTCGAACATCCAAGGTTCGAAACAGATATCATCACATATCGATTCTTCGGAATTATTTCGGAACCAACGATTGTAAAAGAATGAGAAATATCCAACTAATTATTACCCCACAAGCCCCCACCAGCCGCCACAACGGCGTGTGACAGGGGGTGTAAGGCCACTAGCATTTAAGATAATAGGTGATTATTACCTTGGATAACACTTGATTTTCTAGGAATCCCCACTGCAGTGCGTGATGTTTTACACTGCTCTGGTCACGACTAGTACGACGGAAAATGAATTCCTTAAATCGATCTGTTCGGCAGTCAATTTCACTTAATTTCTTGCTGCAGTGTAGCTCAGCAGTTTAATGCTGGGTTAAATTATTCCCCCTGTTTGTGTTAGATTCAAATTCTACGCAATTTTACGCATTTCGTCGATTGTTCATGAAACAGGGAGCTTTTCTCTAATTTTGTTTCATTCCAAAATTAGGTATTTTCCGTTATTATTCAATGTTTAGGAAATGAGTATGCCTCATATATTTACAAGTACAGGTTGCGAGCCCTAAAATTAGATGCTTTCTTGCGTATGCTAGCTGCTAGTACATGCATATGCATGTGCGTATGTTATAATGGGCTTTGCCTGAATATATGCGTCTCTGTGGGTGTGATTGGAATGCTTTTTGGTGTTTTGCAGGTGGTTTTATTCTGTGTTACGGGTGGCGTCTTAACACCGCCCGCCCCACCCCCTTGCGGCGGGTTGCGGGGCATGGCGTAGACGTAGATGTAGATAAACAAAAAGTGCGAGGGGAAAAGGGGGAACCAGAGATCAAAAAGATGAAAACAAACGAGGTTATAGGCCGGGAGGGAGATAACTGCTGCACGTTGAAACAGTTAATATAAGAACCAGGAGTGAAAGTGTGGATAAGCTGCAAGGTAAGTATAGCGTGGATTAACATACGCGGGGTTTATCATGTAGAGAGAGAAAAAAAGATCCTCCTGGGTTATGATTACTCGTATGAAAGGTATTTAAGTTAGTTCTTTATTATTACTTGTATTACTGTACGTTCAGGAGTGCCATAATTTCGGTGCGAATATTTTAAAGAAAGACACCAATTGAAAATACCGAACTAAATAGGATATGATGGCATGATTTGGAAAAAATAAGTTGTATAGAAATTTTAGCGAGAAAATAGCCCTGTGGAGGAATCGAGTGATCTAACGTCGTCATGAACAAAAAATAGTTATGCTGGCTATAATGTATTGGCAACATTGTTTTACTTAAGCTTCGTTAAAAAGTTATCTTTTGATACGGGATGAATTTGTCGGCAGTTTTCAAATACATACGAGTATTTTCAAGCTGTTCACTCATTTTCATTGGAAGAAGTATTTTTGAACATGGAATTTGAGCATTTATTTTCAAGTGCTCAAATAAATGTGCCAAGGCCAAAAGAACAGAGCACTTAGTCCAGCAGGCTTAGTCCAGCAACCGAAGTCCTCGAAACTTAACGGGGTCACGGGTTATGAGACGACCGTCCAGAAATAAATTTTGGAGAGAGGTAAATATAAACTCAACGAGGGGAGGCGCAGAGCAGGGTGATGGAGTAATGACGATGGATGGAGGGTGACGGGCGGAGCGGCTAAGAAATTCTAATATACACCACGGAAAACACGAGAAGGGTCACGTTCCCACTCAGTGTATCATATGAATATCCTCATTTATCCCTGTCACATCAAACTTTACCATATAACTTTCCCATTTGACCTTTTCTTCGGGAATTCAGATATCTAAACCATTTAAATATCTTTGCAATTAAGGCACATACACAGTGGAAAAATTCAAACGAATGAATTTCCCTAAGTAGATGAAGGGTTGAATAGACGTACTTCGACGGCAGAAGTACATGTACCTAATAGGTGGACTAGATCAAGAGAACTCACTTAGAAAAGCACTTTTCCAAGTCCCCAAAGGCGATTTAAACGACTGCCAATGACGATAATTGGGCAATTTTCCCAAAGGGATGTTGTTTAACGACACAAAATGTCGCGAGTCACTCGGATGCCGTTTCATCTTGTAAATAAACAGACGAGAAAAAAATTACCACCTTAAATTTAAAACGGATACGATGAAACGCTTCCACTCTCCACGACCCTTGCGAACATTTTAACACTCATGCATGACATGGGAGAAGGAGAATCGCAATCATTTTCCTTAAAACTACCCCTCTTGCTCACCCTCCGGAGGGATTGAACAATTCCCCTTCCACCGATTCCCCCAAAAGGTCTCCCATTGCTCCAATTCCGCTCCCTCTCCCAAGGTTCCCACCCACCCTTACCCGCCAACCCTCAATTCCCGTCCACCCACCCTACTCTCCCCAACCGCAACTTCCGGAGAGTCCATGCCCAGGAAAACCCCGCCCAACGCCACACAACCACACACATAAAAACACACACGATAACATCCCACCGTCATTACACACACATTCGCAAAATCACCTCTACATCACCTTTTCCAACCCCTTCCTTCACTCTCTCCACACTTCCGCCCACCTCAACCCACACCTCCCTCCCGCTTGGCCCATTACAAAAGGTGGGACCGTGAAATAGTGCTTGATATCTCCGGGTGCTTCTTCCTCGGAGCGATGCGAGGGAGACCGGAGGTCGGATGGGCGGGAGAGAGAGGGGGGAGGGTGAGAAGGGTCGGCGCGAACGGGCGGGGGCGGATGGGGATACGTTGGAATCGCAGTAGTCCAACCCTTCCACCCCTCTCCCCTCTCTTTCTCACTCCTTATTGTGTCCACCTCTCCCCCACACTCCTTCCCCGCTTGACCATCCCCCACGCCCAAATACTCCGCGTCCCACCCCGGTTCATCCCTCCTCTCACCCAGATACTTCCCCTCCCCTCAGGGTTCCCCCGAACCCTTTCACCCGCTCTCTTCCTGCACCAGATAGGAAGGGAGACGGAATGAGATGGAACGAGTGCGGTGTGGGCTGGGGTGAAAAGTGAGAGGGAGCGGGAGGAAGGAAAATGAGATAGAAGCGATGGGAGGATGGGAAGGGGAGTAGTACAGGGAAGGGGATAAGAGGGTGGGGGGAGAAAAAGAAAAACCGGCCGTTCCCCGAGAGGACCGCCTTCTCCTTCCCCACCACCCTCTCTCCCGCCACACCGACGGACCGCGGTATGAAAGGGAAGCATGTATCACGAATGTTAACTAGCGGAGAGCCATAATCCCGGGGACCGAACCTTCCGCAGCCACCGCCGCTACCGTTTTGGGGGGGTAGGAGAGAGAGAGCGGACGGGAAAAGAGAAAGAGAGGTGGTGTCCGTTAAAAGGGTGGGAGACGCTCGGTGAGTGGTGTCGGAGAAGGAGAGAGGTAGCGGGGGAAGGAAGGTGGGGATTCAAAAGGGCACGGGGTGAGGGGGGGGCAAGGGGACAGGAGGGGTGGGCGTGAAAATGTACGCAAGAGCCCCGCAAAAGAGACGGCGAAGGGAAGAGGGGACGCGAGGGCGGTGGCATTGAATCGGATGGAAACTGTGCGAGAGGACGGAGAAGAGGGTCCTTATTGGCCAAATATATGACGCTGGAAGGGAGGGGGGAACGAGGAGGGAGGGAGGGGGATTGTGGCGAAGTGTGGGGTATTAAGGCCGAGAGATGGGCAGTAAATTGCGGCGCAAAGGCTGAGAGAGAGAGGATAAAACGACGGAGATGAAGGGGTGCAAGGAAAGAGAATGGAGGGGCGTGGCGGAGGAGTGAGGAGAGGGTGTTGGAATAAGAGATGGGGGTTCGAGACGGAGAACCCCAGGTGGGGTGAGAGTGAAGAGGGGAGGGAGGATTTGTGTGGACCGGACGGGTTGGACATTAGGTGAGATAATGAAAGATGCACAATTGGCTTACAACCAGAATTCGCCTCCTCTAACTTCATTCCGGACCCTCGCATTCTTACCCCCGGCTTATCGTGGCATTCAAATAAGTTCGACCCGACGCGGCGAGCGAAGTGCAGCGGGAGGGTACTCTCTAAATTAGACACGCCGCGGAGGGGACCCATAACATAATCCGACAGAAGCAATGGGGAAAGATTAAGGGAAGAATTTTAGGAGGAGTTCAAAATGCATGCGGACCATAAAAGGTGAGCGGCTTATTTCGTTGCATGGAGGACTCCCATTAAGGAAAAGCACGTGAAAGCTCTACTTCGGTAGCGAGCATCTATCTCATGAACAAGCTAGAGGGAACTTCTCTGATGGCCGAAGTATCACGAGCTGCTACCCGTCGGGAAGGAGGGAGATAAAAGGTACGAGAAAGTCGCCGACGAATAATGGCTGAGAACCATAATATAGTTGAAACATTTTAAAGGGTGTTTTCGTAAATGTGTGTACTTGTGCACAGAGTAGAGGAGGAATTGAATTAAATGTAGATGAAACGAGTGGTTATGATATTTTTAACTACCAATAATTGCAGGTGATAAGGAATATTAACGAAAATAAAGTTGGAAGTGGCGAAGTGATTCACATTAAGTGGATAACTTTGCGAAACAGGATTCGCGAATCAGGTAACTGATTTTCATCTATATCCCCTAAAGTATTAACCTTTAAGCTGCTAATAATGTATAAAAAAGGAAATTGAAACATAGAGCCTATAATATGCTCACAGGTACGTCACAAAATGAATAAAGAATAAAACAATTACATGAAAAATGCAAAAATAATAATGCTACACACCTTAGGACTCCAGAAAATCTAATTCTGCACCACCAATTTTCTGATAAGCACGAGACACGAAACGATATCCTCTGTTCACACGTTCTTTCTCTCAATACTATATCCTGTTCCAATGCTAAATGTAACATAGTTACAAGCAACACGACATGACTAATCATTATACCCAACTTTTTTGTCAAAACAACAGTTCAACAGGGGAACAACTGATGGAACAAAACATCAAAGAGAGAAATCAAAAATCTTACTTCCCTTAAAATAATTTTTAGAAATATTTCACCCGAATTCATCTGCACTACCCAGACATGCATGAAGCGTGCATGCTAATAAATAGTGTCATGTTACTACACCAATTCCAGATATGACATTTCACCTCCATGTTTGTCCCACAGCATTGGAGCTAAGCTATTGGGCACCAAGTCTCAGGAGTACTCATTCGCGGAAAGGATAGACGTGTAGAGGAAAGATAATGATTACATGCAAGAGAAATAAGGAGACGTGAGAGAGGACGGAGTAGAAACTCCACGCTCGGAAAAACTTTAGAAATCACGACTGGTAAACAGCATCGAGCGCTGAAAAGTCGAAATTTCTGTCGCCCGTGGGCATATTTGCGCGACTGCGGCGAGCCAAGTGCAGGTGGGCAAGAGGAAATGTTCCACGAGGAGGAGGGGACGACACGATAAGGGCATTAGCGCTCCCTCGTTGAACGTATCACACGGGCCGGGAGGGAAGAATATTGTCTTTGCTTTGCGCGGGACGGAAGACACGACATCATTTGGGAGGGGGGGAGGGAGAAAAATTAGAAAGGCTAACATGTGACACACTCCACTAACAGGGCGAGAGCTGAGACAGAGTTCGTAGCCAAGGCCGCGGAACAAATAAGCCGCATCGAGTGTATTCTAAGCTGAAGACCACCACTCAGCAAAATGTATGAACTGATGGGTCGATTGTCGGCGAGCTGTCATTAAAAAAACCAATAAATATCGAGACAGAACATTGGCGATACGAAGAAATATTCACGAAAAAACTCTTGACACCCACAATTAATTCATCAGAAGGTAAAAGGATAAATTAATAAGAAACGAAAAAAGACAGCACGAATATTCATTTTTTTGAAGTACTGGTGAAAAACGTTGGTTGCATATTTTTTTAACATAGAGAAGTCATTCATTAAAGGAGTTCTCCCAATCTAAGTAAGCTTTGAACGCTCTCTGACGACTATTTAATTTTAGGTGCCGTGAGAAATTCCTCTCCCTAGGCCCTCGATTTTTTCTTTCTTAATTTTTTCCCAACTTCTGTCTACTCTCATGCTGCTTGCTTTCTTTCATCCCGTACCCCACTTTCCCAATATTCTCCCCGTTTTATCATGACTTTCACCAACACCATATCTGTTAATATTTTCTTCAACCTTTTCTCCACCTCTTTCGGGTCTCCCCCGCAACTTCCTCTCTTCGCTCTCTCTATTTATAACATCATTTTTTCTCCTCTCTAGAAGGAGAAGGCATTTGAAAGATTAAATGAAATGTGGACATTTTTGTGAGAATATAGAGCGAATAAAAACTTGGTGAATTCTACAAGATGGAAACATGAAAATAGTAAGGCCGGTGGAAGACAAATAGGAAATTGAGTGAATGTTTTGATATTAAGCAAGATGCGTTTCATCTACACGGTTGCTCGCTTTGTTTGTATCGCATGCAACTGCGTTACATGTATATGAGACATTCGAACATGGAAAGTCTGCAGAGAAGGGTGAAATTGGTGCGCTATACTAGAAGGTTAAAACACTATCGTGAAGTAAGAAGGGAAGATCTGTGTTAACAGTTAGAGAGAAGTCAGGTAAGCTAATAGTTGAAACAAAACAGATCCAAGAGAGATGGAAGGAATATATAGAAGAACTGTACGGTAAAGAACTTAGACCAACAAAGTTAAACATAGAAAGAGAACATGACGTAGAGGAAGGTAGCTTAGGTCCAGGCATACTAGACAATGAGATAGAAAGGGCATTAAGGGAGGTGAAACTAAAGGCCGCGGGGGTCGATAACATTCCTGCGGAACTACTAAAAGGCTTAGGAATTTGTGGAAGGAAGAGGCTATATGGGCTGATTCGTAGTATCTATGAGGAAGGAATCTGGCCGGAAGACTTTGTGAGATCAGTGTTAGTTCCTATTCCGAAAAAGGTAAAGGCTACGTCATGCGAGGACTAAAGAACAATAAGTTTGATTTCCCACGCAGCTAAAATTTTTCTCAGGATCATCAACAAAAGGATAAATAGTAGGGTAAATGATTATTCAGGGGATGTTCAGCTTGGGTTAAGGGAAGGGAGAGGGACGTGCGATGCCATTGCAGTAGTGAGGTCACTAATGAAGAGGAATATTGAATACCATCAGGACGCATTTGACTATTTCGTATAAAGGCGTTTGGGAGAGTGAATTGGAGAAAACTAATACGTATATTGCAGAAAATAGTAATAGATTGGAGGGACAGGAGGCTAATCCGCAACCTGTACATGTCTCCGACTGCTCAGGTGCGAGTGGGGAACGGGGAGTCCGGATGAGCACAGTTAGGAGAAGGTGTAAGGCAGGGTTATCCATTATTACCGGTGTTGTTCAACTTATATGTGGAGGGAATGCAAACGAAATCACGGGAATAACTGGAGAAAGGAAAGAAAGTGGGCGGGGATTTCGTTAAATCAGGTTTGCTGATGACCAAGCTCTAGTTTATCGGTCGGCCAAGGGATTGCAACTATTGATGAGTGAATTGTAAATTCAGTGCGATAGATATGGGATGAGAATCAAAATAAGTAAAACAAAGATTTTGCGGTCACAGAAAGAGAATTGCTACGCTTAAAATTAAAATAGGAGGGCAAAAACCAGAGCAGGTAGAACAGTTTACGTATCTTGGAAGAGTTTTGGACCGAAATGGTCAAGGTAGTGGGGATATAAGAAGAATTGTACTAGGGAAAGAGGATTTCAACGAGTAGGGAGTTGATGATAGGGACGTTGAGGAAATATCTTAATAAAAGACTCGTAAAAACTTTGATATGGATCGTAGTTATGTACGGCGCGGAAACATGGCTACATAAGCAGGATGATAGACGTAGATTGGAGGCTTTTAAAATGTGGGTGCGAAGAAGGATGGAGCAGGAGAACTGGACCGAAAGAAAACGAACGAGGAAATGTTAGGTATGGTGGGCGAGGAGATGGGTCCCTCGGAAGAATCATTAGGATGCAGGAAAAATGGAGGAAAAGAATATTTATCGGCAGTGAGATGTTGGAGACTAATAAAGGGGAGAATGTTAGGCAAACGAGGAAGGGGTAAGGATAGGACAGGGACGTTGGACGGACAGAAGGAAGGAAGGAAGAACACAGAGGAAGTGGCGCTTGTAGAGTAGTATGTTGGACTGTTTCTTGTAAGGAGTGGCAAGAGAATGATGTGGCAGTTTGTGTCCAACCAAAACCTACCTTAATCAGTAGATTACCTAATAATAAGAGTATGAGAGATTGTTACATTAATAAGGACATGATGCGTTCCATCAACCCCCTTCGCTTTGTTTATGGATAAATTTACGAGAGATGGTTGCATGAATAAGGAAATGATGGAGAATATTGATTCATACGTCTGTTTAAATGTCGAAGAGGACATTTAGCTTGGTAAGAGCCCACATTATTTATAGGCATCCGGAAAGAATTATAGTACAGTAAATTCAAAAGGCGAAATACATCATTTTCCACGTTGATGGTTTTGTATGTAATACCGGAATGTGTGTGAAAGAAGGCAGAATGGATGAGGCGATTAAAAAGCGAGCACTTTCTATCGCTTATGGCAATATGAGGGTGCAAATACAAAAATAGCTGTTTGTCCAAAGAACGAAAAATATGCTATAGCCTCCGACCTGTAATGCGGTATGGAAAATAAACTTAGGCATACAAGGAAAATGATAACTTTCGACCAGGTGTAGGTTATCTAAAAAATTAATAGATGGTTTCATCAGGAGGAGTTAACCAGGAATGTATTGAGTGAATGTGGTAGAAGAGACTCGAAGATCCGTGGTTCAAGTCCCGGTCAAGCAAACTTATTTACGGTTGTGATCTACTCGATTTCACCTTCTCCACCATTCCTGTGTTCATCTTTTATTTGTGTTCCTATCCCTTTCCCAAATATTTATATCCTCGTGAATGAATGTAATCGCCATATGGCGGGATTTCGTGTCTCAATGTCCGTGTGTGTTTATGTATGTGTATATATATAAACATACACACACACACACATCCCGTGTATTATTCCCATATCATGCACTCACAATTTCTCAGGCTTTTTCCTACATTTTAGAGGACAAAATCACAGTTATAAAATTACATTGATTTATGAGGTTTTTCCCGGGAGAAGTAGGCATACACAAGGATTCTATATTTATCAAAAGTGAACATTTTCGCACGGGAGTAATCAATCGTCTGCGGTTCAGACATTACTAGAAGATCGGCGATTGGTGATCCGACGCATGCGAAACTAAAACGTCACTTCGCGCATTAAAACGGCATGTGGTACGCTTTGAAGGCAAATTATGGTCAATTCTCAGAGTACAGTCAAATGATGTCGTCGATGACATTTGGAGAATATTATCTCATCCTATATCCACCAGAAAGGATAAACTTCAAGAATTCCATGAGGGACGGGACTAGCTGGCACGACTTAGGCGTCGAAAATACTTAGCGAGAGAGCCCGGCGGATAGGAGTTCCGAAGGCGATGTAGAAAGCGGGACACCCCACCTTGAATCAAAATGGAGGAGAGAGGAGGAGAAGATGAGCGGCATTAAGAAGAGAAGAGGTAACGATAAAAGAGGGGGCAGGTGGATGGAGGAAGGAGCGGCGGGATTAAACGGAGTGAGTGGCAGTTTGGAGCGAGGCCCAACGCAAGGGAGGACCCTAGGGGGATGAGGTGGAGGGGGAGATTGGGGGGTGGGGGAAGAAGCCGGGGATCCCTCTGTTGGCAGAGAACGACGGGCGGGAGACAGAGAGGAACGTGCACTCCCCGCTCGCTCGCAAATGGATGGCAAAATCATTAGATCAAGGGCACGACGGTTGTTACGACAGGATAATGCAGACTGGAAGAAAATGACGACAACAGGGAGGAGGAGCCCACAGGCAGGTCAAAGGGTGTCCTTGAAAATATTTTACCAACCACATTATCAAATCTACATCTACATATTTCCCCGAGTACCACCGCAAGGGGCGAGCAGCGAGGGTGGTAGGCCACATGCACAACTATTAGAACATATGGCATGCACATTTGAGTATATATTTGCTCATTTAGAAAAACACTCGTACACATTAACGCATACATGCCTCTTTGAGTCTAGTAAAAACCGACTCAATCATTAAATGCCTTTATATATGCAATTATATTTGGGTGCTTCGGTTTGATTTTGTTATGATTGCGTATCATCCGAGGGAAGAACGAATACTTGATTCTGTCGGTGAAGGCGTTTACCTTACTTACTTGTATGCTATCCCTATGGTCGAATCTACCAATATATTTGGTGCCATAATACGGTATAAGATATAATATAACAGCATGATCAGAAAAATGATAATATGAGAATAGCCATACTCAACTTAGCTACGAGGGACCCTGAACCTTGATTGCAAGCAAAAAATGGATCATAAACAAAGAACACACTCTGCAGCGCACACTGATTCATTTAAAATAATGCACAACGCGAATTTTTTACGCCTAGGTAATCTTTTGAGAAGTTGAGGTGTCCTCCTCATGATGATCGCTATGCGTGGAATCACGCGTTGCATTATAAATTAAAATAAATTACTAGGTAGCACAAAGTGTGTTTTTCAGAAAAATAATATTGTCCTAGCATGTTTCGTCGGGCACGACTGATTTAACTGATAATTACGCAAACAAAACAATCATCATTCTCCAAGTAATATTATCTGATAAAGAAGAAAAGTTTTATTTCAAGGCGCTAGGACTTCAACATTGATTTCATGAGTAATTAATGGCTATTCGAAAAAATAATAATAATTCCCCTCTGGCTAGCAAACGACAGGCAATATACAATATAGTGATATGGAAACACCTCTCCGTTAACAAATGCCTACACGTGTGTAGACTAACAAAATCAGTCCACACTAACGCTGGGTCTTTCGAAAACTGGAGTATGCTATGGGATACAAAGCGTAAAAATAAAGTGAAAGAACTCGTGACCCGGCCCATGCGTAAATGTCAATGAAAGAATTAACCACTGGGGCACCGAATAGGAATGCATTCTTTTCAAGAGAAGCCTCGGATGGAAAACGTTAAGGGAAGGAAAAAGAAGCGGAGGAGAGGGCGTGAGATAATGAGATCGACTATTCCCGAAGCCAATTGTCGAAGCGGAGGAAGCAGAAGGGAAAAATTTGCATGGGAAGCAACAAACGGCCAGAGCACTTCTTCCAAACGCTTGCGACAATGGCACCATTAAAGCAGAAGAGGGTGGCTTAATTGCTGGGGAACGACGCATCAAAAAAGAAATAGGCAAGCACTGTCGCTCGGTCCTAAAACCCGTGAGGAAAACGGGCCAGAGCACATTCATCCTGCCTTCTCTACACGACGGAAATATCAAGGAGCACCAGGAAGGGCGGGAACTCGCGCCGTAACGCAAAAGAAAAATAATAATAATAAAAGAACGTGGAGCGACGACGAGGAAACAGCAAATTATCGGATTCGATGAAATGGTAACACGGTGTGTTTAAAAGCGTATCGCATGCATAATTTGTTTAATGCGATTATCACGATATAATTAAAAAATAAAATAAAACTCTCCCGGGATATTACTGCGGGGTGCCCAATGATGACGTCTGTGAATACAAAGTGGCGAAGTGAGAACGGTTAAGTGCAGAAGTTCAACATCTCTTACGGCATTACAAAGGCGCGAGATACACCTAAAATTACGACTCGAAAGGACATCACGTACTAGGATACCGTTTAATCAGTAAAAAAATGAAGTGAATTATTGAAACGGCAAAAATATTCTACGGCGGCCTCAGCCAAAGTTTTTAGAACAAAATAATTTCCGGCCGTAAATTTTGAACCAACAAAGATGTAGGTTTACAGCATCAGACTTCGAGTAGTAGTAGTAGTTTTTAGGGGAGGCGACCGACAGCTAAGGTCATTTGCGCCATAGGGGATGGACAGGAAAGGATGAAGGGTGGAGAGAAACCCGGCGTCGGCATTAGCCTACTCTTTACGAAAGGCGCCAAGGGGTCCGCAGCTTAACGTCCCATCCGACGGACGCCGTACTCACTCAAAGTGCCCTCCACAGAGCACCTCAAGTAGGGATCAAGATACCTCTGAAAAATATTCAACACCGCCGGGATTTGAACCCGCGCCCTCAGGGTGGGAAGCCAATCAGACTTCGAATACGATTTCAAAGACCAGTATGATACTTCCGAAACACTGTAAATAATATGTTTATAAATATTTCTATCAGAATACCTTTTAATAATGTTTCTATTTAGAATAATAATAAATAACACTTCTAAAAATGGGGGGGGGGGAATAAATTACCAAATATATAAAAAGAACTAGAAATGAATTTCGGTATTCGCTGGTTCTAATATATAGATTTTTAATATGTAATATGATATTTTTTAGGCCTTTTTATTTGACGGTATACCGAGGGGAAGCATGCTAAATATACAAAAAATATTTCGTTTGGAAAAATTAGGTAAACAATACAGAATGTCGTTTTTTTCTCTGGGACAGTGCTCAACCCTTCAAAATTCATTACACAAGGGGAAGTGCTTGATTTCATTTCATCCTATATATAAATTTTCTGACGCAGGAGATAGTCCGGCTGAGAAAATAAAAATAAAGGAACGATAATGTTTTCTGGCCTGCGTAGCCTTCAAAGAAATTTAATTTATAAGGTGTTTTCTTAATTGTTTTCATGAAATGTAGTTCAAATCGTTTTACTGTGGCGTGACAAATATGCAGGCATTACCAAACTGGGTTAGTGTTCAGTATGTACCAATTATTTAGCCGCTACATTAACTTTTATTGTTAGGAACTCAATTACGTTTTAATAGTCAATAGCAACTCCCAACAGCAACTTCTATTACCGGCTGTATCTCAATAGAGGTATTGGACGGCCCGAGAAGAGATAATTGTAACGTAAGTATATACACCTTTGAAATCAAATACCTAACTTCAACAACTGGATAAGGTTAATATTCACATCAACATGGAGGTATGAATACGAGGTTAAATTACAAATCCAATTCTGAAAATACGAAAAAATACTCATAGGTCATGAAAGTCAATGGAGCATAATCCGTCCATTAAGAACAAAATACACAAAAAAGATTGTTCTAGCTGAATTTCCCTCTTGATACTCTCATCGGAAATGGTTTCTCCAAATCATCTTCGATGTACTCATGAAATTTCAGACGTGTGCTTTCATTTATTCGTAATTCACGTAATTTCCTTCACTCAGAGATTCAAGGGTTCACCCTGGAATTAATTTAGATACAAAACATCATACCAAAGTCAAATAATATGATAATTAACGACACCAATATGAAACAATTTAATGATGAAAAGAGGTGGGTTTCAAATGATCTTGCTTTTACGGTGCTAAACCTGGGTTTTGGACTAATATCAGTCCCATGCGTGAAATGTTGAAAATCCATAAGTGGAAAGCTTTATACTAAATAATTTTTCTTTTGAAGTTCATATTCGTATTGAAAAATTAGGAAATATTAAATATTTGATTATACAATTGAAACAAATAAAATATACATTCTACACCTTCTAAGTACAATTTCAAATTAAATATCATTCCCTAATATGAGTGAACTGTATCCAATGATTGCAATTTAGGTAATAAAACAGACGTACCAATATCTTTCCAACGGATTGGCGTGTATCACGACAGAACACACTTACCTGTAAAAATGAAAGAAAAAATTATGAACATAAATTACAGTAAGTTCTAAGACATTAACTCTGACAGTTAGCCACGAAGACACTAAAAATAAAATCACTCTATGATAAACACGACAACGAAAATCACAAAACACAAACCTCAAAAATGGCAATAAAATCATTTAAATAATCAACAATGTCAACATCCGAGGTCATTACTTTTTCGTTTAATTCATTAAGCACTGTTCTATTTCAGGATTAATTACTAAATTGATTTATTTCTGACGATCGAATTACAGCTGATACTGAAATTTCTTTATTCGTTTAGTAGATATGTTATATCCTTATTCGTCCTTATCGGTAACAAAACACTTATGCACTGCTTTACAATTCATCTAAAATTATGGAACTAAATATCTCAAAGAGATGGATGGGAGGCATCATGTTTCAATTCTACATAAGCATCATGTTCAACAAAAATATTCGTATGTTAACTCGGCACTCATCTTTCCTGTTTCTGTTAGAATATCACTGATTTCGCGATTCATCTCTATTCCATTTAGTTATAACGTTTCCCAATTCTCATTATTTATCAAATGATCAATTAATGCCCAAACTCATGCTGTTCATTTTTAATAATATGGAAGCCTTTACATAAACTTTTTTATGATTATTTTCATTTATTTAATTTAGTACTCAACAACGCTCAATTCAGGTAGATTCAGAAGAGGATTTAAACTCTTGCATTTCCCGTCTGCATTTCCTAGGTAGATGCAAGCCATATTTCAGTAAATCATTTTAAAAAATGCAAACAATTATCTTGACGGTACAGTTATCCACAATAAACGGGCGTAGGTAATCATAGCACGTCTATAATTCCTATTTTTCATATACTATATTTTCATTTTTAGTCTGACGTGATACATTAAAATATTTATATTTTATCCATTTTAACCCCGTTTATACGATCGTATTGCGTTAGTTAAAATCATTAGCGATGAAAATAGTTCCCATAAAAATTGTCCGATAAACTTCAAGGGATAACTTTTAGGGGAACAAGTTATTTTGTTAATTGACTTTATTCATCCACCTTCTTATTCTAATTTTATACATTTACAGGTATCTGAAATAGTGTACGCTATTTTGCGTGGCTACTCCCAACAAGACAGAATGTATCCCGATTCTTAATATTAGCATTCTGATGACAGTATGGCCACGAACTAACTGTAATGGCTAACCCAGCCTATTTCAAAAGGAAATGACAACAAAACAATACAATCCAGCCGGCTTCGCTATTTACTTAAGATTTTGACGGATTCGCCGGGAAGTACCAGCATCCTACTATCTCGCGAGCATGGTTGAATGATTCCACGAAAGACAACGGCTATATACAGACTGCACGGGGAATCAAAGAATTTCTGCACAGACAACGTCTCCACCCCGATAATACCCCTACTCTCCATTCAACTGATTGTGTGTGAGAGAGAGGAGGATGGAGGAAGAAAAGGAAAACGGAGTGACCCAGCTGTCGGCCACTAACCCTTTTCATTCCATTGATGGCTCAAGAGCGTCCCCGAGGAATAGGCTACGCGACGTGATCCACAGATATCTCTCTCCCTTCAGGAACCAGCGCGAGCGCCACTCACCCCGTCCAGGGGATATTTCAACCACCGCCTGGCGCGGTGGCACGATGCGGAGGGGGGAAGCAGGAGGAGCGGGGGAGTTAGTGGCTCAGCACCCCGTGGGCCTAGCCGATACTACGTCAGAGAAAGAGGGAGGCGAGGAGAATAGTATGTGGAGTGAGGGAGTGGGAGCGATGGTGGTACTCCTCTCTCTCTCTCTCTCTCGAGGTGAGAGAGTGGGGAGTTAATGGACCGGGCGAAAACAAATAGTCCTGCAAGAACGGACTTGGAAGGAAGGAAGGAAGGAGGGGGAGGGGTAGGAGGGGCGGTGGAAATGGCACGAATCCGGAGAGGGACGAGGGTGGAGGAAGAGGGGGGAAGGATGAGGAGTAAATTTGGTAACCTCCACCTCACATTTCCTCCTTGGGACTGCCAGGAGGCTTCGGCCGTTGTTTTTCCGAGAGATGAAAACGGGAGACAACATGTATCGAGATAGCCTGCGCGCACACGTCAATCCGCGATGAGAGGCTTTTAGGCCCTTAATATGCAATCATCCTCTCCACCACATCTCCTAACCTCCCACACGACCACCCACTCGCCATTCCTCCACTCCCTCACAAGGGATTCAATGTTTATCCTATCTCTCCTCCACTCTCTCAGTCGCCCTGCCATTATCCTATTATCCATTCCAGTTCTCTTTCAATTTATTTTTCAGACAAAGAGGTCTTCTTATCCTTGTCATCGCATTGTTTTGCGGATGAAGCCCTACAAACCAGACTTTTTCCTCCGAACTAGTTTCCTTTCCAAAACTCCCTAGAAAGTAACTTTCCGATTAATAGTTCACGCCTGGCAGGACGACTCGAAATTCCACTAGAATCTCCTTCCCAAGCTGTGGGCCAACTTAGATTAGGTTAAATATACTAGTTCGAGCTAATTTGAGCATTTTTATACCCAATGTTACTTGAAAATTATGGTTACCTTACTTTTCCCCATTTTAAAACGTAAGCATTCCCATTTTATACGGAGTTTTTTGCCAGACACACCGAAAATTACACAGCTATTTATGAGTTTGAAAAATTAGAGGCATAAGTAATGGACCGAAGAAATAGTTTGATTACGGATTCCTCACAAATTGAATAGTAATAAGTAATTAAAAGTCACACGCAAACTAATCGCTGTAATCCAACCAGGCACTTGAACAATACTACGAGGGTCATCCGGAAAGTAGTACCCGTTCGTGAAATAAAGACACAAAAGTAAATATTAACAAACATAAAAAATTTTATTTGAAAGAGGATACTTTAAACTACTTCTCAACATAATCTCCAAGCAAATTAAGGCATTTGTCATAACGTGTGACAAGTTTCTGTATTCCTGCTGCATAGTCCTTCGCCGCCAGCTCATTGAGATACAGGGTCACTCCTTCTTTAAGTTCTTCATCGCTGTCAAATCTTTTTCCTGCCAAAAAGTCTTTAAGCTTTGTAAAGAGATGAAAATCTGAAGGGGCCAAGTCCGGGCTATACGGTGGATGGTCGAAAGTTTCCCATTTGAATTGCTGCAAAAGTTTTTGTGTTATCCCAGCTGCATGAGGCCTGGCATTGTCATGAACGAGAATGACACCAGTAGACAATAGACCTCGCCGCCGATTTTGTATTGCCCGCCGTAATTTCTTTAATGTTTCACAATACGCATTGGCATTAATAGTGTCTCCACGGGCCATAAAATCAATAAGCAATACACCTCGTCGATCCCAGAAAATGGTTGCCATGAGTTTCCTGGTGGACAGAACTGTCTTGAATTTTTTTGGTTTGTTTGGTGAATGAGCATGATGCCACTCCATTGACTGTCGTTTACTCTCAGGTGATGCATAACAAACCCATGTTTCGTCACCAGTAATTATGCGAGTCAAGAAAGAGTCTCCTTCATCAGAATAACGTCCCAAAAACGTCAGTGCTGCAGCCATACGCTTGGTTTTGTGCTCATCTGTAAGCTTGCGAGGGACCCATCTTGCACAAATTTTTGCATAATGCAGATGGTGTTTAACAATTTCATGAACAATTGTTCGAGAAACATTGGGAAAATGCTCACAGATGTCATCAATTGTGACGCGCCGATCGTTCCTCACGAATTCGTCAACTGAGCTCACCAGTTGGTCTGTAATGACAGACGGTCTCTCCGAACGCTCATCGTCGTGTGTGTTCCCCCTCCCCATGTTGAAGTTGCGACACCACCGCCGAACAGACGACTCGTCCATTACATTGTCTCCATACACCTCCTTTAATTGGCGATGAATATCACATGGGCGAACGTTTCTTGCATTGAGGAATTTAATCACTGCCCTCACTTCACAACTGGCGGCGTTCTCAATTTTTTTAAACATTGTAAACAATCACAGAAACAACACAGGCAATGCTAGCGTCACGCAACTTGGCTCAGAGAAGGCAGACAAGCCACTGAAGCTATCTGACCTCGTCCAGCGGCTACTCGCGTCGTCAGCACTTCATGCGGCACGAACGGGTACTACTTTCCGGATGACCCTCGTATGTTTGAAGGAAATAAAATAATAGATGACCATGAAACCGTCCTAAAAATATAAAGGAGGAGTAATATCTCTCACCAAGCGCTCACTGTTATTTCGCCTCTCCTCCCTTCTAATTTCACTCCCTCACACTGTCGACCCCTTTAACCTATCATGCAAAAACTTCACCACCCAAGCTTTATCCCACCTTTCAGTAAATTAAAATTTTCCCCTGTCCATGCTTGGTTCCCGTTGTTATTGTTATACTGTTATTGTCTTTTGTCCTCTTTTATGTTTGTTATATTTTTCACTGTAAATTGGCGCCACTGCTGTATGTGAACAATGTTTTAAAATAAAATAAATAAAATAAAAAATATTATGCTAAGGACTCACTTACTTAAAATATCAAGCCTTCAACAATGATATAAAGGAGGTGATTTATTATTGCAGCTATCAAGAATCAGTGAACGCATCCTTATTCAGAGGAATGTTACTGGAATCACTTCATTATAGTTTTAAATTGGAAGGGTAAGCGGGAGAAATTGTCCTTATTAAGAGTAATTAGTTGCGGTTAAATATTACAACTTGATTTCATGCACGAGCCGACCTTGAGCTATTGCAACAGGCGATTACACCATTACGTATTACGGAACTAGTTGACGCGTTCCTAGCTTGGAAAATCCGATCCCACACATGCCAGATTTCGTTAGCCGGTCATTCTTCCTGATACAGTTTCCCGTCACTTCCGCTTCGGATATGACGCCCTGAGTCCGTCTGCTTTGGACACTTCGGACGTGACCTTTGAAACACGAATCCAATCGGATCTCGAATCGAATCGCATTACGCCATATCCCATCAAAGCGTTTCCACATTGCGCTCGAGGGACAATGCCAGGTGTCAAACAATATTTGTCCAACTCCCCCATTCACTCTCGCCACGGAACAGTGTGTATGGCTTGAATGGTTAATGGATCACATGATACCTTGGTCAAACAATGGTCACACCCTACTGCCCCCTTTTCAGCGCAGCGCTGGGTCTCCGCAAATGCCAATGAACATTTTATCACAGCGAATATACATCGAGCTTCCATGCCAAATCCAGGCAGAGACGAATTGCTACAGAATTTGGAAGCAACAGAGGTATAAATATGCTTCTCGCAGCTGCAGGCCAGCTATTTGTCGTCAGTGCAGTTATTTCAGAATGAAACTCTTACTTCTCAATTATTTTTTACGCAATGCGACATTTTTTAAAAAGAAATATTATACGGACTAATGGGGATGAAATTTCAATGAGAGGAAATCAGGGTTGAATAAAAAACTTAATGGCATATTTTAGACATAATATTCTGCCAAAGGGAACAATGGAAGAAAGACTAGTGCGAAAAAATTACAAAGGAAGACCACATACGGAACGCAATAATCATGTGTTGAAATAAATAGAAGAATTAAAATGTAATTAGATGGTATAATCGGATAAACAGTAGTAGAAAACAAATTGTAGTCGGGACTTATGACAACGCGACATTTACTTCAAACAAGAATACTTCATATCGCGAGCACTGTCAACATATATTCATGAAAGGACGACTGGTCTTAAAAATCCTTTGCGTGCCCTCCAGCCTTCGTGCCAAAAACAGGACAATACATTATCAACGAAGTCGAGATTAATCAATTTCTTTTATCCTCAAATCGAAATGACATTCGCTCATAATGACCTAAATTGGGTGGACTCTACAGGGCATTCAAATGGATTCCGGGAAGTTAGTTACACATTTGAAAGCACCTAATGACTATATGCCCCAAATCTCATTATGAACAACTTTCTTTTCTTAGAAATCCCCTTATGAAAGAATCAATTAATTGCACGGGCTTCGTTAGATATCTGGTCTTATTTAACCACGTATTTATTTATTGAAAACCCCCCAATAATTGGCCAGAAAGATAAAACATGACCTCACGAAACCAAATATGTTATAAAAAACCCTAGCTACTTTAGTTCTTGCATTTTATTTTTTTCCAATTGTTTCTAGATTAATGTTTGCCTTTCTGGTATCAATTAAATACTGAAATACTTTAAAAAGCCTCAAGGAAAACTCTTCCGTAGAATTTAAAAGTAAAGGAAATAGATGAATAAATAAAATGACCACATACAAACAAAGTTGCCGACGAAATCCACGGATATTTCATGCAATGATTTTTTGCTGCATACATAAAGGCGTATTTTGGTGTAAAAATTGAGGATAAAAATTCATTTAGGGCTATATACCCTGCTTACATGAAAGTTGAATCAAGATGCATTCCATCACTTTATACGCCCGCGGAGCGTATCGCCGTTTTTCCATAATGAATGACTGGTCATTAAATCATTCGCACATTGCCTATCGGCGTTCGTCCAATATTGACAGGGATATCATGAATTTGGCAAATTATTACCCGACGGGGACAGCTGTTCACGGAAACCCTTCTTCTTCGGCATTCGTTAGAGAACGTTTGTGACTATAAATTCCACAAACGCCAAAGAAAAATATTACTTGTCCACATTGCGGGCACCGAACGATGCTTGGCAGGGGAATGAAACAAATTTCCATTCCAATTAGCGGTCGTTACTTCTGGATATAAATCCAGCTTTATAAACCAGATTGTATTCTCCCCTGTTTTATTTTCATTTTTACCGAAACATAAATATAAACTGCTGGCACAAGTTCTAAATTGCGTTAATAATAGAACAACGGCATGAGAGCACCAAAGGCTCCACCCGGTTAAAAATCTACAAAATGAGCAGATTTCAAATTCGAATGAGAAATGTCACGAAATATATAAAAATCAGACACAAATCAATAGTTCTTTCATTTCATTTCCTGATATACGTATTTTTAGGCATGATTCAGGATTTGTCTGCTTCTCCAATGTTATCGATATTGCGTCAATTGAGAGGAAATTTAAAAGAAAACAATCAGCTAGAGTAGAGGTCAGCACTTCGCTGTAACCAATAAGCGTCCCTCTTGACCGTCTCACCTGGCACAGCCCTCAAATCACACCGGCACATCGTGCCCTAACCCACTACATCGGTGCAATGATTAGTTTACAACGTCTCATTGCAAAAGTCTTGAGAGGTAATCTTCGATCAGATTTTCGAGTTAACGCTATCCAATACGTTATTTCTACCCGCAGCATACGAAGCTCCCTGTGCCTCGCGGCCACGGATCTCGCGCTCCAGCACCGACGATTCGTGGTAGGTTTTCTTGTTTCGTAACGCGGTATTTCCAACCAAAGTAACGAACCCGAACGTTTCTTTAATTTATGACGGCGTGGTAGACTAGTTGGCACAACGTTCGTCTACTGACCCAAGGCTCCCGCGTTCAACTCCCGGCTGATAACTTAGGACAATACCGTATACAAAATACAAATGGTGGGATACTCTAATTAATTGACCTTCATCGGAAACCAAAAGGTGGCATAGGGAAATTAAGTGCTCCCTTAATCTGAATGAGCAGATTTTACATGCCTAATGACAATTCGGGATGAGCCGTAAGAAAACCAACATTTTCTGATTAGTGTGGAATGATGGATCCCGAAATTTAAACAACAGGACCAAGCTATTCGTTATCCATCGCGTTGATGAAGTTACCGCTAACGTGCACCCGTTGTTTGGGTCCATGGCCGCAACCCTGGTTCGAATCCCGACCACCGAGGTGGGAAATGTTTAGTGGCATACCGCCGCTATGATTGCACAACCGAGTACGTATAGATCGCTTCGAGTGAACAAGGCCTACATGAAACTCAACGAAACATTCGTTTACAATTAAATGAGGCGTCCATTGGAGTCGTAGCCTGCGATTCAATGTCTTTGGCTGAAGGAGTTAATCATTTTGACTCGATAGATGGAACAAAAACGGCTATTTCACTCGACACCTTATGATCTAATTTTTCCGTAAGAGACGCTCAGGGCCGTGCCCATCGGATGACACGCTCAACTGAGGGTTCCTCTGCGTGTACTCTTATGTGTAGACTCTGACTGATTTAGGGGTTCTCTCAGCCCCCTCCTCTTTTTCTTCGGAATTGTACTTCGAACAAAATGAAACCCTTATCACTAATGACGCAAATGACCTCGGCTGTCAAGTCTCTTCCACTGGCACCTTCCTACGAGCACCAATACACGCTAAAATCCCCATTGTCGACGATGTAGGCATGGATAAGAAGTAAGGATCCCTCCCCAGCAGTTACTCCAGCCTTCCTTTCTACACCACTTCTTTTCGATTCACCACAGTGGAGCTGAAATGCACGGATGCGACATGGGAATAAATCACGGCAACACCGGTCTCGTTTCCTCCACACCGTCCATCAATCGAGAGAGCCCGGACCCCTTGGACCGACCGTCCCCACCTCTCCACACCTCACCCCCCTCTCACCCACATCCAGACCCTCCTCCCCGTCCCACTTTCCTCGCGCCTCCGGAGAGAGAGAGAGAGGAAAAACCTGTTCCCCACGCACCGCGCGGGCATGACTGAGGGGCATGAATTTTATTAACGTCTATTTTTCTCTCCTTCCTTCGCGATCCGCCTCCACCTCCGATATAATTGACGGAGCACCGCGATATCCCTCCCGCCTCGCTCGCGGCTCGTCCCCCTCTCGCTCCCTCCCCCAATCCCCAAGCGGCCTCGCTCACGCATTCGATGCCGATGCAATTCATTGAATCGAGACGCGGGGTGTTGCGTGTGTGTGTGAATGTGTGTGGCCGAGAGGAACGCAGTTTTGCGGAGAACGCGCATTCCACATCTCTCTTCCAGCCACCGCCTAACTCCCCCTACCCTCTCCATCCTCTACCCACATCCGCTACCATTGTTTCCCCGACCTTTGGCGGCGCGAGCGAACTGGGCTCGAGTGATCAAACCGACGAGGGGTTACCCCAAACCGGGCACAGCGGCGGACTGGGGGAAGCGAAAAGTGAATACCAGAGTTAAATCTCGATTATTCGTGGGCGGATTAGCAGCTAAAGCAACACAGAATAAAGAGAGACGACTTTTCAGGGGCTGGTACCAGAGGCGAACATCCTCGTCACGTCACACCGCAATTTATTGATGCTTTCAGCTCTCCAAGTAATCGTTTCCTGCTTGTGTTACAACGACTACGATACTCAATTCAAAAAGCATATCCTCCTGGAAACCTAATCATGCCCTCTATGGAAATTCGATTTTTTTAAATTGCCGGATTCCATTAAAATTTCATTTTATTACTTCAGCAATAATCCGAAGAAATTCAGGTTTTGGCGGTTCAGTATAATTATGAATATTAAACAGCAACAAGTACAATCACAAACACCCAAACCATAATAAATGGAGAATGTCCAACCAAGTTGGGAATCGAATCTACGACCTCTAGGTTCGCGGGCGAGGACCTTAACCCGCCGTCATCATGACATGAAAGGGCATTGGCAATGTAGAGATTTCCATGGAAGCCTCAAACATTTCTACGAGTTAATTGGGTCACATAAGTGGCTTTCTTGTAGGGCTCTTTCTCGGTATTTTACCAATGCATACAGTTATCTTCCGATGGCCCCCTGAACCAACTGCGAAAATATCAGGTAACGTTATCTCTTTATCAATAACTAGGTCAGAAATTCTGAGCACATGAAGGTAAGTCTCAGTTATTACGAACCAGAATAAGTCTAGGGTGCAGTGACTAGGGATACAACCAAACTCCTGAAATACGCTTGTGATACGTTCATTTAATTTTTGTTATGGCATGGTCGTTCTTCCCCTGATTTTTCCTCCTGGTTCCCTGATATTATTTTCAGGCATTATACTTTAACTTACATAAAGAGCCGCTTCATGCTACGTGCGCTTCGAAATTACAAAGTGTTTATGAACGTATATACTGCAATAATTTCAATTAATACTTTAAAATGCCGCAATAATGATTAGAATCTAGTTAAAAACAACTTCACGTAATTACCAGCTTCCAAATCACGTAATTACCACAGATAATCGTGATTCGAAAGTAGGAAAATCCCAATACCTCAGTATCAGAGAGCGGAACCTGGAGACGAGATTAAATGGCATGAAACTAGAGAGAACGAAACGATACCGGTATACTCGGGGTCAATTTTGTAGGAAGGATCAATGGCCACTATGCCGCAGGGGCGAGACCACGCTCTCGCGATAATGGGCAAAGAAGAGATGAATAAAGGCACGCCTAAGAACGGGAGGGCCTCGCAAGGATGAACGAATAAGAGCGATTATATGTCTTCCGGCCGAGTGAGCTTCAAAGGATGATATAGAGCAAGGCGGAGTCCATAGGGAGGACGGAGATGGCGATCAAACCTCTAGCACACTGAAACACTGAGAATGACCAAAAACAAAACCAAACCCAATAGTGACTTCTTCGGATTTTTAAATCAGTAGGCCGACGCGATTTATAGTATTGGAATGCGGTTTAGTTTCGCACGCATTTGTGGGAACCGATTTAAGAGAAGCATGGATTCACTTTGATGGTTTGCTCGTGACATTGCTTTAACGTAATTCGGGCGCTATGATTTTCAACAGCATCGACTATGATGTGAAACACACCATGAAGTTACCGGTTACCCAGGTAAACAAACTCTCCTTAGAGTCAATCACTTATTTTTGGGATGACTGGTTTCCACCGATGGCGTGCTTTCACTTCGCACTCGAAAGAAAAGAAATGAGCGCGGACTCTCGTTCGGGCTCGCTCCGCATCAAAAGGAAACTACCTCGCTCCGTTTAGATTAACATCAGCGACCCGAAAAAAAAGTATCGTTCAGTTAACAAGTTACAATAATTACCCGAAGATATAGGCCACCAATCATGCTCTGTCAAACCGTTGGTGAACAGCATACGGCCAATTGAGCCATTCATCCCACTATGACACTCAAGATTGTTGAAGTAGAGCAGTTTTAAATGTTTCGAGATTGATGAAAGATCATGCATTACTTAAGGCGGTTGAAATAATTCCGAAATAGTGACTTGAGGTGGTCTCGCGCAATAATAACGAACTCCAAATCACACGAAAGGTGAGCCGTCTCATATTCCAAGTCACCAGTTTTCAAATAGTTTATAGAGGGAGTAACATCAAATAACCTATGCATAATGGACCAAGGATTATAATGCGAGAAGTTTCAGAGGAAAAAATACCTTTCACCAATATCGGAATTCGAAGGTGGATTCTTTGAGTTCCAGCCGAGTGTTTTCGCCAGTATGACACCTTCGCTTTGCCTCACAGTTAATATTTTTAAGAATTTTAAAGGAAAAAATGCCAGGACAAATTAATGCACCTAAAATTTCACAAAGTTATGGTGATTTTAAGCATGAAATTTAATAAAATTATAGATTAAATCTATTATTATTATCTTTTTTTCATGTATGGATAGAGAATGTCAAAAAGCATTTTCATCCCAGCAACCAGCGATGATAAATACAACTTCTTAATTTCAGCTACTTTCATTTCAGTTAGTCTCATTCACTGTGTGGTTCACGCGAAATCTTGAGGACATACCAACTTGCCCATTTCTAAAAAGAAGCTTCTCACCACACTTAGCATGCAGTTTTCCCTCAAATTATCAAGTTAACAGTTTATCTATATCAAAACCATGGTTAGTTTGAAGATATTAATGGAGTGTGCGGTGTGTTTGTTGTTTGTGGTTGACAACAGTTTACCAGCAATTACATTTTGAAACTTTGGTTCGTACCTTAACAAATTATTCTGATTAACGCAACGATTTAAGCAATATTATTATAACTGAACGAGACTGCAATGACTCGGAAGAAGTTCATCTATCCAGGAATCGTCTCGTTTCCGTGACCAATTTAAGTTTTGATATCTTTCTGTTCAATATACATATACCATGTGAGATCAATTTTAAAATCAGGATTATTTCTGAAATGAATGCTTAAGCCAAAACAGGTGGAATAGGCTATGACTGAACAAATCGCCAATAACATTGCGAAATTCTTGCATTATTACAAAACTAAAACTCACGACTCCCATGATTAATTTATTCGATGGTACAACCGGTTTCAGCCGCTAGTTCATCATTAGGTAAGCTGCCTTTCCTATACGGCGTGCATCTTTTGGCAACCATGTCTCACACCCCTTATCCTTGTAACAAAGCGCTCAGTTCCACGGTCTTTTCCTGGGTAAAATTTAGCTCCTCCTCCACGAGCATGACACCAAAGAAATATAGTATCTTATCATCTACTGAGTTTCTTTCAATTTAGGAAGTCGAAATTAACTTCAGAGGTACGAATAATACCGTTATATATCCTTTGCAAGTTATTCGATACAATTAAATACTTTTTGCTTCTGTAAACAGTGAACGAGGCACAGTCGTGGTTATAGTAAACAACGCACAAGTAGAGTAGTTACGTTCTCTTGAAGAGTAATAGATTTCGCGTGGATATTGCTGCATTTCCATTACAGCTGTAGATCTCATTTAACATGAATGACAACTCTAATACGCCACAACTTTGAGTTACATGGATTTCTTGCGCTGTTTTGATAAATCTTCAAAAAATAAAAACAACTTGGTAAACCTCTCCACAAAGCGTTAAAATAACTTAAGTTACAAAATAATCATTTGACGCTGGAGTTGATGACCTTCCTTTCCATTGAATCCGTCACTATTGCAACGCTTATTTAAATGATCGAATATATTCTCTTGATCAAATTAAGAAAATACAAAAAGGATAAAATTCTGAAATTAAAATTCAAATGGCTGCTACATTTACGTATACACATCTTATTGGTGGTTAAGGACATCAATGAATGAGCCGCCTCTGAGTTCTGTATAACGCTGCTGAATGAATTGTGAGGAATTAAATTTGTGGAGGAACTTAAATAATGCGGATATATGATAGCTATTAATCGCTCTATAACTTAAGGGAATCTTCTTAAAACCTCGAACTTGAACGAAAGAATGAGAGGGCAGGGGGGAAGAAAGGGATTCTTGGTAGGGATGGCTGTGATGTGGTTACCTTTTCCTCTTCAGGTATTTCTAGGTGTTATTCCCTTTTTTAATACATTTTTCTAGACGGCTACCCTTAAAAATGCAATTTTGCCCGTAGAGTGAGCGCGGAAAATGACAACAAGAACCACGACAAGGTTATTTTATATTCGTGTCTTGTAAAGAAAATGAATGGAAATGTCACGTAGCCTCGTGCACTAAGGTTTACTGTTTCTACTTTGCAACCTGCAAGAGATTTTTCTGGCGATAAAAATCTGAGCTATTATACCATGAGCATACAGGGTTCGTCCGGAAAATAAGTGTACTGAGCTCAGGAAAAAAAATTTATTACACTTTTACATATCTTAAGCTAATATTCCTCAAAATAGGACCCTTGTGAGTCGATACACTTGTTCCAGCGGCGTTCCCATTCCTGGAACGCTCCCGCGAAGGCATCATCGGGAACCTCTCGAAGACACGTCGTCACGGCCTCTTTGACGGCGTCCAAAGTCCCGTATCGCGTTCCTTTCAAACTCCTCTTTATCTTCGGGAACAGAAAGAAGTCCGGTGGTGCCAAGTCCGGGCTGTAGGGCGGGTGCGGCAGCGTTGCCACGCCGTGCTTGGCCAAGAAGTCCGACACGACAAGCGCGGTGTGAGACGGCGCATTGTCGTGATGCAGCCGCCAGATGTTTTTGATCGCTGGCCGGACGCGGGCGACTCGTTTTCGAAGATTACACTGCGCTGCTATCATCCGAACACTAAGACGATGATCAGAGTTCAGTACATCGCGAACTTTTCGCACATTTTCGTCGGTGAGTGTCGTTGATGGGCGTCCAGGCCGTGGTTCGTCGTCGACCTCTTCTCTGCCCTCCACGAACATCTTGTGCCACCGAAAGATCATGTTTCTGGACATGGCTGACTCCCCGTAAGCCTGGTTAATCATACCGACAGTTTCGGTAGACGATTTCCCAAGCTTTACCGCAAATTTGATGGAATAACGCTGCTCCAAAAACTTCGGCATCTCACTCGGCAGCGTCGCTTGCCAACATACCCCCCTCCAATCGCAGCCCGTCAGAGCGGTGCTGGGCGCGCCTGGAGCGGCGGGAAAAAATCAGTACACTTATTTTCCGGACGAACCCTGTATATAGTCTGCTTATTAAAGTTGTTTCCTTAAGCCGAATCCATAGGTTGGATTGGAAATTAAGATCAAAGGAAGAAACTAACAAGCAAAAATTGAAGACAGCCCTACAGGGAAAATCTCAAATGTCAATTACTTGCACGTCACATCAAGATCTCGATAAGCTCAAGATGCTCAAGATGCGAGCGTATTAGTCGTGCGACGACAAATTAAAGTCATCTTGTTTTCCCTCTCCGATATAACACACTATTTTAGGCTTTGCAGAGTGGAAATTCTCCATCAATAGAGAAAAAAAGTAATATATTTTGCTTTTTCCAATTAGTAAGGATCTATTATTACGACTTATGTTTCAACCGTATATGTCATCTTCAAATCCTGTAATGTCTTTCCAGAACAAAGTATTTTTATCCCCCTCTCCTCAAAGGCTGAAGACACAATAAATGGAGAAAACTCAGGCCATTGATTCGGAGGAATTAATTACGAATAAAAAAGTACCTGAGATATCTTTTGATAAAGTTTACTGTAGGCAATGTTTTATCAGACCGAACGAACGTATTAAAAAAAAGACGAAATAAAAATCATGACTTCAAAATCCTAGTTTCAAAGGGCACGAGCAAGCAATAAAATTAATTAATACTGAAAACAACTTCTGACTAACAATATCAGCCACTTGTGCGAGTTTGGTAAAGAAATAAAAATAACATCACAAACAACACATAAGACAAAATGAAAGAGTTTGAGCGAAAAATTTAGCAATGATTGAATACCCGTTTGCCAAGCGTTGCACTGATTGCACGTCGCAGCTTTTTATACTAGATCTGCAAAGCGACCGAAATTCACGAGCGGCCGCTAATTATGCCGACTGGAACTCAACGAATTTCTCTGCTCAGCGATGTTTATTCCCATTCGAATTTATCAGACTCGCGGATTCATTTAATTTTCCGACCATCGCTTACGGGTTCGACATGGGGAGAGACATAAAACATGCATCTGTCCGCGATGGCCATCACTCAACCGTCTCCCGAGGCAATCACGACCACGGTGAAACGGGCGTATGAAAGGCAGCTACACTCGACAAGACTCCCCCCTCCCGCCATATATATATATTACGGATTTCACGAGATGGTATTTTTAAGGACAGAGCCAAGTAGAGAGCAGTCGTGCAGCATTAACTACATCATCGCACATGACGGGAACGTCATGTCCCCGGCAGCTGGAGTGATTTAAAAGCCTATAAAACACTCGCAAACGATTCTTTAACGACCCGTTTTGTTTCTCCTTTTTTACCGTTCCATTAATTTATGCTGGCAATTATAACCCTGTCCCTCCCTCCTATTTAATCCCAACCCCAACCCGTAAGCCGTAAAAATGAAATTCGAAATATCAAGTGCGCGATCTGTCATTCGCAGAGGCAGCATGATAATTTCCAGGATTAACGGAGATAAATTGCGCCTAAAATTCCCCAGGTGTGTATGTGTGCACCCCACTCGGTGGTTGTGAAGCCGCATTGGAAACGCAAATGGGATTAGCGACATTATAAACTATATTTTGAAAGAAGACGGAGTATAAAATAAGGAGGGGCAGTCCCGAGGAAATAAAAGATGGTTCTTTCCGGGAGAAAATATTAACTCTCAGTAACGAGAAACGGCAACAGAAAAAAACAGCGAAAAAATGATTAAGTAATGTCTTAACGAGTAAAAAATATTTTGCGAATAAACGCTAAATCATGGGTAATGACTGAAGTTCAATTACTACGGATTTTACCATTACACAAATTCACCGCGGGGAATATTTCGTACAAATAAAACACACCTACTTTTGCACTGTGTATATATTATTCTTAAAATGAACAAGAAGCAATTTAGACAGTTGAAATCATGGGGAGCCAGATATCACCTACTCGAGTAGCTCCACACACTTGGTACAGCAGAGAAGAAAAATATCTAAGCCAGGGTTTGGATTTTCCAATTTTATTCCTTACAGTTCAAATTACTCCGTTTCCAACTACATTGAAGTGGCTTGCCTAGGAAGAAAATCTTTATTTCCTACAGAACGTATCTTTTATACGAATACATACGCGCGCAAAGGAAAAATTCTAGTCCCCACGTTCTTATTCGGGGTATTCAAAAGCACAAAAAAATAAATGATACGGTCGCGCCGGCGTGAATGCGTTCATTAAACCCTAGGGGCATTTGACTTAGTCCCTTGGGTTAATAATTTCTCTCCCTATTATTATCTACCTTATGACCTGAATACCCACTCGGAAAGAATGGAAATACATTCCTCCATAGAAATCCAACCGCAATAATTTCTTCTTGACTAAGTACAATTGGAATAGAGTTAGTACTGTTATATTTAAGTTCCCCTCTTTCTAATTTCGCCTCTGATAGCTAGCAATAAATCACATGAGAGTTTTATATGAGTACTTTAGTGTTATTCTGGCATGATCAATCAGATTACTTTAAAGTAAATACACATTGTCCGGAAGTATGCATAGCTTACAGTGGGTAACCGAGAATCAAAGCAATTTTTTAAGTTTTTCGAGAGCAACGCTTGTGATGCACCAATCAATATATCCTTACGTTTATCAATTATATCAGTCAAAAAGTCAAGAGTAATTTTTTAAATTAAAGTGAGCGGGGAAATATGCAGCATTAGGGTGAACTAGAAAGATTTTTACAAAATATAGATGTTTTTTAATCATCTAAAATTCTTATTTAAGGACTGCCGTTAAGGATACATATTTTATTATTTGAGGGAAAAAAAGAAAGCAAATAATCCCAGTGTTCAATCATAAAGCCTTCCAAAGCCACGTGACAACATGTAAACATTGGAAATCATTAGAAATAATTATTATATATTTTTTTTACTTTATATATTATATTAATTTCACTGCGGCCACCAGCATTCTATTCCAATGGTATACGTATTTATCATTTAATGTTTTACCAAGCACATCATGTATTAGGCACTTAATTTGATATCCTTTATTCCCCAATTAGGATGTTTCATTCCATTATTTCTTCTAGCCATAAAAAGGAAAAGAACATTTTTGATTCCAAATATTCGTTCAATGGCATTGTGGCTGACTGAATCGGGTCTCTAGTCGCTTAATTACGCAATATTACTATCAGTAATAATGTGTTTTGCAATCATCTACATATGACATATACATTCACAACGCCCACTGCGAGGAGAACGTTATAAATCATGCCAGAATGATTAAAATGAAGAAGACATACGAATCACTAATGCTATTTGACGGAGAAGAAACGTCATGTTCAAGTGTCTTTGCAAGAGCAATGACAAACGATTTCCCACCCATCTTAATCTAGTCTCAACCGGGCAAATCATTTCTTTCCGAGGCCTGAGGGTATGGGCAGTAAGCTACATGAAAAGGAAACCGTTAATTTGAGTCTTTCATTCCATCGTAGCACCTTGCAAAAACACCAACACAATCAATTTTGCTAACAATAATAAAACATACACCTCGAACAAATGTAAAACATAGATTAAAACAGTTACGTAATCTTGGCACGACGAATAATGCCTGGTTCGGGAAGCTTACAAGCTAGTAAGTTCTGAGTTTGAAATTCTATGGTCTTCTGGAGAAAATATATTTCCCTCGTGTATTCCGCGTAAAGATTACTCGCATATACTCGTAATCTTATTATTGAAATAGCATTATGACTTATTATCAATAACACTGCCAGTACTCTAGGTGTCATGCGTCAAAACGTCGAGATGTTAACAATAGATTACAAACGCTTTGAATAAAAACATATTTACCGTCTCTGAAGTTAATCTACACCTTTCCCTTATCACCTAAGGGTACAGTCCTAACGAATTTACCTCCCTTACTCATGCCATGCAAATAAAATTCACCTCGCTTCCTCTAACAGCTTCATACACATACATGTACGTATACTGGCAGGTTGAATTAAAAAATATACTTTTTCTTTTTATTTCAAAAATTAAAATTTAATTTTACCCTGATCTCACGTATATTTTAGTGAGATAACGATACTCATGGAATTTTAATATACCCAAGCGGGTAAAAAGGAAGAGCTTGGAATTTAAATTATCTAACTTGCGAAAAAAATCTACAATCGTCAATTTTCAAATGGGAAAGTAATAAACTAACACATAAATACTTATAGTATTTTATCTAATTATTGTTAGTCTCAATCTGAATCCTATCCAACTCTATCCAGCTAATGTCTTCTCGGTAATTTATTTACCTGCTCTTCATTACCATGTAAAACTATCTCGGCACTTTTCGTCCATTTAAACCTCTAAAACTCGGATATAGATTTCTTTCAAAAAACTCAGACACTCATAAAAAGGATTCCGTTTCCATTATTTCAATCCTGAGATCGGTTTACTCCAACCCTCAATTCTGCTCTATTCAGTGTTAATTCCCTAAACCGCAGATAGCTATTCCGTTTAAGTCTATTTAAATGTGTGTTCTAAACTCGTCTCATTTGCTCTCTGGATCTTCATTTCAACTTTGCCTTCCATTATGTTCCTAACTAATTCAATGATCCTCAAGGCCGGTCCAATCCATCTAGTTCTCTCTTGCCGTAGGGTTCTCCATATTGCCCATCGATGTAGTTCATTGTTCCTCACTTTTTCTATCCACTTTATCTTCAGCACTCTCCACCTGCATGATGTTTCAGAAGTCTATATTCTTCGACAGTACTAATCTCAAACGTTCCATGCTACTGACACGTAGAGCGTCATGCTCTATTAGGTCGTTTTCACGAACCATTCCTTGTTTGCAACAAAAGGTTCTTGGAACATAATAGTTCACTCTTCCTCATTAACGCTTATTAGCTTGAGATATTCTTCGCTTGATATCGGTCGATCTTCTTCCATCTCAGTTTACGTGTATACTGCTGCCCAGGTAGATCTGCTATACAGACTACCCCATACGTGCCCCATGCATGATAGCATGTCCGTGAGACATGCTATACTGCTGCTGGTCCCAGGCACCCTCGACCGATTCTTTTTCCCGACTGTCCTCCCGCCCGCGCTCGCGCGTTAATATGCCCGGCAGACCAAGATGGCCGGCGGACACATTAAAACGCGGGCACGGCCCGAGAGGGCTCGTCGGCAAGATTGTCGGCCGAAGGGACCCAGGACCAGGTCACGGTTTGCGACTGAATTTCTTTAATAACCGAGAAGTACATTTCAAATAAAAGCGGTCGTGTGCGAAACATGACCCCATTACCCTTCTTGAGGGTGTACAAGGCTGATTGATTATCAAGGTATACATTGACAATTACATTTGATAAATTTAAGTCATTTAATAAAAGAATGGCTTCTTTGAGTCCATACAGTGCAGCGAATAACTCGATTTCGTTGATGTGCCACTCGCTCGGGACGGGAAAGGACCTGGAAAGGTTCCACACCGGGATTACCACACCTCGATTTCACATACTAAATCTGCTTTCAGCTTCCCTCATCCAATGTCAAGGAATTTATTTTTCATCTGGTAAATGATCAAGTCAAACTGCTCAAGTACTTGCTTTATAACGTTTCTGGGGGAGGTTGACTGCAAGTTCCACGTCATAACCATAAACCCATGATTCGTCACCAGTTATGACCCTCTGGACCAAATTTGGGTCGTCGCGGACAGAGTTCAACACCTCATTAGCAAGTTAATGCGTTACTATTTTTGGTCGAAATTGAGCAATTTTGGTACGAATTTCGCGGCGACCCGTGTCATGCCCAAATCATTGGCAAAATCGCATGGCAGGAGCCAATCGATATGTTTAGGCCCTCCGAAACTTCTCTAACGGTGATTCGACGATTGGCCAATACTACTTCCTTCACTTCATCAATGTTTTCGTCTGTTGTTGACGTGCTCGGGCGTCCGGCACGCTCTTCGTCGTTCACATCTTCTCGGCCCTCTGAGAAAATTTTGTACCACCGATAAAAGTTGCTTCGGACCAAGGTAGCGTCTCTATATACCACAGTCAACATTCGGAATGCGTCCGTGCACTTAATTTCATTTTTCCCACAAAATTTGGTACAGATTTATTGATCCATTTTTGGAACAGGCAAAAATCGAAGACAAGCCAACACACGTCCAAGCGAAACAGCTGTCAACAATTAACTGAACATTCAAAATGGCCGAACTTTTCAAGTGAGAGACATAAGTACCAAAATAACGCCACAAAAAAATCGAAAATCAAATGCATGTAACCAGCGAAATTTCAAAATTCGCGATAATTTTTGAACGTATGTGTGGGTATGTATACTATGATCAAAAAGTTCCCGGAATAACCACCGTGTGGCGCTCCCATCGTTCCGATTTGAGTTGTTTTTTTGTTAAATTGGTACATCTGTTGTTGATATTCCCTTTAAATCTTAGTGTCATAACTTGACATTTGCAAAAGTTACGTAGCCAAGAGTACATCTATCTCTGTGTGTGTTGGCGATTTTTTACAATTTCAGAAATGGATTTAAATTTGCAACAACGAACTTGTATTAAATTTTGCGTAAAAAACGGATTTAGTGGCGCACGGACGTTGGAAATGTTGGAAAAGTGTTTCGGCAACGATTCTCTAAAAAAAACGGTCGTTTACCAGTGGCACGAGCGGTTCAGAAGTGGTCGTGAGTCAATCGAAGATGATGAACGCAGTGGCAGACCATCGACATCGAAAGTCGGTGAAAAAATTGATAAAGTAAAAGAAATGTTGGTCAATAACCGCAAATTAACCATCAGAGAAATAGCGGAGGACTTGAACATTGCCTATGGATCCGCCCAAGACATTGTGGTTAATGATTTGGGTTTCCGTCGTGTAGCAGCAAAGTTGGTGCCAAAAGACCTCAATTTCATGCAAAAAAGAGACCGTGTTGACGTCGCAAAAGACATGATTTGCGAGGCTGAATCCGATCCCACATTCATCAAAAGGATCATTACTGGAGACGAGACGTGGGTTTATGAGTACGACACGCAATCCAGACATCAGGCAAGTGAATGGCGTTCACCAAATGAGCCGAGACCAAAAAAACCACGTCGTTTTCAGTCAAAAAAGAAGGCAATGCTGACGGTTTTCATGGATTACAACGGTGTAGTGCATCATGAATTTTTGCCAGAAGGCCAGACAGTAAACAAAGAGTATTATTTGGGCGTTATGAGACGTTTGCGTGAAGCAATTCGCCGAAAGAGACCAGAAATGTGGGCAGAAAACTCGTGGATTTTGCACCATGATGACGCACCGTCGCACAGTGCTATCATTATTCGTAATTTTTTGACGAAAAATGCAACAAATACCATCCAACAGCCACCGAATTCACCTGATTTGGCTCCCTGTGACTTCTTTCTGTTCAATCGAGTTAAAAAACCATTACGGGGAACGCGTTTTAGCAGCCGAGAGGAAGTAATGGAAAAATCGCAGGAAGCACTGATGGACATACCGAAAACCGACCGTAACTTTTGCAAATGTCAAGTTATGACACTAAGATTTAAAGGGAATATCAACAACAGATGTACCAATTTAACAAAAAAAACAGAACTCAAATCGGAACGATGGGAGCGCCACACGGTGGTTATTCCGGGAACTTTTTGATCAAGGTAGTATATATATATATATATATATATAAGTATTATTTATTATTAGGTAATCTACCGGTTAAGGTAGGTTTTTGGATGGACGTAATTACTAATTAAATAATGGCTGTAGAAAAGTAGATGGAAAACGAAATATATTAATGATAAAAATATCACCTAGGATGTTTCTGGGCCTTAACACGGTCCCTTCGTCAGGATAGGAATGCATCAACACACATTCACAGTATATGATTATTATGCGTACTATCCGGTCTTTCGTTTCTGAAACCAGGACGCGGTTCAGGAGGGGGAAAAGAGGGAGGGGAGCGAGAGGAAGGAAGGAACTCTCGGGAGGAAAGAAAAAGCAGAGCGAGAGAGGGAGGGAGGAGAAAGGGAAGGAGGATGCAGGAATCCGTCCCTCCTCTCGTTTGGGAAGGGGGAGGGCGTAGTTTACCATATCAGCACCCTTACCCCCGTTCCTCACCACTTTTGCGCCGCTCCCCCTCTCCATCCCTCCGCGGCGCCCTGACTCCCTCCACGCCGCGCACCATCCCCATCTCCGACCCATACCCCCCTCTCTCTCTCTCTCACACACACACATCTCCCACTTCCCAGACCCCCCATTCCCGTCCCTCACACCCATCCAAGTTTATTAGCACAGTGGTAAGGTTGGACTGTCACCGGGTGCTCATGAAACGACGGGAGGGATATCTCTGCGAGCTATCTCAAGCCACCGCATCCATTAAAACCCATGTTTGGGGAATAAATCAATGGGAAAAGTTGGAAAAGAGGCGTACTGGGGGGGAGATGGGCATGGGGAGAGGTTGGTGCTGAGGGAGGATGGCGACGGTGGTGGGAAAAGAGATGGGATGCCGCGACGGAACAAGTGCGCATTATTCTCCATCTCCATCCCTTCTTCCTGTGTGTTTTTCCTTCTATGTCTCTTCTTTCCTTTTCTCTCTCCCGCCCTCTCCCATCTCCACTCGAACGCAGGCCTCACACTTCGCCCCACCTTAGACCTCTCTCTCCTTTCCCTTAACGACGGAACGAAGAGACCGACGCCAACCTGCGTGCGAAGTTGAGGGGAGGGGGGGGGGGAAGGGGGGGGGAGAAGAAGCAACCCGGTTGCTCTCGTCTCCATGAGGAAGGCACGCGGAAAGCCAACAACGTCTCGCATGACATTGGCAAAGTTTTGCGATTACCTCTCTTATTAATGCATCGTCAGAAATTTGCACCCTCGTAAGTCGTGGAGTCACATGCAAGGGATAACGAAATCCAGAGGAATAAAGAATCAGGAAATTCGCAAGTGCAAATAATTCCAGGTGACGCAGAGGTATTGCAAAGTGTACTATGAAACACAATGTGGATACTCAGCGAATGAATCGTAAGGTCGTATAAAATTACCTCGTGGTGACACTCAATCATGCGGCGAAGAAATAATACTCTAATCTCGAATTTCCCAAACCAAAGTACGCATGCAGAGAGATATTTGTCTGCAGTAAATACATGTGGAAAGATTTCCTAGGCTACAGGAAAGAGATATTTGTAGTGAAATATTATAATACAATTCTAAACAATAACAATAACTATTATCTGCGTCTCTATTATATGAACAAAATTATACAAGTCTCCATTTTAGGAACAATCACTATTACATAAAATATAATAGGTTGCGAAAAAATTACAATCTCACGAATGCGTATACTTTAATGCTGATGAAAATTCATGGTATGCCTCTGTTAAGATAACGCCGGCTTTCGGAGTCAGAAAACCGATTAAATCGAGTGAGCTCCTTACTCCACCGATTTACAAGCTAGGTTTGACTCACGGCGGATGTATGCACATTGAATTCCGCGCTAACGCTGCATTTATTTTACCCATCGAAATGAATGAACCCACACTGCGATTCATGCAAGGTTGCCGTAGAGAGGGCGTTTCAATTGCAGTACACCGCCTCAGGGAGCGTACTGGTGGATCCCATTTCCTCCTCTCATCATGAGAATCGTAATGCAGGTAGACGTAAGGCCACTCAAGGTCCTTCATTCTATTCCTTCCGGCATTATCATACATATTTTATAATGATAACCATAGTACATTACTCTTTCCATCTCGTCAATAACCACTATTCTGATACTGAAGAAAGAAAATTAGTTTCATCTTCTTTATATATTCTGATTTCGATTGTGAATGGAAATTAAAAGAAGAGTTATTTAAGTATAGGAAAAAAACGTTTAAGTGAAATATATTAACACTATGCTGATGAAATAAATAAGGTAAACGTGGTGATGAAGGAAGGTGGCCGGGAAATGTATGAATCCCCGAAAATAGTATATTTCTAGTGGCAAAATAATAAATTACATGGTTTACGAGGTTCCAACTAATACTTGCAAATAATATATTCGGGGTGGTTAATACTGCGTAATAATGCAAAGTAAAATTTAAATAACCTCAATCGCAACAATACATTGTTAGCGTAGAAGTGATTGAAATAGCTTGCCAACCTCACGACAGAGGAGAAATCATCTCAAGCCCTTTCCTTCGTTGACATTAAAAACACACTTTAAAGTCTGATCATGATGCATCAACACTTTCCTTCCAACCCCTCCCCGCATCTACGACGTCCCTCGAAATCCCTTCTTGTCGTCCTGATAGGATTGACTTCGAGCCCTTTCTTTCCTCTCTAAAGTGTGGTACGCTGACACGGTGAGGGACGAGTAATTCGGGCTCCGGGAGCGGGGGGAACCTTGCTGGGAAGCGCGGGATATGATTCCCCGCGTGGAAAGGATGAAGAGAGGCGTCCGGAACCCTAAAAACCTCCTCGGATAATCGAGATTTATGGATAATCGCGGAATGGAGGGAGAATGAGAATGAAGGGGCGAGAAAGGGGTGCAGAATGGGGGGAAGGGGATGAGGAGAACGGCCCGAGAGGGCAATGATGGGGAGGGGAGGGAGGAAGGTGCTGTGAGAGGGGGGGGAAGCGGGAGGGAGAGAGAGAGAGAGGCTTCAAGTAAATGGGCCGGGCGCAGGGTTACCAATCTGGGCATTTTGTCGCTTGTCCAACAACTTTTGTTTCCACTGTTTTTATAAAATGTTTATAATCTTAATATACGTCTCTCCTTGCTTCTCAATTAAAATTTCGACATGAAAAATCTCTAGGTTTGAAAATTTTTGGGTGGAGTTCACGGCTTTTATTTGAATAGGTTTATGGGGCAGGCTCCATCAAAATTATTTCGAAATTACCCCAAGGACAGCAATGTGGCTTTCAACTCGTTTTCATTTTGGTGACGAATACCCTTTCGTCATATCATAACAATTTGTCGTCTAGTATAGCGTGGAGAAAAATTTCGCGGTAAATTTTATTTAACTGAGGAGTACCTGAAAATCTCAATATTCGTCGGGATGCTTGAGGATATAACTTTAGGTATATCAGTATAAAAACACGCGCGTATTAGAAGATGTTTTAATAACAATATACCGTCTGCTTTCATTTCATTCACTTGTTTTCGACAAGGTCACATTACAAGGTTAATTTAACTACTATATTTTTCACGAATCATTATTTTGGCAATTATACTAAAGGCCAGTACTCTAACTTACTCGAAATTTCCAAAAATAACCCTGCACGAACTATAGCAAAAAGAAAAACATATCGAAACCAAAACAAAAATTCGACAAAACATTTCTACCAGTCGGTACCTTGAGCAAATGCCTTTGACGTTGGTAGATTCTTGAATCGTTCCAATCAGAGAATAAAATTTTCACAGTGGATGGGTTTACCTTCCGAGTCTTCTCTCGAGCTACGACGCAAATTATAAGTAGGAAAAATATAAACAAATGTGGTTTCACGCTGACGTCCAGGATGATCGCAACTTTGGCGTGATCGACCACTCTGTCAACTCTTTACTAATAGCGATGACTTAGGCGACACTTACAGGATCGCCCCTAGGGTCCCGCTATCATAGTTTCAGCGAAGCTCAACCAATTTATTTTGGCAACACTGGCCGGAAGGTAGTGAGGGAGGAGTGTGTGGGTGGGTAGGCGGACAGGCGGTGGGAATGGGAAGGAGAGGGAATAAAGAGAGGCTGGGACGGGGGGGGAGAGAGGTAAGGGGAGGCGGGGAATGGATAATCGATGACGGTGAAGGAATATAGGGGGCGAAAGGAGGAGGAGGATAAAAGCGGAAGAAAATAAGGGCGGCAGAGTGAGAGAGAGAGCGTGGTGATGGAAGGATACGAAGAGGAGATGGGACGAAACGGGTGGGAGTGAGGATGCTCCGGAGGAGAATTCCACAGCGATATTTTTTCCTGTGACCGAATAAGTTTCTCGAGAGAAAGAGAGAGAATGAGAGAGAGAAAATTGAAATGCGGAAACCGAAAGACACACCGTGTACCTGAACGCTTGTGCACCTCCACCAAGCCTTGGTAAATCTAAACGTTCGAGCAGGGAAAAGTTTACACTTTGAACAAATTCTAGAAGAGGTGATTACAAAAACCTTGGAATTCCAGCGGGATACGCGGTTTGAGTATGATAAATGAGCGGATGGTAAGAAAATAATGTTTCCTTGACAACTCAGATAAACTATTTAAATGGAATTGATTTTGGTGGTTCACATTGTCGAGGTAAGTGGTGAGTGACCTGACTCTCTCGTGCCACTACGGTGAAGTTCTTTCGTACGTTTTAAGTACAGCCAAACAAAAATTACCCAATACCCACTGCCATAAATATTTCAGATCACCTCCGCTAGCGAATTCAAACAAAGCAAAGAGAAGGTAAAATATATTTGCCGAGTGAGTATCGTCGTAAAAAGAAAAACAATACCAAGAAGGATCTATGAAGTACCTCAAGTCAGTCCAATTTTAATTTATTTAGGGATATTCAATCACGAGAGAGTTTATCATAATCTAGCGTACCCGGTTTCAGCAAAAGCATTGCAAGAAATATTTTTATCTAAAAAATTAAAAGGTTTTATTATTTTTCTGTTATGCATTAAATTTTATAATTTAATGTTTATTGACCAAAGCTGTATCTATAATGGACTTGAGCCATCGTTTTTCATACATGCCTTAGTATTATAAAATACATTTCGATACTTCGGCCAGCAAAAAATTAAATTTAGTATCTTACAACACTTTGGCTTCAATTGGCTAATTTACTCAGAATGGAAATATATGGAAATTCTGCGTCCGTAGGAAATATCCTTTTCAGCAAAAGAATATTTCTATTATAGTTAAACGCCACGAAAAATTCGAGTATGCCAATTTTCCAAAGTTACCGCATGATTCGAGCATCAACTACAAAAAATAATAAAATTAGAATAGCAAACACAGTGGTCGATCTCCAATGCACGTGGCGTGACAAAGAAGAAAATTTGGCATCATTCAAATTATTCTCAACGCTTGATTTATAAGTTTTTACAAGGCTGGATATATTCCCTGCGACATATATGGGATTATATAGCTTCCTGCGAGGAAATATGACGTTGAGAAATGTATACTATATTTGGTAATACATGAAATCAAATCTCTAAATGCATACGATAAAATAGAGTAGATTACGGATTTCACGAATCATTTCCCTTAGATCATAAGATCTCTGAGAACCTTATGTAATTTATGGCTTCATTTCTAGGGATATTCTTATATATAAGTCCGAGAACTGGAACTGAAGGAACTTAAACGTCAACAACCGTCAGCCCACGAATTCAAGCAGTGGAAGAGACGAAGCGGAAAATGTATGACACACATTCAGGAAATGTTCAAGCAAGTAACTTAAATTAAAAAAACTCAGAATAAACGATTTCGTTCAAAGAGTTAAAAATGAAAATATTTTCCTTGTCAAATGCTGCACGTTTGCCGCTTCATTCACGTTAAACTGTGGATCTAACAATCTTTGATCAAGAGGCTCCTACAAACGTCAGACGTATCTCCATCCTTCCTCCCTTCCCAAAATCATACCTTCCAACATACCGTATTATCAACCCGACGTGAGCGTGACTATGACGTAAATAACGGCTCTTGGTAGCTTTCCCTAATATCTTCCACATCTACAAGCAGTGAAACCACTCACTTTCTGGAGTCATAGTTTGAACTTCGACATTCTGGCATTGCAACCTTATTCCAGTCCCAAAGAGCTCGTCACAAAGATAATAAATATCCAGGTACAGTAAAACGCATGACAGGTTGGGACGTTTAACTTTGGTCCTGAAGGCCTTTTCTAAGAAAAAAGGACACTTATTCCCACTCCGGGTCCCTCTCGACCATCACTCATCTCTCTACATGTACCTCACTCAATTTATCCACCCACCCCAAGCGGCACAAATAGCTATCTCATTCTCGAGCACCCACATTAAATAATACAATTAAATCCCACAGCGAAGTATGACGCACGGTTACAAAAAAACTTCGGTCGTCCTTCGCGTGAAATCAGACGGAATTGCGATTGGAAGGGTGCGTCAAATATATAAATATTTTTTAATTCCTCGACCGAAACACCCTCCGGTCGATACCGCCCTACCTGTCTATAGGCCCGCTTACCTAACCGAAGAACTAATTAATTCCATTCCGAGCAGCAGTACTTTTTAGGAGAAGCCACCGACAGCTGCAGGACAGGTCAATTGTGCCGTTCAAAATCGGTGGGTAAAAGGCACAAGTAACATTTTTTCAGGGAATGGGGGAAGGACGGAGAGAAACACGGTGACGGCATTTTCTTCACTTTAACGATAGGCACCAAGGGGTCTACAATTTAACGTCACATCCCATAGACGGCACACTCCACTTGAAGTGCTCTTATCATTAAACCAGAATTAGAGATGGCGACATCCCTGAAATATATTCCCACGGCCGGGATTCGAACTCGGACCCTGGGGGAAAGGGAGCCAGAACAGTAGCCAACGCACCGATCCCAAGAGCCGGAATTTGCACCCACGGCCATTCATCATCAACGCTTCACACGGTGGACTCGTTTAGGGCCGTCGCGCCCTCAAACGCTCCCCCGTCCACACGAAAATACGTCTCAGTCCCGACCTTCGCACCTTGACAGCGCAAACGCACACACCAACTCACTCTTTTCTCTTCCCTACGCCCCCTTCCTCCCTCCGCCCCCAGTCCCATACAGCAGTAGCCCCGTCACCCTACCACGCGGATACGCTACCCACTGCCACACCCCTCTGACGACCCCAACACACACCACTCCACGCAGAGCCTGTGTACTTTGTCACCGCGACAATTAATATCTTTTCCGTGCAATCTTTCACGAACCATCCCACCCCGTTGAGAGGACTCGTCTCTCTCTCTCTCTCTTTTGCTCCCTCCCTCTCTCCTCTCCATCCCACTTTTCACTAGGCCGTTACACACCTCCCCTTCCCTCATCCCTTGGCCGCATCCCGTTCCTTGTGGCACCCGTCCCCTTGCCGCCTCATCCCACTTCCCCTGTCCTTCACTCACTCGCCTGGCAGTGGAACAACTCGGGGTACGGCGGGGAGGATCGAAAAGGGACGGGAAAATGAGATAGAGACTGAGGGTGGGGAGGACCCTGGCCATCACTATCTTTCGTAATAAACTGCGCCCAAAACGCCGGGCAACACGGAAAATTACGAGAAGCAAACAGAATAAAAACTCCGCGTCTTCCTTATCTTCCTTTGAGCGCACGTTTTTCTTTTAAATATTTTTTTTTACTAAATAAAATATGCCCGAGGAAGAGAGTTATTCCACCGCGAGGATGGGAATGCAAGAAAGGAGTAGGTTACGAGGATGGGGCACACGCTCACAAGCTGCCCTCACATGCTAAATGTGTACCAAATCGAAAACGACTTGCGGAGGAAAATTGTTTTCTGACTTCAACATACTCGTAGAAGTACGAGGCCCGTCGTACTGAGGAAATTTTCGTGAGAATATTCATAGGCGAACGCTGCTTCTATAAAGACCGCTCACGGGCTTATGGTTAGGAATATATTAATTGGATAGCGCAGTATAAACATGTATTTCAGAAATGAACTTAATGAGCATTATACTTCTATGAAATTTCGAATAAAATATCATTGTGTAGACGCTCGTTAAATATACAATATATCTGTTTGAGGCATATAAATAGACAGCGCAGAAGGCACGGTCACACGAGGTAGACATGGAAGGCATAAATACGTCAAATATATTTGGATACGAGAAAGAGAGTGAGCGAACAGGAGAAACAACTATAGTCACGTCATTTTCAGGTTGAAAAGCTAATATTTATGATAAGCAATTGAATATAATTTTAAATAATTATTACAGCAATGGACTCTGAGAGTCACTGGCCTAGTCTCTCTTCATCCTTATGAGATTAATTACTCATAGAATGTAGTCCAGGAGAGGACTTTCGACTGAAGACGAAAATGAAAGAAAGCTACATTTTCCCGTTGTTCCACTTACAAATCAATCAACCGTTTGGTCATTTTTTTGTCATTAGTATTAAAAGTGTAAAATTTAAACCAACCATAAATTAATGGAAAATATACTATGAGACGATATCATTTCAACGGCTACCACATCATGACCAAAGTCCTCGATAATTATGTGGAAAAAATTAATTATGAAAATTACGTACTTTTGAAAAGTACCAAATTGCTATTGATAATGGAAAGGAACGCCATTAATTTATGACAGAAGCAGTTACACATGGAATATTTATTTGCTTAATTGCAAGAATTGTGGTTTTAAAGAAAGAAATTACGTAAATATGTTCACGAGTAATTTAATAACACATTAAAAATATTATGACTTCCCCTAAATAGGAACTAATGATCGTGACACTCATTGGGGAGAGTGTGAGGCAAATTCAATAAGATTGTTTGATACTTCACCTCCTTTCATTGTCCTACCATCCTCCCATTCCTCTCTACTTCTTGAAAAGCGACTGCAACTGTCAGCTAGAGCCAAATAGCTTTATGCGTGGATCCACTCAATGATACACTGTGGCTCTTGGTATTTTTCGACCAAGAGGAAAATCAAAATAACAAACAATTGATGTATTTCTTTTCAATTCGAATATACGAAAGGAAGGGTACAGTGGAGGAATTAAAGTTCGGGGTTGAGAAGACGACTGGCAAATTTACTCTTCAAGCGACAGAAAAACCCGACCACACTCATTTGCTACAGATTGACAGAGCGTATAAACGAAAATAAGAGATAGAGTCTGAAATCTCAAATCAGGATATGCGAAAACTTAACAGGACAATTATTTCAATTGTAAGAGATGATCTCAAGGCAGAGAATCATGGAGGGTTAATTATGAAGGCAGCGAAGTGAAAAAGAATTCAATGGAATTAAGTTGCTTAGAGTAGGTATCGTAGAACACCAATTCCTTCTAACGAAGCCGATAAGCGATTAATTGTAGTTCTTGATCACCGGAGTATACATCATCATCATCATTTAAAAGCATGGCCAATATATTTTTTTCAAATTTTGGGATCGATTTACTATGTTTATATTTACTTGAACGAGCGACTTTAACCCGTGAAATGGAGGTACTACATAGAGCAGCTGCGTCAAAAACGTGGGTTTTCAGATTTCTTCATAAACATGATGGAGGCAACATAGTAAAAGAGCATTTCTTCCTCAAGACCATGCATAATACCATCATACAACATAGCGATATTTACTCTGGAACATCCCTCTTAACAGTCTTCTGATTACTGTGGCATGAAGCGCGAGAGAACGCCGACAGGAGACATCTTGCTCCGCTCCAGGACATAAGACACATGGTCATCAAAAACCAATTAAGGAGGAAGCAAATCCTGAAGAACCTTTCGCGGCCAGTTCTAAATACCGTAACGCCACTTACACATCTTGTCTTAAACCGAAGGGAGCCCACCTGAAAGCCGTTTAACAAGAGGTTTGGGGGTGGGTCGCAGGTATTCGACATTTTTCGCGGAAAATGTGGAAAACGCTGAAGCCAGCAATTTCGCCCGGAGGGAAGATACCTCGTGGCCCACACACAAACACAAGAGCACGCCTGCTTATCTATCCTTCCTTCCCATCATCCACCCCCCTACCCTCATCCCACACTCCCAAGCCCACACTTCATCACCCTCCCGCCGCCCCCTCCTTCAATTTCAACCACCCTGGCATTCCATCCTCCCCCAAGCATCGTAACCCCTTCCCACACCTCTCCCCCACCGCCCAATGCGTCACCCCTCCTACACACCCTCCTCACACCCTCGGCTCTTCCGTTCGCGCTCCCTTCTTTATTATCCCTTATGCCCCCCTCTTGTACCCTTACCCACCCTCCCTCCTTCCTCCCCCGACATCATCCACCCCTCGACCGTCTCCTCCCCCATCTACTTCGTTTCCCCATAGCGCCGACTCACTTCCAATCCGCGCGGGCCAACTGTGCTCCATTTCGACCCCCCTCTCCCACCAACCCCCCCACCTTTCCCCTTCACTCAACGGCAACCCTCTCCCCATCGAGCCCCCGAAAGGAGCTTCCCCATTCCGCCCCCATCCCTCACCCTCTCCTCCCTAATTCTTCTCCACACCCGACGCCCCTTCGCCTTCCTTCAATTTCCTTCCTCTTCGTCCGGGACCGACCTCGCCCGCGCATCCCCCATATCTCCCCCTCTCCCACCACCCCGACCTTTCATATCTCGCGAGCGTAACTTCCCGCCTTCCCCTCCCCCCCCCGCAACCCCCTTACCAACCCGCCCCGGCCGCGAGGGAGGGTGAGCAAGAAGGATCCCCTTATGCCGGGGCCCTCCTTTCTAATCTCACATCCCGTAGCTGTCCCGAAGAGCAACACACTTCTCTCACACTCTTCATTCCACTCTAACAGTGTTGCCGCCATTTCGAAATTTTGAAATTCCGCTGTATCGCCCTTCTAAAAGAGGCGACGTGACGATAAATAGGACCGTACAACCAACCAAAGAAAATGTTAACAGCCGACATTTCGGCTAATATGTTTTTTATATTTATCACGTACAGTCGTCAGAATTTACGCCAGTCATCAAAAACATACATTCAGACAGAATGCTTGCGTTTGTGAAGAACACACATTAGTTCCAATTGGGATGTTTTACAGCCGAGATGAAACGATAGGATTTAATTAAAAAAGAATGGAATCGACGGAATGAATGCTGCAAGCAAGCTTACATTTATGAACAATTAAGAGAAAACAATCAAATGAACAGATAAAAGAAGACACGAAAATTATGTAGCATATACAGAAGGTCGTGGGTCGCGGTAGTCCAGTGGGTAGAGCGTTGGACTGCTGACCAGAGGGTCCCGGGTTCGATTCCCAGGCAAGGCACTCTGGGCACCTGCAGCTCCACCCAAGCTAAAGTGATTTTTCGGGTACCAGATCTTCCTGAGAAACCATAACCGGCACAGGGAAAGGAACTGGCCCCCCTACCCTGATGTGTGAATTTCCACACGCCGTATAGGGCTTAGTACTGGGTGATCTCTACCATCACCTACGAAATCAACCTTCGGGTTGATTACTGTGTTTTCATACAGAAGGTTTTGTGAGAAAAAGACAAGATGGAGTAGGATAAAAATGGAGAACTAGACTGAGTGAGCACACCTTGAGACGTAATGGATTTGTTAGGAGTAAAGCGGAAGGAACTCTTCCAAGAGAAAAACCACAAAGTAATTGATGGTCCAAGTAAATAGGTTGTTTCATATGGTACAACGATTTTCACTGTAATAAGGAAACATCGGGTACCACAGTGAAATTCTTAGCACCAAATCAGAAAATTCTAAGGAAAAGTATGCTGTTCCTTCGTATTTTAAGAAAATATATAATTTCCACCACGCCTGAAACCAAATATTTTGAAAAGGAATCTTACACGGGTGGCCTATCAGGGTGCTAGGTATTAGATATGGAAGAGTGGAGAGATGCAGGCAACCAATTAAATAAATAATTCTGATGAGTTCGTACGAGAAAACGACTGAGTTGAACTTGAAATCATGAGTTTGACAGCTGAAAAATGTCATATCGTGCATAAAAAAGTTCTATTATTTCTGCAAAAACATAAAAACTAAACCGACCGAAAGACTCGAATGGAATGGAATTTTATAAGCAATACGAGTATTCATGAATTGCGCTTCAAATTGGTTGATCACTGTATTCATCAACTCAACCACAAGTCACCGTATTCGCCAGCTCTGGCTCCCAGCGACTTTTCCTGTCTCCTAAATATAAAGTTTCACTTGGAGGAAAGACATTTTCATCGGAAGAGAAGATTATGGCATAAGTAAACGCTCTTTTGCGGAGAAAGATGCCAACTACCATTTGGAAGGGTTAAAAAAATTAAGAGCAGCACAGGGAAAAGTATATTAACTTAAAAGGAGACTATGCCGAAAAAATAAATAAATTTGAAGAATGAAGTCTCGTTTATTTGCCAGGTTTGAAACTTTTCAGACTACCCTCGTAGCTGAAGGACAAGACGTGAGATAAAAAAAGAAAGTTTGGGATAATTAGGAATCCGTAGTTGTTGCTCCTCAAAAATAAAGGAAGACGTCAAACCTCGGCGCTAAATATTTCAGACACACAAATCTAAATAAAACTCATAACAATAAGACCGTGACTAGTCGTAATGAGAGAAGAAATCACGGAAGGCAACGCTGCCTCTCTTTTCATCCCCTAACCGACTCCATCCCCAATCTCAGCCCCCTTAAAGAAATCGCGCGGGACCTGCCCCTCCCCTCGCCCTTTCGCCCCCGTGCTCCCCATCCCGTTCCTCGCGTCCCGGGGTGAAGGAATGAATCTTCGGCAGAGGCGGGGTTTCCACCCCCACCAAATCTTCCCGCTATCCCCTTTCCCCGCTAGTCGAAAAGCCGCCTGGGGAAGCCGCCGCGCCGGAGCCGTTGGAAAAGTTTTATGCTCAAATTTTCTTTAGTTTCTAATTGAAAGCGGAAATTATGTCACTAATAAAAGACCGGTTCGAACCTTCAACCAGTGGTTCAAAAGCGTCACAGGGCCATATTTTATTAATGCAGGCTATATACTACCTTGATCAAAAAGTTCCCGGAATAACCACCGTGTGGCGCTCCCATCGTTCCGATTTGAGTTCTGTTTTTTTTGTTAAATTGGTACATCTGTTGTTGATATTCCCTTTAAATCTTAGTGTCATAACTTGACATTTGCAAAAGTTACGTAGCCAAGAGTACATCTATCTCTGTGTGTGTTAGTATAGGCGAATCACAGAGATGGACCATCGACGACGGACTTATTCATAGGAAAAGATTTTAAGGCAAATGATTTTTTTCTCCACACGTCATTTACGAACGTTGCTGAACTCTGTACTGTGCTCAGTTTCACGAATTATTCAGACCAATGCTTTTCACAAGCACTCCCATAATCTCAAACTATGCTCTATACCGTCTAACACTCATGTTTAAGGGTCTTAGATTGAATGTTTGCTGTTTCTTTGTTAAGAATTCTATCTTGCAACCACTATAAGACCCTGGAACGTTAATTATGAACTTATCCAAAGAAAACAATTTTCTCCCTGAAGAATGATGGATCCATAATTACTAAAAGAAAGAACAACACCCACCAGCCAGTGTTATTGAGCTCAATGAAAATCAACACCCAACGGTGCAGGATGCAGCTGCGGAAAGATGGGAGGACCGGAATCTTAAAACAAGAGGCTGCCTTCAAACGTCATCCCAAGGCTTCCAGCCAACCTTTTTAATATAATCTCCTACCATCGAACTCTCAATGAAACTTTGAGGAAGGGACCGGAGGGAAGCGTATGGCGTCTGTCTGCGAGGTTTTACGGATTGAGCCAAGGGGCTGACAATCTCGGACTCTGACCAGGCCTCTCCAGCCGCTGCCATGAATCTCTTCCCAGTCACACTTCCAGCCTCCCATCGAGATGAATATGTCTTAAACCCAAATTCTCATATCATACGAGGGTCATCCGGAAAGTAGTACCCGTTCGTGAAATAAAGACACAAAAGTAAATATTAACAAACATAAAAAATTTTATTTGAAAGAGGATACTTTAAACTACTTCTCAACATAATCTCCAAGCAAATTAAGGCATTTGTCATAACGTGTGACAAGTTTCTGTATTCCTGCTGCATAGTCCTTCGCCGCCAGCTCATTGAGATACGCGAGGGACCCATCTTGCACAAATTTTTGCACAATGCAGATGGTGTTTAACAATTTCATGAACAATTGTTCGAGAAACATTGGGAAAATGCTCACAGATGTCATCAATTGTGACGCGCCGATCGTTCCTCACGAATTCGTCAACTGAGCTCACCAGTTGGTCTGTAATGACAGACGGTCTCCCCGAACGCTCATCGTCGTGTGTGTTCCCCCTCCCCATGTTGAAGTTGCGACACCACCGCCGAACAGACGACTCGTCCATTACATTGTCTCCATACACCTCCTTTAATTGGCGATGAATATCACATGGGCGAACGTTTCTTGCATTGAGGAATTTAATCACTGCCCTCACTTCACAACTGGCGGCGTTCTCAATTTTTTTAAACATTGTAAACAATCACAGAAACAACACAGGCAATGCTAGCGTCACGCAACTTGGCTCAGAGAAGGCAGACAAGCCACTGAAGCTATCTGACCTCGTCCAGCGGCTACTCGCGTCGTCAGCACTTCATGCGGCACGAACGGGTACTACTTTCCGGATGACCCTCGTAGTTCAAAGCCATTTGTAGGGGCAAGCGGAGGAGTAAAACATAAATGCTAACTTAGGACGAAGATTCTTGGGAGCCCTCTCCGTCACCTTTGTTTACAACGTCTCTCATCATCTGCCAGAGACTTCGTCACTGTTAAATATTTTTTGTTGGTGCCATGTCGGACTATATATGAATCTTTAAGGGTGGAGGAGGGAGGGGAGAGAGATTGAAGGGACTACATCCGGAATATTAGAGGCTGCCACGTGTCAACGACCATATATCCTTGGTCCTTATTGATATTGCTACGTTTATGGATCTCTATCTCCTATGGCATTGCTATTATTTCAGTTGTGTTTATCTCTGGCGATGACATCTATTTCTTCGTCTCCAGTGTGGTAAGTGACTGTAGATAGCTCGAAGTTTCCCAGACGAAAGGCACTGTCGTGTTCATTACTCCCGACTTATCCTTAACGGTTCGTATATTTGAATTTTGAGCTTGAATAGAGCTATGTCGTATTTTCTTGGGAATTATGCCATCAGGCCTGTCACACCCTTTATTCATGGCGACATGGGTTTTTATTAAGTTGGAGACATTTTTCTTCGACTAGAGGCTTCGGAGGTATCTTCACTTTTTAATGGCTTTGTTAATATACGTGCTACGAAAACCACTATGCAGACGGTCCTGCTTTTTCAATTCCGCTTTTCAGTTCCTCAATACGGTTTTCTTCGTCAAAGCGATTGTGAAACGATTCATTCACTGCCTTCATGAGGTCGATGCTCTTCCTTGGAAGATAAAGCGATTTCACGTGGAGGTATTTGTAAGCTCCCAGTAGATCGTACTGTTCCGTCGTTTTTTCTGATGCGGCATTGCATTCATCCTTGTTGAAGTGTGGGCTCTCCGGTCAATAGAACTCAGCTTCCACTATTGATAAACCCGAAAGGGTAACCAGATTCGACCAAGTCAAATGATTTATTGAAATTCTCAAATACCCTTACAGACATTTCTACATATGTATTTCTACAAGCTGTGTATACATGGTCATTAACTCTAGTTTACATGATGTGAAGCAAAATAATAAGTTTTGAGCTAAAGAACGTACTAAACATATAAACGACACGAATTACGACGGAATAATAAGCATAAGAAAAATTCAATCGTAGAACTTAATCTTACACGGTAACCAATATTTTATAGGGAAATTTTAAACTCACTGAACATAGTCGTTTGGGATTAATAGGAAAAATAATGAGCAGAAATGTTCTCTAAGGATTATTCTGGGAAAAAAACCTCGTCAAAATCTAACTACCCAACATATTATTAAATTATCGTCTCTTACTGATGGTAAGAGCACATCAAAGATGATTTAAATTTATAATGTTTGAGAAATAAAAACGGAAATACGATCAAATTACGAGAAGGAATAGTTAAACATCTACGTATATGGCGTACCGTAATCCCCCTTCTTGAAACCTATTTCCGCAGCTTTCCCGGCGTAACCAGTACTCGAATAAATCACACGGAAATCAAAATCCCCGACAATACGATTGCACTTAATTAACCACTCGAGAGGGCCACGACGCCGACAAGAAGAGTACACGCACGAAAACACACACGATCCTATTGATCCAAACAAATCGACTACATGGGCTACGGAAAAAAGAGAGTATGGATGATCGAGTGTGTGCCATTCGCCCGGGCGGCATAATGAAGCGGAGTAATCGCCTGGATCTTCGCGATAATTGCGACTCTAAACTTTGCGCCGCGGGGGTAGAAGTGCTCGGTGGCAAGGCAAGAAAACTTTTCGGCTTCCAAACGGTGCCCACCCTCCCTCATCTTCCATCACTCTGCCTCCTCCTGCCCAGCCGCCCCTTCACCCCACCCCCTCTCGAGTCGCGCTAAGCCTTCCATTTCATTCCCCATCCCATCAGTGTCTCGGGCCATCCTTCACACTTTCTCTCCTCTCCTTCCGACCATCCGTCCACCCACACATCCACATGGATTTCTCTCTCTCTCTCTCCTCCCACCGCCTTCCGCCTTCCCTCACTCTCCTCTAGAGACCTAAACTACGCTTCTCCCTCCATCCTTTTCTCACCCCCACACCTCCCTCCGCTTCCATGCTATAGCCCCCCCTCCTCCTTTGACTCCCCCGACACGGAATCATTCCGCAAACTTTTTATAGTGTCTGGGAAGTTGGTTAGTTCCCTTTATTGGGGGCGGAGACAGTTAAGCCGGCTACAACTCCACCCCCGCTCTCTTCCCCTCACTTCCTCCCCCCAGATGCCCCACACTCTTCCCCCCAAACCGCTCGGCCCAACGCCTCCTCGTCTTCTTCCCTGTGTACCACGCAACCCTCACGAACCCCAACTATTGCCGCCCTTACTTCACCCGATTCCCCCGCCATTACCCCATGACACTAGGCACCACGCTACCGTAACCATCCTTCCCCTCTCGCCCGCCGCCTTAAAACCATCCGCGCTCCTCCTCCTACGACTTCTTCCCTCCCCGAGCCTCCACGCCCTCCACCGCGCCATTTCACGCACAGATCCCTCTCTCTTGCACACACACTGAAACGAGCCCGCAAAAACTCCCGATCCCTTCTCTCGACGTTTTGGCATCACCTCCACCGCCTAACATTCTACTCCTCCTACACCACTTCCTCGTCCCGCCAACTATTCGAAGAGGTTGCGCCCGTCTTCCAGGCGGAGAGGAGGTGGATCTTGTAGCATATCTTACTGCGGTTTATCCAGGACTTCATGAAGACGATGTGCTCTCGTAGAATGGGTACTCGGCCCTCGTCATCATAACAGAATATGAGTTACGATGGCAGGGTCTTTATCAAAGGCAGCCCAGCCCGGAGGGAGATTTCGGTGGGCGTCCGAAAAGTAATGCGTAGAGTCGGGGACTTTCTAAATCACTTCCTACGGACATTTTCATTTTGCCTTGCGTTACATCTTTCCTCAGCTCTTTATGTTTTTTTAGAATGTTCACACCGCTTTTAATGTCTATTCAGTACCTCCTTCCGCACTTACTCGACAGTATCCCTTCTATTTACAGCATATAACATCCCGCAATCTTTCATTGTCTTCTCCATCCAATTATTCTGTGATCTTTCCTTTACCAACTTCTCATCGTTCCCTAAGATGTAATCACCACCAAATCGTCATCCTACACCTTCACCTTATTTCTTATCTTCATTATCAATATTTTATGGTCCCTCGACGAACCGGTTTACCAGCCGAAACACTTATTTCTCATACTGCGGTACACTGAATTACGCGGACTTTATTTTCTAAATTGAATTTAATGTTCATTTATTCCAAGTTACGGATCGATTTTATAGATTGCCATTATATTAACATCTGGTACAATAACGAAAAGTTTTCTTAAGCCTTAAGTGATATCGGTACATTAAAATTTTACTGAATTTCAACGATTCAAGTTGAATAAACTCGGAACGTGGAGTACAAATACACAAGTTCTGCTAACAATTCACGTATTTAGTTTTATCTAACACTAGCAGGCAAAAAAACATACAATCACCACTGTTATAATGAGATGCATTAGTGAAATGCATCATCCGAATTTATTTTTATAGCTGGAATTTAGGGAAGACAGTGGAAAATGGCCAATACGTGTATTTCTGATTAAAAAGACAACTATACTGCTGCCTTACTCCAGTCCCTGTTGTTTATTAGGAGGCATTTACGAAGTCGTCCTTAAATAGCCCCTACATATTCTGAAAATTGGGACAACTGGGTGACCTATAGGGGAGGTTCCGGGGAATAGGAGGAAAAATACCGAACAATTTATATTTTGAACAAAAATCCAATTTAAGATTAACAGTATTCTAATGGTATCCAAAAATGGCATTAGAGGGAGGCGTGATAGTCTATCAAATACTCGTAAAACTTTCGGGTTCTGATAAGAGGGTTCTCGGTCAAAATCGGTGCGACATCTGGGGACAAAACCGCCGGAACTTTAAACATTGTGGGCACCAAATCTTTTTGGGAATCGAATAAAGAGCCTGGTTCCTATATTCGGGTGTACGCCGTTACGCCTCCAAGTTGTTGATTCCCATGCTCACCAACTAGCCTTCCAATCGATCGACTACGTTAAGAAACTGCTGGGCAACGGAACGTATTTATAATTGAGCGAGCTGATAGAAAAATCCTAATCAATTGCGACCACATGGTAGTATAAAAACGATAAAAACATCTAGTCCTCTTACCGATTCCGTTATTTATGTTCTTGAATAACGGATTATATTATACCCGAGAACCTCGAGAAGTCAGAGAAATATGACGCTTTGACACTGAATATCTTACTAAGAGTTGAATATCAAGACAAGGCATGTTTACAGACAAGCATCAAAAAATATCTATAATTTATAAATTACCTAACGTCAACCTTAAGAATACGAGAAAAACTGGATGGAGGGGTACATTTCATCTTTTACAATTGTTTTACTTGTCATTCGATCCATTTTCACCATCTATGAATGTGAAATACTGTCAGAAAGGCATATATTAATCAGACCGCTCCTGGTAAGTAGGAGTAAATGTATTGAAGGTACCCATTATTGATGCAGCATCCATTCATTTTGAATAACGAGTATAAAATCGTAAAGACCGTTCTAATAAGACGAAATAGATGCTACTTGTAAAGAACACGATACAACAAAAGAGGATCAAATAAAAACACTAATAGCTGTAATGTAGGATTAAGAACATTTTTATAATGTATGTTTAAAATACCCAAATATCGTAAGGTTTTCCTCGGTAACAGAAATAGACATCAAGGCATCAAATGAAAAATTTGAGATGACATTTATTGAGTGAAACAACCATATTTTTTTAAAGATGCCATAAAAATATTTTCTTTAATAAAACCATGGAGATTAAAAAAATGGAACTTGGCCAATCATTGTTCCACTCTCACTGCAAAAGAGCACCAGAATGTCAATCCATCAGCAAGAGCATTGGCACTATTCCTTTATCGAAAACAAGGGAAAGGGATTTAATTTTTACTGCTTACAAGTTTCCTTGAAAATGTTCACCAATAACAACTAATTTTCACTCTTCTACGGATTAGGTTTACGCTGGCCATCACGAACGCCCAGTGTGAGGAAGGATGTGTTCTCTGGGAGGAGAAACAACAGCAAGCAGACGAAGGGCGTTCGGCGGATAATTGACATTCCCACGCCCTGACGAAGTTTCCAGAGTGTCCAAGGCCTTTAGGGCGCCGTTATCGAACAAACTACCGCACCCAGTCGTGAGAACCTTTTTATTTAGCGTCGGGTTTCATGCCCAAAAAGTCATTAAAAATCACTCAGCGTTTTTTTTCTACAAATCCTCTTCCCTCGCAAAAATAAAGGTCGCGCCTGAAATTATTAAACGGTCAGATTTTCTGCTGAAATCACGACCCGGAGAAAACGATCTGCTAACTTACACACGCGAAGGGGTAGGGGGCGGGGCGACGGGGACACGTCGCACGAAGCGAGACCCCAATCATTAATCTAATTGCGAGGACATAATTTCTCACGTCAAAGGTACCCACGTAGCCCATTAAAAGCAATTCTTTCCAAAGCCTTACTCTCCGCCAAACCGCCTTTCGGCACACAAAATGTTAACTGAACGAAATCACACGGGAGCGAGGGAATTTCTTAAGTCTCGATCCCTTTAGGAGCTCCTTGCGCATTACGACCGAGTCGATCATGCTCGTACTCCTCCCACCCTCATGGAAAAAAATACCGGGGTTTCAATAAAATAACAAGATAAACCATGGGACTGACACATGCGAGCACGACACCCCGCTGGCCAAATTACCTCCGCATAGGCCTCCGAAGCCGGCAAGACCGATACGAATATGAAATCTTGAAAGTCCTTATATCTACCCAATTTAACCCCAGTTTCCGCGAGGGCGTATGGAAGAGGGTGTAGGACATCTTGGATAAATGAGAGACGAGGAGAGCCGGACAATGGAGCAATATTTCCCTGAGGGAAAACCGACTGATTCGCTCAACGATTTCCCAAAATGTTCTTTTTCTTAATATTGAAAACATTTTTAAGATTCCCGAAATAATAAATAATTATCTTATTCGTTGAAAAACAACTCTACCCTCCAATCTCCCGATTTTTAAACGGTAACCTAAAATTTAGCACCTTCAGATGAACTGGGTAAATATCCAATTTTTATTGAAACTGAGTGTTACCTATTTTTTCGCCTAATGATGTAAAGCATGTGCAGGGACATTTATTTTAAGCTAAATCAAAGATCAACTTTTAAATATCACCGAATTGAAGAAAGGTTTACTGCAGCACAGGGTATTATGTGTCTCTTCAAAACATATCGTAGACGGTAGACTGATATTCAATCAATACCGCTAAGACTATGAATATTTATACGTATTTATAGCCCTTTTGTAAAATAGGTAAGTCCGAATTAGGACCTACTGATTCGAAGGCTCTGAATTATTAATGAATAAAACTTTTAACAATCGACATTTAAAATTAGAAAACATGAATGGCATACGTTTTTGATAAGCATAAATTATTGGCATACGAAAATGAAACTCACGAATTGTCTGTATTGCTCTCCGGATAATTCACCTGGTGTCACGATTCCAACAAAAGTGAGTAAGGGGTAACGGATCCCTATGCGCTAGCGGAAGGATATTCAATTGGGTTACACTTTCTTCCAATAGTCTATATGCAACGGGTTCGATCCCTATCACGTTGACAAGTTAAATATCATGGATTTTGCAAGGCGAGGTTCCCGTAATAACTCCTTTATTTACACTAAGACTGATCTAAGCCGTGTGAAACTTAAAAATACAATGTTGCCGTCACTACCACAACTTACTGCCGAACAGATATGTTTAGTACAAGGAATCATATTTTCGTCACACAATTCGCGACCGAAAATGCAGGATACATCATTCAAGAAAATTCCCGAAGATAAAAATATACACATTCTAAAGATCACCGATTACCCCCACGTCTGGCGCTTGCGCAGTGGGATGAAGACGCACCAAAGGGCCTCTGTAGTGGGGTAGACGCGACGTAAAAGGCCGAAAAACGACAAAAATTCTCACGTTTGGGTGCGAAAAGGGTCCTCCCTGACGGGGAATGGAGAGAGAAATAGGGAGAGGAGGTGGAGGGGACACGCGCGTGTGCGGAAGGAACCAAAGGGTGGCTTCCACCCGGGTGAGGTGAAGAAATTAGCATAAAACCATTAAAAGAGATTTCTCTGACACTAATGAGGCTAAAACTTCGCCCCTTTCGCCTCCGAATAAAAAGAACGATGGAGTGGAGGGTTACGGATGACAAGGCGGGGAGGAGGAAAGATGATGGAGGAGAGAGGAGGCGGTGATCTGGGATGGGGAACATTTTTCGGCAGTTCGCGATAGCAAGCGAAATGATTGCGAAGGAGGAGATCTCTGGTATAAATGGACGGGAGGGATACAAGGGGTGAGATTCGTCGTAAGTCAGGTGGATGGAGAGCCAGGGAGGGGGGGGGGTGGGAAGAGGAGTAGAAGAGCGGGCATAATTGGGATGATATACACGGTCCTGTCCTCTCAGGGGCGAAATTCTGACCGTTCCGACTATTCAACACACACGTAGTATCTTTTGGGTAGATCTCAAGTTTAATATTAACATGAGGTAGAAAGTACACATGAAAGTTGGTCATCAAAGTTCTTTAATAACTTTTGTCTATAAAAATGCATTAGATGCATGACAATTGGAAAACCAAACAAAGAACTGAATTCATACACACCCCATTATCCTAAATAATTGAATTTACCAAAACTTCTAGTTATAATCAGCCAATTTAATGTTTTCAGTGTAATATTTCAATGAGAATTTTTATCAATGGACTCGTGGTCAGCGATAAATTAGACATGGCATTAAGTTCTGCTACAATTCAAACAAATAATGTAAAAATTATATTTAAATGGAGAGGACATTATTAGATTTTGCATGAAGGAAACGTGTATCCAACCCTAGAGGAAAATCGGGAGTCACAGTTTTGCATAAGGGTAGCTATTAAAATTGGAGTAGAAATTACTTGAATTTCCAAATTTTATCATTAACTCTTCAAAACTGCTGTCAATTTAATCTACCGCATGTGAACATGGAAGAGTGTTTTACATACATATACTGTGAGGCAATAGGTGAACATTTTACATTTTGTTGATATTACCAAAAAAACAAATATTGAATTTGATGTAACATAGCCAAGAGTTGCAAAAAATGTGGGCTTAAGCAGTTAGAAACCATTAAGACAAATTGGCAAATTAATGCGTCATTAATGTAAGCAATTATCTTTTTTATATAAGTAACTTACTGGCAATGACGATTTTAAAAGTAGCTTTGAAGTATTAAAGGACCAGTAGGATGCTTTACAGAAGATTGCTATCAGTTTGACTTAAAATCTGCTTATAATTAAGCTCAGAGAAGCATTTTCAAACAGTTCTTCAAATGCACAAGACATTTTGGTGTAAGATTACAGAGTCCTTGATAGTTTAATTACGGAAAGCAAGACAATCACAACTATGGCATTATTATTTAAAATTGAGAGCAGCACGAGAAGTTGCACAATCGACCTGACATTGTAAAGTCCAAAAAGTCTCATTTCGAATTATGAGAAAACACAAAATTTACACTTTTCCACGGAATTATTTGTAACGCACAACGCGTTTCAATTCATCGAGCCATCTTCAGGTACAAGACAAGATTCAACATGTGATAGATCATATTTATACCTGTTTAAGCTTATTACTGGATAAGCACTTATAGTCATTATTAGAGAGAACGGTGGCAGGTATAATTACCACAAGTGCTTATTCCCCCCTCTTTTTACCACTCCATTTCTTTAGTTTCCCTGTTTCTATGAGTTTTCCATACTTCACCTCTTTGTCCCCACCTACCTTACTCCTCACTCTTTTCTCCCCCCCCCTTCCTCAAATAGATATAAATATGATGAATCATAATTTGAATCTTTTCTTGTACTTGAATATGGTTCGATGAATTGAAACGCGTGGTACGCTACAAATAAATCTGTGGAAAAGAGCAAATTTTATTTTTTCTCGTAAGGACGAAATTCGACTACACCTCGCTTGAATCTGTTGAATAATTTCGAATTATTCAAAACTTAGAAAATACCATAACATAATTATTTCCAAGCACATATTCTTTCTTTTATTACCAATTTAAACCAGATTGAAGACGTGAGAAAACAACGCATCCGACCTAGAGGACACAAGATTCATAATTAATTTCTGCGACGCCAAGTTAAATCTATTACATTCTGGTAAGGCACTTGGCGATTAGAGTGAGAGAGAGAGAGAGAGATTAAACGAGTGGAAAAGAAAGCTCATCACGGCGGGGCAAAAATCATATTTAATGAAGCGAGGGGGCAAACAGCCTCCCACGCAATCGCGTCCCGTGCGTGCAAACGTAATTCACAAAACGATTGCGGGGTACACGCTTTCAAGACCATGGTAAACAGCCCTTTAAGCTCCGTCTTAATCTTTATGACATCGCCGGGGTGGAGAAGAACGGGATATGGGCGAGGAAGGGGAGGCAGGAGAGAGGCGTGGGTGGAAGGAAGGGCATAAGGAGACGGCTGAGAGAAACGGAGGTTAATACTGAACTTAAGAGCTACCGTTAGCACACATGCACGAGAGGATTGAGGACGTGTGTTTGTGCGAATGTTATAAAGGAGACGGTGAGGGAATGAGGGGCAAGGGCGTGCACGTGTGTGTGTGTGTGTGTGGGGGGGGGGGAGTGGAGAGAGAGAGGGAGGGAGAGAGAGAGAGAGACAGAGAGAAAGGGTTGTGAGATAGTGGCGGGAGTAATAATTCCACGGCAATATAAATGGGGATTTCCACTAAACCACCATTTCGTCGAGTAAAAGCCACGATAACACACACAAGCACCGGTGCAATAGGCGACCCCATTTATAACGCGGTCTGTGGTTTCAAAACGCTCTTGCATCAAAAAGCGTGTCCGTATGTGTGAACATATAAATATAAACACAAAACTCTGGGGGGGAGCAGGTATGGGTAGGGGGAGGCGATGGAGGTGTACGGGGAGGGGGAAAAACATAACAACCCAAAGGGGCGGCAATTCATGGCGTATTACACCCCCACACTCCCACGCGCCCCTCTCTAAACTTTCACGATATTAATGCATAAAATAATTAACCAAATAAAGGAGGGAGGGCGAGAGGGAGGGGAAAAATATGTCCGCGGCATCCCGTAATTTAATTAATTTATCCCTCACTCCGTAGCGGGGAAAAAAATATGCGCAATGAATCGAAGAGGTTATAACTTTACAGGGCTAAAAGTGAAATATGCTTTTTCACCAAAAATGAAATTAAACGCCGGAATTAAATTCATAAGCCTGCAACAAGCGTAGCATTTAGGGTGGGACAAAAATAACACAAGTTAGACAATATTAAATACCTGCACACCGGCGTCGCATGCGGCTCACATGATTACTTTCTCCCCAAAAAGTTCCCGTTTTGTTTCCCCTCACCCCACGAGCCCACGCCCTCTCAAGAACAATAGTGCTGTATACCGCGTCCCAGACGACGGCAGCCGAGTTTACACTGGCATTTCAGTGGAGGGCCAATAAATGGGAAGCAATGAAATATTTTAGCAAATATGGTGAAATAATTTACAGAGGCAATAAAAAGTAATCCAACAATACGGCCACCAGAAGCCTGAATAACCATTTCGAGAGGGAAAGAAATACGGCGTAAGTGAAGTAAAAAGGTCGTTTGGGGAAGATAGAAAGAAAGAGAGAAAGAACGCGGGTAATGCCACTTCACCGCTGCGAAAGGGATTCAAGCCTGTCGGCTGGAAGTCCTTGCCATTAGAATGAAACAGAGATTACAAACCTGCACCCAAGCAGCGTAACGCGGCAACACTAACAGAAACGAAATGGCACGGCAATATATCGTTTATACCAATCAGGAGTGAATCAAAAACACACGAACGGAGATTTAAAGCCACTCCCATTCTTACGTACAAACAAGGACACTCTGTGCTACCCAACGCATGCGAAGTGGAAGAGGTCACACGGGCCAATCGGTAGCTATGAAATATCTCATTTTTTTATTTTTCGGAACGTAAACCGAACTAATAACTCCTCAAAGGAAACGGAATCTGTACATTTGCGGTGCCGGCTATTCGGTAAGGAATTCCGACCGAGGGGCGGCCTGGAAAAGCAAAATGCTAACCACCAACGTGTTATGGGAGAACACTAGTCTCCCGAACACCTAGCTCCGAGGGAACGGGAGATGACACAATTGGGATAGGAATTCCTCGGAGATTGTGGAAGGTCCGGCACCGGAATATCGATTTGGGCGGGGAGGGCAGTGGGGGAGCCGCCGGGGGGGCAAGTGAAGTATTGGGCGGGATGACGGGGGAACGGGCGGCCCTCGCGATGGAACCACGACGGTGGGGGGAGGAGGATAGCGGATGGCCCCATAATTGCGGTGACAACGGGTCCGGCCGGAGTGGCGCTGCGTCGGACTCGACACGGGAAGGAAGGCGCTTCTGGGGATGGGGGAAGCGGTGGGCAGAATCGGAAGAAGGGGGGAGGGGGTGAGAGGCACGCCGGGAGCTAAATGCGCGTGTCCCGTATCGGCGCAATAAATCGCTTTCGGCGATGGGAGGCTGAAAGGGCTGGAAACGCCCAGGGGGCAATCGCTTGTGGAGTGGGCGGGGAGGTGGGATAAAAAAACCACCAGTCCAAAAAGCCCTTCCTCCTGCCACCCGCGATACTGCCCCCCTCCCCAATCCACCCTCGTTCTCCTCCCAAACCCCCCATGCCCCCTACCACGATGCTTGAGGCCGCGCTCGTGATTGAATAATTGGCCGCAGCTGCACTTAATTTTTCGGTCACGTCAAGATCCGTCCCACGTACCGTATTGATGGTAGGAAAAAAATAATAATTTCTCTCGGTAGGGGAAAAAAGTATTAAAACAAAACATACCGGTACGGATGGGAAGCGAAAACCAATTACGAGAGAGAGAGAGATATACAAAGCAAAAATATAGCGATGAAATACGCTGCGGGGCGAAGGAATCTGACGGCGATCGCCGACTCTCCCCCCTCCCGCGATCCTCCCCCACCCGGTCGACCTGCCGCGACCTACTCGCAACCCCACCCACCCGTGGGTCGCCAGCGATCACCCCCTATTCCCACACACTCTTCTCTTCGTCTGCCCCTACCCCTCCGGACTTCACATCCGAATTCGCCGGCATCCATCGGGAGGGTGAAGGGGGCGGACAGCTTAGCGGCCCCCGGCTCCCCGCGACGTGTGATAGGCGAGGGCTCCGCTTTTAAGCGACATCGTGGGTGAGAAGGGTGCGGGGAGTGGACGGGGAAGAGGGTGGATAGAGGAGGAGGGAACGATAGACAAACTCGTGGAGGAGGTAGTGTGAGGTGTGCTCGGAATAGAGGGTGGGCGAGCGAGCGAGGGAAAGAGAGATATGCATCCCCTGCCCCGAAACATCAATTCACGGCGGTCGTATTTCATCGGGCCAAGGGAGTGAAAGGGGAGTGACGGGCGCGCCAATTGTTATTCATTTTTCATATCTACTTGAACGCATATTACGTACACAACGGTCGAATTTGTTTGGCGTGACGGATCGCGGCGGAGATAGCGAGCGCGGGGGTGGAGAATTAGAGGACAAGTGGTTAAATGTACGGCGCGAACGGGCGGGAGAACAAATGCAATAAAAAGGACCGCGACGCATTTCAAACGTAAGGGAGCGATCATGATCAGAATTCGAAGGAAGAAGCTATTAGAAAAAAGGAGACGAAAAATATGGTATGAATGGTAATGAAAAATCTTACAACGACGCAATGGCCTTTAAATAAGAGAAACAGATAACCGCTCTGATCATTTTAAATACAACTTTCTCCTTCCTCAAATAATTTGCAAGAGCATCTCAATCGACATTAAGCGGCGCATCAATGTTGACATAACAGAGTTTCTCTCACCTAACATTCTTTTAACGTGCGTACACCTAATAACTACTCGCAGTTAAAGCCTGGTACCCAAAAGCCCTATGCAAGCGGTGACTCTCAGGTCATGACGTTCATGCAGATAAAGATGAGGATAAGATTACCGAGCTTTCATTTACATAAGGAGCACCCCCATTGATATTCCTGGATGCCGCGAATATTATATACAGTCTGGAAAGGTAAGAATAATTGCTCTCCCCGAATTTGCATGCAATGCAGGAATGCTCGCTAAGCAAGATAGGAAAGTTGAACTCAATAGGAGCAATAAATAATCCTCTCACAGGGTTAAACCGATCGCCAGGTGCATACGTAATTAACTGTCTGACGCACGTTCGGGGTGGGTAAAATATCACCGGAAAGTAAAACGACTCCTCCAATGCAATCCAAAGGGTGAGTGAATAACCAATGCCCGGGCTCACATGATATTTCATTCGTCATTCGCACCTCGTTTTTCAGCGTGAATGAGAAACCAAAAAAGATAAGTATGCAAAGTTAGGGGTTAATGATAACCTGGTACAATTTTTATCTTTCGTAAACGAAAAAACGGATCTATTTCACGAGAGCATTGACCAATTCTCGCCAAGTCTCGGCATCACCATTGCAAACACAATTTGGAAAAGGTATGGAACGGAGGAGGAAAAAATTAACAAAAAACAGCGCATTTTAATTGCTCTCGCAGTCAGTAAACAGCAATTCTCGGCTTCCCGAGATGATAGCATACGCAGATGTAATTGCGCCCGCTATGTCGTTCGTTTTCCATTGCGGCTTCGATTGCTCCATTACGGACGCATAATGGCGTAAAAAAAGGAGGATAATATCCCTCCAACTTCATCATTGAGCGTCCAGTTTGACAAAAAAAGTAAAATCACAATTCCGCTCTTCGGTTCGAGCATGGCATCCAGAGGGTGTAAAGCAACGAGCTAAAACTAGCACAGACAAGGGACGCTAACCGGCTCGCGAGTTTAGAGAACGCGTACAGGTGTTGAGAGAGTTAGCCATTTAAGTTAATCTAAAATGGTGACCTCTCTCGATCTGAAATAACCCTAAGAAACGCCGCTGTGTAAAACATGATTGATATCACCTTTTCCTGAATCACGTCTTCGGGTCGAAAAAGTGGAAACTTTCTCTAGGCGCAAGGAGTCAATAAGTTAGCGCGGTTCACCACAGTTATACATTAAGCAACAGTCCAAAGAGATGGCTCGCAGTGTGCAGCGTAGGATTAGATTTACGACGAAGTACGTTTTTTTGAGAAACTGACAACAAAATCTTACGGGGCAATTATTTGAATTTGCTGGAAAAGTCCGAATGAGTAATTCATGAGTAAAATTTCGAGAAGAAAGTAATTCAACTTCGTCATCAATTGGGTGTCGAGCGGAAATATTATCAGTGGCGATCAAAAAGTAATTTCTCATGCAGCGAAATCGCAGAATCAACTGGAGGAACCACGCGAACTAGCACGTGATCAATTTGTAACGAAATTACACACCAAGAGTTAAATATACGGATGTCGACGAACCGCAAACATAACTACAATAAGTAAAAACGAACTAGCGACGGTGATTTGAGACAAGCAACGTTTAGGTTTATTAACGAATAACGTGGTCAAGAACCAACATTGTCACGACAGGAGATATGCAGAAAGTCAACAACAATAGTACAAAGACACGCAGCTCAAAAAAGAATGAAAAGCAGACTCACTTCACTGATCAAAAAAATCCCCTCCCTCGGCCCTCAGAAACCATGAATGACTCGTCTCAAAGAGCAGGTGCCTTCAGTTGAGCTGTGAGAACTAGGCTTTCTTAAAACTTTGATGGAAGGGTTTTTAAGTACTCAGGTACAGTACCCTTCACTTCACCATGGATTTCGAAGAGGGTTCTCGTGTCCTCCAACAGACGGTATTTGAAAATAACCGCAACCCGTGAAACTTGAGTTTTCCCTACAGTATTAACCTAAAGGCACCCTGCAACGGTGTACAGAATGAGAAGGTGGAATGAACTCGACCGGATTAATTTCTTACGAAGAAAAAATATAAATATTTGAGAATTAACTTTTATCCGGCGTAGCACAAGAAGAAGCACGAATTTCCTCAATGGAAGAGCATTAAATGAGCAAGACAAGCGACGAGATATTCTGGTATTAGGTATTGGGCAAAGAAAAAAAATATTGGGCTTATCGGATTAATCGAGAAACAGCGATATAATGAATGTACAATGAAATAATGTGGAAACATATAGAGAAAGTTAAGAGTGAAAGGGAGTATGCGTGAAATGCAATTTCACCAGGTCAACTTGCACTCACTTTCCTCTTGAGCAACCATTACTAGACATATCCATGGGTATCACACGACGAAGATATTTACGCCAAGATCAAAACACCGCTGAAAATTAGGCACTTGAGAGCCAGAAGGCGATTCGAGGAATTGGATCCTCGTAGACATTTTCATTTTAAAAAATTAACATAAAATAGAATGCATTTGATATTTCCTTCATTCTAAGGATGCGATATACAATTAAAATACTGAAACAGCATAACGTACCTTTGAGTTCTTAAGGGCATGAGAGATCACGACTTCTTCAAAATTGAAATCAAGACTTCTTTAATACCAACCATGCCGATCACTGTCACTCGGATGGCATATTGTCCAAATCGCCTCTGATTTATCCATTGGCATTTACTGCCAATAACCATTGGATATGTCCTCATCCTCTCCCCGAATTGGACGCTTTCATTCATACGCACGAGACCATCGCTTAGCTCCCATTATTCATGAAGCGGCGTCCATTATTACTTCGACGACAACACACACGACCTCCCATCATGGACAATTGGCATTCTTCCGCTGAAAATTCAAATTGCTGGGAACGTCAAGACGCCTCTGCCAATGTTTGCTCCCAGTAGAGAGACAGCTGACATTGGTGTCGTGTTCAATATTGTCCACACGTGAACAATGAAAAAATATAATGTTAATGCAACTCACTGCAATTAATAATCAAGTTTCTTTAGATAACGAATGAATCGTTAATCGTAAATAATATTTCATAATTCAAGCATGATTGAGATAGCTCTAAATCGGAGTTCAGCAGGTTCAAGAAGTTACTCAGAGGAGCCACGGCTGCAGGACAAAGAGGTTTTTGACTAAGCAACAAAATTATGATGAGTTTGAACGTATTTCATTTCACTCCTTCAAACAGTGACGCACACACACAAGTCTCTTGGTGATGGGAAAATTAGTAAGAGGGAACAGTGAGAACAAAATCGGATCAAGTGCGTAATCCGTCGACCGCAGGGTGGTGAGCGAATATGAGGAAAAAGGACGAATATGAGGTCGGAGAGGATATGAGGGGCTGTGAAAAAAAAATAAACGCGGTAGAGTGATAGAGGGGCGGAGAGCGAAGAAGGGGAAGGCGTTGGGAAAGGACGCGATATCCACTTTGCAGATATTGATATGGAGCGAAATGAAGCGAGCAATGGAACGAGGGCGGCGGGCTCGGGATAACGGGGGAGAGAGAGTGACGACGGCATTAAAAACTACACGGAGGAAGAGAAAGGAAGAGGCCGAGGAAAGGAGAGAGTGGAGGGAGAAGGCGGGAAAGGTTTTGGGCAACCAGGGAGGAGGAGGGCGATCTGTTCGAGAGGACGACGGAAAACGGACGGAAAGAGAGAGAAGAAGACTGCGAGGAATAAGAAAGAAAGGGAGGAATGACGAAAAGGGCGGCGGGAAGAGGGGAAAATGGTATGAAAATAACGGCCGCCTTCCTCTTGCCTTCAATTGCCAAACTTTTGGGGTTTTCCGGACAACGTGTTACTTCTTTTATCGCCGTCGTAACAGTATTCGGGACGAGATGCGACTAAATCTTCGCCATTCGATTCGAATGAGTCGGCCTAGGTGCGGGAGGCTGTGGAGGATGGTAGACGGAGTTGTGGGGTGGGAGGGCGGAGGGTGAGCGGGAAGGGGAACATAACCGTGGATGGGAGCGAGAGGAAGGGGGGGGGGGGAGGGCTTGGTGCCAGTTTCCACTCTTGCACCACTCACAAATGAATTTTACGGATAAAGAGGAGACAATACGGAGAAAACGGATATCGCTCGTTAACGCGCCTTTTTTTTCCCCTCTTCCGCTCACCCCGCAGCATACGGGGGATAGATGGAAAGGGGACGGGGTTGGACGCGCGATAAAAACTTTTAACTGAGAAGAAAATGAAGCCGTACAAGTACGCTTTTTTGATGAAGTTTTGCGATTTGCACTTTGCCATAATACTTTTCGAGGATCCTCCACGACTCTCGGGGTGAAACACGAAAGAAAAACAAAAAGAATTCTAGATTCGCAAATACCGCAATCTTGTACAAAACGAGTGTTTTTGGAATTCGAGCATGATACAGGGTTGATGCGTTGAATTAGAGGGCCATAAGGTGGTCGTAATACATCTATATACATCGTATCAGTACAAATTAATCTGATAACTGTCAAAATAAATATACTCCCATGTACACAGAACCCGTGTATAAATCAAATCTGACGAACACAATGATATAACGGAGAATATAAGGTCATTGGGTCGCGAAATCATAGGTTAAACACAGTATATATCCACTAGAAATAAAGAAGTAACGATGGAAAATTTTGTGAGACAATTTATAGGACGTCTTTTTACACAGTAAGTAAAAATTTGTACTTCTTAGCTAGTGAAAATGGACGACCTTAGAATAGAGTATCTGATATTACAGAAGCTTCTGAGATTAAAAATAAAAATTCATGGAAGGAGTTGTTTGAAAATCAAAAGATTCCCAAAGGAAATCTTACAAAATATTCAATATGAATCAGTAAATTTATAAGATTTTGTTTATATACTGTTTATGCTCATGCATAATTCAAATACTTGTGCTAAAATACATCAAAATATAATGTTTGAACAATAAAAAAGTAAATTTTTTTATTAAGTTTCCATAACACAAAATAAATTATTTGATATTAATGACAAGGAACTAGGCACGGGTGAGTGTAAACATTTTTAGCCAACATATGACACGCACTCGATTTCTGAATATGAACTTGTTTAGATAATAATAAAAAAAGACAAAAATGACTTGCAAAAATGGAAGTAGATTATCAATTCTGTAATGCTATAAATCATCAATAACTGAAAATAAAGAAAAGTTAACTTCAACCCTAGGATAATTTAGTTTAAGAGGAGTATAGTCTGCAACACTTGGACATTTGATGAGAAAATGACATTTTATCAAACCGAACAATACAAAATGATTACTCTGTGGAATTCCGACAGAAGTTCAAAATATTTTGACAGTGGTAAATCATGCGAAAATATTTGGGAAAGCAATATGAAACACAAAAGAGAAAAACATTGGGTCAGTCACTTTAATTCAACATTTAAAAGAGTTTATAGGAGCCACGGTGCAATTATTTAGGACCCACGAAACCCATTGAATGAGTTCGAGAGAAAATGCTGGAGACGGAATTTTATAGAATTTCAGAAACAGAACTAGGGCCAAGGTAAGACGCACTAAATTTGCCAAACCCTCCCACCGAACACCATCCTTCGGAAAAACCTAAAAAAAAATCAAAAAGGGCGCCTGCCCAAAAGCAAGCGAGCATGCCAACACAGTACAGTCCCCCCCATCGCCCCATCCCTCTAACCCAACCCACTTACTTATACCGTATTGCAGCGCGGGTTAGAAGAAGCCACATGAAAAACGATGAAAGGGTAGAGAGGGAGAGAGAGAGAGATGAGGTTTCAGGGTGGGAGAAATATATGAAGCTCTCTATACAGACTCGCACACAGATGAAGCACGGCAATGGAGAGTAGAAGAGCCATCTCTCGGAAAAAAGAAAGAGACTGAATAGAAAAATTTAGTGGTTCGGGAAGAGCGGAAGAGAAGAAAGGAGTGGAGAGAGACAGAGATTCGTACGTGCACACACACACACACACACATAATATATGTATATATATATATATATATATATATATATATATATATATATATATATAAGCGACAGCAGTAAACAGGCGTTGTTTTTCAACGCAGGATGTAAAAAAATATACTTCGAGCGAAGAGGAAGCGGTAGAAGAAGGAGGGGGCCGGGTGGAGGATGGGTCGTCGAAGAGTGTAAGGGATGGATGGGATTATGAGGAGACGGGAATTCGTGAGTGGGGTGAGTGAGGGCGGAGGAGGAGAGGGGAGGGTGAGGTAGGGAGGAGCCGGGCGCGGTGGACAGGGGGCGCGGAGACACCCCGAGTTGTGGGAGGAAAGAAAGATACATGCTCCGAGTTGGGCGGGCTGGCGGAAGGAGGCGAGGCGATCCCTATTTTCCCTCTCTATCACTCTTTTCCATGGAAGGGGGAGAGGACCGAAAGAAGAGAGTGCGGGCGGAGACGAGGGGAGACGGGAGGAGAGAGTAAGAGACGGGCATGACGTGCACGAGTGAGGAGGGAAGGTCCCGGGAGAAGGAGAGAGAGACAATGGGCGTCGCGCATTGGGAGGAAAAGCAACCCGAGACGAACGGAGCGTCGACGGAATGGGACAATCCAAGCCAAACACGCGGATTCATCCGGGCGAAATTGTGATCGTAAAATCTCCCATCCGCGAATCCCCCGAGAGAACATGGGAAGCCCAAGTGAAAAAACGGGGTGATATAAGGGGGATGAGAGTTGCGAATAATTTAATTTGTTCTTTTCTGGAAAGACGTCCTTCCGTCCATTATGACACTCTCCGCTGTGACCAAAGTTGAAACACTTACCCAGTGAAAGTAACCGTCTTTCATATCCACGCTGCGGTCCGAAGAGGCGCTCAACCTAAGCCATTTTGGTGAAATTCCATCTATGAGCAGTTCAGTAATTTTAAACACAGGTGACCATATTAAACGTGATACGACCATTCCAATTATTTTAACACTGTTTTCTTTTAATTGATGTAACTATCAATCTGAACACCGATTAGAGGGCAGGCGAGAAAAATTAGGTAAAATCAAATCCTAAAAGAAGTGTAATAGCATATGGGTCTTTACTCTGTTCCGCTAATAGTCACTCTTATAACCTTTATCAAACTCTATACAAGATATACTCTTCCCCATAGCTTTTTAGTGTTTTCCATACCTGACTTATATTTTCTCAGTATAGTGTTGCATCAGCAAATAGTTATCTTCAGTAAAACTTGGAACTACTAAGAAGAGAAAGTTATGGATAAAAATAAAACATAATGCATTTCATAAAAAAGATCCAGGAAGAACAAAATGAAGTTCAGAAATGAACAAGGAGCAATTATCATTTTATCTCTGGGACGGATACAGCTTGCAAGTATAAGATTTATAGCTTCAAAGCAACCGAAACCAGAAAAAAATCATAGCAAATGGAAAACAATGCACGTATATTTCAAGTCGGAACCCATTTATACGTCAAAAGGAGTGCACAGAGCTATGAAAAAACGAGAGAGCGAAACGAAGGATGGATGGAAAACAGAAGTGCCAACTAAATTAAAGAGAGAGTGGATGACAAGCGAAGAGTGAGGCTGGTTAAGAAAATGGAAGAATTAATACCGCGGAGGAGTGAATACCGAGGGGGAAAACTGGCACGGGGTGAGTGGGAATGGGGACCGGAAGGGTGGAGGGGGGTTTCTGCGACGGATGGGCTCGCAAATGGTTGGCGAGGAAACGGGGAGGCGGCGAGAGGCGACAGACGGAAGACTTAACTGCGATGGAGTTACGAAGAGCCCAGAGAATCATTCTTTGGCCTTGAGAGAAGAACATCACGAAACGCAGCTCGTGAGATTCGGGTGCGAGGAACTCTCAGGGCCAGAAAAATACGAAGGATCTTGTGGTGGATGCCGGAGTCATCAATGGATCTCAGGATGAAATTCCTACTATATCACGTAATTTGAACTTTGATAAAATGCTTCCGATATTCAACCTCACCATCTGTTTAAGATAAAACGAATCTTTGGGTCCCCGAGAGTCAGTGATATCCCGGTGAACTATTCAGCTGCAGTGAATTAATCAGATACACTTTTGAAGATAATTTTTACTCAAAATTGATGTATATGTATGTGTATGTATATATATATATATAGACACATAAATACATATGTATATATATATATATATATATATATATATATATATATATATATATATGTATGTATTAAGGAAACGGAAGTAAGGCACTCCAATACTGATATTTTATCGAATCAGACAAATCAGATTTCCCGCAGATTATTTAAATGACCACAAGGAATTCGATTATAGCGTAAAAATGATTTATTTCATGAGCAATAAAGTTTGATTTTATTTCTACGAAATGCAATTAAGTTATTATGCAATTGATTTAAATGAAAAAGAAGGCAAACTTCCGGAAGAAATAAATTTTACGAAAGATATTTAACGTTTAGCGATAAAATAATTCCCAATAAAGGGATAAAATCGACGAATATCATTATAAATACTATTTATTTTGCGGAGATATTACGTTTCGGCAAGAGAAGAACCGTTAAAAGAGAAGAACACAACTTGTGAGATATAATTCATAACATTTACCCAGAAACAAACAAAACTTCTCAGTTAAGATTTGACTAAAATTATTCCAAATAGGGTATTTTTTTGGGCCGATTACTGAGCGCTAACAAAATAAAAATGAAATAATAAATAGTAGACCAGTGAAAAAACATTACATTCGATCGTCTCATCGCAATTTTTGCACTATTTTTTTTAAGTATAGTTAAAAATCACTGAAATAAGACCAGTTCTACTCATGTTAAATTCACATTAATTCTGGACCCGAACTACCAGGATCACCAACGGGAAGATATTTTGTGCAGGGGGTTACATTAAATAATTCTTACAGTCATTGTTAAAATAGAAAGAAGACTTCAAAATTGTCATCTTGCCATATGTTAATACTTAGTTATGACTTGAACTATGCAGTGGATGAATGGCTAATACAAATTCGCCACACTTACGACTTCATTTTAATATTTTTGCCTTGTGCTGTATTTTTCCTTGCATTGAATTTTACCTCACTGGTATTTCATTCGGGAAAAAACAAGGAACAATAATGTACCTAGAGAGTGTAGAATATTTACGACAGCAAGCCCGCACCAACGCCAAATCATGGGAGTAAACTCGACGCAACGCCATCTATCCCATCACGACTTGGTCCATCATTTAAAAACTTCCGACTAGCCGAGTATTCACAGGTAGAGGGGAGTGGATTACGAGACGAGGCGGCTTAAATCCCAACGAGGGTGGGAGAACGGAGCGGCACTGCCTTGATGCGCCACTGATTCGAGGAAGCCGAGTGGAGAGGAAGACGAACAGGAGCATAGGGGTAGATGGGACGCGCGAAGAGATGGAAAGAGAGAGGGAAGCTATACGGGACTGGATGAATATAGTGAGGACGGAGGGTTGAACTCGAGCCATGTCTGCGGAATTCGACGGAGCACGAAGTTAGGGCGATGGGGGTGTGAGGAGCCGGAGGATTTGGGAGGATTGCGGGAAGGAGGAATGATGAGCTGATGAGGAGGATACTGATGGAGGAAGAGGGGCTTGCGTTCAAAATTTGCACACAAGAATCTCAATCGAGATGCGCAATACCTTATGGGGCCTTAAAAGTTCACGAAATGATTAACCATAATTATTTTTAGGAATGTAGGATCATTTAAAATTTTGAATTTTTCAATGCGTTTCCAAAAAATAACTTAATAATAATGTCTTTCTGTCAAACAAATTACGAGATATTTTTAATAGTGCATTAATAAAGATATTTTTGGGCAATCTAATATGGTATCCAATTATAGCTACATAAATGGCTCGTGAAATATTAATACATAAACACACGGGTGTATGAGTGAGAGGAGTGGGTGTGTATGTGTGTATATATATATATATATATATATATATATATATATATATATATATATATATATATATATGTTTGTGTATATATGTGTATATATATATGTATGTATGTATGTATGTATGTATGTATGTATGTATGTATGTATGTATATATGTATGTATGTATATATGTATATATGTATATATATATATATATATATATATATATATATATATATATATATATACATATATACATTCAAACACAAGCTGGTACAAGTGTCTAGTTGCATAAATAAATATTTCACAAGCCATTTCTTTCTTACATTATTGGATCAAGGATATATAAACCTAAAACTTCGAGTATCCTAATACTAACCAAATCGATTCTTAACATATTTTTGAAAGATTTGCCAAGTCAATATACGACTTTAAAAGAAAACACAATATTTTGCATTGTTTTAATTTATTGTAGAGTAGTTGGTACCGGGATTAGCAGTAGCGGGAGAGCGCGGGATGTACGCGAATGTGGAGGAGAAGAAGACGAGGGAGGACGCCATGTGACGGAGAGGAGGCTGGAGTGGGGGCGGGGTTGGATTATAAAAGGAGAACAGCCGCCTCTTGCTCGGAAAGAGTTTGTCGTTTCCTGACGGGGTGGGTGCGGGGGAAGGCGAGCGGGGCGCATATAAAGGGGTCCGTCGGCCGGTAAGTGGAGAAGACGCCGGGGAGGGAGTGGAGAAGGAGGGCAGGAACGACAGCGAAATAGACCGATGCACCTAATCACGGAGCTTGATGCTCGGATCAAGTTTTCGCCGTAAATCCCCGGACCCACAAACAGGCAATCTCCTTCAGACGCGAAGCCACCGCCATGGTTTTGCCTCCCGAGGCTACGGCACCAGGGTAACGGGAACGAGACGGGGTACCAGGGGTGGGGGTTTTAGGTAGTTTCGCGGGAGGAAGGAGAAGATGCGGTCGGAGGGGTAAATGGAGTTCACTGGGCCCCGAAGACGACAAAAGAGATCACGGGTGGGGGACGAAAAAAATTCAAATAGAGGCGCTAAACGGTGCCCATTAATCATTTCACCGGAGTTTGCAACCGGAAATTCAAATTAAGAGAAGAATAAAATTTCGATAAGTGCGAGAATTAGTCAGAGAGAACCAACAATTTAAGGAGCAAAAATATCCCTGATGGGAGAGTTCTCGATTACACGGCGTGGATTCACTTCAAAAGCGTCTACCAAGACGATGCCTTCAGTGACCTTTTTACTTAAAAATTATTAATAGATGGTGGTAAAATTTATCGCGATGCACAAACACGTATGTTTGCATCTATGCGTGTATTTGTGTGTGTGTATATATGTATATATGTGTATGTATATATATATATATATATATATATATATATATATATATATATATATATATATATATATATATATACACATGCACACACATATGTATCTTGTTTCACGGATGTGAATAATAATTCAAAGTAAGGTGTGCGATGCCGTTGGGCCGCAAAAAAACAAATATGAAGAACACTCACATGCTTTCCGAGTATAAAAATAAATACAAGGTGTGATCAATAAAAGACCGAACTGATTTTCTTCTGCGCAAACCGTTCCACGGATCGAAACAAGACACAGTGCGCCATCTAGCGACACATCGGACGACTAAAACGAGAGGTGTTGCGTTTGTTTACGTTACGCAGCAGCAGCGGTACGTGTCTTATCCTGTTCGTCGCGGAGTGAAACGGTAGCAATGAAAGAGCTAGAGGAACAGCGTGTGTGCGTGAAATTGTTTCAAACTTGGCAGAAGTGCTATGGCATATGTGTGCTACGGCATAAGAGTGCTTGTATATGTATGTATGTGGACACACACAAACATTAAATTCAGTTAATTTGACATTAAACAAAAGAAAAGAAATAATTAAGAAAACAAAAAATAGCAGTGAAATTTTACGGAGAGAGCAAGCAAGAGCAATAAAATTAAAGGTGGATCAGAATATTTCTAATTTAGCTCACTTTTATTTCCTAGTTCTAAATAAGTAAACCTAATCCTCGAATATTGGCGATTGATTCCTTCACTTCAAATCAACCGTAATTAGTCACATTGGGTTGACACTAATTTCCTTGGGAAAAGCACTAAGCCATTCATTTTGACCGTGTGTGTCATTAGCATACGCCTCAGTCAATATATGAAAGGACACATTACTCTGCGCAAAACACTCGTCCAACGTCCAAAATTAACTTCGAACACACACACACGGGGAACACATCCGAGTTCCCACACGCTCAAGCTCATTTCTTTTTCCTTCTGGGTGCTCTACGGAATACATTTTAAACTTTAAACGTTATGATTCGTGAATTACGGCCAGGGACGTAAAATCCCCAAAGTTTTAACTAAGGAGAGAAGTAAATCATAGCAACATTTTTCGGAGGTACGCGATGTTACTTCTCGAGGGAGGCGCAGATGTTTGAAGGGATGAAAAGGAGAAGAGAGAGAGAAAGGGGGAGAGGGGGGGCTGGGTGGGGTGTGTGCGCTCGGGATCAGGACGAGGAGAATGGAGTGGATCTTGGGGAAAGGGTGGAAGGATGAGTTGCGCTCCCGTTGAGGAGGAGGGGATGCATAGAAAAAGAGAGAGAGGAAAGGGGACGACGAGGGAACGCAAAAGGAAAGGAGAGAAGGGAAAATAAGGAAGAGAAGAGAGAATGTGGAAAGAGATGTAGGAGGAATGAAGATGAGAGAGCAAGGAAGGGAGAAAGATAGCAGAGAGGAGAGGAGGGGCGGGGTAGAAGAAAAGAGGACCGCGGTTAGTTTATGGCCATCCGCCAGCTGCCGCTACCATCGAGACGTGACAACGCCGCTTTATGACGCCTGAGGAGGTGGGCGGAATGGAGGAGGGAGATGGAGGAAGAACGGGGGTGGGGGCGCGGAGACGGAATATAGAAGGGGAGTGAGGCCATGGTGTGGGTGGGGAGAAGAGGAGGGGCTGGGTGGGTGGATGGCAGTTTGGCGAAATAAGGGGGGCGGTGCTAGGGAATAGGGGGGGGGAATGGCGGACGGGAAATGGGGAGAGACGAGGGGATGGAAGTGGAAGCTGAATGCGGAGGGGGGGTGCATCATGGGGTGAAGGGAGAGGGGGTTTGTTGAGATACGCGGACGAGTAAAAAGGAGAGCGAGGCGGAGGAGGTGCTAGTGGGGACCACGTGTGGAGGGGACCGTTAAGGACGGAGGGTGATGTCATTAATAGGGAAAAAGATGGATTCTTCGAAATTATAAATAAGTATATTTATGTATACATATACATAAATTCATAAATACATACAATTCGATGAAGGTTAGTAGAATGAATCTCTTCGTGTTTTCTTTTTGTTTGTGTGTGTGTGTGTATATATATATATATATATATATATATATATATATATATATATATATATATATATATATATATATATATATCACGAGTGTCGAAAATAATGCACAATAATTTTAAACGATGTCACACTTTACTTCAATACAATTCTCTCACAATACTGAAGATGTATTGTATATGAAACGCCAGGAAAGTACGAACCAATTGAAAAAAATGCTTGCCCCTAAAATTGTAATTAACAATTGAAAGGAATGCACATTCATTGAGTGCTTTCACTATTTAAACAAGACAATGATTACACATAGGGGTACTTTAATAAGTTATGAAAACTGAGAAAAAAGCAATAAACTACACCTAAACCTATAGACATAGAGGGCAGCAGTATAGATTCCTGCAATATAAATTCCAGATCACTTTTCGTTTCAAGAGCGGAAAGTGAAGTATTTTTATGAAGCAGAATTTAAAAAATCGTTCTATAAAATTGCTACTAAGATTGAATAGACATTATTCACCAATAGAAATTCGTTTTAGAACTCCCTAGTACCGATTGTTTTTATGACTAAATAATTCGAAACAATAGTTCAAATATTGCTATTCTGCCAACCTGCTTTAGTAATATTTTCGTACTTGAGATTAGCCATTCCATATAATCAGTGCTTATTTTCATGAACTGCGAAAACGAACCTAAAGTGGTTGGTTCATCACTGATGTTTTGAGGGGACCAATCTAGCTAAGCGATTAAAAAAGTTTAGGTATTAGAAATACTTAAATCAATATGCAGTCAAGTGGTCTAATAATAAAATGAGATAACAATTGTTGGAGTCATCTTTCATGCTTTACCTTGTTCCAACAAATGCGTTACTATCGCCGATATTCTTTTGAATCAGACGAAGAAAAACCTGGCAAGTATTCAAGAAGTAAAAGCTGCCACCGACGGGAATGGACACTCAAGTCAAACGTAGTATGAGAATATAAAAGAAAGCATATTTGCGGTTGACTATCCCCTTCAGGAGACCATTTCGTGATTTTACCAGTGGAGTCCTCTTTCACTACATATTCGAAATAAACCAGTCAATATTATTATTACCCAGCAGATTGACAGCACATATTGGTTTTAATTTATAACATTACAATATAACAGACGGAACAATATACCCGCTTTCCTTTGCTTCTACTGAGGCGATGCGACTGCGACACTACGAAAAGGTATAGAGAAAAAATAAAAGGGAGGAACGAACATTAACCGCAAGGCCGTTATGGAGATAAGAAAAACGGGAGGTGGAGACGAGAAGCGTGGAGAGAAACAGAGCAATCAGGAATAAAACGGCGCGAAAAAGAAAGGGGAAAGGAACAATAAGGACGAGATAAGGCATGAGCGAACCAGACATATTGGAGTGGAGACGGAATGGTGAGGGGAGGGATATATGGGCGAGATTCGTGCGCGTGAGGGAAGGATGGACATGCCGGGGTGGGGAGAGAGGACGGGGGTCGAAGGGGTGGCCATGTGGGAGGGCGGGAGGAGTGGACATTGAAGAGAAGAGGTGGGCTCAAGGGGAGGAAGGAGAAAGGAGGTTTTGAGGGGAAGTTTGGGGGGGGGATTTCCCTCGGCTCGAGAGAGAGAGAGCGGGGGAGGGTGAAATGCATAAAATAGCACAATGAGTAGTGAGGGGCTGTTGAGGCAATAAAAATAATAATAACCGCCCCTTCATCCGTCGTAACCAGGTTAGCTTGTCTGGGGTGGATTATAACGCCCGGAATTCCATCGCCTACTACATGAAGAGGACGAAAGGGGGGGGGGGGTCGAGGGCGGTTTAGGAAGGCAGGGTGTCTTCCGAGTTGGTGGGGGAGGAGGGTTGGAATGGGGCGCGGATAGCAGGGGGGGGGTCCGAAAAGAGAACGTGGAAGAGGGGGAGGGTTGGTTGCTGGCGGGAGATTTGCGAGGAATGGAAGTGGGCGAGGATTCGCGACTATTTGCGACTATTCGCGACTTAACTATTTGACATGAGAACGACTGATGAAAAACAAATATTTTATAAAATATCTTAGCATGGGACTAGTTCGCGCATTAAATCGCAAGTCGACAAAATAATCCGTTCCAAATGTCTCTTCGCCACTTGAGAGACCACTATTATCTAAAACACATGCACCTAGAAAGTAATTGAAGAAATAATCTCACTCGCTCCTTTAGCTTGATGATAACCAGTTTTAGAAAAATTCCACCGCTGCAAGTCCTCAGGTGCCAGGCAGAATAGCAATTTAAGTGCATATTCGCATACCTACCTGAAAAACCAAAAATAAATTAAATATAGATACCTTTATCACAGGCATTGGAGAAACGTTATACTCTCAGGTGGAAATTCGTCTCTCATACGAATGAGCGTTCTCATCAGAATACCCCCTATAGAAGAAGAAACTTTCCATGCGGAGATAACAAAGCTTTCTAAAATAACTACTGTACACTACCGGGTACATTCGCATTACATTAGGGTTCCTCCTGATTGTTTCATTTCCTTCTTACACATGCCTTAAAACTCGTTGTACCTACTCTTTACGATATTGTATGACTGTTATCCTTTCCTCTTCTATGTTCGTCCATTTATCTAGCTGTAAGTCCCGGGTGTCAACTATCGGCCAAAGAGTCGGGGCACTTGGTTGCATAAACCGCCAGCGGATTTCAGTGCATACTACGTTTTCTCCACAGTTTAATAGGTAGAGTATCGACCCTGCAAGTCGAAGGTCCGTGGTTCAAGTCCCGGTCAAGGAAACATTTTTATGCTTGAAATCCGACCCTTTAATACAATCCCCACTGCCCTTGTTTATACTTAATATATGCTTCTATCACTTTCCTGTACCTCTATTCGAATGAATATGTTTTCACCGCTTGGAGGTTTTTCGTGTTTGAATATAGAAAAGCCGAAAGCTGATATCACAACCCGAAAAGTGAAACAATAGCACATGAAATCCTTCATAAACCTGGGCAGCAGCACTATATACGTAATTTGGGATGGAGGAAGTTCGACCGATATCAAGCGAAGAATATCACAAGCTATGAAGCGTGAATGCGGAAGAGTTAACTTACTTTGAGTTAATTTACTCTGTTTGTTCAAAGAACCTGATGTAGCAAACAAGGAACAGTGCGTCAAAACGTCCTAATAGAGCATGAAGCTCTCTAGCACGCGTCAGAAGCAAGGAACATTTGACAATGGGAGCGTCGAAAACTGTAGACTTCTGGGACATTGTGCCGGTGGAGAATGCAGAAGATGAAATGGATAGAAAAAGTGAGGCACGAGGATTATATTTAAGAGCAGAATTGGAAAGGGCATAATGGAGAACTCTATGGGCAGCGAAGATCTTGATGGATTGGACCAACCTTGGGAGGCAATGGAAGAGACATAAAGGGTAAATCGCAGGGAACATTCACCGAGGAAGACCAAGAGATAAACACATAAGACGAATCATAAGACCGTAAAACACGAGTTATAAAAGGTTGAGGGAACTAATGCTGAAGAGAGAATGGAGGCCTAAAGTAAAGTAATCTTATATATAAATACTGATGATGATATACTATATATTTCAAATAGAAGTCGTGCTCAAGTTCGAAAAACAAATTGACAAACGGATCGAGTTCTAATAGAGGACGTAAATCCGCGAAACTCAGTGAAAATAGATGCATTTCAATCAACGGGACAATTTACGAAAACGGGAGCTTCAATCGATAAATACGAAGACAAAAATTGTAATGGACGCAATGAAACGGGGAAATAAAAGCGGACAAAGAGCTCACGCGCAAACTTTAACTGCTGAAAAGCTTAACACTATGGGTCTACGAGGAAAGAGTCGCTTTTGACGACAAATCAATCGTCGATTGTGGTGAAATAACAATTTCGACGTCGGGTTTTCACATCCACCAATAGACGACAGCACGTTGTGCCGAATCAGGGTACACCCCACTCGGACAGAACGCGGACGCGGGAGCTGGTCCGAAAGTTCAGCTGTGAACGAGCGTCGGCGAGCGTGTGTTTGCGTGTGGAAGTTCCGTCACGCAAAAAGTCGCCTTTGTCAAAATGAAGTGCGGGAACTGCGGGGGAGAGGGGAGGGATAGTTGAAATGCGGAGTGGGGCAAACTTGAGACAAGAGGAAGAGTGACATGAAGAGAGACAGGGAGAGAGAGGGAAGGAGGGAGACACGAGATAAAGTAAGACGATAAAGCGAACCGACGCCTACGTCTTTAACAATACACCAGGTTGAGTGGGGAGAGAAGTGTAAAAAGAGGGGGAGAGAGCGGAGGGATTCATTTAAGCGTTTGGGGGTGGGACTGGGGAGGAGGAGGGATTAATGGCAGTCACGACTCTTTTTGTTTCATTTCGGAAATTAAGGATGAAAGAACAGTTAGAGGGGAATGAAAGGAAAATGAATCTATATTTATTTTCAAGGGAAAAAATGGACTCGAGTAAGAACAAAAACGTTTTATGTGACGGCTCGTTTATATCGAATAGCATGATGAAATTCGAACGCACTTAATACCATGCATACACATTCAACGATTCTCTTCCTCCCACACTTGATTATTCTTTTAAAATCCCGGCAGGAGAAAAGGCGGGCCAATATCAAGCAGCACGAATGCGGCTAGCAATTCATTTTACAGCACATCTTCTAAGTCAATAAGATTAGGGAGCTCACAGAAAAACTTTGGGCATAACAACTAACCTCCTTCGTGTTCGAGGTTACGTAAACGCCAAGAGAGAGGGAGAGCACTCATTTAACTTGCTCTCCCTATGATTAACATATTTTACTGCCAATCTTGAAGATAGGCTTATATTTTAGAGAAGGACTCTTTTGAACCAAATAATGAACTCTAATAAAAATACAAGATAACACTACAATCAAAAATTCTGAGTCAAATTTTAATTTTAAGAGACAATATCGCAAGTCTGTTAAAAGATCGGATGGAAACATTTATCAATTCACAGCGATTAAAACCTGTTGAATAAATTACGAGCCAAAGAATATCTTCCAATAATGAATGAATAAATTAAAATCCCGCCTCTAAAATGTTATTCTGATAAAAGAGCCCCTATCAACAAAATACACGTATTTATTAGAATAGAAAAAAAGGCAAACATCACGCACGACTAAATAACAATAAAACATATTGAAAATCATAAATTTCTCGGAAAAAAGGATTTAATTATAATAAAGGATATGCGAACATAAAACAACGGTCATTGTCCGCATTTGCAGCAAATAGATTGTGGCGAATAGAAAAAAATCAACGATTCGTATTTATTCTTAATATTAAACACATTACACATAAAATATAACTTTTCAACTAACTACTCACAATACGTGTCGCTATAATTAAGAGGAATGCTTACATTTTTTTGAGAAAGAACACTAGCAAATTGATACGACGAGAGTAAGAAACCAAAACTATCCTGTTAAGACGTCGCATATTTGGGATAGGTAGGATACGTAAAACAAATAAAATCAAAGTATGCACGCACAAACCAAAATCATGTTTACAATTTAAAATTAAGAAAACCGATGCTACAATTCATGGGACTTGTAATTCAAAACGATTCAATATTATGGCCGAAACGAACTCAATTGAATGCACTATATAAAAAAAGATTATTTAATCACAACTATCAAATAAAAAATTCAGATGTAGCTTTTTAAAGTTTTACATTCAATCTCTGCTGATGGAAAACTACGACTAATATTGCAACTTCGACACGAAAACAAAAAAAAAGTCAAACAAGCAAAAGCGAGGGAACCAAGATCAGAGGGGTGTCAGCAGCTACTCGGGTGAACGATATCACTCCGCTGCACAAGAAAAATCTTGCCATCAAAGCGAACACCATCAGATCAACCCGAAACAGGATTTGACCACAAGGCCCCGGTGTAAACCAGCGAGTGCTGTGGAAACCGTTATATCCGGTACGTCACCCTCACATTGGCACTGACGGCATACCACCCAACTAATTGATATCGGCATCCATTTTACAATCACTTTAACTCATTCCTTCGCGGACCTGACGAAGTCTGACTAATCCTTCATCAAAATCCATTCTCCACCCGCCCCCTCTCCGCAACCCTCGTGGTTAGAGACTTGAGTGACCCGAACGAATGCGTGAGCATAGGTAAGGACTCTTGTTCGTCCGTTGGAAGGATGTTGAGGATCGGAAGGGGACGTATGTACTATTACACGTATGTGCTAGCGTTAGGGGGTCCGCGACGGGGAAGCAGGTGCTTTGGCATGGTGCCGCACTAAGAGGGAGCGGACTCGCTGGCGGGAAGAAACAAGGCGGGGATGACGAAGGGAATGGCGAGGCGAGATTTTAATGGCGACGATGCGAGTTCCCTCACACCTGGCGACTCACGATGAGCGACGGCTGAACCGTGAGGAGGAAATGGACGTCGGGATGGAATGCGACGAGGAGAGCAAGGAGGAGGAGGAGGGAATACGGCCGGAGAGCAGAGGGGGAGACGTGAATGCACGCAACGGAGAATCTCTCACTGAGTAAGTATGCCAACATATTTTCGCTGTCTTCATCAACGCCGTCCTTCAAGACTTTCTTTATTATTTGCAATACTCACGCGTGGAAAAAAACTCATACACTCGTAATCCAACTTGGCTACCTTTATTACATACCATACAAGAATGCTAGAACTATGTTGGGATTCGTTCACGGACTGGATGTTGAATTCTATGTTAAATCTCTCGCATATACTATATTAGGAGTAAGAATCATTTGTAATTACTTATTAATCTTTATTGCCAACCCCGTGATACTACTGTAGGAGATATTATAAAAAGAGAAACCTTGACATAAAATACACATGCATTGCGTAAAATATAATTGTATTTTTTTTCAAGGGCGATAAGGGAGCGGGAACTCCCAACGATGGCTATTATATTTGGGCTACGTAGCCATTTTTGGCTGTCATTACTCTACCTAACCCTCGTTTTCTTGCTAACCTTACTAACAGATCGTTTCATATACAAGGTATTTTAAACTTACCAGTAGATACTGTACCATGTCTAAAGCCATATACTAAAACTATTTCCACTTATTGAGTTTTTAGACTTTTCCTTTACCAATTAACATTTATGAAAAATAATTTAGATGGTTTTACAGACACATCTGTAATGAAATCACCTCCATTACCCATCCCAGTGTGGCTAGCAGGACATAATGTCGATGTACCTTTTTCCTTTATTACCTTTACTAACTCAACTGATCCCTCTCCCACCACTATCTTGGCTTACGGGATAAGATGTAGCGGTTAATACTCTCCTGTCCTCGGTTGTTTTATCAGATGTATAGACAGGTCATCTGGATAGAGAGGAACTGAGCTCAAACAGCGTGGGAAATCCATAGCCCATGTCAAAGGGGCGAGTTCTTTTCCCTGTGACCACATCCAGTTTCTCCAGGAGATGGTGCAAAGGAAATCACCTATTTCTGGCTATTATTGAAGCACATTAGTACTTCTGTTAATTTTGGAGCTTCAGACAAAAAACGCAAATAACATAAAACGATGCGTAGCTGGTATTTGGTCAAAGTTTTCTGATAGGCGCACGATCGGTAAATAATTCAGAATGTCAGATGGAGTCATCGGCCGCACAAGAGTTATGTATTTAATGAGATAATCATTCCCTTCCTAAATGCCACCAAAATAAAAACCTTGAAGTAATTGGAATTTTCGAAGTTTTAGTTTCATGGATTCACTTGACTAAGTTTGCAGCAAGGAAAATTTGTAATTTCCGACTGTTACATGAACAAGTTCGTGGAGCGAATTGGCAAAAAACTATTCCTAGGGCAGAAAAACAGAATGAACGTAAAACTACATTGGTGCATCACCCAAATAAGATGTCATGCGAGTAAAATAAAACCTGTGTTTATTGACTTTAACGAGCATTAAGCCCTGCAAAAAATGGGATTCACAACGAAAAATGTTATAGGCGTAAATGATGGCATGCATCTGAAATTTTCACGGAAAGGCGTCGTAAGCTAATTGCATTTATAATGTACGGATGGTCTTAGTACAGTTTGAAATACGATTTATAAAGAAATGAATATAGCCATGAAGCAGACAAAACTGATGAAGTTCCTCTAAAGCCTAATAGCAAAATGAAAAGGAATACGAGATAAGACGCCAAGACAACATGATAGTCAATGGATAAGCATTCAAAACATTTTTTCTAAGTAACTCTAGTGAACAAATATAAAAACCTCTTCGTTCGATAATAGGAGTCAAAATAGATTTAAAGTTTATTTAAACAGTAGTGAAAATAGGAGAAAGTAGAGAGTGGTATCGTAGTGAATGCTAACACTTGAACTACGTTTTTACCTATAAATCATGGGATAGGCTATTTGTAAATAATCTTAGATTAACGTTAAAATTACAGTAGAATAATCAAATACGTTAAATTGAATTCATCACTTATTAAAATGTAGCCAATTGGAAATTATCCAACTCAAATCCAGAACTGTCTTGAATTATTATGATTACTTTCCAGCTGAATTGCAAGTGCGGTAAGGTAATGACGGAATACGTATGATAACCAACAGCTTTAAAAGTACAATTGCACCAATCTTACTTGCTTAGTCGCTCTGGTTCATTCCATGAAAACTTTTTCCAAGGAGATAATTTGATTTTCCTATTACGAAATACATCTTCATATCTTCACATTCAAATTCATTTAGATAGCAACAAAAGATAAATGTCTCGTTAAAGTTTAATCTACCTAAAAGTTAACCAACTACTACAGTTTTTGTCTTTCAAATTACATCATCTATGCTGTTTCACCTGTATCCAATCATTTAGTTTTAACAAATAAGGCGTTATCTTTGGCTCATTAAGTTTCTGTTCACGACACTTACACAGGCGTTTGTTCCAATATGTAACCGAAAATTAAGTTAAACCGTGGAAAAAAAATCCTATAAAGATTTTAATCAGCACCGAATCAAGGGGTTTGGCAGGAGAACAACAGGGAACACTTCGGACACCTAAAAATTAGGGGGGGGCAACCAAATGTTTTGAATGATTATGCAAAATGACGGTATAAAAAGCATGATTCGGTGGAAAAAGAAAAATTATATTTTCAAATGTAAATTATGACTATGCTAACAAAGAGCCTAGCCACAATTATCATGAAAGAACTATGCCATAGTGCCGTTCGTACATTGACTTCTAATTGCCATTTCTTCACCTCTACAAGATTCCTCCAGCAGAAGGAAATACGTTCCAGTGCCGCAAGGACGGAGAGCCAATAACAGTTCATCTTGGCTCCGAATGGTCCTGACAAACTAAAGCGTTTCAGGGGAGAGGAAGACTGGTTGGAGGGGGCTTCAAATGTTGCTTTGCTCCGGGCGGCAAAATTCTTTGATACGACTCTGATCATAACAATACAATAACAACTTTAACCAGGAGTTTTTCGTATCATGCCATGCTGCTTTAGACCACCCGAAGAACTTTATACTTATTATTAACATTTCCGCTTTTACAAAAAATTAAAGCAACCGTAATCCTTGAGGTTAACTCGGCTTATGTTATTTAAATTCTATCGCATCAATGACGAGTCTGACCATTAATTGCGACCAAACAAAACGAGGAAGTTGGCTAGTACTTAAACCTACCGTCAGAAGTGGAACTCCTCCGACCGCCATTCAGAAAAGAGCATTAGCCTCATCAGTCCAATTATCTCGCCATTACCCGATTACAGGCAATAAGAGGCGAATTACATTTGTTATATGAAACGTGACACGAATACAATTCAAACTCGTAACGCTATGGATATGTGCTTAGTGTGCTCGCTATGCGTGAATTCGCCATCAATCCGACGAAATGGCACGTTATTTCATCCAACGCGCAAGCTTTATGACGACAGACGGGGAACTGTCATTATACCAATGCCATGAACCTTCCCCGTAGAAAAGAGAACAAAATTATCGATAGAAAGAAATATTTTCCGCCTCAACTCTTATTTAGCGAAAAGCACAAGATAACGACGATTTAACTGGTTCGCCGCTAATTTATTATTTGTATTACGATTTATTTATTTCCATTTCAACTCCCAAAAGCAATTTTTGCAATTAGAAAATGAGAGATAAACATCGGGACAATATACTAATTTTTTCACGCGGACCAAACCAGAGAAAGATGGCACACAGATTAAGAATTAAAAGTAATAATAATTTTTCAAACAGTAGCATCCATTCTCCACCCATTAGCAAAGCATCAAAACATATTTCACCTAAAGTATTTAATTGAAAAACATAAAAAAACACACCGGGGGATTAAAACTATCGTTAGTTAGTTATCGTTTGAACGTTCAAAGTTCTCAGTTCAATAACAAAGAGATACACGGTTGGCGATCATTTCCTTAAAAGCCATTTTTAACATGAGATGCTCTAATTTATTTGAACAAAGTAACACATTTCAATTACGAAAATTTATTAATTTCAACATTAAGTCAATGTTTTCATCATACAGTTACACAATCACATTTGTAACGAATGAACCAGATAATTCGATTCAGAAGAGTTACAATGGAACCATATTAAATGCACACGATAAAAGCAGAAAAAAACAGATACGCCTAATGAATGGAAGTGGAGTTTTCGTTTTTCATTAGTCTTTAGTAACACGGAGCGAATTAATGACAACCCAGACAAAAATATAGCCGCTCTTCCGACAGATTAGGAAAAAATGGCGGAGTCCATCTGGTTGGAGATTTTTGCAGGGTCTAAAAAGCCTTTTTTCGCCATTTCTTTTGTCCAACCCCACCGGCATCACTTAGGACCCCGCTCTCCTCTCCAAACAAGCCCTCGGCATTCCTCCTCCCCCCCACACACACACCATATAAAATTCACTTCCACGACTCGGAATGGGAAATATCCGGAGTTCGTTACGTTCCAAATCGGCCATTTCGATAAGAGGCGTGACGTCGAGCACGAAGGCTGGTGGGATGGGAGGCGAGAGCGGTGAGACAGGGGAAGCGATGCGTGAGGGAGGGCGGGAGAGGTCAGCGAGGGGAAGGAGCGTTCGATGGGAGAGAAGAGGAGTCTGATTTCTGAGGAATTTTCTTACGCCGGTCCTACAATACGATGTACGTGTTAGACGTGGACGCTGCATTCCTACCTAATGTGGTCCACTAACCCAAGGATCGAAGTTGCAATAGGACGTTGGCGTTCGATTTCTGTGAGACATGCACTGTATTGGTGCTGCCCACCATAGTCGAATAATTATTATTGTTAATATAAAATACCGAAGATAGCCTATGGTGGCACCGATTGCTTGCTAATTCTGTACAGTTGATCTTCATTCATTTATTAATAATTACTAATCACAAATTATCAAGTATTATTAAATTCAGACCTTGCAATCTGACGTAACATCTTATAGGTCGAAGAACGTTTACCAGCTGCAAGAGACGATGGCTCCACTTCTGGAAATCTGAACCAGAGGCGAACCCAAGGGAGGGGGGGACCATATCCTCACCTGGGATACCCATATTTTACTCATATGGCCGACACTACTTCTGAATATCTGCTATCCCTTGAGCATTAAATCATCTACAGTAGTTAGCGTTGTAACCTCAAAATGTGAGCGTTTTCAAATTTAATTTCATTTTCAACTTTCTTTGAAGGAAAAACGTTATAAAATTATGCTTTTTTTATCTTTGAAAATTCCCTCCCCCTGTAAGAGTTTCTAAATCTGTAATTAATCTGGGAATACTACATTACGCAAGATTTTCCGGGATGCATAATGTAAGGCGTACAGCGGCATTAGGAAAGGAAACGCCGTGGCAACCTCTACGCCCATCAATCAAAGCAAATTTTCATTTGATCCTTTCAATTGGTCAGGAGCAAACGAAAATCAACTCAATCTCCAGACATTACCTCAGTTAGATGGACCATTACTGACTACCAATTCAAACAAAATCTGGGAAAATTTGATTTTCTCCGAAGGAATCACTTCCCTAATAGGGAAGCAACCCGAGGGTATAATGTAGCTGGTGAGATAACCACCATAAACAATGCGAAGATCTGCTAAGATTTCATTATGCGTGAAGCACGATGTTTTCGACGCACATCGAAACGTTGAACCGAGGCCACTCCCTTGATTTCCCGCAAGCCAAGGATTTGCTTCGAAATCGAGAATCGACAAAGAAGTTCCGAGCGATGGCGGACGAAATTGAGGAAAAAGAGACGCGGGGAAACAATGCGAGGCGTGGCGGCAGGTCGGTCCGGCATGCGAGCACCAAATCCCCTAAAAATTCCTGCCGTCACCGTTCCCAACTACTCCTGGAAGGGATTCCGAAATTAAGAGGATGGGACCGGATTGGAGAGATGGGAGAGGGCAGGCAGATATTGGGGGAGAGTTGGGAGGGGGCGAGTGTGGACCGATAGAACATTACATACATTCCCCCCTCATCCGCCGCAACCCCGCCCGGCAGAAAAAAAAGAACAATTTGGTAGCCTGGGAGAGACGGGAGAGATAGGGGGTGAAAAAAAAGACGGTCCTCTTAATGGGAGTTAATGCCGAATTACACCCTCCCGATTCCCCCAGATTCGGCAGAATATAAAAATTATTTAATGCCCTCGATCGTAACCAAAGTCTGACGGAGGAAAACGATAGAGGGGGGATGAGGGTGGACTGGGAACGCCGGAGATGGGTAGGGGGGGGGGCGTGGACGAAATGGAAACGCGTGGTGGGCTGAATCCGGTCGAAGAGGAAGAAACTGGTCCGGAGGGATGTGCACACACGGAGTTAAGGTGAGTCGAAAAATGGTTTTTTTTTAAAAACTGTACGTAATCGCGGGAAAAAGTTACATGAGACCGCCGAAGGGTGAGAGGGAGACGGCGTACGAGAAAGAGGTCACATACACACCGTCGCACGATTACATAGAGTCGGAGAACGAAGGACATAACGCCCGCCCGTACACGGGAAAAGAGCATTTATTCGTAAATTAGTGGAGGTTGTTTTTTTCACCCCCCCCCCACCCAACACCCGTTTAACCCTCTCCAGATCCCCTCCCACCCGCTCCCTCACCCCCCTCCCCTTCGAGTCGGATGCGATATTGTAATAACGGTTCAATAAATGGTGGCCAGCAAATTTGAAACGCCAATGCAGCAAATTGCAATCAGTAAAGAGGGTCCCGGGGACTTTTTTAATGGCATTTAATAGTCTAATTGGGTCCGTGGAGAAAACGAACCGTTAAATTTCCCCCGGAAATGATGAAAAAATGCAGGGAGAGGGGAAGAGGGCACCACCAAATCTTGATCAAACAGCAATTGAAGGGGAGGAACAAGATTGCGTCGACCATCTGACTGCATATTGCCTCAATGGCGTAAAAAGAGGATCACCCCATGCGGAAGTCCATGGAGGGGAAAGAGTTGCAGAGAGGGTAGAGGCGGTTGGTCGGGAGAAGAGAAAGTGGAGTTGATATTCGAAGAGCGGGAAGACCACACTCCAGGATACATGATACTTGCGCTGCATCCGAGAACCGAGGAGCCTGAGACGAGGGCAGACACCAGCGGAGGGAGTCAGCCCGTGGAAGAGGTCCCATCTTGAAGGATGAATTGCAAGGCAAGTAAAGACAAATCAAGCATCAACAAATGAAGAAGATTCCAAGTCCAAGGTCACCAGGGAAATAAAGACGGCCCTCAAGAACACGCCCGGCAAATGACAAAGAAAATTACGTCATCAGAAGATGCTCCCGTGACCACGGGTGGCGCACTGTGCCCAGGCGTAAGCGTCACAACGTAAGGGCAATCGCTGAGAAATTACCATCATATGCAGCATTCAATTTGCTTTCACGCTATGATTCCGTGTATGAGTAGCAGCTCAGATCAAATTAATTACGTCACTAATATTAGCGCCTTTACGAATTTTCGTACCGGGAATGAAAATTTCAATCAGGAAACAAAAGATTAAATGAAAGATCTGGAAATTTCATCACTCCGATAATGGAAAAACATGTAGTGGAGGCATTTTCAAAACTCGTTTACTTTCACTTTGCATATAATGCGGAACAATCGGAGCCTAAAAGATCGTATACTATACACAAACGAATTTAACAAGCCCTGCATTTCTAATTCGTGAGATAGAGCTAAAAAGAAGGCGGAGTGGAGGACGAGGATGATAACCCAGAATCTGAAGGACACATATCCCAAGTATACCTCTGGCTACCGTTCTACAGGAGCTGTTCAATAAAGAGTTAAAATCATTTTTTCATTTGTATAATTTATTATGAAAACATTTAATATTCTACTATATTGTTAGCTTAATATGTGTGTGGCACAATTTTCATTGATTTGACTCAATTACTGCGTCAGTGGTAGACGTTACAAGTTGAAAGATGTTCATTTCGCCTTAACCAACTTCTGATACTGAAAAACTCTCTCCACGAAAGATTTCTTTACATTTGGGAACCGGAAAAAATCGCAATATGGGTCTACAAGTGGGGCTTGTAGATTAGGTTTACAGGGAGGGTGAGAAAACACTTCACATTGATTTTCGTGAGATGTTCGGTGACAACATTTGCGATGTGCGGACGTACATTTCGCGGTGCAGTATCCAGCCTGTTGCTTTGAAATGCTGACTTATGCGATTAATATACCCTAACAGAATTTCCAGTACATATCCATAATATGCTCCATTTAAAGTTGTGTTGCCCTGATACGACATGCTGATATACCACTCCCTGAATATCGAACACTGATATTACCTTAAATGTCCAATCAGAAGCATCTTCGTGACTTTTTTAGGCGTTAGGAATGCTAGAAATTTCCTGAGAACTGTTTCTGTTTGCTGTCAGGATCAAAATTAGCCAGCCCCATTTAATCTACAGAGATACATTCTAAATACACTTCTTAATCGCCTCACTTCAACTGCGAACAAACCTGCACAAAAATTGCTTAACAGTCTTGAAACCCATCGTGCAAAACCCCATTAGCAATTTTCATCGAACCAACGCGCGAGTGGATCCACTGACAATTTCAATATTTCTGAAAGATCTCTTTAATGTTATCCGACAATCATCTCTCACTCAATGAGAGCAACAGTGTTAATATTTACTTTCGGTCAAGCAGACTAGAGTTCCGGTTCCCCCTTCATCCGCAGCTCTCTCTCCTCTTTAAACTTTTTAAACTATCTTCAAGCTTGCTATAGGTAAGAACAGACTATCCCTAAGCATCCTGTGGCACTATATAAGAGTCGGATTACGACTTGTTCAGGCGAAAAAAAAATTCCAATGAATTGGTTGTTAGTCACCTCCATCGCTACAGCAGATGAACTACAAATGCTCCAACCTGCAACGTATGCTACTAAAGCCACATTGAAATGAATGAAACTTGTACCACATATACGTGACACATTGATCAAATAATAACATAAAATTAAATCTTTACACAATAAACTAAACGAATTAAATATGTATGAACACCTATTGTTGAGCAGACCTTGTATCACGTAAAACAATTCATCATTAGCGCAATTTAACACTTATTTACAATAAATCGAACAGATAGACTGTAGCAGACAATATTACGGAATACCTAAACAATCTTTGACGAACAAGCCAAATGACAATTAGAACAGAAGCATAGATTCGTAAATCAACTCAAAACTCATAAGCAATTTAATAAACTCACATTCGAGCAGTCACATATTGACTGACTTCATTGCCCAAAGGATATGGAAGAGATACGTCGTGACCTATTTTATGGTGGGGATGAGCTTCTAGTTTAATGGTGTAGCTTCGTGACATCTCGCAGAGGGGATATATAGCAATCATTTTTGAGTTCCTCGAAAGAGAGCATCACTCTTGAAGAGAATCAATTTGGACTTCGTTTACTTCGCATGATAGAATGTTTAAATTTCAGTGGATTTACTTTGTTGACGCTGTAATTTGTAAGCTCTTCAGACCATGTGGCCGTTCTTATCTTTCAACCAACGGAATTACAGATAGGATACGATGAGGTACGCAATAAAAGAAAATAATCCATCCCGCCTTATTCCGTGTTCGCAGTGTGTGCGGTATAACCTCGAGGGAACTAAAACCATGAGAGGGTGCTCGGCAATAAAAGAGAGTGCCAAGAGAAGAGAGTGGCAAAGACCATTGTAAGGCTATTGGGAAAACAAAGAGAACTGATGGCCCTTTCCTCCCCCAATAAATTCAGTACACTACTAATTTAAATCAACAGTTTTTGTCTGCGCAACGAAAGACATATTCAGAAAACATTTCAGCTACGAGAAACCTAGGCCAAAATAGCATGATTAAGGCGGACATCCATTCGTTCTTGTTCTGCTAACGGGTTTCGCGTACCCGAAGAAGTAAGAAAAGGAATCTAAAAGGAGAGAGATAAATACTTGGAATGAGCAGAAATTAGTGAAGTTAGTTCACTTTTGGTACCTTCATTAAAAAAGAGGCCTCTTTAAATTCTCTTTTTGTCATTTTCTAGTCATATAAATTGGAACGATAGATCAACAGTCTTCCCTGAGGGTAGTTTCATAGCTACTCCCTGACATGATTAACCTCTGAATGCTAGGGCTATCACTACATAGGCTATTTAATGACGTACACTGTTTATATTTTAATATATATATATATATATATGTATATGTTCAACTGTAAATAGTATATGTAATTAAATAAGCCATACAGTAGTGAGCCCATGGGGGACTCACAAATACATGTCTTATATGTATACACACACACAGATAAATAAATAAATATACACACACACACACACACACACACACACACATATATATATATATATATATATATATATATATATATATATATATATATATATATATATATAATAAAAATCGAATAAACCGAATCATTGAACGAGCATATTTGGGGTGATTTTTACAAACCTAGAAGTCGATTAAGATACAGACTTGACTATAATATAAGTATCTCAAATTCACACCATGTGCTATGTAGGCAAGTGATTGATGCCAAAGAACTTATTACCATTATCTGACTACATACGAGCAAATTACATGGACCTTTAGATTTATTCCATTTTTTTAATAGTGTACATTTGGAAGGGGCGGAATCCAATCCCACCACGATTGAAGATTCTAGGTCGCCCAGATATATGTAGTCTATGAAAGATCTGGTGCTTTCCCGGCGTATGAGTATATGTAGTCTATGTTCAAATAACTCCAGTGACGCACTACCATACTGGTTGCCGCAAAAACAACTCACAGAGGCACATCTAAAAACTGCGTGGTCTTCACTTCACCATTGTGCGAACCCTGGAGATGTCACGAGACCATCCTCCCAACCACCCGTTTGGCTAGACTTCAATCCCGACCCAACGGCCCAACGAACGCCCTCACCTTTCTTCCCCGTTTCGAATAAAGGGATCAAGAAAACGGAAGATGAGGTGGGCGAGGGGGTTATGGGGGATGCAAAAAAAAATCAAGAGCCGGGGGAGAAAGAGTGAAAAGTGGCGGTGAGCCCGGAAAGAGGACTACCCTGTCGGACCGGAAGCTAGGGACGGTGACGAGAGCAACCCAACTTCGGGGCGTCAACCCCCTACCCATCATCCTTCCATTTGTGTACGTACCTCAGCCACCCCCCCCCCCTGAACCCTCCCCAGTTCACCCATGCACATATACCCGCCAGGCCCGGCACACACACACGCAGACAACACACACGCATACAGACAAACATCATCCGCACCCTCACGCTCCGAAACACAACAATGGCTGCGGGACACCGCCCTACCCTTCCCCAAAAATCCCACCCTTTCTTCATCCGCACCTTCCCGAATTCCAGCCACCCTGCACCAGTAAGCCTCCCTCATTCCTCTCGGCCACCGTCTCTACTCTCCAAAGCTTCAAAAAAACCATGCGTGAGGGAAGACACAAAACCTAAACCCACCCCCATCACACACACACAACCTTCGCCCCTGCTTCGCGTCCTACTACCTTTCCCCCGTAACCCTCTTGAATGGCCGCAGTACCTTCCTCGCGCCGACCTCCCCCCCACGCCCACGTTGCCTTCACTCCCTCCAAAGTCCGTCACACGGGGCACCTCTTCCCCGCAAGAAAAAACACACGCGCGCGAGCACACACACAAAACACCCCAGGGCCATTCCCGCTCCGAAACGACTACCATTTTCCGGGGCCCATAGAAACAGATAGTGGAAGAGAGGCGGAGGGAGACAGCGGGTGTAGGCGATGGAAAGAGAGAGAGAGAGAGAGAGATATGTGGGCGAGAAGGAAGAGAGCGGAAGGGTTGGTGGAGGAGAAGACAAGGAGGAAAGAGAGACGTGTGTGTGCATGCATGTACATATATACATAAGGGTGTCAGTTTTTGCACATACGTGTTTATGCGAGCGTTTATACATACATACCTAAGTACATGCTTGTAAAAATTGTTGCACCACCGTTATGTTCATTCATGTTATAAGGAGACGTAAAATATTCACTTGAGTGCATATAAAAATGGTGATAGACGTGATTGTGGAACAACACACAAATATGACACGTATTTGCTCGAGTAGGTATTTCGAAGGTAAAAACAGTTTCCTCAGTGTAAGGGCTAGAAAGTCTAACCCTTCCGCTGAAAAAGGTAGTTGTGCCACCCAAATAATATTGGAGAGAAATCGTAACAGTGATTCTCTTACGAGCACGAGCGCGGAGCTGTGCTCCAGGGTCACACTCGTGACCACTTATTTATGTATATATCTAATTATTTGGCAGTTGTGTCCATCCGAAACCTACCTTAACCGCTAGATTATCTAATATTATTATATATATATATACACATATATATACATATATATATATATACACATACATATATACATACATATATATATATATATATATATATATATATATATATATATATATATATATATATACACATATATATACACACACACATATACAAATATACACACACATATATATATATATATATATATATATATATATATATATATATATATATATACACGTACATGTCCGCGTGTGTGCACATGGACATACATGGGAGTACATACTAGTGTGTGGGAGTTTCAGAGGGGGTGAAGGATGAAGGCAAGGACTTCCGAGAGGGAAGCGAATAGGGAATTGAGGGGGAATCCGAGCGATGTGTGTTGCACGTGTGCTTTCGTGCGTGGGTGTGGCGTGCTTGCTTGTGGCGGACGGGCAGGTCTGAAGTGCCGACCCAGAGAGAGAGAGAGAGGGAGAGAGATGGAAGGACAGAAAGAGACACACACTAAAGTGAGGGCGTGTGTGTATATGTGGGGAGAGAGAGCGAGGAGGTCACATGGAAATGCTGCCGGGGCGGGGGGTGTGGTGTGTGTGGGGGAGGGGAGGGGCGGAGTGAAGCAGCAGGCGATGCGTTTCATTAAATCCATGAGAAGGAAGGAAGAGAGGCGGATGGAGCGAAGTCGGGGACACGGAGGAGCAATGAGGAGAGGAGACGGGGAGGGACTGTGCGCGGGGGAGAAAGAGAGAGAGCTGAGGGGTATACTGAGGATTATGGAGAGTACGCAGAACCGTAACCATAAACATGCCAACCACAATAAGAGGGCATACAGAATAATATGTGGATGATGACCCTACCCATCCTCCCATATCCCAGCCCCCACCCCACCTCCCGCTTCCCCGCTCGGTCCACCCTCCCTCCTTAACGCCCGCATCCTCCTTCTCCTTCCCATCTCCACTCGAAAACCCTATGACCAAACCTCCTTCCTGACTTCCCACTCACCCCACACACCCCCATATCCACCCCACCCCTACGACCCGGCCTCCCACCCTAAAAATACGGAGCGATATTTTCAGGAATAAGAGGGAAAAAAATATTCTTGTCCGGTTAGAGGCGTGACGGAGAGAGCTTCGCCATAGTTCTGACGCGGAAAATACATTTTTTCCCGGGAAACAACGCAGTGCAACGGCGGGAGGGAAGGGGGGGTGAGGGGAGGAGGGAGAATTGGGAGTTTTGCAAGGGGGACGGCGAGGGGTGGGGGTGACGTGGAGGCTGGAGTCGAAGAGGAAAGGAAGGAGTGGGGCGTCTATGTGCGTACACATACATGCATAAGGGAAGGGGACGAACGTTTCACGGGGAGGGGTCGGAGTGGGGGTGAGGGGCGTAAGGGGGCTAGAGAATTAATTTTGATGAAGTTCAACGCGATCAGCAGAGGCTATTTAGGGTGCTGCTGCCCAAGCAATTAATAGTGCCCCACGCGATACGAAATGCAGAGGGAGAGGAAGGGAGGATTGAGGCGTTTACGAGCAAAAGCAAATGTAAAATAAATGGTAAGCATTGTGAAGGGGGTGGAGGTCTTAAATAACCCGAAGGACCTTTGGACTTACATCCAAAAAGGATGCACTCGGAGGGGTCTAATAATGTTTTTCGGGGTGGTGTTCTCCCAACGTGCGTTTATTACTGACAGGCGAATGGGGGGACCTCGAATATCGAGGAATGGTCAGTTAAGACATGAGTTTTGCCAAACCCCCACTATAATCGCAGAATGTTGTCATAAAAATCAAGACGAAGTATTATTACATTTAACTAACAGTGCATATAACACCAAATATTTTAGATTAATTCCATCTATATGTTTCATACCCACGATATTTAAACTTTCAGGTATATTTTACTCTTGTAATGAAAGCCATGAAACAATCATGGTGGTAGAAGCTTTTGTTTGAAATAAACAATAATATTTTACAATCGCATTTGTCACTTTGGAATATTACCTTAACAATACATGTAGTTATGTACGCAATTAAGTTCACTTAAAATCTCCGTACAGTCATTACATTAAAATCACCAAATCATATGTAAGTTCACATTTGTACTCGAAATGTAGCGACCGCACGACGAAAGAGAGGATATGTCTCCGCGATTAGCAGATTTTTAACATACAGGAAAAGTAACCGGGCAAAAAAAACTTTAAATTTGTTTCATCATCAGAGAATCAAATCAAATCAAAACTTTGTCAAGTTCCCGAACTACAGCAAATAAGTACAGATCAAACACAACCCGAGAAAAAAAACACGGTTTTTGGGCGATATTCAACTCCTTCACCGCCACACTCGAAGCGAACGCAAAAGCGAGCGCGGAAGAAGACACAAGCCCCACCCACACTGCCGACTCAATCCGATCATTTTTCGCACCTCGGAAAGAGAAGGATGGGGGAAAAAAGGGCACGAGGAATCGAAGTAAAACGTTTGCGTTATTTAGTAGGCCAGGAACCTGGGTAAATAATTCTGTACGGGTCGCCATTTTTGCGCGAGAAACGTTCCACCCGTCGACCGGTTGGTTGGTCTAGAAAGGGAATGAGAGGAGAGGGGAAAAAAAGGCGACGAGTTTATCACACGGAGCACGGAAATCGGAGATGTGACGCCGCACCGAACGACACAGGGTGCGTATTAAAAAAAAAAGATATCAGGAACGGGGGGGACGTGTGTCCGAGGAATGGAAGGAAACGGCGGGGCATTGCAGGGCGGGGGGGGGGTTACCAGGGTCGGGATGGAGGGAATGGTAAAAGGGGTTCGGGCGTAGGATTTTTATATCCACGACCACTCTTCCCATCCCCACGTCATCCCACGGGCACATACACAGGCCTCTTCCGTGGTCCCTTCTGCCCTCCCGCGATGGAACCGAAGGTCGGAAAAAGGACGAAGAGTGTGGGAGGAGGAAGAGAGAGTGAGAGAGAGAGAGAAAGAGACGTGAGAGATATGAAATGGGAGACAGAGATAGGGGGCGAGAGAAGGGAGAGGAACGCAGGAAGGATGGGCCGAGGGGAGGAAGGGGGATGGAAACATCCAATAATTCGGATCACTGGATCACTTCTCCGCATTTTGATACCGCACGAATGAAACACTTCGAAATTTCCGCGGTTTTCCCCCATTGATCAAATCGGAAAAGGGCTTCCCTCCCATCCCACCCTCCTCTCCCCCCCTTCAGCATTTTTATTCGCAGTGGGGAGCGAAGGGGGGGGGAAGTGGAGAGGTTGGGGGGGGGGAAGTGGAGAGGGGTACGGGGGAAAATATAATAACATAACGGAGGGCGGGAAAAAAAATCACGAGACATCCAGCATCTCTTCCGTAATGCCACATATAAATTCTATTACTAACCGCAACCCTATCATATCAGAATTTTGAGCAGATTTCGCCATGTGAATCTCCAAAGAGGGGGAAGTTAAATGCCATGGCGCATTGCGCACCAAATACTAATGACGTCTTCTACTAGCTTCTTATCCGTTATAGGAAGAATTCACAGCGGAAAGGAAATAATAAACACCATTAGGAGAAAAAATTCGGAATGCGCTCCGGACACGACGGAATCATTAGAATATTACCGATTCGGTGTTTTCAATAAATTATTATAGAGGAAAACAACGACTAGATGGTGAGATCCCGAGGGAAAATGTATTTAACAATGATATTCGGGGAAAATTTAAGGTAGGAGTCTTGAACTTTTTTGGACAAAACTAGCAAAAAGTGTCTGGATTTACACATTTCCAGATGTTTAAAACTTGGAACAAAAATTGTTTGAATAACCATTCTTTCTAACACTTTCGTTAAATTTCAATTTCGAGTACAGTGATCACATCCATGGTTCTATTAAACTTTGATAAACTTTCTAGATCGAAGTACAAAACATACGTACAATTTCCAATTTCAACACGCAAGTGTGGTCTATGAAAAAATTTATAGATAGTCTGAAAGATAACAGGTCATTTAGAAACTCAAGTTATTTTTCTCCCCTTTTATTTCATTTTACAGACCAAACATACCCTCCTTGGGCCTAAAAGTTAGTTACCTTAACCAAGAAGAAATGTATATGTGAAAATAGTAACTTCACATAAAATTTATAGCTTCAGAAACTAGCGAAAGTTTAGTGTTTTAGGAAAATGGAAAAAATTTTAATGAAGATGTACAAAAAATTCGAAACCCATTCACAGATGATAATGATTCCCATGATGAAAGTTTGATTGTTGCAAGGACTTGAAGACTATTGATGCATGGATCCTCACCGAGAATAAATGGCAAAATTGGAGGCGATGAAAGGTATTTGTTCCCCAGGGATGTTTGAAGTCTGAAGGACACTGTATGGATTGAGAGACATCCTACGATCTCAGAGGCCGATTAGGGAACATATTTCGCATTACTTCGAGGGCTACTAATATTATTTCAATGAACAACTGTTTAAGCATGAGCAAAATATTTCTGGAAAAGACATGATCATTTACTTTTCATAGCTTGAAGGTGAGGAATGACAGAGATGGGCTTCAGCCCCAGTATCGCACAGGGATTACGCCAACCAAGTAAACCTTCGGGATGATAGACGTTACGCTGTTACAACCCAAAGAAGCACTGATGGAAAGTCAATAGTTAAGCTAAGATTTTACCCGGATTTCCGCACCAGTCCACAAATATCATAGTATTTAAATAACCCCCGATCTCCAGTATAATCCTCTTACAGTAATTACTTATATCTTCACTATAGATTCAAGTTTTGCCAAGTCTGGCCAAATACAATCGAATAATTTAGCATAATCTCTCTTTGAGAGCGAAATTCACTTTCGAGATTAATAATCATACGTACAATGCAACAATTTCAGAGCGTAAAAATCATTCGCCTTGACTGGGACTCGAACCCAGATCCCTCAATATCCGGTCGAGTGCTTTAGCTATTTAAATCTGGGTTCGAGTCCCAGTCAAGGCGAATGATTTTTACGCTCTGAAATTGTTGCATTGAAATGCACATTAGCGGATGACTCCGTTAAAAGTTACTGTTGCGGCATCTCCCGCAGTTTCTTTGGAATTTATCATACGTACACTTAAATGGCAATCATTTTGTTTGTTATCAAAATGCGACCAATCACAACATTTAACGAAAATTGTAACAAACATCTCCGCATATAATTTAGTCAAGAGATTAAAATTAATTAAAACAACTAAACGAAGATAAAACGACACTTCCACAGAATAAAAGTACTAGTATAATTTGCGATCGCTTTCGATATGAAATAAAATATCAACAAAAGTATCACATTTTGAAAGAAAACTTTGTTTTCTTTTTCTCACAGCATGAAGGAGATACACCAAGTCACGTCTTATTTCACACGTGGAGAAACTTAACTACAAGGGATATACGAGTGAAAGGTCCGCATCAGTGATTTATGCAATAAACAATTAGATTTTGTGATAACGAGGATATATTCCTGACAAGAACTAATGCCAACATTTCCACTTATATAGCTACAGTACGTTTATTTCCACTTCGACAGCCTAACTCACGGAAACCACTTCAACACTCATCTCCAACTCCTTCATTCAAATTATTAATCCAAGACGGACAATTTAGAAGTACTGCTCTCTTGTCATATTAAAACTTGCAGCGCACGTTCACGCCCACAATCCTTTTAGCAAGTAATTTCTAGGATTTATCACCAGGAAACTTCTTCATTTTGTTTCCGACGAAAATATTTGATCTGGCATCAATATTTTAACAGTAATTAAATGTGAGAAGACCAAAGTACCAAATCAAGTGCTTCTCGGGACAAACATGACTAAACGGCATGCATGAAACTATCGATTCATCATGCTCAATAAATACTGTGACTTTAACTGGGTGAATGAGATGCAGTGAAGGAGTACAAAACTTAAATGACCATCAATACCTGCTCTAATAATGCGCAACACCTAATTTATCGTGTGTTTTCCTCATAAAATAGCGGCATACGGTGACATTAGGGAACTGACTGATAGGGTATTTCCTCGTGGGAAGAGGGCCGGCAACGTCGAAGCATGCAATACCAGTCTCCCCCGACAAACGGATCGTTTCGAGCAGACAGACCCAAGGGAGCGCGGAATTTCGCGGACGAGGACGGAGAGAGAGAGGACCCACTCGACTCGGGGAGGAGACGAGATTCGATCGCGAAAACGGCAGTTTGGGGAAGGACTGCCTCTTCTTGGGAGACGGGAGAGCGACCGGGGAAGAAGGGGGCAAAAGAGCAAGGGAGAGGGGGAGGGGGCTGGACCGACGGAGATTGCACCGGGGACTGCGAGGCGCCGGGTACACGCACGGCCACCAGGGATGAGTGGGGCGGGGGAGGAAAAGACCGGGGGAAGGAAGACGTCACCCACCCCCCAACCACAGTTCCTCCGACTCTATGGCATCCTTCCGTCCTGGAAGAGAGAGAGAGAGGAAGGAGGGAAAAAACACAAAAAAATGCTCCCCTGCTTGGCGAGACCGTGATCGTGAGCTACGGTGGGGGAGGGAAAAGAGGCAGGACTTCGTAAAGCGGAACCATAAAATAAGGCGCACCGCGGAGCGTACAGAATGGTGACGGAGACACGCCCAGTGGAAAGCCCGCACGGAGAGGGAGGGGGTGAGAAGGGGGAGGAGGACGGGGATGGACGGGTGATGGTAGACGAGAGGAGTGGGAGACGGGCACCGTGGGGGAGGGCTGTGGAAGAAGAAATGGGGGAACATTTACATTCCAGCCGGCAATTCAGCGCGCACAAGTTAAGAAAGGGTTGAAAGAGCTCGGAATGTGTGGCCAAAATAAAAATAAAATATAATATGTCCACGTCGTGTGGGAGGCGACCGTAGAGTCGATCGCAGTAAATTTCGAGTTGATTCTCGAGCTCACATTGGTTTCCCGTCTAAAAATTAGAGAAGATTCATTCGCTCCTTAACTCACTATTCGTTTCCACCACTGACTATCCGAACATGTACAAGTGTTAACAAGAAAATGTTAACAAAGAGTCGCCAAAAGCGAACAATGCATCCTCAACAATTCCAATAAAAGTCTCCTTTAGGTATCCTTGACAATGACGAACACCGATGAACTTTGGTGGGCATTTTCAATCAGGTGTGAAAACTGGCTTAATTCATCCTAACCAAATATTTTCACAAGCGAGGCCCCTAACGCATTCCTAGATATTCTTAGGAAGTTTATATAAAAAATTGTATCGTAATAGAATTAATTTAGGAATTCTAACGGACCCCAAATCCAAATGAAAGCGAGCAATTATCATATTTCCAAATGTAACCCTTTCGTGAGATATCTGAAAACACGCTATTCATTCATAAGCGAAATGATAGTAAAATCGTTAAATGGTTGAATCAAATTACACAGCACGTTACATCAGCACACCGGCCTTTTGTTATGACGGAGAGAATATCCCCCCCCATTTAAGCAAGACCTTACTCGACACGTTCGAGTTATACATGGCTACTGGTAATTCTAAGTTCGTCAAAATCCACTTCGTTAATTCCACAACTCTATGATGTTTTCCAATCAAATACAACTGAGATGGTCCAATTATTCATGAGTTGGTTCAACTTGTCCAACACTCGACTGAATGCATGTCGTGACTCAGAAAAAAAATGTTACCAATCCATCGGCGCATGGGCGCGGGACAGACCTTCCATCACCCTGCGAACTCACTGTGGCACGCTTCCATCTTCCATGGAAAGAGAGAGAGAGAAAAAAAAACTCGAGAAGTGAAGTGGCTGCGAGACAGTCGAGCGACGGATTTCGAGTAAAATACTGGAAAATGTAAGAAGCTTTCTCTGATTAAACCGTTCGTGCGTAGAGGGGGCGGAAAGGCGAAAAAAAGATTCGAGAAAAAACGAATGGGAGCTTCAAGGGTTGAAATGCGCAAGCGAGTGAGGGTTTTCTCCGCCGTCGTCGGCCCAAATGGGACTCCCTCGCAACGGAAAGAGATAAACAAGGGGAATGAGAGGGGGAGATGGGGAAAGGGTGAGTGGGCGGGCAGGGAGGAGGCGAGAGACGGTGTTTTGGCAAGGAAGCAGTAGGGAGGTAGGCGTTAAGAGCTTGAGTCGGCGGCAGGGGATCTGTTACGGCTGTTTGACGTTGCGATATATCGACTGCCATAATGCAATTTCTCTGTTACCACAGGGTGAAAAGAACATTTTAAATATTTCTGATAGTTTTCTAAACATTATTCAACGATTGTCTCTCACAATGACAGTAGCGAAGTTAAGGCTTCTTCTTATCTCCCTACATTGAAACCAAGCCCTAGCGCGTGTGACAGACGGTTATTCAATACCAGGCATGTAACTTAAAAATCAAGATTTTCTTCATTATTAGGTACCAATAAATACGTAAAATGATGAAAACAATTCTGATTATATTAACTACAGGGTTATGTGTATGTTATCTAGGTGCGAAATACCGCCAAGCTTACGAGACGAGCTGCTAGTAACAAGAAAGGCAAAGCAATGAAGGGAAGATGACATATTGACGAAATACTAGAACGATTTGAATGCAAAAAATACTTTTTCCTTCACCCTAGCGTGGTCGTTTAGAGTGATTCTGATCCCTCATGCTTACTTTCGTACGAGCAGAGACGGGAGCTCAGGGCCAATATTTTTTAAAATGTAGTCTCCCATCTTTCAAAGAATTAATACCATCTTCCAATTATGCTACAGCAAAGAAAACACTCCTGTAGCGTTAAATAGACCTTGATAGACGATTTATTCCGTCAAATGCAAAATTTCAATTTAGGTCTCCATTGATGCCGTAGGAGAACTGAACGTTTCATCATACAACGGCTGCCGCAGGATTAATAATGAGGAATAATTTATAAAAACTTGTACCACATTTTCATCACACATTTAGCTAACACTGCAGCATAAAATGCACACATTAGTGTACCATAAATAATGTGAATAAAAATGTACTCTGATGAACCCAGATATCGTATTGGTGGGCAAAAAAGGATGTCAAACCCCACACTAACCGAACCAATTGATACCAAATATCGCTGAATACCAAATCGACTGAACATAGCCGACCAACCGTCCCTAAACGCAAAAAAAAACGTTGCTACAATAATTAAGGTAGTAGCAACACTGAAAAAAACTAAAACAATCTTCACGCATTAAGGAATTTCATAAAAATGAGCATGAATAAATATTTTGTTAATGCTCATGTTGGGCTACAGTTGATTTATACGCTATTTACCAGTCTCCTTCGAAGTATTAAAAATAAAATGAAAAATTGAATACTTCGTCGAGAAATTATTGAATGCATACTTCGTTAAATTAATTGAAACTACTTAAATTGTGACTAAAAGCTGGGTACTGTATTCCAGTAACTCAGGCATAGTCGATATTGGACAAGTAGAGGAGTGGGCATGATACATGTGTAAGTCGACCTGCCGAGGGGAATCTTATGTGAGGCCAATCCTTAAGGTACTCGCAGTTTCATTTCGTGACCACGATATTAAAATATATCGCGGAATAAAGACCATACTGGATGGGAGTATATTCGACGATATAATAATACCGTCATTATAAAGTCAAACCCATATTGCACCAGGTTTCAGAATTGAAGGTGAGATAACTTACGTATGAACAAGTAAGATTACGTGAGTCTTTCTTACTATTGCTTTCCCTAAGGTTTGCATTCCATTTTGTATCGAGTGATTTCCTTTACAAGGGAATTAAAATATAGCATATAGAAATTGATCCACAGGGTGCGGTTCGTAAGTAATATGCGAGACTGAACCGCAAAAACGGTACCATAACCTAGAAGTAGTCATTCAATTCGGAGCAATTTTCTACTACGGTACACATTGCAAGGAATGATACAAAAAGTGATCCTATGCGACTAATACTCGCATATCTCAAGTGGTATAACGGAAATGCGTTATAATTTTAACACTCGTAACACAAGGCAAAGGACCGTCTTCTTTAGGGACCGAAATCGGTTGAGGTGCAAAAAAGAGACGTGTCAGGCGTGACATGGTGGAATATCATAATTAATTAAAAATTTGCAATGTTTTCCACAAAATATTTTACAAAAAAAATCGTGGAACATATTGCATATTTTTAATCGGTTAAGGGACAGTAAAAGGTGCAACTGTGCTCTCGACAGCACCACTCGAAACCACTAATCGGCAAATAACACGTGAGAGCATCGTCAATGACCCGAAATCGCACCGCCCTCTTGCAAATCCGATACGGATGCGACGCGAGCGCGATGCGTTGACGTGAGCCCCCGGTGAGATGACATGAAATTCGACATGGACGTGCCACATCTTTCGAGACGTTGGATTCACATCGCACTGCGATATTCACGATCGAACATCGCATGGCCCTGGTGGGGTTGTCATGCGGACGAAACGGCTGTGATGAGAGGGTGGGTGGCGGCGGGGTGGTGGACGAGGGTGGACCGAGTGTGTATCGGTGGGGCGAATGCAGGGAGGGCTGGAAACGAGTTTCCGAGGAGAAAAAAAGGAAAACGGGGAAGGGAGGAGACTATGTGAGGGTTGGGTGGGTGTCTGAGGAACGGGATGGGAGCGAGGAAAGGAGACTTTTTAAAGGCGGGCGGGGGATGGACGGATTGGAACGGCCGAGAGGGCGGCAGGTGGAATTCTCGAGTCGCCATTGCCGATAAGAAGCCAATAGGACAAGACTTTTCAGGATGAAGATGGGGGGGAGGGTCACGTGGGAGGATAGGAACACAACCTCCGTCTTTCCCTTACCCCCCTCCCTCAATCCGCTTCTCGTTCTTTTCCTCCACGCCACTACCAGCTCGGCTCCTCTACCGCGAGAAATGCACCGGTCCGAAAAGCTCTTCGTGCGGCACAGAAAATTCCATCGCTGGCGACCAGAGGGAATCACAGCATATTAACAATTCATTTCAAAGATTCCGCAGAGATCACGAAGTTCAGCGGGGCAAAGGTTTCCCCGGAAACATAAATATCCAAATTAATAAGGAGAAACGAACAGAAATGCACGTCAGCTACTCCAAAGGAAACATTTATGCTCTCCTAAACCAGAAAAGATAAATTTATCTTATCAAAATATTTTCGCATACAGATGGATCGCTGCAGTCTTTGTTCATCGGTGAAAATAATTATTGGACAATATATTCGAGTGAAGGACGTGTTATTCCATGGAGTATAGCGTAGGATTACTGACCACAGGGCCCGAATTAGATTCCAGGTGACGCCTATGGACATCCTCGTCTCTACCCGAGCTGCTTGATTATCTGGTACCAGATCTTCTTAGGAATCCGTAGGAGGCAAAGGGGGAAAGAAATGGTCCCCCAACCCCGATGTGTGGATTTCACACGCCTTTGGGCTAAGTACTAGGTGAGCTCTATCCTCACATGTCAGACCAACTTTCCGGCTGATAAGTGTGGTTTTTTTTTACAGAATAGTAAAATAAATCCATGAAGGTAGACTTTAAATCCTCTTTGCTCTGATCCATGTTTTACTCCTCGCTTCCTTAGAAATTGGCAAACGCGTGATACGCCACAGACATTGAGACCCTCGAACTTTTTCTACGGAATACACAAAAATACATCGAGAAAAAGATTTAAGTATTAACTCTCACATAACGTGGTACTTACTTTCGACCCTGTATAAAAATATAAGCCAATGATTCATACCTCCCCGGACTATGATTTTAAGAAACTAAAAAAATAATTCGTTCACATTAATTAAAAACAATGGAGAGGAAATAAACTCATAAAGATATTTACAATCATAAATAACAGCAATTAGTACATACCAACTGGAAAATACCAAGGTATTAAAATTTGCTTCGTCCTCAGAGGGTAATAATGAAATACGCAACTCTAGGGAGCGGCAGCATAACTCGCTCATTTGAAGGGGGTTTGAATTAAAATCAGCAAATCACGCTGCCGAACCCTATTATCAATAAATATAATTAAAAATAATTCCGTACGAAGTGATATAGTGTTTCATAATAGTAGCCGGTGACCAAAAAATCAGCCGGCGACCAGGCTCGACATAGTAAATGGCAATAATTTTCTGAAAAAAAAACAGGCGATGTCGGTTAAGTCATTTGCTTTGAAATAATGATTAAGTTTGACGACGACAAACGCAAGGGGGAGCACAAAATATGGTCGCGTCCTCACAAGGTGCAACGAAATAATCATCCGTTATATCACACGCCACTCCGAAAACAAACAAACTAGGTCGGAAAGCAAGGGAGAGAAAGGAAGCAAGGGAAAAATGTCAGGCCACAGGACACAGGGTCCTCCAAACTTGCAACGAGGCATTTACACGGCTCATAACCTCTAAACACTCGACGGCAAACCCTCCCCTTAACCTCGCCCACCACCCCGAGCGATGCGAGAAAGTAGATGAGGAAAGGAAGGAAGGAGGAGGTGGGAGGGAGGTAGGGGGAGAGGGCGAAAGAACAATGGGTGGGCGAGCAAGGGAGTGGATGACTCTGCTCTCGAGTGGAACAAGAGCTTCCATCTAGGAAAGAGATGGGAGGGGGAGGGATAGGGTAGAAGTGGGGGGGAGAAGGAGAGAGAGAGAGAGAGAGAGAGAGCCTCTGGGAGATTTAGAGGGGATTAAATCAGCACTTAAAACGGAATGAAGGGGAAAGCGGAGCGAAACAAAGATGTGAGGCGATGAAAGGGGAGGAGAGGTGAAGGAGAAACGGGGTAAATGTTATGAGAAGAGGAGCATAATCACATGCGATTACCACGCATTTACGCTCTTCGTTCGACAGCCAGTGTTTAGAGCGCGGCTGACTCATTTTCCCTCGCCGACGGTGAAAAATCGTTTTCAACTCATGCGACACACCGACCGCGTATCGATGCTCAGTAGGCGTGGTAAGAGAGACAGAATTCGAGACGCAAATCGAAATTGAAACTCGTTCAAAGGGATATTGCACGCGAAAAGAGAGGGCAAGCCATCGGATCATGCGGGACTGAATTTGTAATCAGAGTTAATTGCGACTTTAACTGAAAAGCAGAATCAAACCCGACAGCAAGATCGTGTGCTGAGGTGAATTTAATGCTACATACATATTCCATCAGAGAATCTATCTACTTTTCGGCGGAATAAGCTATTCTACTAATTGAACCAAATTCATGACTAAAGTCAAGACAAAATGATTTAGCATGAAAGACAAACCTGTTAGCTTTATTTGGCAAGCGTACGATGAAGAAAGCAATTTTTTCACTAGAATTACAGAATATTAAAAAACATTTCCGGATGCTGTTCCTAAATGAAAAGGAGGGATACAACATTTATAACTTAGAATATGTTACGGCATTTCCAAATGGATTACGTCATCCGATGAACAATACACGTTCTGAGCATCTGATAAGAAATTAACAAAGGAATAAAAATCAAATGTGCTATCACCACGATTTTATATTAGCGTAGAATTGAAGTTTTTTATTACCTTCAAACACTTTCAAGTGAACGTTTCCAAATAGGTATATCAAGAAACGGCCAGGTGAGTCCTAATCATTTGAAAGACCGCCACGAATTGCTCTAATATTGTAATTACGAAAATATATCACGGAAAGAAAATACCATAAATTATGACATAAAAAAATGGAATGCTTCTATTACGTTTTGATGACACCGGAAAACAATTAAGGCTATTTGTTTGGGAACGATGAATAACGCCTTTCGTAAAGCGTTTCTACCCATGTCCAAAATCAGCGCTACCACTTACTGAATATTGATTGATTGATTAACAAGGCGGCCTTCGCCTGAAAATTATAGACCGTTGGACCTACTCTTAGCTGATTAATGCCAGCTGGAATTAATGCAGAGGGTTTTGGGAAACTTCGACCACGGTAAGCGGGAGGGCCGAATAAGGAAAATTCCAGACAGCCAACCACGGGTGAAGTATCCTTGGATTTTCCGCACAAAGTCCGCCCCCTAAACACAAGCGTTCACACATTTGCTCAAGGTTGACTATGCTACTATTTGTGATATTTAATCAACACCGATCACTAACTCACAAAATTATAGCTGTGCAACAAACCTAGAACCATTGAGCTAAGCGATTCGATACCTTGCAGAATTTTAATAACCCCGAATTTATTCATTTTATGTAAAATTATGGCGTAGGATCGGGCGGAAGGGAGCAATTTAAAAAAAAATTAATTAAAGCAACAAGCACTCTACTCCGTGTCCGAGAAATTAGCCCCATTATACGGAAGAGTTCGGAATTCTTAATTTCTGTGAGAGAAAGGTTGCAATCAATAAGATGGTGAGTAAGAGCAAGACTTATATAAAAAATATCTCTTTTTACTTCAATATGGTTTTTTTCTATTTCACGCCATCGAACCAACGTCCATACATTGAAAAATTATCGCAAAAATACGATGGATAACATGTAATAACAACGAGGGAAATACCTTTGAAGATAATTGTAAGGTTGGTAAGGTGGGAATCACGAGGTGAGTTTCCAGATAAAAACTCATCTGATGCAGTCATCAGGTATTTTTCTCCTCACGCACCTGCCCTTAATTTATTAAGTAATATTGTGAAGCAATTAATGACGACGTTGAACACGCTTGAACATATTATATTCTTAATAAAAGTAAATGTAATTAATCGACGTTTTTCCCAAGTTCACCGCACAAAATTCAACTGTAAACAAAATATAATATTGTCTCTTCCCGGCAGTTGCCGCCAAAGATATATTCATTCGCGATTCCTTCAGAAAAGTTCTCTCTTTTTTCAAAACCGCTACGTTGAAAAAATACCTATATCCTACGCCGACAATTTGAACGATTCAAGTACAACTTCCTTAAGATGAGCCGTAGGGAGAGTATAGACTGAACCCGCACATAATTTGCCGAAAAGTATTCCATCCAACACATTTAAACTCCACGTCATCACAAATTTTGATGTTGCACCCGAGAAAAGAGATTAAACAATAAAATGGATTATATTAGAGTCACGTTAAATAATGACTTTGTCTGAACTATAATCTCTTCCTCAACTTCTAATTACATGTTTTAATTTCAAAATTGGGCATAGTTCAGGCAAACAGCTATGCCTAGGTAGGATTCCAAAATAATAAGCTCCCTTCCCTGTCGACTGCACTGACTGACCATAAATGAATCAAATGCCCCCAATAATTCCAAAAATGAAAGGGTTTTTAAATGAAAACAATTAAATTTTTTTACCAAACAATGAATGCGTTCGAAAATTCGGAGAATCGTGATTATGAGGAAAGATTATTTTCATTGGAATTTTTCAGCAGGTATTTTTTACATTTTGAGAAGCTATGGAATTTTGGAGAATGGAATAGATAGCACATTGTCGGGGAGGAGAGATACGTAAAGGGAGGAAAATAACACACAAGTTCGAAGGAATGAAAGGGGGTAGAGAGTATGTGGGATTAAAAATGGCTTATTTCGACATGAGATTTAAGGGTATTTAGCGCCGCGTTAGGCAAGACTAAGAAGCATGTTAATGCGTATTTTTGGGGTCTTCAAAGCCTTCCAACAACGATAGACTACTAATAATAAAACTCCTGTTTACATTGAATGTTATATTATTCCAAAACATCCCTATCCTTAGTCCGAAACCACAAAAACTATTGATTCCCAAATGACGGTGGGACACCGGAAAAATATACGCAAAAAATTATTCCTTTTTCTTCATTATATGATTAAGACTGGCTCTTTCTTTCATCAAATTCTCAGCCTCTGGATAATATAGCTTTTACATATTTTCCGATAAATTTTTGTTATTTGGATGTGAAACTCAAAAAAATAATCCGCGAGTAGATCCACACTTACGAAGGTGGCTGGGGCCACCGAAATTACCCATATGTGTCTTCTTTTCTTCTGCGTGCTCCTTGTCTACTTTTTTCTGTGCGTTTTCCACAGCATAGTTTTACGACAATGACCTCTAACACTGACTGAAGGTGCGGCCGGGAAATTGGCAAACAGCATACGACAGGGTTGCTTAATAATGAATCGGTTGATGCAATCGAGAACCTGATGGTCCATATATCGTGAATAATATACCCCTACTACTACAATACTAGTACTTGGTGCACTGCTACATAAATCGTTTGAAATAACACCTTCGTCTATATATCTTTCGAAATAGCTCTCTAGCAATTTTGCGGAATTCATATGCATACAATTAATATACCCACATTTACCTGCGCATTGAAAAGTGAACGGCGAGAGAAAACGTTTGAAATCTACGCACAGAGACCTCAAGAGAATTTAGTAAGAAACAAATGTACGACTGGGATTAAGCCTACCACTCCTTACTCTTTTCTCGCTCCCGAGATAGCAATCAATTAAATCCGAGCTGACCAGCAAGTGATGGAGGGAGGGAGGGAGGAAGAGAGAGAGAGAGAGAGACCGAGCCGATTCAATTTTATACTTTATGGCGGCATAAAAACGCACGAGATAAGGCTAGGATTGGATCGAGGGCCGTCCCGAAGAGACGCAGGGAGGATGGATGGAGGCGAGAACGATTTAGGGTCATCGGCGAGCCTAAGGCGGACAAGACACGGCCAAGACATGCACCTGCGGTAATGCGTGGAGATAATTAACCCAAGGGGAGTGGGAGGCAATGGACAACTGGAGAGGAAAGGAGGAAGGAGGCGGAGGGGAGTCCAAGGGGGAAGGGACAAAGGGGAGACTGGGATGAGGGTGAAGGGCGTAATAGAACGGAAAGGGGTGAAACGGCGTAGAACAAGAATAATTGCCATTATCTCCGCCTCGACGTCAGGGAAGCGCTTTAAAAAGTATCGCTCTCCTCCCACTCCACAATCTCCTTCCCCCGTTCCCACGTGTCGTTAAGCAAAACAACATGCCCACCCGAGAAGGGAATGGGGTCTTACCAAGTAAAAGGGGATTTACTAATGCCAGCAAGAGGAATGCACGCGAATTTCGCGTGGCTGAACAATTTTTTTTTTAATCGTTCCCTTCAATATTTTTCCTTGAAAGGAAAAGGATGACTTGAAAGCGAGTCCTGCGTAACCTGACGGAAAAGTTAAAGGAGTACGTCTATGAATAAATTAGCATCAAAGATCACAATTAAAACCTATAAAGCCCTAAAAGATGAATTCTAGCGACAATGTCTATACATAAAAATGGACGTCTATTTGCTTCACGGCTTCTTTAAAAGGGGAAAATATTCGGCTTTCTGAACTCATCCAGCATAATAGGGGTATATAATCCTATTTTCAACTGAAACGAATATACATACCACTGATTTATACACACACGGAATGTTTGTCATTCAGACATTCTAGCACTGCGAATAGAGTTAATTGGTTCGAAGTACTCAAAGTGACAGTGGAAGGAGGCATGTGGTGCTTAAGTTGGAACAAACAATCTCGTTTAATCGAGAATAGGAACGGAGAATAATTAAGAGAAATAGTCAAGGTACAAAGGGAGGAAGACTTACCCACTCCACCACAATACAATTGCAACAAAAGGCAAACTGTGAATGCACCACACCAGACAATGCGTGAAGAGGACCGAATTAAAAGTTTGAACTGGTATTTAACTCCATTATTTTCTATTCAAAATGACAAAAGCAATGATCGATCTCAATCCATGCACTCTCTTAACAAATTACCAAATTAATATGCCAAGCAATCTAGAAGGGCCTTATGCTATAAGTTCATTACGTCTCTCATGCAAGAATGACACATAAGCACGTAAACAAAAGCGCTGCGTATTTTTAGGGTGAAATAAATACTATCCATTCCCTTGCAAACGAATACGGAATGTGGGGGGTTGGGTGGGCAGGGGGTGGTTGGGGGTGATGCGAAGATAAGGATAGGACCGAACGAGATGAAACGGATTCGGGAGAGGAGAGATTGAGAGAGAGGACGGGTGGGGAGCAAGGGGCGACGGAATAATGCGTCGGGACGAAGACACGGAACGGATTCCTGCCGAGAGATAAAAGCGGGAAGGAATAAATTGCTGCAAGGGTAAGAGAAAAGAATAGGTATTCCGCGCACCCGAAAGAATTTGCAAGACAAAAAGCTCGCCAATCTCCGCGCTCGAGCATTACAAAAAACACTTCTGACTCTGCAACGATGACACCCGACGATTACGGACTCAGATCGTAACTAATGAGGAAGCTTCGGCGGGGGAACGGGGGAGAAGCGGGCAGGGGGAGCAGCCGGTGGGTGTTGCGAGGGGGACGAGCGAGGGGGAGAGAAGGGGGAGGGGCGGTGCTTCCGACGACTGAGGCGATCCTTCCCAAGCCTATCGGGGGGGAAGAGCGATGCTCCGATTGAACAGCGAAAATGGTCTTCATGCTCCCAATTCGTGATGTGACACTATATCACGGGTCCTCGTAAAGTCGAACCCCACGTTTCACTTTGCATCGAAATTTCCAGCAGGCACACATTTCATTATTCCTAACACAGCTGCAGAGAGAGATTTTCATTTTCGCGGAAAGGAAACGTCTCTGGACTAGGCAACAAACAAGGCCCTTTACATCACACATTGAAAAAAAACATACTTTATTACAATTACTCTACCTAAGGGTGAAGAGAGAAACTCAACTGAAAAATTATGTCTTGAAAATGTCCAGCATTTTTCGGTGCAAGAGCTGAATAAAAGTTGGTTCAACCACGAATTGCAATTTTTAAAACACTACGAGATTATAGATTACCCCACTATATGACACGAATTGCATACACAGAAATATGTTTAACCAGTGTAAATCACTAACCCGACCCCAATCGCGTCATTCGTACTCGATTATTCTTTAAGTACTATCACAAATTTTAAGACACGAGATAATGAGTACGTTTAATCGATGTATTTCTGCAATGTGAATGGTCATCGAAATCTGATGCGCGCCTGAAAGTGAAGAGACCTCAACCTCGAGAAAAGAAGAATAAAGGAAGCCACATGCCGAGAAGTTGGAGAAAAGTTAATGACTTAATCCAAACTACTCCGACAAAGGCTTTTCTCCCTTAGGCACACGATATATCTACCACCGCGTCATGTGACTCCATCCTATTGACCAGACAATGAGTTTATAGTCCAGCTTGTAATAAAAGTGAAGCAGTGAATTTTTAGTCACGCATTCGCGGCTTGCGGTTGGCAACTTTCGACATGGATTGCCTCCTTTAAACGCTACACATAGGACTGAATTCATTTGGTAGCCATTTTCTTGGCTTCCTTTACCAAGGAACTACTAGTTCGAATTGAAATGTTTACAGAACTTGTTCGTCTTCTCCTCAACTTTTATCCCATTCAGGCAAGTGGCGCAAAGACAGTTACAAAATGGACACACTACATTTAAGATTAACTGATAAACTGTCAGCCCGTGGCGCTCTTCGTTCAGTATAAAGCTTTAAATGTGGAAGCCTGGAATCTATGATATATCTACACGAAACCTCGACAGCCGCCCCAAGGATGTGGCGGGGTATCAGCCATACATATGAAAAAATATTAGATCACACATTTACTAGCTAATAAACAAAACACCCGCCAACGCAAACAAGCATGCCTTCACATATTATTGCAATTATTGTAGTGATGGACTAAATCATTAACTTTTTGTCTTTAAATTAATATATACGGGTTCTGGTTTCCGTTCGGCTGTTGTTGCAATCCGCACGTTCCTCTCTCTTCAATTTCCTTTATTCCTTTCGAGCATCATTGATGGCGTGGACGGCTCCAATAAAATAGATATTTTAGAACTGAATACCTTTAGGGATAGGCAAATTTAAATGTACTGATTTTACGTACTTCCAGGAAACTTAGCTCTTTTAACAATTAATTTAATTTTGATCTTGCATAGTTCTTTCGACTCGTTCACATTTATAAACTATTTCATACATGTCGCTTTTCTCCTTGAGAATGTTAACATATGTCTTGCCTTGATAGACCAAACCACAACATTCATGTATAACGTTCTCGGCCTCTCACTTCCCTTAAAACCTTAAGCCTTCTCTCAAACATTTGCTTCGTAATTCCACTCTCAGTCATTCTCTCAACGTAACCAAATCATCCTTGCACGCTTTTTCCATGTTTGTCTCTTTCGGGATTTCATTATAATAAGGATTTAATCCAACATGGCTTGAATAAATATCATATATTATGCATCTTACAACTCATAATGCATCTTAAATTATACCTTACTGCAAGGCGCCGCATGTGCATGTGGGGGAGGGTATCAGGGCCCCAGTCATGCATAACACTATTACATTATATGTGAATTCGCCAAGCTTTCGGCCATAATGACTCACTTATAATAAGAAGCACTACGGTAGGAGGGATCATGCTACTAAAATGAGAGGGATTAAAGGTAGAACAGATAGATTTTAGATGTCATTTTTCAAAGAACGATAGGGGATCTAAATAACATCGTTCGACCGCGGTGGGGTCGTGTTCGGGTAAAATTATTCCCGAGTGTACTCACTCCCTGGCGGTGGCTTGCAGAGTATATATCAATAAAAAAATAATATAGAAGTGTACTTGGAATATCCTCTACTTCTGGGTCATTATTGACCTCGCTTGCTTCCTTCACGTCTAAAGGGAATTCTATCACACGTACCACGCGTGCCTTCTCCAATTACCCCGGTCATACATTCTCTGGTAAACACTTTAAATTACCCAAGAGACATTTACTCCAAAAATTGCAAATCCTTTATTACACTCCCTCCGACGAATGCGTAATACATTCCACAGCTTCCTAATGCGGCCTAGCTAAGACAAATATACCCTCTCCTTAATTTTTTTCAGTGCATTATTCTATGAGCATATAAAGGAAACCAAGTTCCTAACAAGAGCACTCGCAAATTCTGTCGATGCCCATTAATAATTAAACCAACAATCTTTCTGACAGCATTTGCACGCTCGATACCAAATTCTCTAGTATATTTTTAGTGAAATAGCCATCGGTATAAATACAAGTCATGCGAATTAAAAATCTTCTCAGAGAATTGGCACGTTTGTTTCCCGAAGGAGGACATTTTCCATACAGCCTAACTGTGGAATTCGAAGGGAGGCTAACTAGGTACAGACCTGTACACAATGATAAGAAGAATGCGACGAACATCAGTACACAAAAATTCTATGAGACAGCAGTTTCAGGTGGGGGGAAAAAAGCGAGGACGCGGCAGAGCCATATAAAATACGTATAAATAGCACGACTTCACCCAAGGAAGCTTCTTAATGCGCTATTGAGATAAGACTGGAAAGAGTAACGACCCGGTCTCTCCCAGATGGGGTGGTAGAATGGGGGGGGGGGAAATGCGGAAGGTGGAAAGGTGTCGGTGGAGAGGGAGTGGGATTGACGGCGAGGGGAGGACGTTGATGGGGAGGAGGAGAGCGGGAAGACACCCTGACACGCTTGCCGCCCCACACAGAGGACACCCCCACCCTTCCGACGCAGCATCCGCTGGCCACGGGGGTCCACTGACCGCTCGGATTACAGCCGACTGGGAAACTGGGGTGGGGTTGGGGGGAGGGTAGAAGGAGGACTTGCGGAGGGGTGAGGTGAAAGGATACAGCCAATAGCCGAAGGACGCACGAAATTATGACAAACCCAATTTTCCTAAGATAGCGTCAAGCCTACGCATGACTACGCATCTCGAATAGTCGTCAGCTCTGTTAATTAAATATCTACGCTTTAAGCGTACACATCTAAAAAATAATGAAAACTACAGATTAAAGGTATAGACAGAAATAACAATCGACCGCGGAATATTACCGACTTACCTTAAAAAACTCTTCGGTAAATTAGGTATGATCATAATACAAATTTTTTCGCAAGAAAGGAAGTGCCAACACAGCATCAGATGGGAAATAGCGCAAGAGAATACTGTGGGACAACCGATGGATTTAATATCCTTAAATCAATGCCATGCCTATGAGGTAAGCGAAGCACAGCATCAATAGGGTTAGTTCACAGTTAATTACACCTCGGTAGAAGTGAAAAAAATTACCGATGTATTTTGGTAGAAGCATAAAAATTAGCAAAAAATATCATGCGAGGTTAAAAGAAATAGTTTTCATCAGAGTGAATTCACTGAAAAATATTAACCAAAGACTTGAATCCCCATATTCTAATCTAATGAGGGGGCATGACACCCTCTCGCTACGAGCACAAGAAGTGTGAACTAGAGAGATCTAATATCAGAGACTAATATCAGCGACACCGCTATTAGTAGACTAAGATGAAAATGGCAGAAATGGCACTATGAAATATGTACGTAATTTGCACTTACACTGAGAAAGAATTCAACGGTGAACACTCACTATTTTAGCAGAGCAGTTAAGAAGCAATAGAAACTTATTGACTCTGCAACAAGCGACGGATGAAAATACCAGTTATTGGGCCAATATTTCGAATAATAGACGTCGTTAAAAAATCGCCCATCTCCGAATGCTAATATCTAAAATTTTGAATGAAACAAACGACAACCAACAAAGGTTCCCCGTGAACTCTGTCACTTGTGAAGTTAGAAAACATATTGCTATCGGGAATCTACCAAATGCGGTAGGTTTTTGATGGACACAAGCTGCCGAGCTACCGAACGGTACAGATGTGCAAGTATTTTAACTCACCACTTTCAAAGTCCTCACAGCAGTCAAATCCCATCAACCTGCGCTGCGATGGTGAAATGGAGATGCTGAAGTTGACCGGCGCCGCTAGCATCGGTATCTAAGGAAAAAACAAAAGTATTAATCATTAATGAATGGCGAAGTGATAGTGCAGAAACTTATGGCGATATGAAACTGAAAAAATCCCTGAACAAGGCATTATGCTCTCGATTGCTCAAAGTAGGAAGTTATTCGGGGTGAGTAAGGAGATATAAAAGCTGGCGAAGTGTGGTTTTTTCCTTTGTATGGTCGCTACTTCCAATTTTTCTCCAAAGATATACACCACCACTATGAACATCACTACCACACTAATCAGCACGAAGGTTGTTTATGTTGAGCGAGGATAGATATCACCCTGAAGTATAATCTAGAACGTGTAAAATTAACGCATTCGGAGGAAGAGTAAGTTCTTTCACGAAATTAAATTACACACATTTTTAATATTTAGCGGAGAAAAGTCAAAGTGATCAGGTAAGATTAAATGCTTCCGTCACCATAATCAGGAAAAGCTATAAGGCTAATATCGAGTCGAGAGTATGAACAATTAATAATTAATCGGCAAACTGATATCATAACCCTAATACCAATGGTACCAAGAGAAGTTATTTGGGATTCATGGGAGGAAATTCTAAATAAAGAATTGGAAAAGTTAAAAAGAAAATACTCTAGATTTATTAGAAATTGCTACGATTAGAGAGCCAACGTAACGGGTACGCTGGGGATATGAGTTTGGGACCCTCTTGATTCGCGTAGACATCAGGCAAGACTTTGACTTTGAGAATGGCGCAGGAAACATTGGTTTCCTCGCAACACATAGGGAATTATTACTGCACCAAATTATACGGGTATATTCGATCACCGGGATAAAAGAAGAAAGATAATACATCCTCGCAAACGTATCCAAGAACTCCTTCCTCCCTCGGACGATACGCAATCATAACAAAATCGAACCAAACAACCTGAAAAAATTATATTAACTCACATACTACAATTTAATAAATAAGTCAAATAAAACATTATTTCGATTTTCGATTTCTTGGGCATGAGTGTGTTCGTATACAAGCTAACATATTATAAAGTTAATGTTTAACGTTAAAAACTAATGCTTCTACATGCACGGCCAGTGCCTAACACCCCCGGCTACATGCCCTTGCACTGAAAACAACTAGTAGCACTGTATACAACTCAAGGAGTAAGTTTATCTTGCCAACTGGCTATAACCATGCAATTTCTTCATCACAGCAATATTGCAGAATTTTTCGCGTCATGCCAGAGCTTTACGATATACTTAAACTCATTAAAATGTTGCTTAGAATAATTCTAGACTTTGCTTAGTCAACAACGATCTCATTACCCTAGAACTCACGATAATGGAAGAAATATAACAAATTCAAATGTAAAAATATGGAAACGAAGAACATTTTAATTTAAGCTCCCAATGATCTCGTCCTTTGTCGCAAGTATCTATCCAGACGCACACATAATGGACATGTGCTCATTTACTTCTACCTGATGAATATTCCAGGAATCCTTACCGATTGTACATATGATGGCCATTCTGAAATTTCCAGGCACAGAAGGCCCACATTTTCACCCGGCCAGTCTTCAAGAAATATGACATTCGGTTAACTATACCACATATGAACACGGGAGGAAACGGCAGAAGTGGCATTTGAGGAAAAAAACGATATCAACATCTACCCGAGGGAAACAATGCTTTAGCTGGAGAACGCTCTGTTGACGAGGCAAATATGACCGGCATTCATTTAGCAGCACTCAAATTAGGCGGTAATGCAAATGCAGTCCGCATAAATTTGGACTGTATTAATGACACAGCAACAATTAAATAGGGCCTTTTCGCTTTGATGCATTTCATAATTGAAAACTACAAGAGAATCATTCATTTTATTGATGAAACGTTTCCCTTACATCCTGCCGAAAGAGATGGCAAATATCACACTCAAGTAGCAAATCTATGACACACCATTCACTTGGATTAAACCTAATGAAATTTTTATATAACAACTGCATACATCTATGCTTTCACCTAATACGCGAGCTGATTCCGTCAAAAATTATTACGAGCTAAAATTCATCATCAAATAACATTTTAAACTCATTTTTTTATGCCAAGCATACTTTTTTAGTCACCTGTGAAATATAACTTCTTTCTTCGAGCCAATTAACTGAAGTATTGATAATAAACAATGCAGGCAGAGACTGAGAATGGATTGGAGACAAAAGATGCCGGAGTGGAGGAGGATGGAAATAGTGAAACGGACAGAAGGAAAAACGAAAATATAGATAGGTTAGGGGAGGAGTTATACATATAAGGGTGGACAAGGTAAGGGGCAATGGAATTAAAGGTAGTAAAAAGAGGTAAGTTGAATGCCGTGTTACAGGGTAGAACATTCGGTAGGCGAGATGGGGAGAGAAAAAGAACAGGCATATCAGACAGAATGGAAACAGGAAATATGTGGAGTGTAGTACTAAGTCTCCCTCCCCGGACTACAACCTTGACGTGGTGGAAGGGCTTGTGCGTTCCGATGACCCCTAGAGCTGTACTGGCGGGAGTAATAAAAATTGCTCCTGGTAGGGTCACCCATGCCAGATAGGTCGAAGGTTAGGAGCCAGACGAAAGGTAGTCCACGCAGCGTCTGTTCCTCAGTGAGGCGGCTGCAATGGCGTCTGACCCCAGTGGGGCGGCCAGTAAGTGATGGTGTCACGTTAAAAACACTATTGAGGAAGGCAACGGGAAACCACCTCAATTATCATTCCCAAGAACAATGTGATGGACAATAGAGATATTTTGAGTCCTGGCAACCACGGGGCTCGGCCCAATCGGCCGTGTGTCGTGCCCGGCAGCGGGGGAGGCAAGGCTTCCGCGGTCGTCATCCCACGAAACCCTTGCAAGGGAAAACCAGCAGCAGCAGGACAGAAGACGCAGGAGAAGAAGACCAAATTAGTTAGAATAGGAACGTGGAATGTTAGGACAATGATGAGGACGGGGAAATTGGAGAATGTTAAGCGAGAGATGGAAAGGGGAAATATAGATATTTTAGGTCTATGCGAGGTGAGATGGAAAGATAGCGGGGATTACTGGAGTGATAAGTATAGAATAATATACAGCGGTGGGGACGAGAGCCAACGAGGGGTCGCCATAGTATTAAATGAAGAGGTAGGAAGAAGCGTAGTCAACATAGAGCAGGTAACGGATAGAATACTACTAGTGGAGATAAAAGCAGAACCGACGAACTTAGTTATTATCCAGGTATACATGCCACCGAGCAACCATAAGGAAGAAGAGGTCGATAGGATATACGATCAGTTAGAGGACATGATTGCATGTGTTCCTGCAGGGAAACATTTGATAGTGATGGGGGATTGGAATGCGACAGTAGGCGAAGGAAGAGATGGTGATGAGGTGGGGGACTACGGTTTAGGCACGAGGAATGACCGCGGGGAGAAAGCAGTTGAGTTCTGCAGGAGACAGGGGTTAGTTATCACCAACACTTGGTTCAGACACCACAAAAGACGCAGGTATACATGGAAAATGCCAGGTGACTCGGGAAGATATCAGCTAGATTATATCCTGGTTAGACACAGGTTTAGGAACAGTGTGATAAATTCCCACAGCTTCCCGGGAGCGGATGCGGACTCAGACCACAATTTAGTTGTTATGAAATGTAGCGTACGTTTTAAAAAGATAAGGCAGGGGCGGCGAGTTAGAAAATGGAATGTAGAAGCATTAAATGGGTTGAAAAGAAAGGAATACAAACAGGCGGTAGAGAAAATCATGGAGGACGGTAAAGAGCTAAGTACTATTGAAGAAAAATGGGAATGTATCAAGAAAGGGTTGTCTAAAGCGGCAAAAGACACTATTGGAACCGTTAACGCTAAAAGGACTCGTAAACCATGGATCACGGATGAGATGATTACAAAAATGGATGAGCGGCGAAAATGGAAGAATATAAATACAGAATTAGGCAAAATGAAGTACAAAGAATTGAACAATAAATTGAGGCGGGCAACAAATAAAGCAAAGGAAGCATGGTGGAAGACGCAGTGCGAGAATATGGAAAGTCTGCAGAGGAAGGGGGAAATCGGTGCGCTTTACAGCATAGTTAAATCTTTATCGGGAAGTAAGAAAGGGAGATCAACGATAGCAGTTAGAGATAAGGCCGGTAAGGTAATAGTTGACGCAGGAAAGATCCAAGAGAGATGGAAGGAATATGTAGAAGACCTGTATAGTAAAGAGCTTAGACCAACAAAGTTAGACATTGAAAAGGAACATGACGTAGAGGAAGATAGCTTAGGTCCAGGCATACTAGACAATGAGATAGAAAGGGCATTAAGGGAGATGAAACTAAATAAGGCCGTGGGGGTAGATAACATTCCCGTGGAACTTTTGAAATGCTTGGGAAAATGTGGGAGGAAGAGGCTATATGGGCTGATCCGTAGTATTTATGAGGAGGGAATCTGGCCGGACGACTTTGTGAGATCAGTTTTAGTTCCTATTCCGAAAAAGGTAAAGGCCACGTCATGTGAGGACTATAGGACAATTAGTTTGATATCCCACGCAGCTAAGGTTGTTCTCAGGATCATAAACAAAAGGATAGAGAGTAGGGCAAATGATTACTTAGGGGATGATCAGTTTGGGTTTAGGAAGGGGAGAGGTACGCGTGATGCCATTGCAGTAATGAGGTTATTAATCGAGAGGAATATAGAACACAACCAGGAGGTATTTGCCTGTTTCGTAGATTTCGAAAAAGCGTTTGATAGAGTGAATTGGGAAAAACTAATGAGTATATTGCAGAAAATAGGAATAGATTGGAGGGAAAGGAGGCTAATCCGCAACCTGTACATGTCTCAGACTGCTCAGGTGCGGGTGGGAAACGGGGAGTCAGGATGGGCAGTGTTAGGAAGGGGTGTAAGGCAGGGTTGCCCATTATCACCGTTGCTGTTCAACCTGTACGCAGAAGAAATGATCAAAGAGGCATGGGAAGAACTCGAGGTAGGAATGAAAGTGGGCGGGGAATTCGTAAAATCAGTTAGGTTTGCTGATGACCAAGCTTTAGTTTGTCAGTCAGCCAAGGGGCTGCAAGCATTGCTTGGTGAATTGGAAATTCAGTGCGACAGGTATGGGATGAGAATCAATATTAATAAAACAAAGGTTATGCGATTTTCTAGAAAGAAAAAGGCCAAGCTTAACATTAAAATAGGAGGGCAAAAGCTAGAGCAGGTAGACCAGTTTACGTATCTCGGTAGTGTTTTGGACCAACACGGTCAAAGTAGTAGGGACGTAAGGAGAAGAATTGCGCTCGGCAAAGAGGCTTTCACAAGGAGGAGGGAGTTGATGACGGGGACTTTGAGTAAGGATGTTAAGAAAAGACTCGTAAAAACTTTGATATGGAGCGTAGCTATGTACGGCGCGGAAACGTGGTCATTGAAGCAGGAGGATAGACGTAGACTGGAGGCTTTTGAAATGTGGGTGTGGAGAAGAATGGAGAAGGTGAAATGGACAGAGAAGAAAACAAATGAGGAAGTACTTGGTATGGTGGGCGAAGAGAGGGGTTTGTTGGGAGCAATCCTATGGAGGCAGGAAAAGTGGATGAAGGGGGTGTTGACCGGCAGTGGGATGTTGAAGACTGTGATAGAGGGTAGAATGTTGGGCAAAAGAGGAAAGGGAAGGAACAGGATAGGGATGTTGGACGGGATGAAGGGAGGAAGAAAGTACTCAGAGATGAAGAGGGACCTGATATAGAGTAGGATGATGGATTTTGTGTTTTGTTAGGAGTAATAAAATATTTGTTTGGTGGTTGTGTCAGTCCAAAAACCTACCTTAACCGGTAGATTACTTAAAAAAAAAAAAAAAAAAAGTACTAAGTCTTAAGATCATTGATTTAGTGTCGTATTAGATGGGTCTTGGGGCTTCGAAGTGCAGCAGCCCCTACATACATGATCCATCAAAAGCCTACCTTGACCGACAATTTAATAGCCATATCCATTAGGGACAGTTTGTGTAGACTCAATTAAATGCCTAGGCGTTATCCTCACTCACGATCTCTCCAGGGTGAAACATACAGGGAATATGCGGACAAACTAACAAAATTAGGATTTATAAGAAGAGCATGGGTAAATGCGATGAAAACTTATTTATTTATTTATCGACTTAATTGGTCGAGGTTGAGACTTATAGTACCTTCTTCCAGCTAACCCTTACATCACATTGATGACGATTACATACAACCAAGCCGTAGATGGAGGAAAACCACCTAGGCGGCAATCGAACCCATGACCTCAAGGTTGGTAGGGGAAGTAAGACGTTACACCGCCGCCACAGGGGCCGGGGCGGGGTAACTTCCTCGCCTCGAAAAGGGCAAAGATAATGTTATCTTTCTGTCGTTAGGCATCATTTAGAATATGCTGATGGTTTTATTATGGGATCCTAATGAAGTTGCATTGATTGACGAATAAGATCGCGTGCAGCATACGTAGAGGAGCTAGATTTGTGAATCCGTAAGATAAACTTAGTATCGTATCCAAAATATTAGAGCAGCTAGGCTGGGAATCACTCACGGAGGAAATGTTAAATTAAAAATTAAATTTACAACCTAGCGGTGGCTTGGAGGGCACTAAAACAAATACGCAAAATTTTTTATGGGCCTTAGCACCAGGCACCTCCCTTGTACTCCTGTACTTCCTTACTTAAGAGTAAAAAATATATCCCTCAACCTGGACCGTAAGACTACTTTAAATAATGCTCATAATAATTAATTCTGAAAGGGATACTTAATGGCGCGCTATGGAAAGAGTTTAAAAACAAGTCTATTAATCATTGGGAAATATGTTTTTCCCTTCTCTCTCTTTCCACTTTAATGCGCAGCCTACGATAAATAAAAATCAACTTATAAAAATACTTACGGTTACGATGTTCCAACGATTAAATTCCTCTAAACAAAACTGGCAACAAATAATGAAAATTACAAGTCACGTACTCATATAATGAACTCATACGGCAATAGACTCCACAACCGAACGAGCTGCTTAGTTGATGGGGAATATTAGACCATACACTTAACATTTTAAGTAATTGCGGAATTTCATTAATATACGGTTAAGGGGATAAATATGCAGAAAAACTATAAACGAATGATAACAACAATCTTGGTAATTCCACTAATAGACCGAATATTGAATTTCTTGGATTAACAATAACTTATATAACCTCCCTTGCCTATTAAGGAGTTCAAAAACTGTAACCTAGACGAGATGAACTATTGTTTTTTCGCGAAAACAAAATCGTACCAAATTCTACATAAGACATGCACCAACGTAGAACATATCCGGAAAAAATAAAGGGAATTTATCTTTAGCAAAAAGCAAACTGTCAATTTTAGCATTGGAAATAGCACTAAAAAGTAAAGTGAGGAGTTGGAATTCCTAAACCACAATTCGGTGCATACATTTCCAGAATTCAATCTGTCTCGTCAATCATTAAGTGTATGATAAAATTTTTTCATTAGAGAATAGTTTACTTCTTCTATACTGACTAGCACTTCAATAATGCATTGCAATGCAATGAAAACGCCTCCAGAAAAACTCACTAAAATCCAATAAGTGTTCTTCAAGTATAAAATTATTTCGCAATGCAATTAAATTTTTCTAAGGGGGTTAATGTTTGCTCATGTGCGAAATAAATCCGTAAATTGTGGCATACTAGCACGGAACACTAATCTTCCACGGCAGTGGTGTTCGCAAGGAACTACGGAAACAAGGCTAGGCACGCCGGTGCGCAAATAAGGAAAATCAGTACAAAAGTATGCGACCAATTTCAACTAAAAATGATTAAGAAACCACACATTGCTACTAATATTCATTTGAACAATATTCAATGAATTATTGACGTGTATCGTGCGCATACACAAGTTACATGTTTTCATGCGGCTCTATCAAAAAAGGCGGCAGCTTATTAAAACAATGAAGATTTCGCAAAAAACAATTAATTTATAACTCAAGGACTCATAATTAAAAAATAAGACCCATGGGAGAATTTTTGGGGCCGAAATTAGCTCTGGTTATGTCTTCATAGCAGTGATTAAATTGACCTTAAAGAAAGAAAATATATTCCTCCTGAGGCCGTCATTTATAAATAAATAAATTTGATTTAACAAAAAAAGAGACGAAAACATCTAATAATCATCTTCCCCAAAATATTTTTGGGGAAGTCTAATGATTACAAGGAGCCGACGTAAATCCCCAAAGAAAGAGTAGATCAAAGGCTATTTTTAACCCATTAATTGTTACAGACAAGGTTGACGCATGATCTAATTTCCATCACCTAAAATATTACAGATGCTCAAGGATAAACTTTCTCTCAATGATAAAAACTATATAAAACACTATTGTTTCACAATATAAAAATTAAACCTTGAAAATGGCATTTGACGTCGAAATTCATGCCGCATTAATAACCTACATTAGTATAACAAGACGTAGCAAAGTCTAGTTAATTTCACCCACTATGGAGAGACATGCGTAAAGTTTAACTATTCCATATGCTTTAGACGCGAGGGAATTAACAGAAAACTGGCATACGTCGTATTCACCAATGCTTACGAAGAACACGCATTCACGAAGTGATCATGCACTCTACGTGCACGGAAGAATGATACCTTTTCAGCGGCTTACACTCTCTCGAGACGAAACGAGGGAAGACATTTCCACAATCTTGGCACAAGAAACCAACCAACGAATGAAACATGGACCATTAAACGAAGTGAACGGAAGAACAAAACAAAAATACGAAGAGAGCTACCCACACCTCTTATCCCATCACGCCACGATAATTCCCTCGCGTCTTCATCCCCTCACCCTCCCGCGCAAGATGACCCCGGGCGCGAACAAAGACAAGCGACGAGTATCGATAAGAAGAAAACAATCGATCTCCATCAACTTCTTCCCCGTCTCCCCGCCCCCATTTTTTATTAAACCCGCCCCGAGTCGGATCCGAACAGCATTTCCGCGTGAAATATAAACCCCTCTCCGCCCTCCGGCGGCGGTCAATTGACAGCTCTCTCTCGGGGCTGCGAGAAAGGTACCCTGGATATAGAATGACTTGGGAGGGTGAAGGGGCGGGGGTTGGAGGGTCGCCGAGAGCAAGAGGATTGCTATGATATAACGTCACGGTGGGGGAAGGAGAACCTCGGGAAGCCGCCGAGGGAGAGACAGAAGCGGGCGGGCAGGCGGAGGGGAAAGTGGGCGGATTATGTCGTGACCGTAGGCAATCACTGAAGGGCAGCTTGGGATTGAGGGATGGGGGAAGGGCTAGGCAGGCGGGGAAGAGAGTTGCGGAAGGAGAAGAAAGGGAGAGGAGGAGGGGGTGAGATACGAAGCGGCAGAGGGTGGGACGGTGCGAGGGGGAGGGGGGTGAAGAACGGAGGATTCGTTTAAAAATGAAAATCGCGTATGAAACGGACGGAGGGAAGAAAAAACGTTGAGGGATGGTGATGAAGTGAGGAATCGGCGTTTGTGTGAAGTCATTAGTGGAGCTCGCTAAAGGGATGATGGTGCGAGGCAGGCGCGCCGTTAAGGGAGACGCGAATGGTAGGGGAGTGAATAAGTTGGGTGCCGACAAAGAACCGACGAGATGAAGGGATGACGGGGTGGAGAACAGATTAGGGGTTGGGTGTCGGGAGATCAAGGGAGATAATACGCTCAAAATGAAAAGATCTGGGGCCATACTCCGACGATAACGAAGAAAATACAAAAATTAAGAAACAACCGAAGGGGATGATAAAAGAGAAAACATGCCATATCCGACGCGGGGAAACCAAATGTGACGGGCCTATTTACCTTTCCGAGAAAAAAATGTTCACTCACAAAATGTGCCATCAAATTATATTCATGCACCCATTGATTGGAACAAGACGATGCGGAGAATCCACCGCGATAAGATAGGTTTTAATGGAACCATGCACTGCATGCCACGGTACTCCTAAGCCCTAAATGAAAGAACACCAAGTATCTTTACACCCCATGCTACATATTGCAATAACACATTCTTAAGCTCTGAGTATTCTCTCCTTTCCCTTGATTCCGTCCACTATGCCTATTCTTTTCCTCTCGCTACCTCGAGAGGACGGTCCTATTTTCTAAATACAAATAAAAAATATAGTCAATTCTTGGAATGAGATGACAATGAATGTGTAATAATTAGTACGATTCGATCTTCTTCTCCAAGTAGTACACCATTAGAGAAACTAAACAAAACGAAGTTGGCATTCAAATGCATTCCGTAAACATAGCCCAGCACAAGCTTTAGTAATATCCCCAATACAGGGACCTGTATACTAGTATTTTCCGGAAAACGAAGACGGGTCAATAGCCTGTTCAGCAACCGCAAAAGTCGACTAATTCAATACAAAATACTCTGACTCGCATCAGAAAATGTAAAAAGACAAGAACGCATAAGTATATAAACTCATACATACACATAGGCCTGTACGTACAGCATGAAAAAGTCATGAACGACGTGACATATAAATATAGTTCAAGAAAATGAGTCAAGATTTTGATTGACAGGGAGCATAAGCAGGTACACTATTCCACAACGTTACTCAGTTCAAATATTAGCATAATCATTGGTTCAAAGCAAACAAATAAGGTACAGCGTGTTGCAAATTCAACTTTTCACTCTGAACTCTGTTTCTTGTTGCGTGAGGAACAAAACACCCCAGTATAATTTATTCCCTCCATATGAAAATAATAAATGGATATTACGAAGATATTTTCTAGCTCTAAGGAAACACATTGGCCTCCGGAGAAAGAAAAAAAACACCCCGCCGACATGCATCAATAGGAGCACAGAATGTAAAATAGAAAGGATCGATGAAAAAAACATGGAATTGATCCTGAGTGGAACGCACATACTATGTCCGGCGAGATGGATACGGTAGAGGAGGCCGGTAAGGAATACGAGAATGGTAATTAAAGCGCAATTATTAAAAACACCTCCGCAAATTCACGTGGAGTGGGGCGTGAAGGCTGTGAAAATAGAACGCCGGAGTTGGCGAATCGCGTGAGGAAAGCATAAAAGTGAGGAATGGAAGGGGAGACCACTTTTTCCACCGAACGATTTAGGATACGAAAAGGCATGAATAACGTCTCGGGAGGAGAGCTGGGCATCGCTCGGTAGCCAGGGGAAATGAGGGGGGGAAGGCGGAGAAAGGGGACGGCAGCAGGCCACTGTGGGAACGGACGGCGAAGTCAGGCCATGATTCTTCCGACTGACGCCGCGTGTACATCATTAATAATTAGAGAGAGAGGCCATGCGGAGAACTCCATCATCGCCGCCACTTAGGCTCCAATCGAAGCGAATCGCTGAAATGCAGATGAAAAAAAAGGAATCGCTTTCGAGAGCATTCGAGCAGATAACATTGCCTGAGGAATGATGGAGTAACGTTCGTACCTCAGGAACAGTATCAAAAGGAAAATATAATATTTCAATTCCTTTTGGAACGTTTGGCAATTTGCATTTTAATTGAGCGTTTTCTGAAGACAACTATGGCCAATTAAAAAGTTTTCCTTTCGCAACAAACGCACGCTGCCGAGTGCAATTAAGAAGGACAATAGGAACAAATGGTCATCATTTCAAGCATTATCCACAGCGAACAAAAACTAAGTGCTTCATGCAAAATTTTACTTTAATGCATAACCCCATCTTATAAATAATCATAAATTATGACTCAGGAGATGCCGAATCACTGTGAATCTTGGATCAAAACGCATACAACGTTGAAAAGTAATAACCATCTAGTGGCATTTTGAACATGACTAGGCATCACTTGACAATTACTATTTGAACATGATGTAATTACGCTCACTTTAGCATTTATGTGTTGGTTACTGGAGAGGTGAATTACGCTAATAGTCCACTGCCGACAGATTAACGCGGACAGCAAGGGTGCGTCATAATGTAATAGCTTTTAAGTTTACTTCACGTTTTAATTATCCCTAGATAAAACGGTAACTCGGAATAAGCGCGAGAAATTTGTGTTTAATACCAATCAATTAGTTGATTTTTCTACATTTTAATTTGTTCGTAAATAAACCAAAGTTAGTTAATAATAAAGAGTCCTGGCATAGATTTAAATTACTGTTCTCTGTTTCCGTCGCCAGATAAATTAATATAGTAATACCTGAGGTAACAAATGCAATTGCCTACATAAATTAAAAACAAACTTTTGCATGTTTTATTTAATAACATGCGAATAAATTATTAAAATTCGAGAATGATGTTTTACGTGCGCCTAAACATGAATAAAGTTGGTACATATTTATTTTGAATTCTACATAGCTTACACGTATAGCTAAATCATTGAATGGAAAAGAAGGTCACACAGATTATATGAAGTCGTTCAACTTGAGCAAACATAACTCGGGAATAACTGGTTTCAAGCAAAGATAAGCAAGAAAACCACGCCATGGTTCACTCTTTTACATTAGAATCCAAAAATAGGGCGTTCAAGGCATTCTACTCAATAAGGTAGCTTTTTGGACGGACCCTGTAAAAATCATTATCTACGTATCACGATAACTTCCCCATGTTTGTCCAACATTATTTCCCTCTTCATTTTTTAATAATTTCTACCAGCCTTCGTGCTATCTAAAGAGCCTCTTCTCTTCCTTCCTCTACCCTGCTTGCCTAAGTCTCCCTTCTATCACGGCCTTCAACTACCTTCCAATATTTCCTTCATTTACTTTCCCTGTTTTTTTTCAGATTTTCCCCAGATACTTCCAATCTACTCCCACTATACTTAAAACTTCAGCGCTTGTCTTTCTCTTAGTCTAAACCTTTTTCCCCCATTTTTGGCCACACCTACACCTAAAAAAATCCTCTAATATACGCTCAACCTCTTGCCACCAAGACCAGATGTCACATCCATAAAGCACTACACTATTTACATTTATTTAGCGTACCTGTTATCAATTTTCTTCTTCCTAAAATTTTATTTCGCTAACGCAATCCATCTCCTAATGTCTTTATTACAATAAGTCTTTTCCTATAAAATACTATCCTACCACACGAGTTTCTGCACTCATACGAGTCTATTTCTTACAACTTTGGCGTTAGCCTAGCTTTCCTATTCCTCGAAAATTTCATTGCCTTCATTTTCTTGTGGTTAATCTTCTTCTCATATCTTCCAAATTGTTGCTGTAAAGCAGCCAATAATAACTGCAACCCCTCGGCGTTTTGACCAAATCTACTCGCCTCCGGCTTCTATTCCCAGCTCAAGCTATTCCCATGCCGGCCTTCTCACATCCTCAGCAATTCTTTTAATAACCTTATTTTCCGAAATCATCGAGGTGAATGAAAAACGAATCGTTTCTCTCGGAGTTCCTTCAAGAAAGAAATACATTAGTGCAGTCCACTCTTCTGGGTGACTACTCCGTTTACCCGAGGTTTCGCTCCCCGAATTCAAAACCTAAAACTCCACACACTCGACCGGGGTTATTTTTCTCCTCCACCGCAAGCGGGAGATTGGGGGGGGGGGGTGCGGGAACGGAACGAAAGCGTTTTAATGGGGTGGGAAACAAAAAAAGTATACGTGAAAAAAAATGACAACCTCCCAAGAAGAACAGGCGGAGTTATTTCTACTTCTCCACACTTGGCAAGGAGCGCTCGCGTCTGGAGGGTGGGATAAGACGGGCTTGCTTGGGAAGGGGGGGAAGACGAGAGGGGGACGCGGGAGTGGGGTCCCTTGAGGAATTGAAGCGAGCACTTCTAATTATTCGACAGAGGGAGAGAGGAGAGAGAGGAGATCCGCGCCCCTTTTGCTCTCCGTGCCGACCCTCCACCGCACCCTCCTCTCCCACCGTCGCCCTAACGGTGGGACTCGGCACATAAAACGGCCGTCTCGATAGCATATAAGAAGCACAGACTTAATTCAAGTGCCCTTTTTTTTCCTCAAGACAACACGAGAGACAGCCGCTCACACACTGAACCACCGTTGACTCGTATTCGGTCAACCTCAGATGCTCGCTAAGACGTGTTTCCTTGAACGGGGGTGAGAGGGGCAGGGCGAGAATGAAACGGAAGATACAAGACGAAATCAAATAAATACACTGACATCCATCAATTAACACTGAAATAATCAAACCTGTTCTTCCAATTCCGTGGGTACCTACACTTAATTGCCTCGCGGTTTACCAGAGCAAGGACTCTGGTAGAGAACCGGTTTCTATAATTTTTCGAGTTTAATGAAAAAATATTTTTCGACGAATTATGGCGAAAGAATTGCATTAGTTTCCTTAAGAATGTTGGGACCTCATGCCGTCAAAAACGGGAGTTGAAACATTATTATGTACATATCTTCCGTCACATTCTGAAATTTGTTGAATCAAAACAAATAAATTAGTTTTCCTATGATCGAATTTAACTTTCTAGACTATAAAAAAGTTCGCAAATGGGTAGCTGACTTCATGGAAACGAAACTAGGCATCGAACACGAATAAGTACCCCAACACATAGTGATACACGTGATAACGACTTGCAAGGCAGATTAAATCACCACAGAGGCTGATGTTGCACAGTAACGTGTCATGTTTTCACAATCCTTTGGCAGCTTGGTTGTAGTATTCCCAAAAATTTTAAAACAATTTAGTTAAATATATTCTGTATATACTGAATGTAATATGCGGGGCAGCAATTTAGCGCAATCTGGTAACAGTTTCAGCACCAGATTCCTGGTTCACAATAATGTTGGGAAACGTTAGGAAACATCTATTCGATATACACTCGACCAGGATGAAACACACACTTGAGCAACCCCACTTGAATTTCTGCGAACGAGGTTCTAGCATGTTATTATATTCACTAGAGTTGAAATGTTAAGAAGTTATACCATGAAAAAGGTTCTGATAATGGACATTAAACGAGTTTGCATCTTACATACCCTCCCGCCCTATTAAGGGAAGGTGATTCCGGTACCGACTAGTCACTTATTCTCAACTTCCCCAATCCCCCACAACCGTCTGATTACAACCTCACCTCATCCTCACCTCACAAACAAGCGTACGCCAGTCTCTATTCCTCTTTATTAGGAAAATTTTTGCTCTTATAAGTACTTTTAGGGTGACGTGAATTCATGGAAACCATGGACCGTCTTGATAAATTCGTGCAGTTTCTTCTTTGTTTAAATTTAAACACGCCATTGGAATTGACTCTTGTAACCGTTCACACTGTTCTATGAACTCGGCCGTAAATTCTGAGTTACAGATTCTGTTTTTAAAATTTTAAGATCCAAGATGCGGGAAAATCCGTCATTTTATTTTTAATTTACGATGTTTGCCTGGCCGAAATGCAAATAAATAGCACACTTGAGTGAGTGATTATTTGAAAAAAATAAATAAAATATGACCATTGGGAAATTCAGCACTGAAATTCTCTGAAAACGTTTACGGTTGGGAGATCAGGAACTATAAGAAGGTGTTTCATACCCTGTGTCATTAGAATACCAAGCTCGAAACAACACCGCTGGCCTATTCTGATGAATATTCCATTTTTTTACCTACTTTTCGCGAAACGCTCCACAGCAGTTGCTAGGGACACTGTACGAGATAGATTAAATACCTCTACTTCTATTTACTGCCCTGAAAGCCACCGCCTGGGTGTGTGACATGGGGGATAGCTCAACATCATACGTATACCATCAAATATTAAGTGCTGCTCAATTGTTATTTTCCAAAAATATGGAAAATATATTTTTTTATCGACAAAAACCAGGAATCGCACTTGTACCACAGCAAGCGTAAGCAGTTGGCCACACTGGGACGAGATTACGAACCTCGTACTACACCGTCGTACTACAGCATAGCAACCTTGGCTTCCGAGACATTGGATAATATTTTTTTTTTTCAAATTTAGCATGAATCGTTTCTCAAAAACGTCAACGAAAATATAAGGTAGATATTGCATATGGCATCCCATGGTGTAACTTTATCAACATAAAGTGAATCGTCCATGTATCATAACAGATGGAGTTGTGGAAAATATAGTTAACAGATTATTACTCATACAATACAATGTGATTTCTCCTCATCTCCCAAAATTTTGGTTTTCGTCGCGAATTAATGAATTCCATTCACAAGGTTATCTGTCAGCGGAGCACCAATTTTAATGCATTTAAGTCAAATATTTCGTTCCAGTTTCAAAGAAGGGTTTCAACCTAGAGACTAAAATTGAAACGTAGCAACATTAGGCTCACGGTGAGACGCGAAATCGTGATTGGAATAATAACAATACATTGTGGATTAATTACAAAATTATACTGAACTCAACATGGGGCTCTTGCGAACAGTGAATCCTAATGGAATTGCTTTAACCTGTTTCCTTCTTTCAGACGGTAAATTTGCTTTTTTTAAATGACATAAAAACTCGACAGGAATTATTTTTCAAACAAATACTGTCACATTGTCTCGGATAATTCTGCGATGGCTTTATGAGCTAATCCTCCGTGAAACTCTCAGAAAATTACGATTTACACGCGCGTCACCGGAGTTTTAATTATGCTCTTGGCTGGGCACACAAACTGCGGCTTTCAACGTGCCCCGGAGTGGCGGCCAGTTACTATAGCTACGCCCTTAATTGGAGAGGGTTGGAATGCTTCCATCGATCCGTCCCCTCGCTCGCCCCACACCCCTACTCCTAACACGCTCCTCATGCCAACTTCGGGTTACGTCGCTCAAAAGGATGAAGATGCGAAAAAAGAAATATTTCCCCAAGCCGACGGTAAAACGAACAAAACGCCTCGCTCGCCACAGGGGGTTGGGAGTGAAGGGAAAGGGGAGGGGGGAGGGAACGGTGGTCGCCGGAGAACTTCGGAAGACGTACCAGTGCACACACAACTTGTTTCTTAATGGTTTTCCATCGTCTCCTGTTTTATTTCCCCACCCACCTACGACTGCCCCCATCTCACCTGCCTTCCTCTTAAACACTTGCTCCCTCCTTGCCAAAGGGGAGGGAGCTAAGTGGCAACGGAGTGGAGTGGATGTCCTTTCTCTTCTTCTCCCCAAATGTAAGGAAATCCAAGGTGAGGAGGAACGAGGGGGGGAGGGAGAAGTGGAGGGAGAAGGGAACGACCGAAGACGTGACGGTTGGAGTGGAGGCCGCGGGGAGGTGGGAGAGGGAGGCTAGGCACTTGGGAGGACGTCGAAAAATTCTGAAGATGCGGGCGACGATGATGCAGACCAATGGATCCCCACGTGGTGCCCACGAGCAGCACTGCTAGTAAGGGGCCAGCGCCACCTGAGCGGGATGGCGCTGGGCCGGCACGTTTCATCGCAAAAGGACTATTAATTACCATTACCATTATTATTATTAACTGTAGTTTACTAGCTTTGGGTAGGTTTACGATGAATCCTTGGACTACACACCGACCGTACTCGTAAGCCCTAACTAACGTGGCACAAAATGTCCTCAAACCCGGTACTGCACGTTACAATAACTCGTTCTTTAGCTCTGCATACGAGTACTTTCGTACTTTCGAGTACTCGTACTTTATACTTCCCTCAAATCCATCCAAATGCCTATTCTCTTCTCCGCTTCGCCTCGCTTTCCCAGCATTCTCTCCTCTATTACTGTCTTCAGCAGTCCACTGTTTCTCAACGTCTCCAAAAAACACTTTCCCTGTATTCTAAAAATTTCTCTCAACACCAATCTCTCTTCCGCTACCATGCCTAGTACTTCATCGTTTGTTTTCCTTTCCTTCCATTTCATTTTCTTCATTATTCTCCTCAACTACGTACATTTCAAAGGCTTCCAATATACGCTTTTTTTTCCTCATAGATACGTACCCTTTACACTTTTCCCTTTCGGAGTAGGCATATCTCAGCATGCTTCTTTCGCGCATGTCACGTTCATATGTATTTAAAACAAGCTATTTTATTCCTGAGACGCCATGTTCCCGGTCCTGACTGTCTCCGCGACCATATTTACCAATGATGTCTATCCTTCCTTTCATTCCGGTTAATCTTCTCGCATTCCTTCTTGTACTTTGGCAATTCGATACCCTGAGGATCCTCGGGTTTTAAGTTGTAATTAGTATTGAAAGCGAGCCATGCGGAACAACCTGGCTTTGGTTTTGCTAGTAACATTCACCTGAAAATATGCCAAAATGACTGGTAGGGTGCCATATTGATTACATTACAATCACTCACACGGTACGGATGCAACAGTCAAGTAACTCTCCACACTAGATTATTCATAAAATCTAACTAATATCTTGGACAAGTTATATTAAACGTATGCTCGATTCAACGATAAGAAACATAATTTACAGAATCGTATCATACTATTAGAGTTATAAATAGCGTGCTAAGAGCTTGTAAGTCCTTCGACTGTGAAGAATAAAATCGGATCACAGGCGGGCGATGCAAAAAGATAGACAATGAACAATTGCTGAAAGATCGATTGATTACCTAATACGTTCTAAATTCAACTGGATTAGGTATATTAATGTCTATACCCTCAATCCAGTACCTTGGCAAAGTTTTAAAATTTAGGTATGTTTTTACATTTCCGTTTTCATATACTTGTGGAGTGTTTCAATCTTCACGTCTATGAATGGCATTAAAAAATGCACCCTTCCAATCGAATGTCGGCCAACAGTAATATGCTTTAATTTTATTTCACACCCCGCTTGAAAGTAGCAGATGCACTAGCGAAGCCTCTACCAGAGGACAAGATCTATATTTTCATGAATCTTGTGGAGAAGCTCTCGCTGAAAGTACCTTAATGTTCTGCTTACTTTAAAGATATAAACGTAAATTTCATTTTAAAAAACCGAATTAATTTTTTTGAAGGCTTGAGCTTGCATCATTTAGCATTGAAACGAGCACCACTGACAGTGTCCCCAGTAAGGGAGCTTCGTTACTTAGAGGCATTGCCTAAGTAAGGGAAACGTTCAACTGATATATGACTGACTATTATTACTGAGGACTGAATTTGTTTAAAGGCGTTACCTCTTCCATAATTGGACTGAAAATCTAAATTATTATTTGATCAAATGTTGGTTGCTCTTTTTCATACATAATGAAATCTTGGGTGTGCCCATAGTGATTGAATGACCTGGGTACGCGTTAGAAATTCGATTCGGTGATGCTTCCAATAATATTATTTTTAATAATGATGACTTCCAGTTAATTAAAAAGGATTTTACCGAACGCACTAGGGAGAAAATGCCATCATAACCGACTCTCAATTCAAGTATATGAGGACATACTTTCATGAATTCTTATCACAGGAGATACTAGCAGAAATCCATGTTATTTACTGAAATGTTAATAAAAACATCCGGTGCACAAGAACCTATGAGTACCATCATTCTTACAAGAATCAGTAAATGCCAAAGAATACGAAGGTGGAATTTGTTCAGATATGGATGCAATGAATGACATTTTTACGGTCGAAGAACTGATTATAAACAACAATATGCCACGAGGAAACATTAAAAAACTACCACACATAAATAAAGACCTTTTGGATGAATACGAAACTAATACAATCCATTGACCACTTCTGTTATGAAAATGAAAAAAAAAATACAATTTTAATCAAGGCCAGTAGTTACGAACGCTTATGAAACATTGTCTAAGCTACGTAGAGCATAAGGACACTAAGGATCTTTGAACGGAATATTATCTGTAGTGACCATTGTCCTATAAGAGAAAAAGAGATATAAAAAATAACAAACTGAGACACACTCGTGAAAAATAAACTTATAAGGCGGGAGCATGATGCGTTTCATTAAGGAAAGAAGAATTACTTCTCTTGAACCTGTGCTGAGAGCGCTATGAACAGATTCTTGGAGGAAAATTGAATACTTCCGGAAGAGAGGGATATCCAAGAGGCGATGAGTGAGCGACTTGAAAGGGAGAGAATTGAAACACGAGGGCATTCGAGAAGGTGAATTCGGAGTGCGGATGGAGGCAAAACAATCCAAGCCTGCAGAGCATTGGAGGAAATATCAGAAACTGAACATCTCGACGCTGTTATTAGTGGATTTCAGCTAATAGAAACCATGGCTACAGTCTAGTCCATTTGTAGAGGCCGAGGTACAAGTAAGTTGTCACATGTATGACCATGCGTGTGTGTATGTGAATATATATATATATATATATATATATATATATATATATATATATATATATATATATATATATAATATATATATATAATATATATATATAATATATATATATATATATATAAATGTAATCTACCGGTTAAGGTAGGTTTTTGAATGGACGTAATATATATAATATATATATATTGAATGGACGTAATATATATATATATATATTGAATGGACGTAATATATATATATATATATATATATATATATATATATATATATTACGTCCATTCAAAAACCTACCTTAACCGGTAGATTACCTAATAATAATAATATGTATGTATAGTAGTAGTTTTGAGGGGAGGCGACCGACAGCTAAGGTCATTTGCGCCATAGGGGATGGACAGGAAAGGATGAAGGGTGGAGAGAAACCCGGCGTCGGCATTAGCCTACTCTTTACGAAAGGCGCCAAGGGGTCCGCAGTTTAACGTCCCATCCGACGGACGGCGTACTCACTCAAAGTGCCCTCCACAAAGCACCTCAAGTAGGGATCGAGATACCTCTGAAAAATATTCAACACCGCCGGGATTTGAACCCGCGCCCTCACGGTGGGAAGCCAGTACGTTAGCCCCCGCACCATCTCGATCCCCTTGTATGTATATATATATATATAATATACATATTTGAGTGCTTGATTCATAGAAACAATTGAAATTATTAATTTCTTAAATTTTACCCCCAGAATCTCAACTGCCACGAACGTGAGATTAGCGATGCTTGACCACAAATTCAATATTCGTTTATTTTCTATGCTGTCAACATAGAGTTGTGAATGCTATTATTAAACCTTGCACAGTTCCACTGGAGCGTCTGTTTTGCCCTGTTGACCCTATTTCACTCAGTCCCGGCGAGGACAGTTCCATATCAAAATTCCTCCCTCTTTCGTTCTCAACGATAATGAGTTCGGAGAACACGGAGGAATGACAGGAAGCAAAAAGTGCACGTAGATTCCGCTAATTAAAACTGAGTAGAATGCCTACTGCCCCGCCATCTGTGTCCACGCACAGCTTGAGGCGGGGGAAGGGAGGGAGGATGATGATGATCTTTGTTCACCGCAACTTTCGCAGGTTTTTTTCGATGCTAAGAGTCATTCTTGGTATTTTCCGCGCAAGAGGATTCCGCACGACCGATGCCTATTCTCGGATACAGCTGGATTCTACGTGGATGTTGCAAAGGAAATACAATGTATTTCAAGCTTAAGAATTTGATTTACGATTCAGATTATATTATGATGACCCCTCGCGCCGAAACCCATATTAAGGCTTTGAGAGACTGTGCTGCAAAATTTATATGGCCGGACGTGGAGTTTGGAAATAGTGATGGACTATGAGGAGGACATCACTCACCCAAAACGGAAAAGGAAACCGATGACTGCCTGCCTCCATTGTAGATTGTGAATATAATAATCATCCAAAGAATGGGGGAAAGCCGAGGTGATGAGACGTGTACTTGGGTATTTTTATAGCCCTTACGCATTTAAAGATAAATGACAAGGGTACTAAATAATACATGCTTTCATGTAGAGATAGGACGATCGTAATAAGCTATTTAGCTTAAGATTTATTTGAAATGAGAAGAAGCAAAAGAAAAAGGCACACTTGATCGCAGAATTATTTTAGTGAAGAGCATACGACAAGATCAAAAGACTATGCTAATTTCGGCGGTTCTCAAGAAAGCTTTCCACAGAGTGGACTCTACGATAATGTTATATATTTTAAAAGATATTGAGTATTAATAGGGGGATCGAGATGGTGCGGGGGCTAACGTACTGGCTTCCCACTCAGAGGGCCCGGGTTCAAATCCCGGCGGTGTTGAATATTTTTCAGAGGTGCTTTGTGGAGGGCACTTTGAGTAAGTACGCCGTCCGTCGGATGGGACGTTAAGCTGCGGACCCCTTGGCGCCTTTCTTAAAGAGTAGGCTAATGCCGACGCCGGGTTTCTCTCCACCCTTCATCCTTTCCTGTCCATCCCCTATGGCGCAAATGACCTCAGCTGTCGGTCGCCTTCCCTAAATACTACTACTGGAGTATAAATTTGATATATGACTTACATGTATGCATCCGATACTAAAATGCGCATGTAAAATCAATACTCTTAAAGGGCATTGAGGGAATTGATGCTTAAACTGATATTGACAAGCAATGAATGAGAAACTAAATCATAGATAACAAATGAAGCCCATTCTTACTTTCTGAAAAATGTTTGTTACGTTAATCCCGGCTACACACACATACTATCCACCCAAAATTTCTCCTTTCGGATACAAGCGGAGGGCTTATCTGCTGTATCACGCTATTAGAATAAATTTATCAGATGACGAACCGAAGTGTCTTACACCGTGTACCAACAAAATAAATTCAAAATACTGGAAATCCGGTTTTTCCTGTGGGCGGGAAAATCACGTACCAGCTCAAGCGTCGCATGTTCACATACACACTTGGGGCATAATTTTGGACAATGATGCAAAGTGTGAGTGAAAGGTTATCTCAACAGCCGGAATGTTTAATACCTTTTAGCTGCAAATCAATATAACAATACCTAATCACAGAAGAGTCAAATAAGTAGAATTTATTGTCATCATTACCATTCAATATTGACCCACGGATCCAAAGGTCACAAATGAAGTAACAGCGATGAAAGCCAAGAGTATTACTTTCATAAGATATTCATCCAAAACAATTGACTTTTACTATCACATGAAACTCCAATAAATGACCACTGCGGATGCGGAGTGTACGATACCTTGCCACAAGGTACTTAAAGATTATTCGCACGTTACCCCTCGATTTGAATCAGAAAATAAAGAAATAAAAAGATGACCTCCATAACCCAAATACATTTTCATAAATATCCCCCCCCACATAATAATTAAAATTCAGCCATGTAGTAATCCCTAAAACACTGAGGAAAATTTTATATGTAAATCTATATTCCTCCACTTTATTTTTCCTTTATCAAAATAATTTTACGTTCAGGCGTCATTATGTATTATTAACTCTGAAAGCACCATGAAAATTGCCATATATCCATTAGGCACTTTAAATTAATTAATTCATTAATTAATTTAAGTGCCTATTTATGATAATGAATTTATTAATTCAAACATTCAACCAGCTAAATTTGAGCGCTGGAAGGACGACAAGTATATAGCAACACGAGGGAAAATATACAACGACCTCACAAATGCATTCATTTATCATCGCCACTAGGCGACTGAATGAACATAAATATAACTAAAATGTGAAGATAACCCCTGGTTCATCAGTAGAAATACTCGAATTAGGAATCATACGCCAAATTTCACCCTCATTTAAGTCACTCCTCTTAAGGCCGGAATTTGCACAGGATACTCCCAACTCTTCTTTCTTTACGACTTCTCTGGGGAAATCTTAATGGCAGACAATAAATCTGAAAACATTTAAGTATCCTCGGCGTGTAGCCGAAAAAAAAATCAAAATGCCTGGGCGCTGATAGACCAAAAAACACAACCTAAAGAAGGCCGCCGCTTGGGAATCCACGCGGCGGAGAGAAAGCGGCCGTGCATTCGACGAATGGGATTATCGTATTGAGTTTGAAAAGGCGGGATAAAGAAACTGAATCACGCCTCTCGATCAGTTGGCCGCCTCCTCTCACGAAAACAACCGGCGATGACTCTTTTCTCCACCGAGAAAAGCCGAAAATGTGAGACATTCCCTCACGACCTCATGAGAACTCAGCAAGAGTCTCCTCCCCCTCTCACCTTTCGATTGGCAAAGAAAATATTTCTTCGCACTCACGTGCTAAGAAGATGCGACCAGCCTCCCCTATGGACGAGGAAAAACCATAAGACTCGTCATGTCACTAAATGGCGCTCACTCAGCATTTAAAATACTTAAAATCGACCACGGAGGACATTTCCGCCTTCGGTACGCCACAGGACGCTTCGCTTGAAAATGCACCGTACCACGAACAACCGCACTCCCGAAGCCCTCGGCAAACAAGGTCGGAGGGACACTCTGGTGTGCCTTGGGTAGAATATTAAGGAGCCGTAAGGTTGTTTTTTTTCAACTTCCTACATCTCGCTGCCTCCCACACGCCCCGGGGAAGGATGGCTGGAAATTGGAAGCATGATTCGACAAAACTTTTTCAGCGGACGGGCGGTCATTTACGGGGGGCAAAGGGAAAGGCGGGGAGGGAGAGAAGGCGGGAGACTCGGTTGCCGAAGGGGTCCCGGCCGCGGAAATGTCTCGACGGCGATGAATGAAAGAATCAATACGCCATCCGTCACGCCCCAGACCGTGGCGAATCCAGAACTCGTTAGCGCATTCACAAAATGGGTGAGGGGTAAAGGAAGACGACCCGGCGGGGATGATTGAAAACTTTTGGCGGCGTTGAGACGGAAGCAGACGCGCACGACTCGCGATGACTCGCATACGTGTTTCATTTACGGCCGCCTTTTGTTGTGGCGATAATAACGCTTTTAAGGAGGGTGGTGAGACCTGGGAGGACTGGAGACGTGGGGAAGGGATGAGGAAAACCGATTTCTAAAACGCTAGGGATGGTCGCTGGTGGTTTTACCATTCCGTCGTAAAGTTGTACGACTTGGAGACATGGACTCAATGGTGGATAATGGCGATCCTCAAGTAGAGCCCATGCTAAAAGTTCGTTAGAAAGATTAGGGCTTCCAATTCGTTCCGTGACGCAGAGCCTCATAAACGGCAATGGTCTTGGTACATAGCGGACGTCGCACATGCCGCTCATTCGTGCGGGAAAGCTTACTTTGCTCCCTGAATTCCATTATTGCATACCCAAACGGATTGACGCGTTACGCAGTGGAGAATATGCGGTAAAGCTGCTCTCTTGACTATACGCATAGGTTCTTCGGCGTAATACCAAAGTGCAGATCGAAAAATTGACGTGATTAACGCACAATAGCGGGGCGCAATCCGCAGAGAAGAAAGAATACGCAATAATGCTACTTCAGAACAGTTTGAAGAACAAATTTCTCATAAATAGTTAGAGCACTACCGATTCGAATTCCAAACATATAATTTTATTATTAACAGGTGTCATGATTTTCAAAGTTAATTAACGAAGAAGTTTATTACTGGGACGCCAAGGACCAGGAAGCCAGTTTCTAAGGATGTTTTTGAGCAAATTTTTCTCATTATTTATTTCTGTCAAACCCTATATTTTCCCCTGATCACAATCGACGTATTCTCTCGTCACTTAAAGAAGGCGGATAAAGAAAAATAATTTACTAAGTAGGTCAAATGAAAAAAGGTACGATTCCTTCAAAATGTATACATCCAGTTTAGGGGAAAACGGAAGATGAAAGGTAAATGAAAAACCACATACCTCTATAAAGAACACCAAACTACAAATATTATACGATAGTGAAAACAGTAGATATTAAATCCCAGTCATCGATTTCTACGGTGAAAAATATATAAACTTTAGGATGGAAAAACTGAAATTTAACTTTCAAAATTATCAAGCAATTATAAAGGAGATTTCTCCTGCAAAAGAAAAAGCTGCTCATCTTCAAATCCGTCAAACAATCTGTCAATTGCTGAACCATATCACACACATCACAACGCACAGTGACTAAATATCAATTTAATTAAGAATTTAAGAAAATACTTATGCAAGGTGATGTTAAATACTGCAGACGCCAATGTATATTAATAGGAAATAAATATACACACATCGGAATATTTAAAAAAAAACATCGACCTAGCATTCATGGAAAAGCGCCTGGAATGCATAAAATAATTTAATTATGATATTTTATGTGGTCTATGAGCCGATTAAGAATTGAAGGACCAAACCCAAGGATTTCTCAAAAGAGAACACTAATCTCTCCGTCCGCCAAGGCTGTATGTAGGCCGCAACACACGATTACTGCCTTGTTCGTCAACGACCTGCGGCCAAGAAACTAATAACCTTGAAGACCTTAACAGCAACATAATCGGTTACTTTCACGACTCCATCACTCTAAACCCACTCATTGAAAAAAAAGAAAAAAGGAGATAGGGAAGGAAAAGGAGTTCGGCTTACAAGTACGCTCGACCGTCTGCGACGATGACATCCGAGCTGAGAATAATCGCTTCCTTCTATTAAATGGAAGAGGGAGATCATGTCGGGGATCATGTAAGATGAAGGAAATAAGGAGACACTCCGTCCATACATTATGTCACTGGGGGTAATCCACGTACCCGGCCGACTCGGCTCCGATCGCCGCATCAGGTGTGGTTAAAACTCGAGCGAGGGAGGAAGAGGGAGTGACGGGGGGTGTCGAAGGCGGAGAAGCAAATATTCTCAGCGAGGGGAAATGACTCTTCTAAGACACGGAACGGGAGGAATAAAGGGAGCATGCGAAGGGCGGGAGCACATTCCGCGAGATGAAGGAAAATGATGATGATGGGAGAGATCCGCGCGGAGAACGAAAATAATGAAAACCAATAAGGGAAGTTGAATTAAACGCGTACTCCCAGCTAAGGTTCTTAGCATAAGTAAAGCGAAAGATGTGTAATCTACTTAAATGACTACTTCAACGACTGATCACGAATGTCTAATCCGACTAAGACGATAAATGACACAATTTTTATCCGAGTCAAAAATACGAGGAAGAGAAAATAACAGTACCTTCTTCTATGAGTTCAACTTTCCAAAGATGAGCGGATTAGCAGTCTCAACGAAACAGGATTAAAGGAACGTAGAGCAAACGTGTTTTCTGAAAACTCGTTATAATGAGAATATGACTCCTTCAAGATGATATTCTGTGAAAACCATTAATATTTTTTCCGAATTCACATGTATCAAGAAAGAAGGGGTTAAAAACTCATTTGGAATATGCCGCAAGTATTTGGGTTCCTTGGGAGAAAATTTGGCAAAATAATTAGATAAATTCCAGAGAAAATCCGCTGGATTCGTTAACAATTGTTATGATAAGAACACAAGTGTGACAGGTCTCTTAGGGGATTTAGGCTGGGAACCACTTGAAGTGCGGAGAGAACAAGCGAGGCTTAGACTTTTAGAAAGGTTCAAGACAAACGAGTTTAACTATGACACTGTTAGTTGGTAGTTTGCATGTGTGTGGGGTGTAAGGGTTCTTGCATGAATATATGCCATGTTTTTTGTGGATGTATGAACTTGTGGTTCTAGCATGCGGTTTTTATTTCTTTTCTAAATTACGGGTGGTGTCCCAACACCACCCGCCCTTGCGGCAGCTTGCTTGGTATTAAGTAGATGTAGAAAACTAACTTAAAATACACCCTTACTTATACCAACCATTACAAGAACGCATACTTCCATGCATGTTTAACTAACATATCCTTGTTCAGTATTCGGAAACACATTTACCGTATATCAGCAATCAAACGTAAAAAGTACGTCCAAGTGAGTTTTGATCAGCACTGTCATTGTGATTACTTGGTCTTTGCGGTCAAAGGATCAGGCAAATATGACTTCGTATCATTAATTTTATAAGAAATTAGAGCTTTAGAAAGGGAGAGCAAATCCTTAAATTAAACATTAAATAATGATAACTGGGGACTACTCAGGTAAAACGTCGGCGACCAAAATATGCTACTTGCTAAAAACACGTCTAATAATTCAAAATATCTGCAATGCACTAAAATTGATTAAATCAATATTGCAATATCGAAGAAGTAGGGACCTCCAACGAGGGAGGAATCTTCCTGGCAATACTGTCCGTTGCTGTCATACTTAGGGCCCCCATGCATGTGACAATTAGAGCACGGTAATGGTTTCAGTGTTCTGAAAACGCGGCCTCAGCCTCTAAGGGCTAGAATATTTTAGTCAATGTTTCAGTGCATCCACCTTGCTTCCGACGTCCACCAAAGTTTCTCTGGATCATTTTGGACGTAAATTTAACTCATAAAACCCGATGAGCAACGGAGAGAGAAGACCTATCGGTGTTGTGACTAAACTCGGGATCATCCGAAGCGATTATTTCCCCCCGGGGGGCATAATGACGTGTACTATCCCGTGCACTCCCACAAATCGCTAGGGGACGGCTGGGACCTGGGTTCGGAAAAGACCAAAGGAACGATATTTAAAAGAGCACGGCGAACACGACCAAGGGGACGGGAAAGCGAGAGACGGGATGAGAACGGAGGGAAGAGATAGGAAAAGAGCGGGCGATGGAGGGAAGCGGAGGGAATGTGAAAGGGAAAGGGAGGAGAAATCTACGAGATTGGGCGAAGACAAGAGCGACTATCTCTGGCAGGGAAGGGTTTCCTCTTTTTTTCCTTTTTTCCCTCCCGTTGTTTTAAGGCCGCAGCCACGGAGGAGGAGGCAGAAATGGCAGAGGTGGATATATCCGAGTAGGTGGGTTCACCGGGGAAAGAGAGAGAAAAGGGAAAGGGGCGGGCGGGGGAGGATGGGACGGACGAGAGGAAAGGACCACCTGGAGACAGGCGCGCCTTCTGCCGACGAGGCCGCACAATTATTGCCTTTTTCGTCCCCCCATCCCACCCTCCCTTCCCTATCCCATCCCGCTGCTCCCTCACACCCTCCCGCCTCCTATCTCGATCCTCCACCCGAGAAACCGACCGCCTCACCTTCCCGACACCCTCTTTCCCTCCCCCGCTCCGCTATCTCACCCACCGAAACCTTCCCCTCTCATTTTTTCCTAACATCCCCCCTTTCCAAACCTTCCCCCCTACCCAAACACACACACACACCACCGCTCAACACCCTCGCCCGCCCTTGTTTTTTCTGCGGGATGGGGGGTGGGGAGAAGAGAGGGATAGGTGAGGTACAGAGGCCGCCGGGGAGTGCGGGAGGAAGAATGGAGGAAGAGGGGACGAGGGAAAGCGCATCTTACTTTGGTGAGGGGGCAGGAGGGAGGTGGGGAGAGGGGTGGAGAGAGAATGGGGAAAGGGGGAGAGGTGTGAGCCAAGGTACGGAACGAACGTCACACGGTGACCAGGCAGAGGGGCTGCGGCGGGAGGAAGGAAAAGAGGAGTTAAAGGACGGAGAAAGAGAGAGAAATGGAGGAAAATTTGAGAAAAGGTTGAAAAGGATGGAGGGGGAGAAGAAATGGGCTGCGTGTGTTCGTGGTGAACGACAGAAAAAAAACAATCGAGCATAAATGTATAAAAACATTCCGAAGAGTAAAATGAGGGTGACCGAATGACAAAAGTCGGACAGGGAGGCGGGAAGATGCCGAAAACGGGAATGCAGGAGGGGAAGAGGACGGAGAGGAGGGGGGGAAGGAGGAGAGGCGATGAAAAGAGACCCTGCTCCGAGCGGTAATTAGATGTGGGTTCCCAGAGCGGACGAACTCCCCTCCCACCCACAAACACTCCCACTCCTGCCGCCGCTTGGACTCAGGGAACACTTGTAAAACAAAATCGAGACGTCGTCGAAAATTATAATAAACTAAAGGTGAAACACCGAGAGGCGGAGAAACTTTTCTAATCCACGCAAAAGTAGGAAACGCGGGGGAAGAAAAAAGAATTTTTTCGTCCCTCGGACCAAAAAAAAAGAAAAAAAAGCGAGTGACGTAAAATAGGAAGGTATGAAACGAAATAACGGAAGGGAACAATTAAAAAAAGATCACACACTCACGAGTACACGAGGAGGGGGTGAGTACGAAGGGGGAGGGGGACACTACACGAAAGGAAAATGAGACGAAAAAGGAAATTAAGAACGAGGGTTGCGAAAAAATATAAAAGGACAAAAAAAAAGAGAAAGAATTTTATCCCGGGCGAAAAAAAGCGCCGGAAACGGGAGTGGAAATGGATGGAAACGCAGGAATTAAGGTTTGGGGACAAGCCCAAAGGGGGAGAAAAAAGGGTTTTTTGGCCTGGTTGGGGGAGGCGAAAGGAGAGGTAGGGAGGGAGGAAGGAAGGGGATGCGGAGGAAGCGGGATGGGGGAGGGGAGCAGCGGACGGAGATAAGGGAGGCTAAGGAGGAATGTGGCACGGGGATTTTCGGCCTCTTTCGCTCACCTCCCTCCAGACCCAAAACTCCCAACCCCACCCCTGCCACACCGAGAAAAAAAAACACTCTCGTCCGTCGTCCCCACCGCCCCTGACCCCCGAACCTATTCTTCGACCGAAACGGCGAGCAAGGGGCTAACGCAGAAGATGGAAAGATAAGAGGGAAAAAGAGATTTAAAAGGGGGCCGAGGGGGAGCTAGGGGGTGCTACACTTGCCCAAAAGAGTGAGGCTTCGTCGGGGTGGGATATAAAAGTGGGCGTGTGATGGGAGGGATGTTCGAAGGGCTGGGGGGAGGACGGAGGACGTAGGGGGGTGAGGGGGAGGGCGAGGCGACGCGGAAGCGAAAGATACAACGAGCTGCACGGCGGGTGGACGGGAGAGGAAGATGAAGAGAAACGAGGAAGAAAGCGAGGAGAGAGAGAGGGAAGGTTGATAGATAAGGGGGTGTGACGGGGAGGAGCGGTGTATGGGAAGGGCCGGCTGAATGGCGCTGCCAACGGGGAGGGGGACAGGGAGAGGGTCCCGTCTCTCCTCCGTTGACTTTGGGGATCCGGGAAATGGGAATGGGGTGGTATGGGCGGGGAGAGAGGGGGAGATCGGATGGTGGGGTTAGAGAGAGAGAGAGAGAGAGATTCGTGGGAGAAAAGGTGGGAGGGGCGTATCCCGAATTTCTGATGACACCAAGTTGATATCTTTCACCGGGGAAACTTTCCTCGAGTACTCATAATTTCGCCCATGAAAATCCACAGCGGGTGCAAAATGGGTGGCTCACACGCCTTTGCTCCAGTTTTGAGTAGTAACTTGATCGACAAGGAGGACATTATGAAGCGAGTCTCGAGATGAAAACTCAACGACTTACACGCTGGTGGTAGTTCAATTCACGAGCTAGAGGAACGGGGACTAAGAAGCATACTGTTTTATCGGCGACGCTTTTGGACCGAGTAATCTATTTTTAGATGACATTTTCGTGCCAAACTAGTAGCTCTGCGAGTAGAGAAGAAATACGTTACACCAGAGGTAGTAATGATACGAGGACGTAGGCACGCATTTTAATCAAAATTAATGGTCAGGGTGAATATGAGAACTCTTTATTTATTATTCCCGAATAACTTTTATGAATTTCATTGGAACAATAATGTATCATGGTTTTCATCTCACTTCCAAAAAGCGAACAAACCATTAACGGTTTGAACCAGATTTATTTCATCGCCAAACTGGTCTTACTTGTTTAAGGTCGCCAATTTCAATGAAAATTCACGATGCAAATATCTATTAAATTTCACTTCCCAATGGGCAATTATTTTTAGCAGGCACAAGTTACCAATAAGAAAATAAACAAGACTGATACTATGCACAGGATTTACAAAGCACTGCTCAACAGAGCGGAGCGAAATTTTCCCTCAGCGGAGTGTAAAACAAATTGTGCATCATTTAGAACTGGTCAAGAGACCAAAGTGGCACTTTTAACACGCTAAATGTTTGTCGACATATCATTCATTTAAGATTTTAACTCCTCATCACAAATAATACATTTATTTGGACCCTTTATTACCGTCTGTGTCCTTATCTGCATCCTTTCATTTAGTTACGACAGAGGTTACATTAAAAATCACTATCATTCACGACAGGAAATGAGCGCATTGCGGGAAAATTACAGCCTCGACTCCGTTATTTGCACAAAGGGGGAAGGATGTAATCAGGAAAAATTTCGGTGATCACCACGAGTCGATAACTTCATCGCCGTGGACACGCAAAGCGAGGCCCTCTCGAGCCAAACCGAGCGTGTCGATAATAATTTCTACGCAAAAGGGGCGCCACTCAGACAAACGCTCGTTTCCGAACGATCACGGGGGAAGCGGAGGGGGGGCTGGCCGGGGGGGGGCTAATCGAGGGATTCTTTACCCCCCCCCCCTCCGTCCGCGTGTGGAACCAGCAGCATGGATTGGGATAGGTGGGAAGACGAGGTGAGGTAGGGCGGGTCGAGAGATATATCGTGGTGGGGGCGGGGGGGATAGGAGAGATGGGCTTGGAGGTGGGCATGATGCGTTGGGGTCTGGAGGGAGCACATGAGAGAAGAAGCGAGGGGGAAACTGTGGAATGAATAGACAAAATGGGCGCGGGATAGCGGTCGTGCCAGAGGTTCGGGAAGAGGAAGGAGGGGACGGAGAAGATACACGGTGGTGGAGCACGCGGGAATCTGGGAAGGCTACGATGAGAGGTATCCGAGGACGTAGCACGGCTGAGTCGTGGGAGGGAGATGAGTTTCGGGACGCAAGGAGAAAGGTGTGCGTGGGGAACGGCGGAAGGAAAGAGAGAGGAGCAACGTGGCCGTAAAGGAAAGAGAGTGGTAATGGGAGAAAGCGGAATGGATGGCGCTAGCGGAAAAAGGAGAATGAGAGCGAGTTTCGAGAGGAAAAGCCTTTCTTGGACAAAAGAGAGAAAAGGAAATGAGAACTAGAATAAAATATACACAGATTAAGAGGCACTGAGAGGGAAGAGATTAGATAAGATAGAAACAGGACGGGAGAAGATACCTAACAACAACATAATAATTTTCGATCTCGACGACCGATATAATTCTTGTAATGACAAGGAAAAAATATCGTCTCCTTCAAAAACAACACCAAACCATATTCATCAACGCGGAAGAGTTTGGAAGACAAAAAGCAACACTGAGCAGGCAAACATTAACTTTCTATCATTCGTACTATCAACAAACTCATCACTAACCAAATAAGCAATCAAATTAGAAGGCAAAGGGATATAACATAACGCTTTTAGCGATACAATGAGAAATCGAAGGAGGAGAGATCTCAAAACTGAGATATAAAACTTGTCAACCCAAGATCGATTCAGGCTGGTATTGACTTTGACGGCAAATAGAGGGCGCGGGTACGTTCCAAAGGAAAACACTGTCAAAAGAGAGTACACGAGGGTGACGAGACATGGAAACAAAGAAATGGAGAAGTATCGGGGAGGGTAAATAAATAAATAAATGCACGGGTGCAGAAATTAAGGGTATAGAGATATGGGCTTAAAGGGATAGAGAGGGAGAGAGTTGTGAGGAAAAGTGCGAGAGAGAAAGAAAGAGAAAGAAACAAGGATACCGGAGAAGAGAAAGAAATGGGAAGAAGACGGGCACCGGTGGTGGCGGCGATGTAGGGAGGGAGGAAATGAGAGACTCGGAAGGTATCATCGCGGATGGAAGAGATAGGGAGTGTGCGGGGTGGAAGGAGTGGAAGGGGTCTGCAGAAGGGGGGAGGCAAGGGAGGGACGGGGGAGGAAAGCAGCAGCGGGGGCGGGAGCGAAGAGGGGAGTGTAGGCGGCGGCAGCTCAGGGGCGCCACTTGCAGATAATGGGCAGGAGGCAGCGCACGGGTGTCTCTCCAAACATTGTTCCTCTCTCTCTCTCTCTCTTTCTCTTTTCTCCCCCCTCCCTCTCTATTCTCCTAGTGCCATCCCCCATCTTGCCAGCCGTCGAAAAATCCTCAACCCTCCTCCCCTCACTCTCCACGCTCCATTCTTCCCCCCGCCCCACCCACACTGCCACCTCCTCCTCCCCTCCACAGTCAGCAGTTTCCAACCCCCACTCCTCTCCCCCTTCCCCGAATGCTCCACCATTCCTCCGCCGCGCCGAAACTTCATCTCGCTCCAACACTTTTACCCCACCGCCCAGCCGTTCCTTTCCTCCCCTACTTCTGCCGCTCCTACACTACCTTCCTCCCTCTCCCCCCGTGGCCTCACCCCTTTCTTTCCTCCCCCACCCCCCGCAGTCGTCTCGTCCGCCACCCCCTCGGAGTAGTCGTCTTTCTCTTCTCCCCCCGACGACCCCGCTGACTCCGTGCGGATTATTACTGCTGGGCTTAGTCGAGTCCATCCCGCGTGTCACACGCCTCTCCCTCACCATCCTTTCCCCCCCACCTCCCTTACTTATTAGCCGTTCGGTCGTGTTTTTATCCAATTTTGAGCATCGCGTTTGCTTTCACTGTTTTATTAACCCTCCCTTATTCCGGAAAAATTAAGGAACTCCCAGTCCGCATCCGTGCCGGGGGATGTCCCCATTTATTGCGTCACACTCACAGGAAAAAAAAAGGTTTTACGAGGTTGGGGAAGGATTGACAAAGCGTGAAAAAATGCGACACGAGTGAGCGTGAGAATGGTTGCAGAGCGTGTCCTCCTCACGCGGGAAGACGCCGAAATTTTGCACGGCAGACACCGTAGCGGCCGATATAACAAGTTGATTATTTCGTACTCTATCACGCGGTAGGATTGGCATTCGACGGTAGAGTTGGCATTATTGATTTATAAATTTGTGAGGAATAAGCTGGCAGGTATGGCGCATTGTGAGGAAGAGGGGATCAAACTTCGTGAAATGAGGTTGAGGGTCAAAAAAGGCTTAGGCAATGTGCATGACACCCAACGGGACATTTTCGACGGAAAACAGTATAATGGAATGCTGCATTGGTCATATGTTCATATTCAGGAATCCTTATGTACCGATAAATCTATGCATCCCATTACTATAGCAAAATTAAACTTTAAAATTCTCATTAACCTCTTGACTATGACTTATCCCTCCCAAAGGAACTTTTGTCTATTTCTTCTGCTTACGGTTCAAATGGAGGAAGGAGCGCAGGTTAAATATCAGCCACTCGGTAACGAATTCGTCAGATCAGTTGGAGCGTGTGCTATCGCAACGAAGTGCTCGACGGGAAACATTTTTCGACTAAATACCCTATTATCTAATTTATATGATAGAACGAATCAAGTTTTCATTAAGAAAGTATTTAACTTTACATTTAGAAAGTAGACTTAATTATACCACGCCAGGAGAACTAACTATAATTAACTGCAGTTGAGAAAGACGCTATGACAAGCCATGCACGATTAATCCCACATGGAATTTGCGAACCCGCCATTAAAACTTTTCTCAGGGTTCTTTAAGAACGCAGTGAAAGTTTCTTTCGTGTACCACCACTATGATTGCGTTTTTTGCAGGCCCGTCTCGAATTCGTTATTTACTTTCCTGACGAATAGAAGTACGTGAAGGGCAACTTAATGTACCCAGTCCTCTCTTAAAAAGATCGCCTTCCCTAAAAGATCTTCATTTTCTGTGCCTATTTCTATTAAAAATGTTCTTAATACTCTCACCCCTTTGACGAAAATCTCCATGAATAGTCACTTGATAAAAAGCTGCTTTAACTTTACTCCAAATATGCCCACATTACAATTAGCATCATTAAATGAATCGGAAAGTACCGACTCATTACAGGCATTACTTGGGTTTAAAAAAGGAATGCAATTTATTCGACGGAGATTAATGTAGAAGTTTTAGGGAAGACGACCGGCAGCTAAGGTCTTTTGCGCCATTAGGCATGGATGGGAAAGGAATGGTGGAGAGAAACCCAGCGTCGGCATTAACCTACTCTTAACGAAAGGCGCCAAGGCATCCGCAATTTAACGCCCCGTCCGACGGACGGCATCTTAACTCAAAATGCCCTCCAGAAAGCACCTTAAGTAGGGATCGGGATACCACTGAAAAAATCTGCCGGCCCCAAGATTCAAACGCGAACCATCTCGGCGGGAAGCCAGTACGTTAGCTACCGCACCATCCCGATCCCCACGGAGAATAATTTCAGATGATTGAATACAATAATTTGAGTGTTTGGATGCAGGAAATTTCAACCATAGTTCCAATGCAAATGCATTTAACAAAATAAATAGACCAAGCGTCTCGTAAATAAAGTCAACTTTCAGCAAGCCACCGAAGAGGATACCCAACTCGCTACCCGACCCAGATAAAAATAATTAAACTCGTAGCTAAGGGAAAAGAATTGTTTTACGCCATGTGGGAAAATAAAATGATTCAAGCATTAAATTGTTTAAAACTTACGCGTTAATAATTACCACTGGATTTTCCAATAACTAGGCGCCATGTGCGTTTTTTTCTCCATATCTCATAGTAAATCATAAAATAGAGAGATGTGACCCAACGACTGACTCAAACTCAAAACTGTCAAAAAAATACGCAGTCCTTCCAAGGGTTCCATGGTTTAAATATACGAAGGTCATAGCTCCATTAATTTGATATGCGTAGTGTGGGAGTGATGCTTTGTTTCGAAACGCGAGAAATAAGCAAGGGAATTTGCAATAATAAGGTATTTGACAAATTAATTTAACAATTTCCTCTTTATGCTTAGCATGCATAACAAGACAGATTCATCAGGATGTGAAATTAGCGCTTTTTGATTCTTAATCAATTACGACAATGTATGGATCAGAAAGGTCGACTACCCTGTCTTGACGCATTGATTTCGACCAAAGAAGTCGCTCCCTTTCTAAGATTCGCTAACTTTGCTTTCACTAACCTTCTGTGCACTTCTTCTTATTGCCTTAAATAATTTGTAACAGTAGCAGAAGTATTTACTTTTGGGTGCTTCGCCTATGTAAGGCGCTGTGCACTTGACTCTTCCTTGAATTGATATACTAGTTATAGCACAAAATAAATCAATAAATCTCGTCCTCCAGAAGACTGCCCGTTAAATTTATTGAAAAGACCAATTTGTTTTTTGGAAAAATAGAATAAGATTCAGGCTATCATAATCACTATTTAGTACCCGCTCTAAGTAAACTCTAATAACTATAGTATGATGCGCACAGCCCAGTTTAGTCTAAGTAAACTCTGATAACTATAGTATGATGCGCACAGCCCAGTTTTTTCACATTCTATTGCACAACATTTTTAGTGCCATCTTCATTCCAATGGGTTACGTCTGATTCTTTCCATTTCTCCCCGCCCCCCATGCTTACAAGGTTATGCCTCGTCTCTTCTCAGGAGCAATCAATCAATTTGGTTGTTTCCCAGTCAATTACTGAATACTAATGAAGAGTATCTCCATTCAATACATATACGTGTATCTAAAGAAAGAATGACTTCACAAAAAAGTTGACTTCGAATCTGTCTTAAACTTTCGGAGCCAATACTTCCTTACTAAAATAAGCAATTTTAACACTCAATATGGTCATATAGTAAGAGAAATACTGATAACGGAGTATTTCAATAAATAAATATAATATATATATTGGCTAAGGATTCTCTACAATTGCCGGAAATCAGTACCCACTAGCCCACGTACATACTTTCATTTACATACTAACTCGCAATACGCTAGCTTATTTGCTCGTTTCATCTTGAATATCCATCAGAAATAGGTATACGCATACTAGACGTGTCCGAAACGAGTCATAAAACTTCCTAGATCAAAACAAACCATTCATATTTACTGCCCAATAAATGTTCTACCTCTCTGTCGGATTATATGAAAATAATGATTCTTTAATCCAACCGGGACCAAGTTAACTCTTTGAAGAATCCTTTGGGTATCAACGAATGGCGAAATGAGCAGAGAATATCACCGAAATTTCGGAAGATAAATAAAGTTTCAAAGAGGAAACTTTGGAAAATAAAATCCAAGAAAGAAGTTTCGAATACAGGTGTATTCATTTGACTAACAAGTTTTCAAACTATACATTCTTTTCGATGTCACCGATGGAAAATTCACAAAAGGAATTCCAGACAGTTTTTACTTTCAGGATTTTTGAACAGACATTTCCACTAGTACACCACATGAAATTGTGTACTTACGTGTATCATTCTTCGCCTCAAGGAATACCAGTGAAATTTAAATATTGCCACAAAATAATTACGCATGCGTTGAAGGTGAGGAAACCTTAGGTTAAAATTAAAATTGCTGCTCCAAGACTAGGCAAATATAATTCCAGTAATAATAGTAATTTTATTATCTATATAGGTCAATAGATTAGTTCGTTTTATGTAAAATATTACCTCAATTGATAGATTTTATGTGGTTAGAACAAAATACATATTTGTTCTAAATAAGATTTGGAAATAAAACAGCTCCAACTAATTAGAACGTCAATTTTAGGCAATGGGTGATAGAATCAATAAAGTTTACGATAATATCTGGGCACTTGCATTGTAATATCACTGATATTTTCCTTAACTACATAACTCTAATATTTGAAGAAAAATATATCTACTCAGTGGTAAGGTAAAATGAAACTTTAACGGGATAAGTTTAAACGCCACTTGATTCATCTACATCTACATAATACCCCGCAAGCCGCCGCAAGGGCGTGTGGCGGGGGGTGTTAGGTCACCAACCGTAAAAAGGAAAAATACCATATGCAAAAAAACAACACGCAAAATTACACCCACAGCAGCGCACACACTCATGCAAAAATCCCTTCATCCAATACTCATGCAAACACATATACCGCAAAACAACTAAAAAACTGCACCCCATGATGCAGCACGAAAGCTATCCTACAACACGGAAGCCAGGACACAACAAGCAAGAAATTGAAACACCACATGAAAATGCAACAGGAAACACTCTACCCCCAAAGAGTCTCTAAAAGGCAGGGAATGCGACCCAACGTTGCAGGCAGCAGGAATTTGCCTCCGCGGAGAGGGACGAGGGATTGAAAGGGAAACTTAAAAACAGATGAACAGAACATGAATGAGGTCATTCGGAAAGAATGGATTATTATAGCAAAACACATAAGGTTAGTGGAAGAGCATGCATTTAAATACAACTAATTTTTTAGACGCTGAGGGTGGCAAGTGGAATTTTTGCTATCTATAACCCTGCAGTTGCTATCCCGTATTGTCCGTGGGAAGAAGGAGTCCTTGAGTCGGCTAGTTCTGGCATCTATTTCCCGAATTTTATATGCATGATCCAAGCGACTAATGTATGTACATTCAAAGGAATTCAAAAGAATTCAAAGGAAAATGAAAATTTGGCTCGTTTTAATGTTACAGTTTCATCCAGCGCGTCATTTATCAGAACAAGAAACACAAATTACATTATTTTCATTTTCATAGAATACTTTGCCTGTTCCAACTCAAAGAATAAGGCGTTTCTCCACTGACACAATAAAGCAAAGAGTCAATGAAATTTCAATTTCTACATCTTTATGCAACATGCAAGTTTATTATGAACGTCAAAATGGCACCATTGAAGGAATTAAAATACATTTGAGCCTTAAAAAAATACTCCAAACAAGCTTATAATATCAAGACGTTCTGGTGGAAAGTTTCTTAAATTCCCAAGCAACTGCTTTGCTATTATTCATTTTCAAGATCACATAAAGATAACTAATAAAGCGAAAAAATATTTCTATCAAAGAGTCTTGGGAGAAAAGACGCAGCTATCATGTACGTAGTCATAAGGGGCAATAAATTCATTGGCAAACATCGTCGTACCACGGTTATAATAGAACAAGTTTGTTTTCCGTTATGATGCAAAATATACATCGTGATTCCAAAAAGGTAAAAAATGATACGAAATACTTAACAGCTAAGCATCTCCGTTCCCATGGCGCATTAATCAACTTACTCATGCGTGAATTCAACTGGAGACCTTCGCAGAAATAGCATCGGAGATAAAAATCTGGCGATAAACCCATGGGTGGTCAGGAAAGTGAAATAAAAAAAAAGGACCCGGAATGAATTAGCAATCATAATACAGTCCACCGATACGAGGGAATCCTGGGAATTGGGAAAAAATTTCTCCCAATTAACGGGCGGAATCAGCTACCATCAACCCAAATCAGACCCCATTCTTACGTCCCTCTAACCTTCCAACCCCCACCCCATTATACTTGCCCCGGCCGCCCGTCCCATTTCCTCCGTCAGGACCGACGACGTCCGATCCTTTTGAAGCACTGCATCGGTTTTCTGGGACGGCGGCCGGCTACGTTTCACCCCGCGCCCCTCCATCGCCCAACCTCCTCGCACACTGCACTTCTCCCGCCACATCCTGCCATCCCACCTCCTCGAAGCTTCTTTTTTTTACTCCCGCACGGGACAGGGCGACCGAGGGGAGACAGAGAACAGAGGGGAAAAAGTAAAATAAAGCCTTTTCCAATTCCCGGCCCTCCATCCCCGACCCAAATCCTCCCACCGTGCCTTCCTATCTGCTCAATCTTGCTTCCTCCTCTCTCTCTCTCTCTCTCTTCATTCGCTCTGTCCACCTCTTCCCTCTCCCTTTTTTCTTCGTCTCTCTTCCATTTATTCCCCCTCTCTCTTTCTCTCCCTTCCTTCGCTCTGTCCCTCTCCTTCCCTCTCAATCTCTTCCCTATCCTCATCCCTCGGTCTCCCTTTCTTCCGACTCCCACTTTTCCACCCTCTCTCTCTCTCTCTTTTACCTCTCTTTCACCCTGCCGTGTTATCCCAATCCAATCAAAAGGCTTGTGAACTTGTCGTGGGCGCCGGGGGAGGGAGAGGGGAAGAACACGGGATGACTCTCCTACCTCCACAACACTAGGGCCGGGGCGGAAGGGAATGCGGTGCACGGGAGAGGGGAGAGGCAAAGGCGTGGAAGCGCCACGGACCCAAGTCCCTGGGACCCTGGTGCGTTCAGTGACGACGGGGCGAAGGACGGGGACCCCTCCTCTCCTCCGAAAACGGGACTCCGACTGGGCGTGTCAGGAGAGAGGAGAGAAAATGGGAGGGGTGGAAGGAGAGAATGACGGGAGATCTCGGCTCCTAATACGAGGGAGATGGAAAAAAATAGGATGGAGAGCGGGCGAGAGATGAGGTACACGACACACGGGAGGAAAAGTGGCAGTATATGTATAACCTACGGCTCCGATTGAACGTTACGCGGAGGAGGAAATAAGACGAAAAAAAATCGCGAGGGAAATAAAAGGAGGGAGAGGGACACATTTTTTTTAAAGTCGGAAAAGAGACTTTTTTTTCCTCCTCACCCAGGAAGGCCTCACGTGGCATTTCGTGATTTCTTAACCTCTTCTTTTTTTCTCTCTTTCTTTATTACGCCAATCTTGGGAGGAGCGGCGTAAAAATCGATGTATCGGCAGCAGAGGAAAAAAATACATACGGGAGCGCACACATAGGTAGGTATCCGTAGAATTCGATCGATGGCAAAAATTCCACTGATAGAAAAGCGATGAAATTTTCTACCGGGCCCGGACGGGGCGGGAGAGGAAAAAAAATGTTAATAAAACCGGGAAGGGACGGGATAAGAGATGCTTTATCGGTGTTCCTTATTCTGGTTATCCGCGCGAAACGCCTCCTCCCTCCTCGACGCAAAATCCAAATCGAATTCCGATTCGATTCCCGATACACTTTTTAATTCTCGAGTACCCTTCTACCGAGCGGAAATTTCCTGGAACCACACGCACTCTTGAACGGATACACCGAAGCAACGTCGGAGGGCAACGCTCTCTCCCTAACTGTGACTATTCCCTTTCTTCATAATAAGACTCATCTTTCACCCTGGAAGGAGAAACGAACACTGAACTCATTCGGTTAAACTCTTGCGAATCTCATTGGGCACGGTTACGAAAAGGCAATTATCGGACTGACTTACTCTCAATTAATTTGCCGCAAGCTCCAAATGCCTTCGAAAACATTAACTTCTCCAAATTACAAATTCCGGGATGGCCTCACACGGCATACGAACTTGAAGTACTGGCCTAGCATGATGACAGTGTCAACTGAAATAACACCGGGTGCATACTCATTACCGTATATTTAGGTGACAACCTGCCAACAATTTCTTGTTATGTCATTACAACGAATCGTGGCTATACCACGAAAATACGTCAAGTTCATGAATATAATGGACGACTACAACCATATAATCATTTCAGTTTTCGGTCTTATTCATATTCCGTTCACTCTCAAGCACTTATTTCGTTGGCCTCTACAAACAGCAATTGCAATGCATAAAGTATTAGTGATCTGCAACTCCCACGAATGCACATAATATTGCTGTCATATTCCTCTTTAAACAACACTTTGGTACAAAATATGGTGAACTAAAATCTGCCATCCTCAATTGATACGAATTAATTGAAGAAAAAATCTTCAGACCTATAGCGGAGAGTAGACAAAACGTCGTAAAGCGTGAAAATGGTGAGCTCGAGGTAGGAGACCAGTTTATTCCCTAGCGCTGACCTGAAAACGTTATACCTCGACGACAGGGCATTTAAAGTTCTTTTAGATTGCTCCAAATAATAAATTATATTGAAGCAAAATTTTACTACCGTCAGGTATACCACAACAACGTGAAAGGAAATGTTAGGAAATCCCTAAAAAAATGCATCATGTATAACACTGCTGCTTAATATGCACAATGCTTTTCTAGAACAGATAGCATGCTTTCCAATTTGGATGTGTTGCTACGAATACGAGAATTATAGTAAGAAGGGAATCAAACTCCGGTTGTTGGTGCATCCGATACCACTATATATTGCATTAGATCCAAATACGATAATAACTTATTGTACTACGATATTCCTATTAATATTGAAATTTGCATAACCCTAACTGTTGCATTCGCACTTTGCGTAACGGAAGAGCTTGTAGCTTTCCATTAACTTCAGAAAGCCACCGGAAGTAATGACTATTGCTCTTGGTGGAATATCCCGCATCGATTAGGCGATGAATAGGGAGGTCCACGCAGTGTTTGCAGTTCAGTGTTAGGGTAATAGGATATATATATAACCATAAACACAGTAATCAACCCGAAGGTCGGTTTAGTAGGTGATGGTAGAATTCACCCAGTACTAAGCCCGACGGCGTGTGAAATTCACACATCGGGGTAGAGGCCAGTTCCTTTCCCTTTGCCGGTAATGGTTTCCCAGGAAGATCTGGTACTCGAAAAATCACTTTAGCTTGCGTAGAGCTGCCGGTGGCGAGAGTGCCTCGCCCGGGAATCGAACCCGAGACCCTCCGGTCAGCAGTCCAACGCTCTACCCCATGGACTAACGGATTTTGACTCGTGGGTGTCCTAGTAGCAAGGAGAGAATTAATGTAAAGGAATAATTAGAGAATACCATACGGATTTTTGTCAAATCATAGGATTTAAAGGTGCCCCATAAAGTACAGAGGACAATACAGAAAGTACTGCAGAGTATATCACATATTATAAAATGCATACTTTGAAGCAAGGCACACTGGCATAGATCATACATGTATATTCCCCAACCCCATCATAAGCATATTACATTACATTGTACCCTGCAAGCTACCGCTATGGGGTGTGGCAGGGGGTGATTACACATCATTCCTTTTGACCCAAATACTTTTCTCCCCTAGCGTGGTCGGACAGCGTCATATAGGGTGGGAGGCTTAATTAAAACCTGTATATAACTACGTCTGAACAAGAGCAGAATATTGTGATACGGGGTAGTTAGTTTGGAAAGTAAAACGACAGGTTTATTCGTTTTAACCCGTGCTTTTCGACACATTCATTCACAAAGAGGGTAGAAGTGGCAAGGGATGGTATGGGCTACGAATGAACCCAGGAGGATTGCTGGGGTACCATCACAGATCGTCGTATCGGGCGCGAATAATAGTCACTTCTGAAAACGATACGATGGATTATGAATATTCTATCTCAATTCTTCTATTTTCTCTCGATTTAACCCAACATGACGGGATTCCTGGCACGCAAGAATCCTTTCATTTTGGTTACAAGATCTTCCATGGCAAACCGTGCCACAGAGGAAAATGGCCTCATGGATAGAGATAGCGGTGAGGTACAGGCGCATCCATGATCGCTCACCTCCATACAAACACAACACTTTCATATGATACTGACATTAATTAATAAGTCACTGTATTGGAGTTGCTACCGAGTATATAAAAAATGGTATGAGAAGTACAGGTAAACTAAATTACCAGAAAAGGAAAGAAATGGCATTTCGAATAAACACAGAGGCTAATTAAACACGAAACCAGAAGAGCATGAATTGGGATAGATGGAACATTTCAAGTAAACGGGAAGTATTTAGGATGTATATTGTAAAAGTAGAAGGAAGTTATGAGAAGGACTGCGCGTAAAAATATTTACAACGGATGGAACGGACAACGGGGATCAGGAGTATTAAGACGCAAAGGAAAAGTAAAAAAAAGTATAAAGAGATATTTTAGGACGTAAGACGAGCGTAACTGGAGCCTTGTGGGAATGGAGTTCGGAGAAGGATAAAGTAAATTAGCTGGACAAAGCGAAGAACAATCCCAGCGGCGTGAAATATGGAAATGAATGAGAGTAAATTGAAGTGGGAAATCCGCAGAAGGCGGAAACGGTGGAGGTGGCATTTAGAAGTAGTGGTAGGCTCAGGAATGCAACAGGAGGGAGAATGCTAAGTAAGCGGAGAAGTGGGAGTAAAATAATGATCTTGGATGGCATGCCTGGGGCAGAAACATGATAGCATGAAGTAACTTTTGCAGAAAAACAGACGCCCACCTTCTCTGGAAGCTTATGACTTACGATACTATGATGGAGAGGAATACTTTTCAAGGGACCGAGTAAAACCTAATTCAATCTGTGAGAACATCTAAAATAATAAGCTTTTAAGAAGAGGCAGTGGAGAGGCAATACAAAAATCTACAGACCATATATATATATATACTTAGCTAAGGCTGCATCCAAGATCCAAATTGGAAGTGAATACGATACTATGATGTGACTGAGATATTTAATGGAAATTAGTAAATTACCTCACTATCATGACGAATGGACACTTCATTCAACTTCAATAACATGATTATAATTGTCAAGGAAAAACAAATCAGCAAGACTATTTTAACATGATCATGGCTTCGAAATAGAGCATTATCAAAAGGCGACGTGTTCCTGACTAAGTGATGGGTAGACCTGATAATACTCGCCTTAAAAACCACGGCCCTATTGTCGCAAATTATTGCTGTTACCTAGCCCTTATCATGAAAGAATTCCACCGCGTCAAGCCTGATAGTCTCCTTCCATAACGCCATGATCAAAGGGGAGCATAGCACATAATTTGTTGCCCAAAACCCTACCCCAACTCGTGGAGAACTAGCCACGCCCATGCGCAAGGGACGCAATCGCACTCCGCGAGTATGGAACTCTTGCACTGTGTAACCGTACGCGAGGCGTGAAGAGGCTGGCCTATGAGAACTACCTCGTAAGGTGAAAGGTGAGGCAGTTGGAGAGGCAATAAGACCTGTCATCCTCCCGGATCTCCCTTGGTCGCATTGAGAGAGGATATAAATACAAAACCGCAACAGTCACGATCACCCAGCTCGGGTCATGCATGGATTTTGAAAAATTTCATTTAACCAATGAACGTACATCCTGAGGTAGTATAAATGGGCATTTGGCCCAACTGCACAAGGTGAGAACACGGCGGTAAAGACGAATTAAAAGGGGATGATAGTTGTTAAACCGTACTGCTCGAAATAAAAGAAATGCGACCATTCAATATCTCGCAGAAATAACGATAAAATTTACGGTAAAATTCCTTCAATATTATGAGTGATGAAGAAACTCCCAAATGATTTTTAAGATTATTATTTCCCCAATTTTTACCGACCGCAGTAGACCGAAGTAGCATGAACCCGACGAAGCGAGCTAGTCCCTTTGATAAGGACAGTTAAGGAAACTGTGGAAAAATTACTTCGGAAACAAAACATTTACAAAATTTCCTAATATATCCACGAAATTAATATTAAATCAAACAAATTAAATGCGCATTGAACGTGAAATTTTTATTTCGATTCAGCATATTCACTTTATGATAAACGCCCTTAACAAAAATATGACACGAAAATCAAAAACGTTGTCCGTCAGGATGATTGCAGTAAGAGTTTGCTAATCTTAAAGACGATCTTAAAATATTAAAAAATCAAAACTCTGGGAGGGGCACTGCATGACTAAGTTTGTTGTTTGGGTCAAAAATGTCTTGGCGTCTTAGTAATTATTATTACTAAGTACTGCCAAAATATAAGGGAAAGTTTGCAAATGGTTGGAAATTTAATATCGGTTCCCTTGCCTTTTGGAGTCTGACAGTCACGAAAAAAACTTATGGAGGCACTCCGAAATTCATTGGCATTTCTGTGAACTCCCCAAGCTAAACTCCAGGGCTTTTCCAGAGATATCGTTATTTTCAGGGCAATCTATGAGGGTGCGAACGTTTTCGTACACGAGACCCAACTGGGAGGGTAATGAGATGCAAAATATTCTTCGCGCACCAGCGTGGACCAAAAATGTTAAAAAGATTATGCAATCGCTAACCTCCCATCAAGATATCTCCATAGACAAATGCTGAAATACTTTTAACTTGGTAAAATTGTTTCTTTGACAGGAAATCAAAAAATTGCGAATTTTCCCCAAGTGGATTATCGATTGGAGACCGCCTTGCGTGCCAGAATTTTCACAATATTCATTCGGTTGTCATCGCTGGAGTATTAAGCACGGGAAGCATACCTTCAGGGAGAACCAACTGAACACATTCCATCATTCCTTTTTCTGGGCTCAACCTTCCTCCGTCTCCGCACTCCAGGTTCCCCACCACGCAAATACCAAAGATGCCTAAATTAAAAGCTACGAACAATTCCCTTCAGTTTAAAAGAATATCCGTTCCATCCCGGAGTTAATGCATCCCTCATGAAACCATTCCTTACATTAAATATTATACCATACTTGAATCAGATGTTATCACTTCAATTAAAAATAAAGTTGCCCATTTCACCAGAGTGAATTTCGCTCCTCAAAACTCATAGAAGAAAAAAACTTATTCCGCCATGGTGGGAAAAATTATGCCCAAAATAATTTCCAAATTACTTTTCAAAATATAATTGAGACCAAGGTTTTTCGAATTGTTTTTATTTTGCTCGGCAGCGAAGCGCGGCCAACTTGTGCCCATTCCACACCCCCAAAGGATCTACTCGGAATTGTCCCACGTAAAAATTGCTTGAGAAAGCATTCCAACTCAAGGGAATAACTTTTACAAATAACCGTGCGTATAAAAACTCAACCAATCAACACCGCAGAGCGCGAATGCAAATGGAAATCTCAAGCCAACGATGAAAAGGGGGTTGATTCACTTGAATTCCGAAGGGGATTCAGATAAAACGGTGCCCCCGAAAAGAAACCTTACTTCGAAATGAAGCTTGAAAGTTTGTCACTATGTAGGAGATTTGAAAAGAGTTCAGACTATCGACCAGCAGGAAAAGACGGTAGGATTCCAAGTCAGACCAACGCAAAGCAAATAAAAGTATGAATAAAGTGTTCACGTTATTTTTGTATCTTTCCAAAAACTATTCTTGACAAAAACAACTCAATCTAACTTTTACAAACTGATATATCTTCTCTGATAACAAAGAGTAGCCATTATTCTGGTTTGCTTTGAAACCCTTCGATGTTCTTCTCAATGTGACGGTTCTTTCTCTGGAAATCTCAAACAAAATGGCGTATAAGAAAGTTCGAGAAGATAATACATAACATTTCATTATTTGGCTGCATTCAAGTCCAGTGAAGGTATGTCTAAGTACAGTTTAGTGGATCTCGAGGTTAAACGGTTATGTCTGCAAGGATTCTAGCTCATCAATATTTACATATACCTCATACATCTAGACTTTTTGACGAATTTTAACAGAAGGTTTGACGAATTTCATTACCATTTGCATCTACAATCTGGTCAAAGAAAGTTTTAATGCCTCCAAATTTGAATTAACATGAGATGGACATCATATACGTTAGCCGTTATCGGAATACAGATTTCTATGGCAATTGCTGGCGCCAAATAATTATGTTCACTATTCGGATACTCATCGAAATGCAGCATAATTACTTTACACCAGATGCATACATAAACAATCCGACAAAATCGCCCCCGAATGGCAAGATATTAAAAGCCACTTCTGAAATCTTCTTGCTTCATATTCTTCCCGAAAAATTAATAATATATGTCAATGTAACCCCAAGGAATATTGTTTAGAAATATTAGACACCGTGAAATGCAAGCAATAAGCACAAAAACAGAAGCCATGGCTAAGTAACCCACTACAAAATGTTGAAGCACGTGTCTGGTATATATTTCACGATTAAAACACGGTTAAGCTAAAGTTGTATGCGAGAGTTCTCGCACAAACGTTATAGCCTGAAATTCTACGTTCTCAGATCCTTCCTCAACAGGCTTTTTTCTCATTTCAGAAAACATTCGACTAGTTAGCCTGGTGGATACGCATTACGCAATAAATATTTCGGCTTATTCCATCATACGTTTATTCTTGTAACAAAATGCTTATTTTGTCAAGTTATAAAGCTGGTAACATGAGTGCAATGCATGCATGAATCCCATATGCATGCCAGAGCAATTAAGCTTAAGTCCTGTGTAAAACATTAAATACACATTAAGACTTGCCTTTAACTTCACTACAGTAGCATTATAAAAATATTCCTTAATTACCAGCAGTCCAGAACCCGCGAGGATTATTTTCATTTAATTTCAAAACGTATTACTAAATGAAAGTGTTTAGGACGCTCTTTTTACTATTATTCCGACAAGTGACTGGTAGATAATATTGGATTCCCGAAAAACAAGAAAACATTGAAAAACGTACGAAAAAACTCAATTTAAAAAGCACTATATTTTAATATTTTTACAAAAACTCTCGTTTGAAATCACTCTAGTAAGCGGAAACCAACTTTGATATGACATAAGGATAGAATGCAATGAAGTTAAAATGGTCGAGGGGATGGGATGAGTGGGAAAATGAAGTGCAGCAGGCAGCAGAGAGCGGGGATTTAGGGAAGAGGGGAGAGAGAGTTTAGGAGGAAAGTGCGAGAGGAGATCGGGGAAAAGGGAAGGACAAAAAGAGAGCGTAGGGATTGGCGAGGGATGAGAAAACGAGAGGGACGGCAAGGGGGTTGAGGGGAGCTTGGGGAGAGGGAGCTGCTGAATACAAGTCTTGCAAGAAAGAATCTCCCGACTGGCCGGTCAGGCCAACAGTGGCAAGTTGCCTTGCATTCTGCCGGGCGATGGAGTGACCCCTGGGAGGAATGCCTCCCGATTCCCAAAACGCCACCTCTCCCACCCCACCCCTAAATAAACTCGCCCACCCACCCTCTCTCCCCCAACCCCACCCATTCTGCACAAAATACCCTTTCTCTCTCCTTCTCTCTCAATCTCCTCTCTCGAGGGACGGTCGCCATCCTCCCCACTCGGGCGAGGCCACCTCAAAAACCTCCGGCTAGGAGCAACCCCCCCCCCGCCCACCCCCCTCCACTTCCGCCGTTCCACCCTATTTCCGCATCACTTGACCATCGCCCTCTTCTCTCCCCCAACCTCGTCTTCCCCTCGACTTCTTCCCTTCCCGTGGGAATCCATTCCCTCCCTGGTTCCATTCCTAGTCTCCCTCAAGGCTTACTTCTCCTCCCGCTTCCGCCACCACCCTTCGCGCGACCGCCGGGGTGTGGGATGGATCCCGACGCACTCGGCATCCACTTCCTCCCCTCCTCCGCTCACCTCATTCCGTTTTATGGCCGCACCCGCACTCGGGCACACATACCAATGCGAAAGAGAGCGCGCGCGCACACACACAACGCGAGGGGGGGGGGATCGGCGGAAACACGCCGAAGCTACCCGGAAGGAGGAGGAGAAAGAAACCCACTAGTCGGCGGCTCTCGGTCTCTTCCACCGTTGGTAGGGAAAATGGACAGAAAGAGTGCCCGGCGAGTGAAGGGAGGAGGGGGTTGGGGGTCCGAGAAACCCCTTTGAGACGGTTGACGGCTCTATATCCTAACAACACCTCACATCTTCGAACACCCGCCCTACCCACACACTCATCCTTTTAATCCCCGCCGGACAATCAAATAGGTCACCAAGGCTGATCGGCGCGCTTCAATCGAAAACTTCCTCAAGAATGAAGCCCTCGAGCGCAAAATAACCTTCAGACTACTGACCCTCGTGACCACGACGACTTATCTTTTTTATTTAAACTGAGCGCTCGTATCTTTTATCCCAGAAAAATTTAATTAAGTTCCGTTCTGAAAACCTACGAGATGATCAGACGCGCGGTGGATAAAATTAGTGTGGAGAGAGGCAATATGAGGGATTATTATGAATATGTCTTGCACAACGGAAAGAGTGTCGGGTACTCTGCGACGCACGTCTGAACGGAGAATGGGATCTCCCAAGGTTTAGCTACCTGTATCACTGCATGATATATTTGTCTTACCCTCTGCGATCCATATCCAGTATGAAAAAACCCTCAAATGAATCCCTCAAACATGATTTGAGGGATGGAAATTCCGCAAAAATTGTTCCCCGTATGTATATGTGGATTTCAATTTTGCAACGGAATCGAATAATCCACATTGACCAGATACGTGAAAAACAAAAAAAGATAGAGCAATTGTGGGAAGTGTGACAAGGTTATAAAGAGTGCATTTTGAATCTGAAAACTGTCCAACAAAATTAATGAAGCAATCAATTAATATCATAAAATATCCATAAACGAACATTGTGCACTAAGAAATAACGAACCTCAAATTTACTGATAGCGACTAATTTTTTTATTCTTAAGTGTCAGGATTACGGGTTGTATTTTTGCTAAAATATCAGCTTGAGGCGTCAAGTAAACGATGAAAAATAATTGCAGATATAGATTTCTTTGATTGAATGAACTTATGAGGGACGCACAAATAAATTGAAAGCTGGGATAAACGCTCACATCCTTAAGTATATAGAATATTTCCCCCTCGTTCAATTCTTAAGAACGGAGGGGGGAAATTAAAAGGATGAGAGAACTAGCTCACCTACCCTGAATGATCACCCTCTCTAAAACCGACGAAGGAAGATCACAAGCCCTTGTCTTTTCACCAGATCAACCAACCTTTCGGTTTTTGCCCATTGGGTCATATGGCTTGGTTTTAGAATTAACAAAAATTAATCTCTATAGACATTTCTTGCGAACAAAGCGGCAAAGCTACAGCTACATTCAAGTTTCAATATTTGCGTTTTCAATTCTACATGATTTTATGATCACGCGCATTGTAAGAAGTAAATTTCATTCAAGAAGAGAAAATTTAAAACACCAGATGAATCACTAACTGGAAAAGTAACAGTAAAAGGCGAAACAATTTTCACAGGCAAAAATCGAAAGTTGCGACACGAACTCGCACTTCGTTTAGATTGCACTCGGATGCGTGAGAAAAGAAACCTAGAGAGGACACTGACAGGGAGAAGGTGATCATTTATTGAATGCATCATGATAGCCGGTATTATTGTGAAGAATAAATGGAAGGGACCATTGGACGGATGAATTACTGAGAAATCCCACGACACAAATTACAGAAAAAGCTATGGAAGAATGAAAGGCTCCGCAGAACGTAGTGTCTGGGACAACCGCTGCAAACCAATTCTTCGATTGCCCACCCATGGCGATAAAGGGCCATGCTCTTAAGAGTTCGGGGGAAATTTTGAGTAACTACTTTTTCTAACCTGAATTAATGGCGTCATTAAGGAAATCTTCCATCTTAAGATTTCACACAAGGCCAACCAACTCTATAAAAGTTTAATTGCCTTTCACGTTTTAGCTCGCTTTACATGGATCAATTTTTTTTAAAAGCTCTACTATCGAATCTTTTAGGTATATTTCTGCCTCTTGCATGCACCATGAAGCTATCGGCTTAACTTCCTAATCTATTGCGATTAACTCTCCGGCGCGTGTTACTATGAAAGAATGACATAAAAAATCAATTCACTAACGAAATATCACTATGGAGTGCAAACTCAAACATACGAAGCGGTACAGTTGAAATTGTAATAAACAACCATCCAAACTCAAGCACAAAAGGCAGTTTCATTCCTCCATTAATATAAATATTTTAAATAAAATCTCCTCAATTGTTATAAGTTTAAAAATACGAAGTCCTCCATTATCGTACATTTTCAAATATAAAACCCTCGAATATTATAACCCTCGAAATATAAATTACTCCATTATTATAATTGATAAAATGATAAATTCTTCCATTATCGTTATTAAATAAATAATGGAAAAAAAGATACCATCACATTGCGTAACGCAGGCTGTTTCACATGAGATATATTTCTTTTTAATGGCTTCATGTCCCAAATTATAATTTCGTTTCAATAATTTCCATTCTATTTCAGAATAATCATCTTTTAAGAAACAGATTCTTCAGAAAAAATATATATGCCCTCAATTTTATATCTATAAACAAAATCAAAAAAGCTCGCGCATAAGAGGTATCAGCATAAAATGGATTAACATTAAATATGATTAGGATAAAAATAATGCAACGCCTTTTAGGTCTAAACAATAAACAATTTCAATAATAGTACAACATTCGGCTGCGCGAATGACTATGACAATATACTGAATTTTCAATTGAATATGACATACTCGTATTCGAGATTAAGCCCTGGATCTTGTTACACAATCGAGGTTGATAAATGCAAATAATAAGGGGAGCTTCAGCTTGGCTTGAACCCATGTACTGCTAAGAAGAAATAAGGAATAAGTCAAAAATTAACGACACGTATTCAGACACCCAAAGAAAAATAAACTGCTAAAACGATACCTGGTCCTGATGGTAAGAAAATTATCTAAAGCAACTAAGTTGAAACACAATTTCCAAGTTTCATAAAAGTAATATCTAGAATAACAATTTAATGCGATGCAGCAACACGACGATAGCTGTAAAAGAATAAAAAAGGACTCAACTATAGTCATTGAATTCATAAATTGAAAAAAACACTCAAAAGTGAAAAAATACCAATCTATCTTTATTAAAAATCAATCGCATTTGCGTACATACGCCAATCATGACGGAACTAAAGCTTTCATTAATTTTTTTCAGTTTTCATTAAATGCAAATTTTGTTAGTGCCAATTAATGAGATGGCGGTAAATATCTGTACCTAATATTCAAGAACTTATGAAAGCATTATTAAAATAAACTAATAACGCCGTAGAAAAAATGAGGTAAAATTCAGGAGAAAGTCTCCAGAGTCACTTAGAGATAATTATGGTTTCCCATATCAATAAAAAATGAACAGGAATCAAAATTAAACTGAAAACAACCGACCATAGTTTCGACAGTGTGTTATTGCTAATGATAATCAAAGAGTCATTTTCACACTGTCACGATGTAACGCCACACTGATGTCACACTGCAATGCCACCGATGATGACACACCGTGCTGAAAACATGGTCGATTGTATTAAATTAGTATGAATAAGGTATCAATTTTCAATGTTAACTTATTCCATGCCACTTATTTTTCGCCTCACATTTATTTCATATTTCGCCGAATACGAAACTACGAATCGGGATGAAATTGACATTAAAATCACGTTAAAAACCATAATTTTCCAAGAAGGTCATAAACACGAAGACCCCGGGACACTTCTGACCGCCCACCCGCATATACGTGCCTGCTTAAAGTTATACATTGGCATTGATTGACCTCGGGGAATTTGTCAGACCGGACCACTCGACTTCATGCGCAAAAAAATCGCAAAAAGAAGAATCAATTTACTCAAAACATTTTTCGGCAAGGAGGAACGAAAGGCATGCATGGCCACTCGGAGAACCTCCCCGTCTCTCCCTCTCTACCCCTATCACACACATACACAAACGCACATATAACAAAAGCACGTATCAGGTTGTAAGTTAAGCACCGATTACACATTCATGTATTCCTCCTTCCACACCTCGCACGATATCCATCTCCCCAAGACTTTCCTCCCACTCCTCCATCTTTCCTCTCCAATTCACTCCCCACCGACGCTCCGCCCCCCCGTCAGAGGAATCTCCCGCTGACCCCGCACCACCTACCCCTCCCACGCAAATAGCCAGCCCACCCACCCATTCACAGCCACACCACCGCCACTCATATGATGCGCGAGCCCGCCCGCCCATAGAAACCTCCACACGGCCCCTGGCCTTCTCCCCTTCCCCTCACGACCGACACTTCCCAAGGATTTCCTACCCGGGCAAAATAGAGGATCTGGGCAAGTGGGGGAGGGGCAGGGAGAATGGGTAAGGAGGGGGTGAGGGACACAGAGAAAGAGGGTGGGGAGAGGTAGAGAGGGGACACCGCCTTTTAATTAAACACCCCAACACCCAGGCCGGAAAACCAATCCCTTAACAGCCTCTTTTGCTTCCACGCGAAACAGCCTGCGTTGCATCACTCATTCCCATCACTCATGTCCCATTATCTTCACGCTCTCGGCCTCCCCCCTTTCCTTCCTCATACCCCCCCTTCCCCGCCGCCTTCTCTATACCCCCCTTCCCTCCTTCCCACCTCTCCCCCTCCTTCCCCAAAACCACTCTTCTCACTCGGTTAAAGCCTTTCTCATTCGGACCCTACCCACCCTCCTCTACCTTTCACGGCCTCTTTCATGCCTCCTCTCCCGTCGTCTTTTCTTAACGTCGGTTGCCACCTCCATTATGTCCCCCTCCCCCCCCCCCCCGACCCCTGTCCACTCACTCCGCTCATTCAAGGACCGCGCGATATTGCAAACGTATCGAATGCTGCGACGCCCAGTGCTCATGTCGGGTCGTCGTCAAACAATGCGTTGCCAACGTCGCGCCGTTACGCCCGTGATGACCGCGGAGGTGAAACATTTGTGTATGTATTTCCACCATCGGTACTCTTACGGGCGTAAAAAAATACCGGAGAGATATGGATGGTTAGAGGGCATATTGCGATTATCCCGAATCGATACTGCCCACGATAGCTGGATAGTATATAGGAAGTGTTCCAAGGGGAGCAAATCTATGCGCGGTATTCCATCAACATTCTGGGAAGCACAGCATGGAACGAAATGCGGTCCGTCGTCTTCTAGCATCCCGATGTTGGTGTGTCGATACTGCGACGATAATCAATTTGCATCGCATAACCTGATTCCCTCTCTCCAATAGCTAGCTCATTCACACCAAAAGCCTCTCTGTCCTCCGACCAACCTTTCTCAAATCACCCGGCACTCGACTCCCTGAGGGGGAAGGCAAAATCAACCATCGAAAAGTAGGCAGGTGATTATTTCTGATCTGGTGGAAGACATCGCTCACGGACTCCCTCACTGTCATTTTCATTTCGGACTTGCCATGAAAAACAATATCACTCGGCTGGATAAGGCAACAAAGATGTGACAAGTGATGGGTACTCCAGCAAGGGATAAAGCTCCTCTACCTGGGCGAAATTTCTTTTTATTTCATTGACATCACTCGGGCACAACTAATGAATGTCTTAGTATTTTTCGAACTTTTATAAACTTTGTAAGTCTGGAAAATACTGAGGTTTATTTTAATTTTTGGAATCAATTATTTCCGCGAAGTAACCTCAATTTCTGTTGAATTCACTTCATTAAGCTATCGCAAAAACAATCACTTGAACGAGAGTGGCATTGACCTGGCATTAACTCGAAGCGAAGGGAAACCCATAAAACCTTCGCGCGATTATATCTATGCTATGCTCTGCCCACTCGCCCACTCAACCCTTCCCTCGACTTCTCCCCTTCTCGCCACTTTCTGATACCGAGACTTGTCACTCAACTCATTGTAAATCTATCCGAAAGCCCATTCTCGCGCGCACACAATGCCCTCCTATGGCTTTGCTACACTTCCTAGGCTTGTGTTTACTGCGAACGAATGCACCCCGCCCGTGCGACGGTACATCCATCTCGCCTCCCGGTATGGCTTCGTTCCATTCACCAGGGTGAACCGCGTTCTTGGGAGGCATACATGATCTCTCAAACGAATTGATGCGTGGTTGTCTTGTGAGCAAAGCGACCGCCAACTGACCTAAGGGCAACCGGCTTAAGTCCAAGCCCACATGATCCATTGGAGATACTTTTCAATGTAATTAGTCTGATTTTAATTTAGAAAAATGTTCTGGAAAAACCACACAGATGATACCACATCCAAAGCTATTTCTTACTACTCCCTGAATGAAATGTCTTTATTGATTCGTACGGATATCAATGTACAATAAATCATTCGCAAATTCTTATTACCCTTAACCCATCACTTAACCCTTTAATTAACTCACCTGAAATATTTCAATTCTATCTTTAATGTGTTTTAAAGTAAAGTTTTCATTCATTAAATGAATCCAATTGCATTACTAAATATGCTAAGACGGAAACTATTATTCACTCAATTATTGGCTTTGATGAGTTACATTTATACTCAAACTATCCTTGACACTATCAAATACATTTATTCATCCTTCTTTTTCGACTCTTGAAAATTCATAATTAAACTGAAGAACGAAGAAAAATTCTAAAATACAACCGACACTAGTTGGAGTAATTTCATAAGCACTACCCTACCACGAGCCCATTTGTTTATGAAATTTTAATACGATCGTTTAACATCCCCGATGAACATAATGTTCATAAAAATATTTTTTGAAAAATACGTCCCAATGACTGGTCAAAATATTTTTAATTTGATCCCAGCGTTTGACATCCGACTGATATGGGAGTGTACATTAAATGGTAAATGCACTTCGGGGAAGAGAAACAGCATACCCCGGTGTTAATGCTAGTTGAGATCATTGAAGAAAAGAAGGGAAGGCATACAAAGCAAACAAAAGGCGACATTTAACATTTATCCCTGGACCCATTAGTAACATAATCCATTAAACTACTCGTCATACTCGGCGATAGTCGATAGTCCAGGCTCAATCAAGCATCGCGGGGCATTAAAATAGAGGGGGGGGTAAAAATAATGACCTAAAAGATACTCTGACCAGTCATAAGTGCCCACGGTCGTCAAAAGATACGAGTTTCTGAAAACTAACGTTCTCCTATTGACCACTAAGCACCATTTAAGGATGTGTTCTTTCAAATCCCAACTGTTTATATTTTAAACTCCTGACACGAGGCGCTACCGGGCGAAGGAGCATCCGAAAAGCACTACCGTCTCAATCCACTGCCTACTGCTAATAGAAGGTTGAATGATTGTTTTATATTTTTAATTAAACACTTATATCATTAGAGGTGTTGATTAACATTTTAATATTATGTTAATCACTTGGAGATGATGTTTTGACGCCTAAAACTAAAAAATTCAGAGGGAATAGAGCTTGGCTCAGCTATCAGATGCCTCCTTTAAATTAAACTTCAGCAGTGAAGCAAATTTTACTCCAGGTGAGAGAGTAGCTGTTACTTAAAAAGTCTTCTATGTTTTCGCTGAATTTCCTCGGCATTCCCTATTAGGTAACCCATTTTCAACCCCCCAAAACCTCCTCGCCCCTCATCCTTCTCTGACGTTAAAAACACCCTCCTCCCCATCCTCTTAAAAATAAATTCTCTGCCCCACCCATCTCTCCTCATCCCAGCTCTTTGTCTAAGAGCTTTTTATTCTTCCACCACCACTCCCTTATTTTTTTTCAAGCCTCTCTACCTCCTGCTCCATCACCACTCCATCTTTTCTTTCCCCTCAAAAAAGCCCCAGCTCGCAACCCTTTCCTCGGAGGATTTTTTCTCCATAGAACGCTTATTGTCGAGGAGAGAATAAGTGTAAGTATAAAAGGATATGCCGCGACGGCCGTCAAAAGCTGCAACGGCCGAGAGTGAAAGAGGTGGTAAAACGGTTCGAGAGGCGGAGAAGAGTAAACAAACAAACACATACTAACACCGCCAGGTAATGACGCCTCCTAAGTCATCTTGTTATGCGCAGGTTTTCGAGAAAGGGCAGAGGGAAAAGAAAGCTTCGCCAAAAGAATCCACGAGACTGATGGATGTTTTCCCTTCCGCTCCCACCTGCGAAAAGGACAGACGGAGAGAGAAGACTACCTACGTGTTAAAATCCCCTTAAGTTATGTACGGAAAAAATATATCCTCCAAGAAAGCCGACTTAAATAAGGCATTCACTTCGAGGAAGAGATCTTAGGAAGCCACAATTTGTAAAAAACTAATGGGCGAAAATTTGTTTGATTTCCCGTCATAGGCTAAACGAACAAATATCTATACACAAGCCAAGAGCTTAAAGTATTCAAAACGGCCGCCTCCATGGCAATCTAATGGATATGGCCACTGCACATGAAAACCATCAAGGAACAATTGACACCTTAGAGAGTTGATGGAAATGAAAAGGTTTCATCAAATACATAAGCTTTAAAAAATAAAAATATATGCATCCATTCTCATGTTTTAGAGATACGCAGCAAACGAGCTACACATAAAAACTTTGAATCCTGATGTTTCTAACTGTAAGGCATTGTAAAAAGCAAAAATCTAACATCTCGTAGAAGGAAATTTTTAATACAGGAATACGAAAGAGGTCGTCGTAAAATACCTATCACTATTTAACATTTTTTCTGGCTTTCACCAGGAATCGTAATTCTCGCATTAGCAGCATCTGAAAAAATACACGACCAATTATTTTACTTAAGAAACGCTTAATTTTCGAGAGTGACTCTTAAGGTGCTAAGCAGTTTAACGAGAACAATGATTTTCTTAATGAGAAGATTTGTCCTTACGAATGATTTGCTTTTTCAGAGCCTCCGGTTCACTGAATGGTATTTAAGTGTATAACTTTAGTAACACAAAATACGCGAAATCAAAGGAAAGAGAAAAAACGGTAGTAAACTTCGGAACGGGAGTGAAAGGTCATATAAGAGGAAAAAAGCAAGCGCCTATCACTAACGACCAAGAAAGTTTTCTCCAACTCGATGAACTGAAATATGAATGGAACAATGGAAAAAAAGATTCAACCTTTATTTTAATCCATAAATAATTAGTCATTCATAAATCAAAGAGTGTCTGTATGGGCTTAATGAGACATCTGATGCACCCGCAAAATAAACTTTGGCAATACGTAAAAACTACGCAATGATTCTTCAAAAAAATAATGAATTTTATTTTATATAAATGGAGATCTCTGATATATCATAACTGGAAGACAAAAAAAGACGAAATTTAAATAGAAGATAATTAGCAGTCGCAGATAAAAACAAATACGCGACATTTTATTGGCAGTTACTAATTGATTCCAACCTAGACTACTACTTACGGGAAAATTTCAGAGCTCTGTAATTTCCAGTAAATAGGTACACTTGAAGCATATCTAGTTCTCCGGAGAAAATCCATTTTTTATGATAATATTCTCGCCTCTACTTACATGAATGACCAATTTAAAAAAGCAAAAGATGAAAATGAAAGCGCAAATTACGTGCAAAAAGGAAAGACATACACCAAATTGTCTGCACATTTCTTAAGTACGATGGGAGGGTAAAAAGGCACGTGTGAGTGCCCTATATCACTGAGGAGAGAATGGCATTTAAAAACAGTTAATATGAATCACTCCCGATGACTGGATAAATATGACTTTCGCATTCCATGACTATTTTCCCGTTATCAAGGCCATACCTTTCGATCGAAGAGAATGTGCCACTTTCTCCATGCCCGCATCTCTACTATGATTTTACAATTCTGGAAGAACGAAGCACGACGAATAATACTCCATTTAAAGCTTCAACATACATCAAAGTAAACAACTATATGACTGATTTTGTTTGGTAATGGTACAGCTCATTCAACACTAAGATCTGAAGTGTGTGAAAATAATAAGTGAAGGACAGGGCGGAAGGGGGCAGTTTCTTTTCCAGCGCCACCTAACGTTTACGTCGAAGTTGTGGTGCTGAGAAAATTGATCAACTTATATTTAAGTTGATGTTGCCTGAATGCACCCGGGATTTGTACCCCGGGATCATCCGTTTGGTAGTCAACTCTTAACCCTATAGGCTACCAAGCCAACACTGTGAAATAAATAACATTTAAAATTAAATGCACACTATGCGAAAGGACAAATGTCTAACAATGGTAGCATTATCATAAATGAAAGAGCAAAACATGAAAGAGAATAACTTTTAAACACTCACCAGATTCATTAAAAAAACACAAAACCGATTACCGTTCATTTCGAAAGGGAATTTTGATTAATAGAGTAAAGCTACGAGAATATCTTTCAAGATGAAACTATTTCATATCATCACTATTTCTTCCACCAAAATTGCACCGATGGGCATTTATAAAACACTATGCACTTCGACTACATAATACTCACTTTTTCGAAACTTAGTGGTAATCCTTGGAAATTTAGTGACTGGTGAGAAATTTTACAACCGTGGTTTGTTTAAGTTGCCCACCGATTAATACATTGCGCCTACCTTTAGTTACAAGTTCAATTCGAAATGAAAACCATGTTTTAAAGGTTTAGGACTTGAAGCTACGGCGCAAAGCATCACACAAATCATGTCTGTGATTTGATGACGAATTAAGCACAGAATAATAAAACAAGGACATTTTTATTTTGCCCAATTGACCCAAGGACCATTTATTTTTTAATAATGACAACAGTCAACTTAAAAAATGATTCTCCACACTTTCTCCACTTTTGAAAATTATATAGTAATAATTACTACCAACTAATATGCCATATTTTAACCATTAATTGATTTTAGCATCACGGAGAATAGAGGCGTAGTTCTTCCAGTTTTCCATTACATGCCTGATTCCCTGATGTTTCATTTTCTGATACATCCTTCAATAATTGTGCGATCACTACACTTCTTTCAGCCCTAATGTTTTCCGCCAGAAGATCTGCGGCTATTACAATATAAACCAAGAGTGTAAAAGAGGGATACAAAATAAAATACTTCAAATTTAATTTGGTCATTACCGAATCGTCATCTCCCAGTATGATTCAGACCCAAAATGATGGATTTCAAACCATACAGTTAGTACTCTTACATATCTCACATATTACCGAAAGAATTCGACTTTTCGACATTAAAGCGTCAGCTCATGAATCGTCTTTCGAACAGCAGATGAGCATAACACGTGATTCCTTCATATTTATAAGTAAGGATCTCTTGTGGTTATTTTATAAGAGAGATTCGTCATTCATCACATTACCTACACATTAAATCAAGGTAATAACCCTGGAAAAAAAGAAACACTTTGAAATTAGCCGGATGAAATTTTCTCCACACCTGCTCCCACGCGGCCACGCTACGCTAAATTGTAGAGTATCCGGCGAGCTCTTTCCCCTTTGTAGTAAACTAGAGGATCCAAAAGAAAACAGACGAATTAAGTTTGGACAAAATTAATAGAGGGATGATGTTCCAGAATAAATGCGTCAGAGGCCGATGGTATGAATAAGACTGAACAATGGTTGTAATGTATGCGTATTGAAAAGGTTCCTGAGATGGACGTCTCTAAATAATAAAGCTATAGGTTAATATTGAATTGAATTACATGGTTCCAATGGACGATCAAATTAGCCTACTAGCACTTCCACAAGTATATCTGATATCAGGTAAAAAATAAAAAAAATGGTCAACGCCATTGCAAACCAAATATTAATTAAGGTGGGAGGAGATGTAAAACCTTTCTAAAAAGAAATGTTGAAACAAACAATGACTTACCTCCTTTTACCTTTACAATAGAAAGAAACGATGTGTCTTACTCTTGGCAGAGACGAACGATAGAAGCACGAAAGAAGGACGAACTGGGCAAATAATAGCATATCTGCTGGTACGCTGCTGTGGGTGTAATCTTCAATGTTGTTGTTTTGCATGTGGTATCGTTCCTTTTTACGGTTGGTGACCTAACACCCCCCGCCACACGCCCTTGCGGCGGCTTGCGGGGTATTATGTAGATGTAGATGATAACTCGAAAGACACGTACAATGAGGTGGTATTAACTGACGATAGAATAATAACACCTGCCAGATGAGTCAAAGTTTGACAAATACTTTTTTCAAGGATTAACATTTTAGATAAAACTAACAACTTATAAATTCCTGTTAAATAAATCTAGAATTGATGCCACTAAAATTATAGAATTTAATGGCGATTATAAAGCTAACTTATTGTACAGCTCATGCATTAAAGTTAAGATAATTTATAATCTAAATATCCTATTTTATATCCTAAAAGTATACTCTCGCTGGTATCAGGAGTCTGAGAATGGAGCTACACTTTGATAGAATACTAATGGAATAATAAATTCCAAAAGAAACTGCGGGAGATGCCGCAACATTAACTTTTAACGGAGTCATCCGCTAATATGCATTTCAATGCAACAATTTCAGAGTTTAAAAATCATTCGTGAAAACATCCCAGTCAAAGCGAATTATTTTTTTACACTCTGAAATTGTTGCATTGAAATTGAATAATAGGTGAGAATATTTGAGACCAAAACGCCCGTTTCACAATGTGACATGGAGTTGACAACGTAGAAATCAAATAATTAGTTCAAGGTGCTCCACCGAAAGGTCAACTCGCCTTCCTCCGAAAATAGTTTCCACGAGCAAACCAAAGCGCATGACAACATAAACAACTCTAACGCCGACTGGAAACTTGCATACCGGAGACGATGGATATCAAGATCGCATGGCCACCTGGGAATAGGAGACAAGTCGCATATTTTCACGAAAAGCGAAAAAAAAATCCCGTCGACCAGGAGAGCCAAATGATTGAGTACCCTACGTCACGCAAGCAGATCAAAACGCTTCTATATTTCAATCGGCTGACCAAGAACGTCACAACCTTCACTTACACTCTCCGTCACAAAAAAAGATGAAAAAAGGTCGGCACAAAATTAGGACTGCACTCGTATGAGATAAAAAAACGGATATCACATGGACGTCATAGCGAGCCGGCGAAGGCAAAACTTGGCATTCTTTCCCTCCGTGTCGAGCACGGACAAACTCTCTCTTGTCAAACAACTATCGAGAAAGGGTTTTTATCTCGGGTTTTCTCTTCTTTTGTCCACTTTTGTCCCATTTCTTCCCTCTTTCTATCTCTCTCTCTCTCCCTCTGTCTCCCCGTAGTGACCCTGCCCTTCGTCCACCCGAAAAACCCCTTACCGGTTCGACGGAAATGGTTGACCCTTTATCTGGCACAAGTCCCCTTATCTCTCATTCAATGTTTCCTCGGCTACCACCCCTTCTCACCTTGCTTCCTTCCTATTTTCCCCGAAACCCTTCAACCATCCTCTCCCTTCTCCTTCGGCGTTAAGCCTGAACCCTATGAGAAGGAATTTAGCAACGGGCAGGGCGCGATAACAAGAAAATGTGGTGTGAGAGGAAAAGGTTGTAGGACACAATAAACAATTTTAAGCAGTAGCTACTCGACCAATGATTTCCATAGAATGCCGTCAATGTACTCCGATTTGCATGGTGTATTAGCAAGTTATTAAACGTAAGTGGCGAGGTAAAGCAGGAGTGTCAGCGTTATTGAACATTGAGGAAATGCGCAGTAAGTACAGGAAGGCTACAGTTACGTGCAAACGAAAATTCAATCGTAACGATTACCGTTCAGTAAATGGTCTTACATTACTTGTGGAAGGGAATGACGCGTCGTGATAAACTTCCCTTGGGTATAGGTATTTTAAAAGATCAATCAAAATAGCGGAACGGATGACCAAGACTGTAAAATAAACGCTTTAGGGATTTGCAACGGTGAAAGGCATTATTTTTTTTGGAACTCTGTGATGAGTAGGAAGGAAAATACGTTGCTATTTAACAAAAAATATTGTGTGGAATAGCAAAGTATTACCATTCCTACTCATCATTCCCTACGGGTATTTAGTTGCTGCGAGCCAGAACTTATTCCCCAAAAGAACGATCCATACAGAAACAAAGAAACCCTGAACAAATATTTCCCCAATTTGCTCCCTGGTAAATACGTCACCCATCGATAAAAACAGGCAAAGCTAATGAGTTCTCTTCCTGAATTAAATTCTCTCGAGTGGAAATGCAATACATTAACCCAGCAGCTATGATCCCCGAATATCCTAAGTTTGGGGTTTAACCTCGATCGATTCTCATACGATAAAGCATCTTCACACGATTCTAATAGCATCACATTCAATCCAATTATATTACTGTCAAAATAAATGGCGTTTTAAAGTTCTAAGGCCGCCCAATTTTTTTTCTCGGGACTGGGAGTAGAGAGAAAAAAATGGATGAGATTAAAATGCGAGGGAACTCTTTATTAATACAGGACAAGGATGGCTGCAAAATACAACGCACGGGGTTTGTATACATGTCGCCATAGCTACGAGAAGGGTTTTCAATACTTAAAATGGCGAAATTTAGAATTCAACAACGGCGTGTCATTCGCTTGCGCGGTTTAAATCCCATCGATATTCATCATCAATTGAATGAGACTTGCGATGATAATGTAATGGATGTGAAAAATGTACACTCGTAGGTGCGAAAGATCAAAGAAGACCGAACGGCATGTAACAACGAACCCAAACAACCTCGGCCACGGACCAGTCGGTTTTTCCAGTGAACAATTGGTTCCTTACCAAAGCGTTCTCGGCGGCCATAGAATCATGACGACTACATCCTTACATACTACACGTGTACGTCTACCGGGATGTAATATTGAGAAACAACACGTTTCGAATTTCTGGGGCTAGTAGTTAGCCAGAAAATAATTAAGAGACTTTAGCTTTTGACCGCACTTCGCATATCAGTAAATAAGAAAATATTCACAAGGGGAGTAATTTCACTATACAATCTATACTATCCGTGCATGATTGAGATGTGATCACTGACAACCGTGGCTGAACAAATTAGACGTAACGCAACTGTGGAGATGAAGAGAGGGACAAATTGAGGGAACCAATAATAAATCAAAAAGTTTGAAGAGAATTGGGAGAATGATTAATACTAATGAGAGTGCATGAAAAAGTTCGGATAACCTCTTCGGACGCATAGCGGTCTCCGATGAAATGCATTACACAAATTATGGCAGACGTCAAAGGGAATAAAAATGAAGACATGAAAAGGTAGGCCGACGAGAGAGTTGATTGGAGGGCTGAGTCTAACCAATCCTATCATGATTGGTGGTCACTGATGACGATGATGGCAACAATTTACAATGCGGCATAAACTTAATGAAAGGGTAAACGAGGAGATCGGATCGCCCGCTGGCTAAATTACTAGCCCCCATGCCGAATGCGCACACATGATCCATAGAATGTGACACGTTTTTTTGATGGCGCTCCCGACATCTACTCAAATGCTGAGGAACGTAAATGTAATCCAATACACCATCCAAATGACTGGACGATAAATTGAGGTTTCCCATGGAAGTATTTGCAGAGCAGACTAGGTCAATACGCAGGGGAATTATAACTGGTCAATACCTGGCGCTATCCGTACATTTACCGCGACGCGATTACAACATTCCAATTTCCTACATTTTATTTACCAATATTCTGAGCACGCGATAACATATACTTACATTAATTTCTTTCAAATCTACGGCAACCCACTGAAAAAATTTTGAAAACATATAATACGTTCGTACACATTTAAGCCAATTTATTTATTTAACAAATTTATAGATGCTGATCATATCAAATTACTGATACTGAGAATGTAAGTTTAAACCTTATAACATTTTTCTAAACATTTTCATCCTTTTGTTTTATCTTATCAATATTTTGAACCAGACTAGACAATCCTATTACGAGAGTATCGCGACATAATGACATTATTTGATGTTGTCCCAGGTGTAAAACGAGCTGCAAGAAATAATGCGCCATGAATTTCGATTCCATTACGCTATGGGAAGACCCGGATCGAAGCTAATATCTAAGGGAGACTAAATCTCGGACGTACAGGCTTTACGATGCTCCTTTGGTGATCATTGGATTGGACATCTTAAGTGAATAATTGGTGGATGGTCTTTGCCCATTAGCCCAAACCTTCTATATATGGCTATGCATTACGCTAAAATTGGGAGCAAGCATTTTCCACCCATCATTAAAACCCTAACACGGAGAAAAACATAGTAACAGCCTCCGAGATCGACCCATACCAACGATGCGGTAAAGCGTCCTCTGGGAAAAGCATTAATGCTTCTGCAAAAGCCGGGCGTACCCGACACATTAAAATGACTTATTCCTCCACGCAACAGAGTAGCGATTTGTGTGCCTGAATTGCTTTTCACTTCAAAACTCAGCGAGTACGTCAAAAAAAGATTGGCCACCGAAAAAAACCTGTTGCAAATGTGAAATATTATAAAGAAAATTAGGAACCGGAACGCGCGAGTTTGAGGTGACATATCCACTAGACGAGAAATTATCCTACCAAGCCCATATTAACTACACCACCAATAAAATGAAGAAAATTTTCCAGGCAGCTCGGAAATACTGCAAGTTTAAGTTCGGCACTGACTCCTTAATAACCATCTACAAAGAAGTAACAATTCCAATCGCCACCTATGGCTGCGATATTTGGGTTCACAAGATCAACCTAAGTAGAATCGACCGTAAACTAAAAGAAGCTCAAAGGCCCTGCCTGTTATCAATATGTAGGGGCTACTCTACGGTCAGCACTGATGCGTTGTGTATAATTTGCGGGCTACCACCCTTAAAATACGAGATCCTGGAAAGAAATGCTATAATCAAATTACAATCTGGACAAAGGACTAAACACTTCAATCTTGAACTTGATGAAAATCAATATATAAGGAAAAACGTCTTAAAAAAGAGACTGAGGGAAGAATTCATCATTCAGTGGCAATCTGACTGGGATAACAGTGATAAAGGCTCATACACAAAGGACATTTTCCCTGTTATTTGCGATAGATTAAAACTGAAAATCAACCTTTCACACAAATGTACCCAAATGCTATCAGGCCATGGAAATTTTTCAAATTACCTTCACAAAATTGGGAAATCGAGAACTAACCTATGTGATATCTGCTTAACAGAGGACACCGCCAAACACAGAATTGAAGAATGTATCCGTTATGAAAAAACAAGACTAGAAATATGGCATAACATGGCGGTGAAGAAAATTAAATTGCGCGAAATAGTATTATTCTGCTTAAACACCAATTGTAAACTCCTATTTGATTTCGTCACATGAGTGGTAATTAAGCAATGTAAGCAGACACATCTAACACATTTTACTGTCAGTGTAAATTTTCCTATTTAACGTGCTCTACAACTAGGCGAAAAATCAAAATATATCATACATTCACGATACAAATTATTTTTATCTGTATATATTATGTTGTATGTTTCTGTACTTGTGCTGATTATTGTGAAAATATGTACTAATTGTACTTGAAGTGCCTAAATTCCAATGTTCTGTGTATTCTGTGAATGAAGTGTGTAATTCCAAATGTATTATTATGTATGTTTTGGATACTTGAGAGTTTATGTAAATAACTGTTTAAAAAATCTCATATCGGGTAACTTTGGCGATTGTAGACAAAAGGGGAATTTAAGCGGGAGCAGGTATCCCCTCAATCAACATATAGCAGTGTTGTATAACTATGTATGTTGCTACTGGAATAAACTATTGATCTACGGGGAGGAGACTCACCGTAGTATTTTAAACTTAGGTGATGTTAACCCATTACCAGTGTCAAGCTCCAAGGTTTTATTTACACTACACTTACATGTTCCCGAGTACAGACATATAACACCCCTACATCATCACTCTCGGAACATTCCATGAAAAGCACAGGGAAACATCCTGCATCGAAGGATTAACCCAGCTTATTTACCCCCGCACGGAAACCTTGAAAACGAACGGTTCGAGAGCAGCGCAAAAAGAATACCGAGCAGAAATGTTTACCATCCTCCACAGGTAAGAATTAATGAGTTTTTACCTAACTGGAAAGAGCGGAGCGGTGAAGACAGAAGAAAACTGAAGGGAGAAGGGGAAGAGAGTGGCCAAGGAAGGATAGGGAAAGACTAAGGAGAGAGAGACAGAGAGAGAGGATGAGAGTGCGGCTTGTATTCTGAGCACCCTTACGTCACACATCACTAAGCTGAACTAAGATGGTTACAAAGTGATGGCGGGAAAACATGTGGAGGGACTTCAAAGCAGCCGACGCGGGACATACGCGAACCTTTAACCTCTCCGTGCCTCCTCTCTCGGCCTTCCTCCCGAACGCACAGCTTCGCTCCGCACATTCTTTCCCACTGATATTCCATCCCTCCCGGTCTTACTCCTCCCCCACCCCCCGCGGAAACGGCAGACACTCCACCATTAATCCATTCCCTTCTCGGTCACAGGCAAACATCCGCATTGCGTTAAATGCATTAATTTTGATTTCAAATTATAGCTCCCACTGGGACTTCTGTTACGTGGCAATTATAAAACGATCGAAGACTAAGAAAAATTATTCGATGAAATGGAATGAAAACCAGTGTCACGAGGGATTCAACTTTGAAGGCAGGGTTAGCGATAATTCCAGTCATGTCTACCTTCTTTCTGATCCCTTCACGGCACCGTGTCAACTGTGGTTAATTGTCGCAGGTTGTGCTTTGCTATTTCGTGTCGAGATGAGTTCAAAGCATTGTTCCATCCGGCGGCAGGGCAGTTTATTTTTTACAGGATTCCCTTTTAAAGAAGTGAAGTATCAGGCCAAAATGGAGTTAATATTTTTACATCTTCTAACATTAATACGAATATGCACGCTCTAATCGTAATTGTTACATGAGCGACCTTGACCAAATAATGGATTGCTAAAGAAGTGAAAACGTAGTAGTTCCCCACATTTTTTCCAAATGACCGCTTGGCAGTAAGTATTTAGTATAGCCTAGGAGATGACAAAGAAATGCAAACAAGGTAAGGGTATCATTCTTTCATCCGTGCGAAATATCTTAAAGTTCAACCAAGGGAGCTGAAAGCAGTGATGCATGACATTAATGAACTATATTTAATTTGAAACCTTTAATAGGACCGATAAATGTTCACTTCTGAATATAATTCCAATATATACTTTAAAACTGATTGCGAAGGATAAGTGAGTTCAGCGTATCCCCAAGAAATGCTTAACTGATATCAAATTTGTACAGTATGAGACTTCCATTTGCACGGCAATATAAGAGATGACGCAGTATTAGTATCCTATAATAAAAATGCGACGGTAAACTACAACTAGAGAGTATTTGATACGAATATCACATTTTAATCATAAAATTTGGACATATTAAGCACATTACTTTTCTTACCAAGGGGTTGACTACTTCACATATTTTATAGCTAACCATCCAAGATCTTGCCATTGAACACGATTTATAATCTGCCTATCAGACGTGGCTGGTAATAAATTCGATAGGAGAGAGAAAATGAAAAAACCTAGTAACTTTTATTCAGATAAAAACTAAGGAAAGTGTTTTTTACGGAGGGAAAGTCACTCCAATGCCAGAGAAAACTCGGGAGCAACAGAACTAAATATACGGCTGAGAAGACAGGAAAGGGGAATCGGAGGCAGCAGAATGACAATTTCCAGAAAACAAACGCCATATGGACTCGGAAGAAGAGATTTCCAAATCGATAACCAGGAGAAAAGCCCGTCTGCCAAGTCCTCGCAAGAAAAACTCCTGAACTGGAATCCCTCGGAAAATCAGACACGAAAAAAATTTCTTAAGAGTTTTCAACACTTTGAAATTTACTATTTATAACGCTGCATAAAACTTTTTGACATGCAATTTTCACTACAGAAAGTATTTTGCTCCGTATAAGACACAACTAATGAAGAGTTACGGTTTTAAATAGGAGTTTCGGCGTGTGCAAGAAGGATTATAACTATAAGATACCAGGAAGGCCCTATAGTAAATTTCATTTTAGTTTCTTGAAACACCATGAGTAACAGGGAGGAAAAATTCTTCGAATTTTGACATTTTATAATTACAGTCAATATATCATATCTTCCCGTTTGGTATTCACCTTTGCAGAATTCTTACTACCTAATAGGGGACTTCGGAATCCCCATGCAGAATGAAGTAAAATGAAATGGTATTTATGAATACGCGTAATTGAGTTAAATTATATTCATTGTCACAAGGGCTAGCAGAACTGCAACCTAAAAGATATATTTAAAGGCTTAAACTACAATTTCTGAGTCATGGGAACGCCTATTTTTACCTACTGAATTTTTGAAAATAAATATTAGAACTACGCCGGTGAATCAAGAGAGCCATATCCATTTGGAGAACATTTTCAATTAAAGATTAAGGTCAAATGATCACAAAATAACAAAAAAAACCTTTCTATCTCCCCTAAAGCTAAGATAAAAGTTTAAAAATGTAGTTCAACTGACAACGTGTGACGCCAGAGATACTAAATTTAAAAAAGAGTCCATCTGTTACGGAGAAATTTGTAAATAAACTAGGGAGCCACCAGGATAATAACATTTATCACCAAATTAACAAAAAAATACTTAAGTGTACACACATACTTTCCTCGATCCTGAATTAGGTTAAAGCAATTAAAAATATCTTGCAAATATCTCACAAGACCGTCATAGAGTTTCCGGACTGGGATCTCTACGACGAGAAATAAACTTTTTCATTTCGGATTTCTTAACGCATTTCCATTTCGAGGCAGACAATCTTAATACCCTCACCAAGTAACCTCAGTATGAGAGAAGAAAAAAAACCGGAAAGAAGAAACCTTAGCCTAGCATTCGAGCAAAACCTCATTCGGCACCCACCCACCCCTTCACCACCCCCCTCATCGTCCGCGGACTAGGATTTACCCGGCATCCAAGCGGGGGGAGGGGACGCGGTGGATAGACGAAGCGAAAAAAAATAAAGCCTACAAAAACGGATCGCGGACAAATAAATTCGGCGGAAGTAATGGAAGCACTCGTTTGGTAACGACGGGGAGACGAGGAAAAAGAGAGAGAGCAATGGGGTGAGGTAGGGGCATGGAAAGGAAGGGCGGATGAGATGCTGCTGCTGCTACTACTACTTGGTTAGGAGCGGTGCTGGTGCATTCTGGAGGCAAGGGACGAATGGGGGCGCGGGGGAGGAGAGGGTTCGTCTTGGGGTAAAGGAGCGGAAGGAGGAAAGGAAAGAGTGGTGAAGGGAGCGAGAGAGCCTCTGGTGAAGTGAATGCATTGGAGGAGCGGCAGTTTGGCCGTCGGGAGACGGGAGTCGGTCGGGAAAAAAGGCCGCTTACTCGTGGGCGAGGGGGAGTAATGGAGAGGGGGCAGCAGGGGGAGAGATGAGGCGGCTGGCTGGATTTGGCGGCCAGGGAGGGTGAAGCCGCACACTACCTTATACCGGCCCCGCTATATACTCCCGAGAAAGAGACCGGAATCGTTGCTGCCGCGATGGAATAAATTCGCAATGCAAGGTCCGTTCACGGTGACGGAGCCCGGGAGCTCATAAAAGGGAGCGGTGAGCCAAGGTGAGGAGAGGGAAGGTAGAAAATATAAACGGGGTTGCGAATAAAAGGATGTGGGAGGGATGTTAAAAAAACCACACACACACACGTACATAAACGTGCAATGGTAAGTGCTTATAAGTATTACAAAATAAAACCCGCCACAGCGGGGAAACTATTGCCGTCTCTTCGTACAACTTAATGACGTTTCCCCTCCTTAGATCAAGTAAAATAAGCGACAAGGTTATAGGCACACACTTTGCTAATAATTGGAACACCAATTTTTATGTCATTTTTACAAAATATGGATACAAAAGTCCTCGTATTTCTGGCGACATGCAGCATGCAATCGCATACACATATTTCACATAGATAATTTTAAGAGCATTCTGCATTATGAATCCGGTTGACACATCACCTGGTAGCATTGCGAAACTCAAAAACGAAAAAATTGAATTTTCATTAATTTTTGACATATTTTCCCTTTCCCTGTATTCCTTTTTGGGATGATTTGGTTGGCAACAACACCACTACTGTGTGTTGGCACAGTAAAACAGGACAGACTAAAAATAGCATTAGGGACGGCTGCATTTGATTTGTGTGCGATCCGGTTGAAAATCACTTTCTCCGGTACACTAAAAATGCAAAAAATAAAATCTCTTATGAAATTTAGGTTACATTTTGTAATTAAAACCGATGATTTGCAACTGTACATATATTCCGAATCGAATACTCATTTTCTCGCCCGAGAAAATAACACTGATGTTTCAGTTGCCTCATAGGATGGCATCAAATCATCCCAGGCGAATTGAAAAACACGTCTCCCAGCTTATAGGGAAGCAAGAACGAGAACCAAGATGAAACGGGAGAAAATACGCCCAGCATGTTGAGGGTTTCAACTCTCGCAAGGCAAGGCTGGACTACATTTGTGTATATATTTAAGAAGAGAAAGGGGGGAGGGGACGGAGCGAGAGGGAAGTGGCTGAGGAAAAAGGATGAGGGACTGAGGGAGAAATAGGGGAGTTCTTATAAGACTGGGACGAATGAAAGGAGCCCAGTCCGTCGCATAAACGTGGATTGCATCGGGTTCCACCTCCGCCTCGCGTCCCTCTATTCTCTAACCACCCTAAACCTCTCCCCCCCCCTTTGGGTTCTCCCCCGAAACCTACGCGAGGAGCAAAATGGAAACTGGAGCGTGGGGAAGGAGGGGATTTTGATTGAGGAAGAAGAAGGAAAGAGCAAAGGGGGGAGGGAGAGGGGAATTGGGGGAAGGGAGCGGAATCACATGAATGCAATGAGATCAAAGGGGGAAGAGGTGGTTTGGGGCGGTGTGGGACGGGGTTTGAGGGGTCGAGGGGTGGGATGGTCGGGGCAGACGGATGGAAAGAGGGAGAGGGAGTTCGGTTGAGCGGGATGGTGGCGGTTGCTTCTCCGCGGACGGCCCTCCCTCGGTGTTTTACGATCCGGGACGCGAATGCAAACGAAACCCGCGAGCATAAATGAGAAAACTGGTGTCGCAGAAGTTTTGGCGCGGTAATTACACAACGCTTCAGTCACAACTAAAGCAAAAAAATATCACCGCGTCCGTAGCCGGCGGGGTAAGTAGCGATGTCGTCGGCGACAGCAAAGGTCACGGGTTCGAAATCTGCAACGGTGGCGGCGGCTTCGTAACCAGTGTGATCGCTTATTACTATTTCGAAGCCGGCGCACGAAGTAATTCAGTTATCGGAAATAATATACAAATGAATCTTCCAAAATATTACGACTTAGGCAACATAACATAACGATGATAATTTCAACATTATTACCTATGTAAATATAAAATGAACGTGCCTACGGTCTTGAAACAAAGAAAGCGTGCTTATATCTGTTTTCTTATTTTGTATTCATCTGTGTATTTGGCGGGTCACTGACATAGGAGGGATCCTTGTAAACCCCGAGTGTGTGTGTAAATGCGATTCACAAAGGTCTAACACACCCGAGTGATTGCTTATTTACGTAAGTCTGTCCCGTTTTGTTACCTCTGTATTGTTACTTGGCATTCACATGTGTGATTGGCGGGTCACTGGCACAGGCGGGATCCTTGTAAACCCTGAGCGTGTGTGTGTAAATGCAATTCACAAAGGTCTAACACACCGGAGTGATTGCTTGTTTACGTAAATCCGTTCCGTTTCGCCACATTTGTTGTATAATTTGGCTTGCATCTGTGTGACTGGCGGGTCACTGTCATAGGAGGGATCCTTGAAAACCCTGAGTGTGTGCGTGAATGCGATTTACGGGAGTGCTGTTATTCCTTCACACACACTTGTGATTGAGTGGCTGTAAGTTTGTTTTAATTTTTTATTTATTTTGACTTTTTGGTGTGTGATTCAGGTATACCCGGTTCACTGTATATCAAATATACCCAAGTGACCTAGTGTGTGTTCCTAGTCCCACTCCTTACTAGTAACTTTTTCCCCCACCCTCCTTTTCAACTTTGTGCCAATCAAGTTTCCAGTCTCGGCTACCCCGTTTTCATTATTACCTATATTAATCTCTGTAAAATTCAACGTTTTTATGGTTCGCAAAGCCATTCCTGGGTGAGTCAGCAATTTTCACCAAGCATAGAAAACGTAAGAATACTTAATATACATTTTTAGGACTAAACTTACGTGATCAATTAATGAAATAACGATAATACCAATTAATATAGGACTAAATTATGGATTACTAGAGAATACCGCCCGAGATTTCCTTTCTTCTTTCCACCTATCTCTCTCCCAGCGTTTTCCATGAAAAGGTAATGGGAAGTCAATATTCTACTTGCACTGATTAACATCATTTTACGTCACGCAGGAGATAATGAGAGTTTTAAATAATATATTCCTTTGTTATTTTGATGATTAATCAGTAAGCTCGAATTAAAAATTTAAAGAAAATTCAAATATTAAAATAAATCCTAGATCAAGTTACCATGGGAATTAGATGAAAATGTAGTTCAAAATATTTTACTCCGAAATAGTGAATCAGAAATCAATATTTTGGGATTTTATGGGAGGTTCAAAATTCGTCAGAGTAGAATTAAAAAATATCAATCCACTTTACAAATCAAGCCGTGGCTGTAACTGATTGAAAAGAACTCCCAGGAGATTAACCACATGAGGTCCCTTATTTTTCCACCAAACCGTCACCTTCACCTAACATTTCTAATGATATACAGCAACTGAGATCGAGGATCATTGAATGCCCTAGCAATGAATTTTAAGTAACGTGAAACTTTCTTTTAAAAAAAATATATGAGAATATTAAGAATTTAGAGTATATTTACATTAATCCCTATTTAGAACGATTAATACCGCCATTAAGTAATGAGATAAAAACGCAATGAGTAAGTTTTTTTACTGCCTTGTTAATAATTTACATCGGGAATATGCTTGCCTTTCTCTGTTTGTTTATATACAGGTATAAATAGACGGTAAAATTATTGATAAATCTACAGTTAAAATGCATTTAATTTTGACAATTGCGTTTAATATTGCGAAAATAATAAAAAAAGTTTTTATTAAATTAAAGAACAAGCTTGCACAAAATCAACCGCAAAAATGGTCGAATGTCATACATGACACAAATCGTCACGCTGTCTCAGCCCGTTTCATCTATCCACCTACTTGCTTCATTTCATTACACCAGGTCGCGCTAGGGCATCCAAAAACATGAGACAAGGGAATAAAAACAATCACACAAATTTTGCGTGACAAGCTGGCAATAAAACTGTACTTCTTACCACAACATCGAGCCCATTTTAATATTATTACAAAGTACCATCTACATTTTATGAGCCAGTTAAGAAACAAGAGTATAGTCCTACCTACCGTGACGGCTAGGTATAGCCATGCGCATCTCCCATATCTGCAGAGTATCATGGCAGGCTAAACCACAGTCTCTTCCAAATGTGCTTGACGTACTTTATCAACAACGCCCAGGAATCGCTAGGGGGACACACCATTCCTCTGAAGTACCTCAAAGGAATACTTGCCCGCGAATGTACTGTACTTCTGTTAAAATCCTCGCCCTTAATAATGAATACAGAGATGCAAACACAATTACTTTCGCGAGTCCACGAAGAAGTGGAACGTCGATTAAGTGTAAGGGGCTGGGGAGATACGTCTCACGGAAAAAGGAAGAAGTAGGGGAAAAAGGGATGATGAGGGTGAAGAACAAAGGGTAGGGGAAAGGAGAGGGGGGAGGAATGGAGGCAAAGAAGATGGCAGAAAATACGGCGAAGGGGTGAAGAAACCGGAGCGGACGAAATAAAACACTACGCGGGGTGAAAATAGGAGGAGAATAAAAATAAATGAATATGTATTCCCTTACACATACATATAAGTTTATGTATGTATTTAGAGATGGGTGTTAATGCAAAAACACATGAACGTGAATATATAAACTGATTATAAGTCAATGAAAACAGACGTAGCGCTCAAGGTAACTTCATTGTAGTTTGCTACATAGCCACTGAAAATTTAAGAGAGTCCAGCGGCTACATTTTATTGTGTCGGTGTGTGAAGAACCCATCTTCTTATTATACTATATACTTGTATACATATATATATTCCAGGGGTAGAGCCTTGGACTAATGAAAGGAGGGACCCGGTTCGACCCCCGTGCAAGCCTGTACACCCTCAGCTCCACTCAACCTGCGTGATTTTTGCGGTACCAAATCTTCTTGGTAAACCATTACCGGTACAGGGAAACGAACTGGCCCCCCTACTCTGATGTATGAATTTCACACACCATATAGGGCTTGAACTGGGTGAACTCTACCATCACCTACCAAACCGACCTTCGGGTTCATCGCTGTGTTTATGGTTTTTCATGGAAATATATATTTATATACTTATATATATTTATATATACATATACATATATATAAATATATATACACATATACTACCTTGATCAAAAAGTTCCCGGAATAACCACCGTGTGGCGCTCCCATCGTTCCGATTTGAGTTCTGTTTTTTTTGTTAAATTGGTACATCTGTTGTTGATATTCCCTTTAAATCTTAGTGTCATAACTTGACATTTGCAAAAGTTACGGTCGGTTTTCGGTATGTCCATCAGTGCTTCCTGCGATTTTTCCATTACTTCCTCTCGGCTGCTAAAACGCGTTCCCCGTAATGGTTTTTTAACTCGATTGAACAGAAAGAAGTCACAGGGAGCCAAATCAGGTGAATTCGGTGGCTGTTGGATGGTATTTGTTGCATTTTTCGTCAAAAAATTACGAATAATGATAGCACTGTGCGACGGTGCGTTATCATGGTGCAAAATCCACGAGTTTTCTGCCCACATTTCTGGTCTCTTTCGGCGAATTGCTTCACGCAAACGTCTCATAACGCCCAAATAATACTCTTTGTTTACTGTCTGGCCTTCTGGCAAAAATTCATGATGCACTACACCGTTGTAATCCATGAAAACCGTCAGCATTGCCTTCTTTTTTGACTGAAAACGACGTGGTTTTTTTGGTCTCGGCTCATTTGGTGAACGCCATTCACTTGCCTGATGTCTGGATTGCGTGTCGTACTCATAAACCCACGTCTCGTCTCCAGTAATGATCCTTTTGATGAATGTGGGATCGGATTCAGCCTCGCAAATCATGTCTTTTGCGACGTCAACACGGTCTCTTTTTTGCATGAAATTGAGGTCTTTCGGCACCAACTTTGCTGCTACACGACGGAAACCCAAATCATTAACCACAATGTCTTGGGCGGATCCATAGGCAATGTTCAAGTCCTCCGCTATTTCTCTGATGGTTAATTTGCGGTTATTGACCAACATTTCTTTTACTTTATCAATTTTTTCACCGACTTTCGATGTCGATGGTCTGCCACTGCGTTCATCATCTTCGATTGACTCACGACCACTTCTGAACCGCTCGTGCCACTGGTAAACGACCGTTTTTTTTAGAGAATCGTTGCCGAAACACTTTTCCAACATTTCCAACGTCCGTGCGCCACTAAATCCGTTTTTTACGCAAAATTTAATACAAGTTCGTTGTTGCAAATTTAAATCCATTTCTGCAATTGTAAAAAATCGCCAACACACACAGAGATAGATGTACTCTTGGCTACGTAACTTTTGCAAATGTCAAGTTATGACACTAAGATTTAAAGGGAATATCAACAACAGATGTACCAATTTAACAAAAAAACAGAACTCAAATCGGAACGATGGGAGCGCCACACGGTGGTTATTCCGGGAACTTTTTGTTCAAGGTAGTATATACACATATATATATATACATATATATATATATACATACATATATATATATATATATATATATATATATATATATATATATATATATATATATATATATATATATAGTCTCTCTTGAAGAAAGCCTCTGAGAGGGCCGAAAGCTCGAACAATTTACCGTGTGAGTGTTCTTTTAAATGTGTCTATTCTTTTCTATTTGTGTTATATTGTGTCAGCCCATTATATATATATATATATATATATATATATATATATATATATATATATATATAATATATATGTATACATATATATATATACATATATATATACATATATATATATACATATATATATACATATATATATATATACACACATATATATATATATACATATACACACATATATACATACTATATATACTATCTATTAAATGGAATAGAGTCGCATCCTGGCCCCGAAACGTCCAGCATCCGTGAGTGTCACCACATCCTTTCTTCTCTCTATTTAAATGACTATTTTTAAATAAACTAATTAAAGTGGCCGAAAGGGCGAAGTGCTTATTATGCATTTGTGTGTATGAGTGTACATAAAAATGTATTCACAATCACACCCATAAATATTTCGTGAAGGCATAATAGTACCAACATATTATTGTGTGTCCACACTCTCATAATAAATAAGGAGGAAAAAACTGGAGAGGGAGTGAGTGAGACGGAGAAGTGGGAGTAATTGCTACGGTAATTTGTCACGTCGACACCCAATGCTGCCGAAGCGGTATCAAGTCGAATCTAATAAAAGAGGAAGAAGCCGGCAGAGGAGAGAGATAAATGAGAGAAGGGATGGGATTCGGAGGAGTGGGCGGCGGGAAGGAGACGCTGTGCCCCCTCGCAATAAAGCGAGGGTGGGGGCGGTGTAGGGGAGAAGTATGAGGAGATAATTGCGACGGGGAAAAAAACGCCCCAAGCACGGATCTCAAAGAGAAACCGAAGACAACGGCGAACTGCTGGTTCCAATGAAGTAAAGGTGAAGCGCTCCCAATGGAAAAGGGAGAGGCTGTTGGGGGGTGAGACCTTTATTCGGAGGAGCCCACATCAAACTGAGCTGCGCCTTGCACATGAGACACTTTGCAGTCTTGAGCCGCGGAGCGGCTCTATATGCCCGAGTTCGAACAATGGACTCCTTCGCTGAATGGGTATCCGCGGGAAGGAAGCCTCGTGAATTACTAGAAAGGAAGAGGCTAAGATATGAGTTGGCTCTAAATATTCTTCTGATTGAGGTAGGAGTTCGTGAAAGTAGGTACTTCTACTGTGGCGGGTGAGCCAATGAATGGCCCGCCCTGAAATCAGAAGGGTGCATCTGCGTTCATTTATCAAGCCTGAGAGCCTCGGACAATGCACAACAGAACGGAATTTGAATCCGGGGATCGCTAGGGAAGTACTCGTGGACTAATTCAAGTACGCTCATTGAAACCACCATAGGCATTTCGATGAACCTATTGACCACTTCCAAAATGTAAAATTAATGCCAAAGAGGAGCTTTTGTGCATAATAACAAGAGCACTATCAAGGAATATTAACTCCTATGACACGGAATCCCATTCCTATACAAATATATATTTATGATCTTTGGTAATATAAAATTGGCCTAACTGTGGACGCTGAAGGCATCATCAGGAAGAGTTGACCCTCAGGAAGAGAAGAATATTTAGCAAATATACTGGTGCTTCATAAACGGAAGACTGAAATTAGCAAGGGAGGTGAACTCGTTGAAGGAGAGGTTGTTGAATGTAAATCAAATAAATGAAAGGGCACCCAAGTGATGCGTCCACATGTTCACCTCTCGGTCGCCTTGATGAAGTATTAAAAATGCAAAAATTTGCCTGCGTGCCATATATTTCGCATCTTTTTTTCTACGTATTCCTGCAATGTCTTCTGTCTTCAAACCGGCATTTTTTAACCCCGAACGACAGCTTCCATCAAGTGCATAAGTCGCAGAACAAAACTTAGATGGCATAAAGGTTGCTAAAAATTGTAGGGCATGGAAATATTGTAAATATATATTTTTTTACCCATGAACCACACATATACACCTGGAAATTAAAGAATAGATATCTACGTACCTGACGATTGAACTAGTATATGTTTGTACATATTTTGAGGTATCAGCTGAGTTCCTTTCGTACGGCTAAAAACCTCAGTTAACGAGTGTAGAAACATCGGGTCACAGCCACGTGGATATTCAACAGACAACCTCCAGATAGAGCTGTTAACTTTTCGAACATTAAGAAGAACTATTGAATTCCACAAAGTATCGGCCTAAACTATCATTCAAATTAAAGGGACTTATATTTTGTTCACTGAAAGAAAATACTTCAGACTTACGACCATAGAAGCGCAGCAATATCATAACCCAGGTCCACTGATAGCCCCTTTTAGCGCCCAAAGTTGAACGGTCAACGGGTTGGAATTATATCCGCCATCATAAGAGCATCGCCTTCCAAAGGAATTCACCTTTGGACCGAACGCTGTCTTTACCTGTGAATGAAAATGACATAGCAAATAAATTTTCATCAATAACAATATTTGAACAACGTATTGCACGGAGGGTTAGCGTTTTTTAAACCTAATCGACTTGGCTTCGGTTTTCCACATCGGATGGAGAAATTGCATGAGGGCAGAAGAAAAGTGGTGTAGTAGAACGATGCATGACTGTTGTCTCGCTATTGAAATTTCGGATCCACAATAAAACACTTGTTTAATCAACACTTGATGTGAAGAAAATATCATAAATAGAGAAGATAGAACCCAAAAAAAGAAACTATGCCTAAAAACTAATGCGAATATCGTACGTCGATGTCGTCTGCGCAAAAATGAGGATAAGGGGTTGCAAATATAAACTGTCAAATTAATATCTACAGTGAGCTATTCGGGGAGACGACCGACAGCTAAGGTCATTTGCGATTGACTATAAATGCCAAGTTCTTTAGCCCAACGGTAAATGCGAAGTTAAATGTTATGCTAATACACGTAATATGTTATGTAACACATTAAAATGGAATTAACACCATGATTTTATTTTAAGACATCAATGCTCGTATCCCATTAAAACGTCATTTACACCAACATATTCCGTTGAACGTCGAATCGATCGAGAGAGGAGCAAAAAATTTTAACAATATAAGAAAGAGAATCTCCAATGCAGTCTTAAGTCGGTTTGGCTAGCACCTGCTCATTACAAAATCAGCATTGTATTTGAAAATCAAATAGATTTTCCGTAAGAAGAAATAATCGCCGGAAAACAAGAAAAGAAATTAGCAATATGACGGGGATTTTCATGAATGCGAAAAAATGAGTGTGTCTTTTTCATACTGCCCTCCATATATATGATTCACATACATACATAAATGATACATGCATGACTTTAAAGCTAGATGCTAGAAGAATAAATTGGGGAATGTCGATGCCACAATGGATGACGCTGAAGAGAATTGATAACGGTAATGGAGAACACAAATACTCCAGCTCAACTTAAAATAAATATACTGATAGGAATTAACGCAAATTAACTGTACAAAAATACATTCGTTAGCAATAGGATATGAAGGGCATACAACATATTTCCATAGAAGAGAGAAGAACACCTTGAGGTATTACACATAAAACACTATTTGTGCTCAATACAAAAACGAAAACGTATCAAAAAATAGACTTAACCAGATGATAGCATCACTAATACTTTACTGTATCGATTCTGATGTTTGTACATGTACGAGAGCTTTTCGCAAGCAGCCGTGCGAACGAAATTAAGCTTACCCGAAATTATCCTGAACACGAAAAAGATAAGAAGAAAGAGGAATAACATAAGGAGTGCATTTTTCGAGACTTCAGATTTCACTTCAACGACTGGGCCCGAGCTCTTAGGTCCGCGAGAGCTTGGCCATACGTCGTAATGACATGATACAGGTGGGCCGCAAATAAAGCGAGAAGATAAACCAGAAATATATTGAAGGGCGATCTTAATTTACGAGCCCCGGCCAAACGCGAGCACCACCCTCGAGTGCGCCAGAATGGCTAAGCTCGGCCACATTATTCTCGGGCCTGGGTCGGAACGTGCCCGGTTGAAATCTTCCCCCTTTTACACCGTATGCGCTGTTGACTGAAAATAATCCCGGAATACATCCAGCCAGCCTACGTGAAAAGGAGATTTTTGATACAACATTTGGTAGGATTAGCGAAATTGGGATGAAGAGGAGGCGAGGAGGAAGAGGAGTACGTGAAAAAAAGCCGGCGGAGATGGGAGAAAGGCGTGATTAGGGGGGAGGGGTGGGTGCGAGACCCAACAGGAGCGGATATTTGAGGAGAGGGTTGGGTTGGATGGGGAGAGGAAAGTGGAGGCGGGTGGGTGGTTGGATGGGAGGGAGTTGGGGAGGGGGATGGGGCGAATATACAAGAGATTAAATAACCGAGGTCAGGGACAAGGGCAATCCCTCCGCGCTCACATTCACCCCCTCTCGATATACGCACACGCACAAACACACACACACCTCCCACCCAAGTTATTCCACGCGCGGCTCGATGGGAGGGCGCGGAGAGAGGGTGGGGAAAAAAGAAATGAAGGCTCACAATTCTGAGTCATTCATAAACAAGGTGTGGGAGGGGGAGCGAGGAGCGCTGGAGGGTGGAAGGCCGATGGAGTGGGCTCGGGAGGGATTAGATGGGCGGAGAGGAAGCGCGTGCGGGGAAAATGAACCGGTGCCAAAAGGGTAATAGGATTGCGTAGCCGGAGGCGAGAGGGCGGGCGGGGGAGGGTGAGGGCGGGAAAAGGAGTGGACGAGGTGAACATACCTAATTTCGTGGCATACTTTATTCCGTGATGCAGTGAGAGGCGGGTGGGTGGGGTGGGGGGGGGAAGGAATTCCATGTACCGCGCTCCGTGTCGGTCTTGTTGCCTGTCAAAAAGTTGGCTGGGGGAGGGTGAGGGGAGGAGGGATTGGACTGTCCATTGCCGGAAAGCGACGGTGTGGGATTAATAATGGAATGGGAAACAGATGATATGGCGTGAGATTCTAATTTATTTGCGCAAGCTTCCGTCTCACGACAAAACCCACAAGTCTTTCCCGCTCTGGTGATACTACATCTATGTGCAGACGGTCCTTCGCGGCCGTAAACAACGATGAAACGATTGCGAACTTGAACGACCGTAAGATATTGAAATATATCCGGAACGATTTAATTGATAGCTATATCCCCACCATAATGTTGGCATCTAACTGAAAAAGGTAAATGAAAATTCCTACTTGTAAACTGCAACTATCCTTCTCAAGAGTTTTCCCCCCAAAACAAATCAAGGCTTTGAATATTGTTTTAATTTTAGATTCTTGGGAATTATTTTAACAATTAATCATAGTTTTACGAGAAATGTGCATAAACATAATAGTTTGAGGCTTAATAGCTGGACTTCCTTCATGATGAGGGTAGAGAAAAAAAAGTTTTATTCTTGCTATTTGCCATTTTTAATTGATAATTAAAAGGCTTAATATATTACAGGACCATGGTTTCAACAATGCGCACTTGATGATGATGCACAGAAACTACAGCCTTGAAACCATGCTCGTTTTATATATTAAAACTTTTTATGTGGAATAGCAAAGTTTTGTTCTACTCTCGTCATGAAATTTACACGGCGATTCCCTCCACAACGTAAAGATAATTCATGCATATTTTTGACGATGAAAAAATCTGCAGTAATCAAGCCAGGGATTGTTTAAGCAGGTGAAGTTGGAGCTCACCTAATACTAAGTCCTATGACATTATACACAAGAATAGGGAAACAGTTCCTTTCCCTATGCCGCCCGCGGTTTCCCAGGCGGATTTGAGACCCGAAAAATCACAGCTTACGATCAGGTGAAGTTGATATACGAGGGTCATCCGGAAAGTAGTACCCGTTCGTGCCGCATGAAGTGCTGACGACGCGAGTAGCCGCTGGACGAGGTCAGATAGCTTCAGTGGCTTGTCTGCCTTCTCTGAGCCAAGTTGCGTGACGCTAGCATTGCCTGTGTTGTTTCTGTGATTGTTTACAATGTTTAAAAAAATTGAGAACGCCGCCAGTTGTGAAGTGAGGGCAGTGATTAAATTCCTCAATGCAAGAAACGTTCGCCCATGTGATATTCATCGCCAATTAAAGGAGGTGTATGGAGACAATGTAATGGACGAGTCGTCTGTTCGGCGGTGGTGTCGCAACTTCAACATGGGGAGGGGGAACACACACGACGATGAGCGTTCGGAGAGACCGTCTGTCATTACAGACCAACTGGTGAGCTCAGTTGACGAATTCGTGAGGAACGATCGGCGCGTCACAATTGATGACATCTGTGAGCATTTTCCCAATGTTTCTCGAACAATTGTTCATGAAATTGTTAAACACCATCTGCATTATGCAAAAATTTGTGCAAGATGGGTCCCTCGCGTATCTCAATGAGCTGGCGGCGAAGGACTATGCAGCAGGAATACAGAAACTTGTCACACGTTATGACAAATGCCTTAATTTGCTTGGAGATTATGTTGAGAAGTAGTTTAAAGTATCCTCTTTCAAATAAAATTTTTTATGTTTGTTAATATTTACTTTTGTGTCTTTATTTCACGAACGGGTACTACTTTCCGGATGACCCTCGTAGTTTACGATCAGATCAAATAAAATCACAGGCAACCAGGAAGGTTCACAGACTCACCGCGGATTGAAACCCATAGTCCCCGGGCAGTAACTGAACGCTATATCCAACTGGTCACCACGCCCCGTGCTTTACTTAAATATATCATTTAATGGGCAATGTTTTCATATAGCTACATACAAAGTGAAAATATAAGCAAGAGACGTTGACGAACAATTATGTCTATAGGATAAATCATCGAAAATAAACCATAGAGCTCAATAGTAATACATTTGAATTTATGTAACTCATAGCTACATAAAATACCTTCCTTCGACATATCTCTTTTCTCCTGTTAGTAAAAATAAGGCTATGCTTGTCGACACACGTGATATTGTTACAGTATTTTTCGGAAAATTCAATGCATTTCAGTAAATCATCATTCATTCCTTCCATGCCAATTTTGAAATTGGTGTATATTAGCTTCTTCATTAATGAAATTTCACGTCTCACACCTCTTATACCCCTTGGTAATACACATAGCTCAGATTTCGAGGTCATGGCATTGATAGAAATCAGTAATTAGGTCCATGCATGTACGTGGGGGTATCGTTTTTAAGTAATTATTGCTAAGAAATAACCAAGATATCTGGATAAAATTTATTCTGCATATTTACTGAATCTTACGGACATAATGTTGTAAATAGCAACTATTAATGTTGATTTGTTTTGCTTCATGAAACCGTACATTGAAGTAACTCGTTAAGTGGAGAAGATGGATGGTCGCAGATTGATTTAAGTTCCTTCATTCGTAAGGTTACAGTGTCCGGCAAATCCACGATGAAATGATAGCCGTTTAACGAAATGATAGCCCGATATCGCTGCGAGGTGGATAGGTAATTCAAAACTGGCCACATATCCCTCACAGACGATCCATGAAGTGGAAAACCATCACTCACAGACAATGGTGGCAGAGTGAAGAAAGTGGACTTTATTCTATTAGACCGAAGAGCAACCATCCAAATGATCATGAATGACACTGATCTTGGTTACACTGGTGCATGGAAAATTATTTACGAAGAAATAAAAGAATATAAAATTTGGGAAATAGATGCCAGACCTAGCAGACTCAAGGACTCCTTCTCACGGACAATATGGGACAGCAATTGTAGGGTAAGATTTAGCAAAATTCCACTTGCCACCCACAGCGTCTAGGGAATAATTAGTTTTACTCAAATGCATGCACTTTCACTAAAATCGTGTGTTTTGTTGTCAAATCCATTCCCGGATTGGAATACCATTTGATGAATATAGTGCTTGTTACAATATTGCCTACCAATCTTTGTTTAAGCTGTTTTCAAGCTCCTCCTTCGATCCCTAGTCTCTCTTTGTGGGGAAACGCCACACGCCGCCATTTCCCTTCTTACATCGCAATTTTGCATGACCTGTCTTGTTACAGTGGAGGCCTGTCGTATAAATGGTTGTGGTTCATTTTTATTCCCTTTTTCCTATAACAAATAACTAATTTACTACGTTAATTAACACTTGATTTTAATAAATAAAATTCTTACAGCATGCCTATTAAATTTCACGTTATTTGATTGTTTTTTACGGAATATATTTCTCTTTTCCCTTCATCTCTCATTTCCTCCTTTTTCCCTTACAATTCCCACCTGGTGCTTCCACCCCTACCACACACCTCTTTGGTGGATCGCGGGGTATTTACGTGGATAACGAAAAAATGCAAACGTCAAAGGTATCAGCACGCTAGGCTCCAAGACTTATGACTCCTTTTCAGAAGCAAACAAGGAGCGACCTGAAATCCCGACCAAGGCACGACCGGCAATCAAATCGGCGCGTCTTTGAAAATTTGCCTTATTCTCCCCATTTTGCCTAGACAGACTTTTTCTTAGTCCCAAAACTCGGGAAAACTATTTCGGGGTCGGAGATTTCAACAACAATTATGACATCATTCAAGAGGCGGAACAAAGATTTTCGACGCAATCTGCTGAGTTATACAATTACGGCCTTCGAAAGGTCAAACATCGCTGAGGAAAAGATGAAACTCTGGATGTGTCTATGAGGAGAAGTGTTAAGAATAACATATAAAAATTAAGTTTCCATCTCGATTTTATTTTAGTAATAATCAGAAGTTTAAGGTAACCCCTCGTGCGCACGTACCGCATCAAAGTTATCGTTGACATGAGCTCGACCAAATTGAATTATTAAAATTTAATACGTACCTCAAACGGAACATTTTACAGCACCTAGGGACCACACGCAATTCAAGGTGGATAACAAAAAATCATTCAATAAACTTAATATTTCAACTACCTTCAACGTGAAAAACAAGTGTTCTCTAACAAGGTCGGCAGGTACCCATCGGCATAATGCCAAATTGTAACGAACTATAACATTCATTGGGGATGTAACAGGGCAAGCGGTGAGGTGCACGAAAGGGCAGAGATAGCAGAAGGGGAATGCAACGTGAATTAAGGAGAGTAAAAGCAATTAAAACATGACAGAAATCAGAACTTTGCTCACATTGCCCATATCATCGATGACTTCGCTCACGGCACAGTATGACTTTTGATATTTCGAGAAAATTGATATTCATGCGAAACATTTTTTAGAAATTATATGACGCCGAGGCCAGAGGGAAAGATAAAAACTGAGCACCGAGCATGGAAAGCAATGATCCTGGAAGAGTAAAGAATGAAAGCCGATGTGAACCTTCAGCTCAAAAACGTACGATTACGCAGGTATAATCAATTTTATTTTTCCAGATTTACTAGCAGACACGCCAGAATACGCTTTCGGACACCTACTGAGTCACGAATAATCTGCTGTTTCGTGAAAGCGTAAAGTCCATAAAGAATACCTGCCCAGGCTTCAAAATAATATCACTCCGGCAGTAGCTTAATAAATTCTAGAATGATGAAAACTAAATATGTAACCGCATCATAATTATCCCAGTTTGATAAATATACTCGCCCCAGACCAAGTCCGCTAGGGTAAGGTCGTTTCCATTACCCTATGCCATTCCGAAAAGATCAGGTTCTCCGAATATGACATAGCTTAAGTTTAGCTGGGGATGAGGTGAGGGAATACTCGGATTTGAAAAAGGAACCCTGCTGCAAGTAACAAAACGCATTACATACTCGGCCATAAAAAATATAGCTCCTTAATTTTAAATATTTCTAAATAAAACATTAGACTACTTTATCACAAGGCAAAAATACGCATGATTTCTATTCCCTTCTCAGCCATAATTTAGAAGTGCAACCGTGAGAAGTATTAGCTCTTTAATCTTATTAAAAAGTTTGACATTACACGATTTAATGTTCAGGAATCTTTAAAATTGATAGCTAGAGTCCCCAGGAGAATTGAACTTGACAATATTTAATTTAATGAAGTCTAACGTACAAAAAATTGTTGATGATAAAATACGTACTTTTACTGATGATATAAAATAGATCGTATACCCAGATTGCCGAGAGAGAAAAAGTAGCGATAAATTATACATAATCGATTCCAGATCCAGGAGCATTTTTAGCCACTGCGCATTAGCATATCTAAGTGAACGAACTTCAATCCCACCTGCTCTTACGAATGAAAGAGTATTTAAAAATTAACCAATCAAACCTTGCACATCTCATGACTTTAGCTGGGTTGCCAGAGGATGAGGGTAAAAAATATGGCGTACTTGACTGACTGCAGGACATATCTATTAACAACTTATAAACGCCGCAGGCTCACCGACGCAACCCAATTATTCATGCAAACATGAGAGTGAAGAGCTAACCGGGCAGCCGGAACATTCCGCTCTAGAATTTTACGGGGCACTATTTGGTTGAGATATATTCGAGTGTCATGTTCACAGCATGAAATAGTAACAACGGTCGAGTGACTAATCAATCCCACTGTTCAGGTAGTTCGTAGATGACTAGTGAATTAAGAGCAGTTAATAATCCTCGACGCGTCGAAATGCTTCCAAATTTTCTATCAATTGCTGAAATGACGAGGATTACATTCCGCTTCTTTTAGAAAAGTTTAAATTTAATACCTGGCCTATACCATTTCTTTTCATGAAAATATGACATTCCTACATCTCTATGCACTAAAAATATGAACGTCAAACAATACACAAAACAAAAATCTACTTCACTATCTTTTTATAAAAATATTCTTGCTTGATGCTCTAATATTTTCGGTGAAAGGTAAAATTGCACAATTCTCATTACGGCAAAATGTTGGAAACTAAATAATTTCCAGATGTGTGAAACGTTATTTTCCACTGAAGGGATGTTGGTTCATTAAAATGAATGTTCTGGCTAAAACACGATTTAATTTTATTTTTCTTTTCTCCTTACTCCATATTGTTCTCTCATTTCTGCATTAAACCCACTTCATAGATTATTAAAACTACTGAATAAAAAAAACAATTCAACACCATCGATGTTTATCAATAGAATAATCAACTATGCCTGGTATTTACCAAAGATGCTTTCTCCTATTAATCATTTGCATCAATGAAGAATTTGCCCTCTAATGTTGAACACGACTTAAAAAAATATATTTTACCACAGAATAATAAGACGCGGAAAAATCGATTCCAACTTCTAAAGATAAACCAAAATTAATAATCCACATAATTCACAATCTATAATAATATTCTAGAAATGCACTGAGGTTGCTGAATACCGAAACATAGGAAGCGCAAAATTGATGCTAATACGTGAAAGCAAATACGAATATGTATGGAAATCATCTAGTAATTCATTAAAATGTTAGACTGCAGGAAAAGCTCCAGCTCGAAAAGCATTCCGGCACACTCAATCGCCTTCCCAAGGAAAATGCACACTCCTTTCGACGAATAAAGAATGCCAAATGGTTATCCCACCGACTACACCAAACTGTCACTGCAGGGAATGTACATGGAATAAAATGAAACATGCACCCTCGCGTTGCGTTGGCGGTTAAGAGACCTCTGACGAAGGAAAGCCATTCTCTGAATGCCCTGAGAGAGCAAGGGGCGGTCGGGGGTTGGGGGGGAGGGAGAAGGGAAACAAATGCGCATCAACAAGGCAGCCCCGAGAAATGAGGATGCCACGGGAGAGGAGAACGGGAGGCACACGAGGGAGAGGGGGGCAGAGAGAGAGAGTTGACGGGGGGAGGGAATTGGCGAAGGTAGAGAGGGGGGGAGGTCTATGAGCACGGAGTGAGGGGCTAGGATGGGGGAGGGGAACAAGTAGGGAGGGGGTGGGGCAGGGAGAAAACTGCAAGCGGTTCGGTGGCGGAAGGAAGAAGAGGGCCCATGGGAAATAACGGAAAGGGATAGAGAGGGGGGGAGGGGGAGAGGTTAAGGGGAATTATGGGTAGGAAGGGGAGTGGGTGGAGGAGTTCCGAATGGAAAGGGGAGGGAGGGAAGGGGGAAGGGAGAGAAGGGTGAAATGCAACGAAGGCGAGAGAGAAGAGAGGCAGGAGGGCGGGGGAAGGGGAGAGCCGATGTTGGAAGTACGTAATGCCTAGGCGCCAGACACTTGGGAGGTCGGGGGAGGGGGAGGCGCTCCGGATAGGGAAGGGATGGAGGAAGAAGTGATGAGGTCGGCGGTGTTGAAGGAGCGGGGCTAAGGGGGGTGGGGTCGGAAGAGACCTCGCGGGGTGCGCATAGGACGGAGGGCGGGAGGAGGAGAAGGGAGGGGATTACGCAGAGACAAACGTCGTGAAAGGGAGGGGGGTTGGGGCAATAAAAAAGGTGTGCGCGCCTCGGAGCTGGATGGAAAAGGAACGGGGTGGGGGGAAGGAGGTGGCGGTGTGGGGCGGGAGGAAGAGGATGGGGGCTGGCGGTTGGAGAGTGGAGGAGGGCGGGGCATTTCTTTGAAGAGCGGAGGGAAGGAGGAGGAGGGGGATGGAAGCGGGAAATGTCCTCGGCTGGAGGCAGTTAACCCCTTTCGATCCCACCGAACTTAAATGAATTTGCTCCATACAAATCACTGCCGAGTTCCATCACAGGATAAGACGTGGCAGGGGACGTGAAGGTTGGGTGGGGATGGGGTGAAGTTTAGGAAAGGAATAACAGATCAAAAAAAATCGCGCGCAGGAATAGAGCAATAGGTTTGAAAGTTAGGTGGGGGTTGCTTAATATTAAGGGAAACTCAGAAGAGAAAATGAAATTTGGAAAGAAAAGAGAGGCAATCTTGGCGAGAGATATACGATCATCTCTCATCGTGGCAAACGCACAAGTTACAATAATGAAAACACCACGCAATATTATTTTTTCCTTTGCAATTACGTTAATTTCTTGTGCACGCTGCCTTCATTTCTTTTCGCGGTGCACCAATTTCCGTGACACCTGTGACCAGGTCCACAAATCTGAAAGTCCATTTATAACGTTTTGCATCTTGCTCGCTTAGCTACGGCCAAACTGAAACAACACTAACCGTTCGCCAAAACTTCCCGGGGAGTTAAATATTTTTATCCAAATTTTAAAAGATTGTACACTCCTAGAAGTGGAAAATAGACATACTATACGTCATTGCCAATCAAAATTTAAAGTCGGATATCTACTTGAACTGAATTTCACAGAGTTGATCAATCAGCGATCAATTTTTGAAGCCACCTTAACGAGATCCAGAACATGGCTGATCCAAGGATATTTCTATGTTAGCATTCAAACGATTAATATTCTTTCGTTATTTTATCATATGTGAAATGCAGTGTATTCCGTTCTTTGCTGTGTATTCAGTCAATGAGGCCCTGATTTGGAATAAGATTTCCTCTGAAATATGATTCGTTAAGTTCAACAACAATCACAATTCACGAGTTGATGAACTAAAACATTGCAAACATAAGGTTGTACCCTTCATTGAATTACATTTCGAGAGTTATAATAAAATCATAGTCCAAGATCTCTGTTTGAAATAAACCTTGGATAAATAAAAGAGCACTGTGCATAATGCCTAGAAATTTTAATGGTAACGAAGTTGTTACTAACTGGGATTGTGAAACATAGATAGTGTAGTGGTTTGAGCTTTGCCGTGACAAGCGTTCAGGGTGCGATTCCAGATCCCATTTGACTGCCATCAATCGACTTTGCAATTATTGGAGGATAAATATTTACGTACCAATGCTTCTTGGGAGAAACGCTACATGTTCCAGGGGCCAGAATTTGGTAAGTACATTAGTTTCCCTTTTATGTATCCTTCATATCATTCCACTCGCAAATACATGGGGGCTAAATCTGTTACATATCTCGTCCTGGTCGATTGGTTTTTGTTATTCCATGATTGTAACCTTTCACCGATTGAAAGACTAATGGGAGCGGGATTAACAGAGTCAATTTTAAATACATGTAGGGTCAATTAACAACCAATTCCTGCATGCAAATAATACCTAAGGTTTTGTATGACTTGAGTACAAACAAACATACAAAAAATTACACAATATAGCGTGAAATTTACACTATTACAATCCAATGACCTTCCGAGATAAACACAACGTTTTATAACTGCAAGACACATGAATCTCTTATGAGGATATAAGTTGATTGAGGTTTCATAAAATGTTATCCCATCTTATCAGTAGGAGGTGAATAACTAAAGAGATCTTATAGACATGGTGACTAGCATACAAAGCTACCAGAAGAACGGCGGGCTATTGATAATATTTCGTTTTCCACAAAGATAACAAAAAAGGATTATTCTCCTTAGAGAGAACCCTTCAGCTGTGACTGTTGAAGTTAGATAAAAAGAGCCAATTCATTTTGAGAGATATCCAAATATACTCATGTCTGTTAGAAAAATTAAAAACAGCGAATATCAAATCCCGATTGCTACTAAGCCGATGAAAGAAAAAAGAAAAAATTATAGCGTTGTTCAACTAAACGACCGAGTCGCCAGTTTATGAAAAGGAATATTTCACTGAAATTCCAATGAGTTCCAGACATATATAACAAATTTTACAGTTAAAACATCGGTTTAGGATTCGTAAGCATTCGCATTTCGGAGCAGAAAAATTCTATGACTGCTTCAAATTCATACACAACGAATCGCCATTATTTTCTGCTGCGGCAATTTAAATAATCCCATAGTAACGAAAATGCATAATGACCACCATTTATGTTGCCCACAACGATAAATACGGGCAAAATGCCCAACATTCTCGCTCAGGCGAATGAGTAAACCAAAAGAAGTTCTAAAAAAAAAAGGTTTCCATCGGAGAAAATTAGAGAAGAGAGATATTACAAGATAAAGCGAACAGATAAGGCCACATATAGCAAAAGGAATATGGCATCGGGAATTTATAGTCTACGGACCCATAGGCCTAGCCCGAAAACGAATCAATTCCCCGAGAAGGACGCGAATACTCGAAAAAGCTGTGGAACGAAAAGACGGCGGGGCCATTGAAGTCTTAAAGGGCCAAGTCTTCCACTCGTGAGATGGAGTGGGCTGCGGGGACGGGGTGGGAGAGGCCGTGTCTGAATGGGAGGGGGGGGAAGGATGGGAAAGGATGGATATGAGGCGGAGACGTAAGGAGGAAGGGTATGAGGACTGGCAATGCCGCCATTACCGAGTGAGCGGCACCCAGGTCTAGGACGAGGACGAACGGTTCCGCTCTTTCGATAAATAAAGAAAAGATCGCATAAAAACAAATGGGACATCCGACTCCTTGGCTTGCTCTCTCTTTCCACACGTCCACAACCCCCCTTGGCCGGGTGCCCCTTCCCTCCCTCGACGCAGAGCCGATACGCAGAGAGATCGACGGCGATTTCCAAGACGCGATAGATGGCGCGAGGGAATGGAAAACAACTTTATGGCAGCATAAGGAAAGAAAAGCCTTTCGGAGCGGACGGCTATCGTGATTCAGTGACCATGCGAGCTCTCCATAATGCGGGTTGTTTTTTTCACTCGAGTCTATGATCCACGGGGTTCCTCTTTTACATTCCCTCATCCATTCCATATTTCTAGCGCGAAAAATCCCATTAAGATATTCCATGTCACCGGAGAAATAAAACACTCCAGGCTTCAGCCCTTACTACGCGCCATGGTGTGTCGCCTACACCTACATCGGCACTTATTTGTCGTAACACTCTCTAAGTGGTGCGTACCACCGTAACATAAAGACGGAATGGAATCCAAGCATTACCTGAAAAATTTTGAGCCACTAAAATAATAAGGCATATTAAACTGCGGAGTTTAAGACAAGAAAAAATGAATGACAAAGCCTAAAAGAAATAGTCTAACGTCAAGAAGAACGCATTCGGGCAATTTAACAGTTAATTTCCAAATACTGACAACAAAGTACAAATATTAAGCTCAAAAATTTAGGATTTTAATATTCAATCCCAACGAGTAAAATCAACTGAAAAGACATCGATGCATGCATTCACTCCGTTGGTTACCACATTCGAATGATTACAAGTGAATTTTTATCATCAAAACCTAAAATGATAAATACATTTGAATGGTTAATCGCCAGAACATACCATCACCGACTGCTATGATCGTAGAGTAAGGTCTCAACAGCATCACAAGTGCTGAGATTCTTTGCCAAATTCACCGACGATATATGATCAATTCAGCTCCTCGAGTACCAACAAACACAACTGACGCTAATACTACGAAATTTTAATAAATAAAATAACATTGGTTTTCGCGTAGATGTATCCAATTAAATTTCTACCAGCAAAATTTGAATGAATAGTTTACGGGGCCTTTAAATTCAATTGATGTGATGCAAAGTCATCATGCTAAAGCTCAAGATGTATACACATGTATATATATATATATATATATATACATATATATATATATATATTTATATATATATATATATATATATATAAACCATAAACACAGTAATCAACCCGAAGGTCGGTTTGGTAGGTGATGGTAGAGTTCACCCACTACTAAGCCCAACGGTGTGTGAAATTCACACATCAGGGTAGGGGGGCCAGTTCCTTTCCCTGTGTATATATACATTCATATATATATATATATATATATATATATATATATATATATATACATATATATGCGCGTGTTTATACTTAATAGGTCCCCACATTCCTCAAATTAAATCTGTTTTGCAATAAAATAAGAACACATCAAATTTAACCATGACAGCCAACTCTTTCCGGAATTTATTGGGAAAGTCAACAATAAGGGGCGCCAACCATGGAAGGAAATGAGAGAAAAACGTGTTGACGGCAGGAGGGGAGCACATACAGGGTAGTAGAAGATAATTAAATGGAAGAGCCTCCTTAAATAATCAAATGCTGACTGAAAAAATATACTGGGGAAACCGAGGAGCAGATTTTGTTTTTTTTTGTACCTGTGAGAATGAACGGCTGAAAGGTGTGGGTAAAAAGGACCTTCGAAAGCACAGGTTTGGGACACGAAAGAAAAAAACGGAGAGGAGCGAAAGGGGATGTGAATTAAGGAGACATTCTATGCAGGTGGTTCTTAAAGGGGCCATGAGAAATGGGCCTCTCGCCTCCGAATCCCTTATTCTTCACTTAGCACTAATTCTACGGGTCCCTTTGAGATGGAAGGAGCCCAACAAAAAATAGATCAGGAGAAGGAAGTTACGAAACAAAGAGCATAAAGGAGAAGTGATAGAAAAAGTGGACTAACGGGAATGAAAATGGTGATATTGATATTTAATTACGTTCACGGACAGAACATTTGAAAGTGCCAAGAATCGACGGCACGGTCGTAAATGTTCACATCTCCTACGTTCGAAATAGAATCATCAATTTTCTTACGAATTGTGAGTCCATTTCGCTCGATTACAGCATTACGAAGCGGAACGTAACGGCAGACGCTTTGAAGACATATGTGCTGTTCCAATATTTTGACGCAAACGTGGATGATGATACGAAGGTAGTGCAAACAAATTATAATCTTGAATTAAGGGCAAAACAAGGAGACTAACACATAAATTCGACGAAATCGCTAACATTTGGAGGGTAAATCCCTTCGGCTACAGGAGCCTGAGGCCAATAAAAGTAAGATGACAATGAGGGGGGATCAACTGAGGATCATTTACTCCCATGTGAGATTCACAATAAGTTCAATGGTCAATAGAAACTAAACCAAATAAAGCTCGCTCCTGCGAAACCTCGTGGTAATCAATAACAATTCATTGATCGATAGAAAACTTAAAAATCACAAGCGTTAGGATCATCATCAGGAGGCCTGATGACGATGCTCAAGCATTGAAACCCAAGCCGGCCAGCAAAACGGTGACTCGCTCACTAAGTCTTTTTATTGGACCGGAAAAATACCCAGAGGGCGGGAGTCAAGCCAAATTTTTTGCGCTTATTACACTTAAATTGTTAAATTGTTAAAATGTGGATGAAAAAGCATTCAGAATTCTAAACAAAAAACGAAGAGTGCTTGGATATTGTAAGAGAAAAACAATACTGACGAAGAATTTGGCGCAGGAGATCGTCAAATTCATACAACCATCATACCGTTCCCGTTTCGGAGTACGCAAAGTGAAATAAACCTGATTTTAAACTATTTCATCATCTGACTCACATTTACGGATTTCCTACAAAAATTATATTTATAGGCTATTATAAAAATATGGGACTTACTGCATTGCTCTAACCAAAAACCTGTGGAATTCTAATGAATTAATGAAGTGAAAATACAAATTATTCATATAATGTACGCCCACCGTAATTCAGAGTACACAAAGAGCCATTTAGAACTTCAATTTCAAAAAGAAAATAGAGACAGTATGCATGGAGTAAATAATTTCATTAATGAAGCTCAGAAATTTATGGGAATCCTATAAGAATGAAATACGTTATGGTGAGAGACCGTCTGAATGAATCAATAAACCTCTATGGGTTGGATTACGGAAGAAAGCAAGATGAATTAGCCAAACCGCACATCTGTATCGCAAAATAATATCACCTACACCTGGCAATCACTTCTAGGAATGTTTTTTTTTTCTTAAATATAATTTCCAAAAAGAAAATGAAAAACTACAATTAATGAGAGAGAAATTGTTTCTATCTCATTATCTATCATTACAATCATGATGCCGGCCTCGGTGGCGGCGGGGTAACGTCCTCGCCTACCAACCCAAAGGGTCGCGGGTTCGATTCCCGCCTAGGTGGATTTCCCTCTATCTAGGGCTTGGTTGTATGTGATTGTCTTCAATATAATGTCTGTAATGTAGGGTTAGGTGGAAGAAGGGACTATTAGTCTCAACCTCGCCCAATTAAGTCAATAAATAAATAAAAAATCATACTATAGGCCTTCAGTCCATGAACGAGATCAAAAAGAAAAGCCATCCTCTTCGACGAGGTGTTTTTTCCTTTTTTTGTCATCCTATTCTGTACCACAAGCACTTCTGACGGACCTGTAATTCATCATGGGATGAAATTAGGAACCTAAATGAACAGTGAACACATCGAGCATACGAACCACCATGTCACAGCTGACGCAAAGAAAAAGGCGAATGAGGGAAAATTGTCCGGACGGGGAAGGAAATGACTGCCTGGGGAAGGCCAGGGAGCAGAGTGGTCGGACAGGGAAGTGAAACACCGAGACGGATGAAGAATGAAAAACGTCTGAGGTGGGCAAGTGAGTGGCTGAGTGGGAGATGTCCCTAAAAGTGGAAGAAGTGAAAGGTGAGGCAGAGACAGATGACGGTCGGGGTTTGGAGGAGTTGGCAGTCACGATGAGAGGGAGTTGGATATATACTGGGATGGAGCGGCGGATGATGATGTGGAGAAGGCGGAGGAGAGAGGGGTGGGAAAGGGTTGTCCACGGAACTGGACCGCGCGATGCTCGGGTCTAAACATCTAAGTAAGCAAGTGTCTACACGATCGCATACACGGCACCCAAACCGACGGTGGAACCATCGGCGGCGGAGAGCGTGGTGGGGAGAGAGGTTCGTAAAGCGAAATCGCATAAAATGACCATCATCGGATCGGCATGCATAACATTGTCAGCATTGCGCATCGATAGACACATATATACACTTGTATCGGTCACCGCAACCACACAAAGTCAGCGCTTGCTTAGCGCACTAATTGTATTTCACATCGAAAATAACCACCGTCTAACAGCATCTTTGACACTCCAAACATATGAGACGATTGCTACCCACAACCAAACTGCTACAAATTACACAATTCAGCTTGGGTGATGAGACTAGTTACTTAGAAGAGTGAGAAAATAAAATAACTTGGATAAGGTTTCCAATGATGTACTACCTTGATCAAAAATTTCCCGGAATTTATTCAGAAAATTAAAAATACAAGTTTATTCATCTAAATCTTTATTGTCCCCTTCAAAGTAATCCCCATCGACTGCAACACACTTATGCCAGCGCTTGATCCAATCCTCGAAATATTTTTTATATTCGGTTTTCGGTATGTCCATCAGTGCTTCCTGCGATTTTTCCATTACTTCCTCTCGGCTGCTAAAACGCGTTCCCCGTAATGGTTTTTTAACTCGATTGAACAGAAAGAAGTCACAGGGAGCCAAATCAGGTGAATTCGGTGGCTGTTGGATGGTATTTGTTGCATTTTTCGTCAAAAAATTACGAATAATGATAGCACTGTGCGACGGTGCGTTATCATGGTGCAAAATCCACGAGTTTTCTGCCCACATTTCTGGTCTCTTTCGGCGAATTGCTTCACGCAAACGTCTCATAACGCCCAAATAATACTCTTTGTTTACTGTCTGGCCTTCTGGCAAAAATTCATGATGCACTACACCGTTGTAATCCATGAAAACCGTCAGCATTGCCTTCTTTTTTGACTGAAAACGACGTGGTTTTTTTGGTCTCGGCTCATTTGGTGAACGCCATTCACTTGCCTGATGTCTGGATTGCGTGTCGTACTCATAAACCCACGTCTCGTCTCCAGTAATGATCCTTTTGATGAATGTGGGATCGGATTCAGCCTCGCAAATCATCTCTTTTTTGCATGAAATTGAGGTCTTTTGGCAGCAACTTTGCTGCTACACGACGGAAACCCAAATCATTAACCACAATGTCTTGGGCGGATCCATAGGCAATGTTCAAGTCCTCCGCTATTTCTCTGATGGTTAATTTGCGGTTATTGACCAACATTTCTTTTACTTTATCAATTTTTTCACCGACTTTCGATGTCGATGGTCTGCCACTGCGTTCATCATCTTCGATTGACTCACGACCACTTCTGAACCGCTCGTGCCACTGGTAAACGACCGTTTTTTTAGAGAATCGTTGCCGAAACACTTTTCCAACATTTCCAACGTCCGTGCGCCACTAAATCCGTTTTTTACGCAAAATTTAATACAAGTTCGTTGTTGCAAATTTAAATCCATTTCTGAAATTGTAAAAAATCGCCAACACACACAGAGATAGATGTACTCTTGGCTACGTAACTTTTGCAAATGTCAAGTTATGACACTAAGATTTAAAGGGAATATCAACAACAGATGTACCAATTTAACAAAAAAAACAGAACTCAAATCGGAACGATGGGAGCGCCACACGGTGGTTATTCCGGGAACTTTTTGATCAAGGTAGTATATTTAATTTTAAAAATCTATCTCCTGAATCATAATTATTAGAATAGAAAAGTTCATATTAATAAGTAAATGGTATTAAATCAAGTATCAGGTTAAATCAAATAAAGGTACCATTTTCTAAAAGCATCACCTTCAATATTTGGACGAACGAGCTGTGCTGTGAACTTAAGTTGAATGTTTTGCTTGCGTAACTTAATTGTTAATAAAATGCGCTATTTCCGATACGATTCCAAATGCTTACGATGAAAAATTAAACGCTGGGCATAATTTATTTTTGCTCGTTATTATCAATCACAGCGATTCGGAATTCAACAATCACAACCCCAAATTAGTCTATTCCGAACAAAATAGACGCTTGATGAAACACCAGAAAGCAAAATATGCCTTCATAAAGATGGAAGTTGTACTAACGAGGCTTTCAAAGGCTTGACGGCCTTATAAGGTGAAACATTTTCATTGATAAAGCTCTAAAAATGTTCGCAGAAATTAAAAGCGTATTTGGACACCTTGTTTAAATAAGAATCGACTGAATTATGCCAAAGTATTGACCTTCCTCTCCTGAGCTACCCTGATTTTTACATACTGACATCGATATGACTATTCACCTCCTATAGACCGTGATAGCAACCAAAATATTAACCACGAAAGCTGACGACGCGTTGGTTAGTATCAGTAAATCACTCTCAACACACCCAAATCGATGTTGCACACCCTCAAAATCAGCCATGATCAGCTCATACGCCAAGTTGAATTAGCAGTGCGCGTCGATACCTCAGGACTTCAAACGCTTAAACCCCTCATCTGTCTCCATTAGCTACCTTCGCATCGGTCAGGAAGCCTCAGGCAAGACGTGTTTTGGAGGAGACGGGAGGGCGAGGCGGGGAATGGAATGGAGAGAGCTCGCGGGGGATGGAGTCGAGACGAGAGAACAGTGGAACCCCGGCGGGTGGGGGGGGGGGATAAGAGGAAAAGAGTCGGAGGGAGGGAGGGGACGCGTGTAAATGGACAGGTAACACGCGACGACGCGGGCTCTGGAGGTTTCCAAACCTCGGGGGCAAGTCTTTTGAGATGAGACGGCGTCTTGTGTGGATAAAAAGGGATAGGTCGTGGAGTGAGAGAGGATGAGGGTAGGAGAGAGTGTTTGTGTGTACTGCGCCGAGTTGAGGGGGGGGAGGGAGTGGGGAGGAAAGGCGTTCAGTCATGAGAACTCGAACTCAAAATGAGACGTGGGAAAAGTGGCCAGACGGGGAGGAAGGGGTCAACGAATAGACAAAACAAGGAGGAGAGGGAGGGGAGGAAGAACGTAGAAGTATGTGCAATCAGTAATCGTGTTGGACTCGAGTCCGGCCGGACATTCGAAAAAGTGCGGCGGAAAAGATGGGAGGCGGACAGAGGGGAGAGAAGAGGACGTTAATCAATCCACGGGTGGTGCCGAATTCTGCTGTGGATGTCGGGGAAAAGAGAAGTGTCACTGAGAAAGAGACCGTTTGAAAGATAAAGTAGAAAGATAACCAGCTCCAAGCGAGAGCTGAGTGGATGTTACGGAAGAGGGTACGTGAAGAAGACACTGGCATCCATCACGGAAGCGAGCCAATTGCCCCTCGGAGATTAAAAATGAGTACATTTCAAAACCACTCCTTCCCAACAGAAATTACGAAAATGAGTGTTCGCCTCAGCAAAGTTTCCTAAAATCGAATGTCCCAGGGGGATCGAGATGGTGCGGTGGCTATCGTACTGGCTTCCCACCCAGAGGACCCGGGTTCAAATCCCGGCGGTATTGAATATTTTTCAGAGGTATGTCGATCCCTACTTGAGGTGCTTTGTGGAGGGCACTTTGAGTGAGTACGCCGTGTGTCGGATGGGACCTTAAGCTGCGGACCCCTTGGCGCCTTTCGTAAAGAGTAGGCTAATGCCGACGCCGGGTTTCTCTCCACCCTTCATCCTTTCCTGTCCATCCCCTATGGCGCAAATGACCTCAGCTGTCGGTCGCCTCCCCTAAATACTACTACTACCCGAATGTCCCAGCCAAAAGGAATTAGTGATAAGATACCTTTGTTTAAAGATAAATAGGAATATCGTAATAAGCTGAGAAAAATAAAATTTCTGCTCTTAGATATAAATAAATTTACCTCCGCATCTTTCAAATCATATTTGTAATGATAACCATGCACCGCGGCAGGATTTAAGAGATGTAGAAACAATTACTAACCCATTCTGACTTACCGGAATCACTCTCTCAATTGCATACAATAAATATTACAGATTCGAGTTGGTGGCGGACCAACTCCTAGTAATTTTAGTGAGCAGATGGAAATGAGCCATCATATTATTCCGAGATACATCCCCAACACATCTGACAACCTCCTCATCCACAACTATAAAACTTCGATGAGATTCCAAACACGCAACGTGGCCGTAATAATGACTTCATCCCGAGCCACGCACGAAATTACTCGACATGACTCAATCCACGGGATCCGAGGACAAGATGAAAATGCTCTTGAATCCCATCACATAATGACTAGAAGGAAAACTCTCCTGAAGCTTGAGTCACGACGAGTCGCGCGGATGATACTGAAGGCAGCACTCTCGGCTGAAAGTATTCGCACGGAAGGAGCAAGTTCGAGACAATGGAAGTGCGCACACAGGAGGAAGAGCCGAAGCACGAGTGAAGAAATACACATGCCTACGCAGAAGCATATGCTCGTTTGCGGACGTATGTGTGCACGTCTATGTACGAATGCGAATGTACATACTGAGATGGCCATTCTAGGAAGAGGACTAAGCCTGCCCGCAGCGAGGGAGCAGCAGTGGGAAGCGGTGGAGGGTTTGGTGGGAAAGGAAATGTTTAGTGTGAGCCGAGAGTATTTGTGGTCGGGCGGGTAAGGGGGTGGGGTCGTGTGGTGCGCTTTGGATGTTACGGCCCGGGGAGACTGGACCGGCCATTAGAGGAATGTGCTCCCCTCCGCAGGGGTTAGGGGGATGGGGAAGGGGAGCGAGCCAGACCGAGTCCGGGAAGGGTGAAAACATGCAAGCGAGGAGTATCCGTAGAGAAGAGGTTGGAAGTTAAGGGTTGGTAGGAGGGGGGGAGGCAAGGTTATAGAGAGAGTGGGGTTGAGACGGAGAAGAGTTGGTTGGACGACGGCCCGAGGGGAGGGGGGAACTGAAAGGGTTGCTTTGATGGAAGGTCAGTGCGGCGAGGGAGAAGTTATTCTTTTCGCCTCAGACGTCGTGACGCAAGAATGGGGAAAGAGTCTCCGCCGCCGTCCGACGGGGGGAGGGAGGGAGGCGGGGAAGCCCGTGGTGCAAGGAAGGGACCGCTGGTGCTCACCCCTACCCCGGTTTCGAGAGGACTGACGCGAGTCTGGAAAGGGGCAAGTTCGCGTGACGCGGAATGAGGGTGGAAGGAGCGGCACTCGTTTCACGAACGCTGTACACTCTACGTGAAAAGCCCCGAGCACCGACGATCGTACTCTCCTAATCGGCGAGGGCTATCTGATGCCTCGAGTCGTAATTAATGCCTGAAGGGCGCCTCCCTCGAGGTCGACGTTGGTGTCCTCCGCTCGGATTGCAGCGGGATTTTCAAATCGACTATAGATTTGTATTTATTTTATTTTCCTTTAAATTTCAAAACTGATAAACAACTTAAAAAATTTGGAAAAAAATCAACTCTAATGCGAACCAGTGTTTAAAGAGAGAGAGAGGGGGGGGGGGCATGATGACCTTGTGGGAATTCTCAAACATACTAATTGCGGTTACATAAACTTTTACTTTATTTACACTTCCCCTTCGCCTCCAGGCCGATTCGAATCATAAATTTCTTCGTTCTTCGGACCCATGATACAGTAAAAAGCTATGCCGGTAAGATGGCATGTGTACACATGGATACGAGATGGTATGACGCACGCACTTTTAAGTTTCAAACTGAATACTCAATTGCTATATGGACTGGATGGATCAAAATTAGATAATTTCTCAATCACAAAAGTTGAAACGATTCGAAACCAAAATTAACTTCTACTCTCACTCTACTTCTTCTCTAAAACATTACTTCATCAACCATTCCTGCGAATGATGAAATTAGCAGTAGAAGACGGTAAATGAAAAAAACTAAAATGATACAAGTCATATGACTTAAGGACCGGATAAAAAAGCCGATATTATTTCCGCTTTAAGTACATACTCGTATACGAACCGGTAGGATTTCTTCTACGATTGACTTGAAGATGAGATTCTCATCGGGCCAATCGCTGAGGAGAAAAAGATCCTCGTCGCTGAGGTTGAAGTTTTTCAAAGAGCGAATAATTAACATACATTAAGGCAACACTATGAATTTATAGACCTTACGTTACCGTAAAATAACACAGGTCTTGCCACACTCCGTGAGCATTACAAAAGTTCATCGAAAGGGAGTCGTGACACAACGGTCCCTTATCTCGACGGTCGAAATTCTCCTGATGGCATTGCATTCCACGTCAGACAAAATGGTTGCAATCACTCAAATTCAAAAGCTTCCCCTCCTCCTCCTCCAAATTCCACGGTATTCATCGGATGAATAGCTAGGATATGCCTACTTTGTCCAAATCTATCGATGTTTCATTAAGGAAAGTGAAGATAAAAATCACAAGACTGAGCGAAATTATTTTCGTTGCGAAAGTTTGGGGACTACCTCGTGGGGAGGTCAGATGCTTCACGGGTGATGTCATTTGGGAAATGACGGCATTAATCGGCTGAAAAAATGTGTTGGTGTAGGTAGCCGTGAGAATACACAGAATAGGGTAGGTTCACGAAAACACAAGAGAAGAAGACTGAACTGCTAGAGACAACTAGGATTTCGTTATTGATACGTTTATCTTAAATCCCAACGCAAGCCATCTTATTTTAAGTTCTCGAAAATAATTCACACCACAAGGACTGATCTGTTGCGTCGATTGGCTGACTAAATAATTCAACCGGCGATGGTTTGAAAACCATCTCACGAATGAGCACTGCCCCATGATGCTTACGACGCTGTTGTTATATATACGTTTATTTTCTGCACCGTAATAACTTCAGGCATAAAAAAGGTTAATCGTAACTTTGCCGGCACGTTAATTTGATAAAACGGTGGGACAAAAGCTATTCAAATTAAGAACAAAACGAAGAACAATTAGAATAACCAAAGAGAAACTTGTTCGAAGAAAGACCGCAAACGATTTTAACGTATGACAGAATGCTATCGCTATTAGGAACATTGAAATGAGTAACATATAATCGTAAATCCAACGTCTAGCGCGAAGAGGTATTGGCAACATCCAAAAAGAGAAAAACCGACAGACCTTTCGTAATCAATATTTTTCCTCAACTCTTTATCCAATTTCCGATAGATTCGATGACGGGTTCCACTAAGTTCATAAAATGCATCACTACCTAAAACTACCAAGGCTTATCAAACATTGAGCTCAACATACACAACAATTCATCTCATAACATGGGCTTTTAGGGCGAAATTAGCGTCGTGCTTCCAGCAAAGCTACATTCCGAAATCCTTTTTCGCCCATTGCATGAATTTTGCCACAATCGACGTCGACGGACGCGTGAAAACATTTATCGAAGATACGTAGGCAAGAGGACAGCCAATCCCCTTCTCCAAACTTTTTCCTTTCCACCGAGTCCAGAGCGTAGAATGAGACGAAAGAGAGAGAGACAGGGAGGAAAAAGATGAACGTCAGCTCAACACACGAAAAACGAGATTAGAGACGTCACATTAACCGTAAATATTCCAGGACGACAACAGCCGAGCGACGGTGAAAAATCTTACTGCCACCGTGAAATCGTAACCAACCGTGAAAAAAAGCGAAACCGACACCTGGACGCACTCCGTAAGAGGGAAATAAATGAAAGAGAGGGATCAGAGCGAGATGGCAAAGCGGTGGGGGACGAACCGGCCGATGTTATAAAACGAGTGGACGGGGATAAAAGGGGATGGCGCGGGGAGATTGGGACATCGAAATAGGTGCGCCGCGAGGGGAGATGGAGGGAAAAGGGAGGAAGGGCAAAAGGAGGGGGAGAGCGAAGGAGCGAGAGTACTGGCGATGGATCCCTCGTTTCCAACTTAAAATAATAAAAAAATAAAATAATAAAAATACGTTCAAACGTATCTCAAGCAAAATTAGGCGAAAATCCTGCAGCTGACTTATAACTCGACTTCTGTCGTCATTTTGCAATTTCGCAGGCATCACTATCGCCAACGGTCACATCTGGCCTTTTATTTTCAATTTTTTAAATGAAAACGAAAAGCTTTCATTTCTCGGGGGCAAATTAAAATTTCTGAGCTAAAATAAATCCTTTCGAAGGGTCGTAACTTTGAACTAATATACAAATTTCAATATTACAGAGTACCTTCCATGTTTGGATTTAATGATCCCCGAAGGCTGTGATCACATTCCACCATTTTTATACTTAAACAGCAAACATAGGAGGAAAAAATATTTCATCGACCTGATTTTATTTATAAAATTTGAGAAAGACCAGGCTGATAATGTCAGCTTCGAAAGTAACTGTATGTTAAGACTGTAAATCCAACATTTAATGCTACAGCTTAACTGAACATTAACCTGTAGATTCACCCATCCTTCTTGTATTAATGACGCCAAACATCACATCAGCTAAAAAAGGCTGAACCAAAGCAATTAACGAATTAATGTATTACACTCCACCTATTTTGCAATAACCAACGACCGTGAGGAACATAATTTTAAGTTATAAATACAAAAATATTTACCAGACTACCACCGGCAGATTCAGTCTACATCAGAACCTTTCAGTCTTACAATATAATCACGGTTCGGCAAAGACCAGACGGATGAGATATTTTTCCAGGAAGATACTCTCGCTGGGCACAGCTACAAGACATTTAAAATAACGACCGTTATTCCATTATGAATTTCAAGATTCCACGAACTCAGTCCTGAGACAAACAAACCAGGGTTTTTCATTAAAGAAATGATGAGAAAGTAGCTAACATTTCTTTGTCAAAACATGAGCCGTTAGGTGAAATAACTTCCTTAAAAAAATACATTTGTCATCGATGACTTTAGTCTAACTTAAAGCTTTCAATGCTGTCCTCTGTATTCCAGAGGTACCCAAATACTAAAGAAAGCAGTTCCAGGAGGAAGATTCCCACGGAAATTACGTAAGTAAAGATTGCGTATACCCTCATGGGTCACGGAAGTACAACATAGAGGCATGCTCGAGAAGGTTGAAAAAGGAGCTCGGCATGAGAAAGGGAGGAATGGAGAGATTCTACGCGCCTACAGTAAGCTGCGGGATAAGACACTCGACAATGAGACAAAGAACCCCCGGCAAAGGGAAGAAGAGGGAGCCGACGGGAAACGTGGGGATCAATGAGGAACAGGCTTCGCAGGAGATGCAACCCGGGCTGCATTCCCAAGCACGCCCGGCAATCCATCAAGGAGATAGTCCACGCGGTAATGGGGCGATGAAGACCAGGCGCTTGCGATGGATGCCGTGGAGGAGGAAGAAGGGCGGGAGGGTCAGTCGGACCGCTTTCAACAGGGCTGCGCGGAGAGCAGAAATGAGAGGAGGGAAAGGAGGAGGATGGTGTAATGACCCACTGCGTCCATCTTCCCCCACCCCACGTACCTCTTCCCCCTTTTCCGCCTCATTCATTCCCTCTCCATTCTCAACAGCCCCCGCCTACTAAATGCCCCCCCCCCATCCCACGTATGCGTTTCTTTTCTTTGAAGACGGTTACATATCACGACCTTTCCGCACCGAGCAAAGCGAGAAACCCATTCAAATGATGCGGTCTATCCCGTGGATACATAGCCTCATCCCATATCCTCCTGCTCACAGAATCCCTCCCCGAGTTTCTTCCAGCGTCGGAAAATGGCCGGCTTCTAGGCAAGGGACAGGAGGAAGAACAAGGAAGACGAAGGAATGGGGCAGGACGGGATGACTCTCATTCCCCTACGGGAAGGGAAGCGTGGACGCATCAGTACTGCCGGAACTGGGAATTTTGCCGGAACTCACTTGTAGAGGAGACAACAATGGATGCCCAGCAACAGGCTCACAGCCAGGAGGGAGGTTTGCAACAGCCTCGGGGACACCCGCAGGTTTGCATGTCTTACGTGACAGATACTTCCAGCCATCCAGTCTATGAAATTGAAACCTCAACGTTACATTTGCGAAACAAACAGCATAAAAGGTGCAGAGCAGAATCAACATATGACAGTTGATTGTAATTTTATTTACAACTTCATAAGTACCATTTTTTAAATGAATTTTGTTTTATACACATGTACGTTCTTCTTATGCATAATAAGGGTGCATCACTGGATCGTTGCTACCGGTCCATTTGCCTAATTGTAACAAAATGTAAATGATAATAATAATAATCGGGAGTTTTGACAAAATAAAGTGCAGTATGTTTCAATGGCAATAATTTTCTTGAAAATGTCGGAATTCGGTGACCTTGATATCTCCCTTCAATGCGACGTCCTCTCCTGTGCTGAGGCGTCACCGTTGTCTTCCCAGACAGTTTCTTTTCCAAGAAAAAATCATTTCTGTTTGAAACTGTGACCGTTGAAATAAAAAAATGTTATCCGTGCCTTTTGTATTCTCACCACCTTAACTTTTTTAATCGTACATGATTTCAATTTTCATATCGATTCCACATATTCGCGAACTATCAGTTACGTGCGCCGACGGTAAACTATATAGTATGATGGATTCGCAATAAGCATTTCGCTCTTACAAAACGTCAATGACATTTATGAAGGAGCACTCAATTCCATTTATATCCACAAAACTGAGTTGGCTTTGTTGGTATATCTAGTCACATACAAACGACTCTACACATTAATTGTAAATAATAGATTCTGATAAACAGCAAGTAACTATAAATGCTCACAGACGAAAGCAAATCACGTAGGTGCCAAAATTTTCCCATACAATATCGTCCTGAAGTAAATACGAGCATGAATAAAATCAAATTCGGCTGTCTGGTAACGAATGACACATTTACAAATACTCGTTGAGTCTGAGAAATTTCAATCTAGACCTCAACATCAGGTGGGCGGAAGTGTGTATTTTCATCTAAATGAGTTACACATATTACTTTTAAGGTGTTAAATATTCTCCTTGCACAGCGATATGATAGTCTGCGGCTTACTGTCGATAATAAGAAACATATCCTGAGACTCAGACTCTGATACAGATTATGCGTATTCTTCCATCACTTGTAACGATCTGATGAGGGAAGTACCAGTTACAACAGGCGAACTTAAAATTCACTCTAGAAACCTAGTCCGAACTCCATACATTACATCCACCGCTACCATGTAAAAACATAAACAGCCTTACTCCCTTTTTCCCCTCGATCTGTTTTGAACAATACTTTCCACTAAATTTATGTCGAAATTATAGGAAATCGTGCCTGTGATACACCGAAATTCACACAATATTGAAAAAAAACTTAGCATCGCCTTCACCACACTCAAAAATATAGCTTTTTGCACGCAAAACATTTTATTTTCCGGGAGAAGCGCACCGACAAATGGAACACAATTCACTTGAAGCACACGCTTCAAACATCATTTAAGGTAATGCCCGCCACCGTTACCAAAAACTGAGAGGCTTTGAGGTCCTCCGCCGGCAATAACTTAATAAGTTATGTCCGGGGAGGGGATTCACTGCAGACCGAGCGTGTATGTTACTCGAACCTCTCCCGCTACCGCAGCATCATGAAGTGATAACAAAATACCAACCGCTAGGACACAGTCACAATGGTGAGACAGAAAGAAGATAGAGTGGGTGATGTGGGGGAGAGGGGGAGAAAGAGAATTGAGAGGGGGGGTCGGTCCATCTGAGAGTCAAAAGGACTGCCCGAGCTTCGTGTCAAAGAGATAATCTGCAGCGGATAAGAGGAACGAGTGAGCGCGGGATGTGGACGGACGGAACGGGAGAAAAAGGCGTGAAATTTGAAGAGGCGAGCCATGCGATCGTTCTTAAGAGATCGGGACCAATGGGGGCCGAGTTATCAAAGGGATTGAGCGCTTGACTCCCAAGCAAGGAGACGGGTTAGGAGGGAAAGGCGGCGGTGTGAATGGCTGAGGGGTTGGGGGCGGCATCTGGAGCAATAAAGGGGCGCCGGCCACGAAACCACGTCAAAAGGACTGCAGGGAAGAGAGGAAGAGAGATGGAGGGAGGGGGATGGTGAGATAAAGAGACAAAAGGCAGACCTCCGCGCTAAGGGACGGGAACCACTGCCGGAGCTAGAAATTTTCCGATAATACGTCGATGCGAATTTATGTGTTTTGAGGATTTTGGGAAGTATACGATGGAAAGAGCCAAACTTGAGTCCATGATACTTATAAAGTGATGGCTGACCGAAAGGAAAAGTTTAACCATGTCCCACGCTCGGGTGCTTGATTCAGGAATGTGAATAGCCAGCTGATAAAGGGAGGTTTTCGTTTTTTCCAGGATATGAATTAACCCACTGCAAAAATTAGGTAATAAGCCACAATTGAAAATGACACAACACTCAAATAGAGTGATCATACTTTTCCATTTAGCAACAAACAATACTCACGCTCATCAGCATCTAGATGCGAAGCCTCGCCGTTGCAGCGATTGGTCTCACTCCATTGCCCCTCTCTTCAGTTCCTAGTACGTTGGCACTCAAATATCACGTTTAATATCACCTATAAATTTCTCCCTTAGCCTTCCTCTTCCTTTCTTTTCTATTATTTCCCCTACATTATATTTCAGTACATTTTTTCCTTTGCTCATTTTTGCCTTTTTGGGCTTAGGAGACTGGTCGGTGTGCCACTCAAGAGCTTTGGCATTTTATTATGGGTCATTTTCAATACGTTGCAAAAGCTAACTCGAAATTTCCGCCCGGTTGGTCTTTCGTGACACGGTCGGCGTGCAGAGGTTTACAGTAACTGACGTCCTGCCGCTTCCACAGCTTGGAGAGCACTGAGACCGATTTCGCGGCAAAGCTTAGCGTCACCACCACCTACTTCAAGTGCTTGGATCCCACACCGACCAATAGGAGCGGCGCGAAGCATTTAATTGCATTACTTTTGGAACGCACTCTGTACCTCCGATAACTTCCCTCTGCCACATATCCCATCTGTAGCTAGAAGGGCAATAAAAAATACTAAAGAAAACCACTTTGAAGGTTATAAAATTAAACAGAGGGCATCGCTAAAAAGTGTAATGTTACGTCATTTTCATCTTGTTGGATTAACCCACAACACGTAAACTGATAAAATAGCATTGAATGCGAAATTAGTATCTAAAATATTATTTCCTATTCCGATATTTTTATAAAATAAAACACAGCAGGGGACCTCAGCACAAAGTCTAAAAAAGCAAGGACACTTAATTAAATCAACAGCCACCAAATAGGAAATCCCCAACTTCTCTTGACTTAATTACATCATAGAAACTCGACATCTTTAGGCAATTTTAAATTATCCGCCTTGCACCGAAAAACAATGATTAAAAACGCGCTGAGAATCTCATAAAATATTCTCAAGAGAAATATTCAACAGATGGAGACCTGAGTTGAGATATTTGCGTGCCCGAAGGGAAAAGAAGAGCGAAAGAAGTTAATTCAATTACCTAAATAAAACAGCGGAACTCTTCTACTGACGGACACTTAAGCCACCACCAAAACCGAGGACAGTGAAACATATTTCAGGCCGGTTCTCTTAGGACGCACAGGTCCCATCTTCAGTCGAAAGTACTTAGCTTCGGTCATTCGGTTCGTAATTTGAATTTAATTTGAGGGGACGTTAATATCCTCAACAAAAGCCACAACTGAACCCACCTAGGAACCCTCGAAAAAGGACCGTGGCTGAGGAACGGGATGAGGAGAGGGAGTAAGGGTGGAAGGGGAAAGGCCATCCGCGTACACCACTTAATTTTCCTCTCGACCCGTTTAGAAAGGAAGACCGGGCGAAGGGATACCGCGATGAGAGAGAGCAATTGGGGGTTTGAAAAAGAAGAGAAAGCAGTGTAATAGCAGAAGAGAAGAAGTAGGGCCACATGAGAAAATGATTACGTCTGTGCGACGCTTGAATTTGAATATGCGTACATCAAATACTGCAAGAAGTGCCGATGTGACATCAGGAAGCGAGCGAACGACGCGATGTAGCATTGCTAAAAAAAATGAATATTTCAAGATTTACAGACGCGATATTTACGGAAGTTTCATCGGGGTGTCTCTCTTCACCCATAGGATACTGACCGGAATGTTACCGTAGATATTTCCCTACAAGCACAGAGTGTTTGCCGAGATCCTACACATTATTTTATCCAGATTAAACTCCACAGTAAAAAATGTCAAGCATCTACCCCCCCCCCCCAACCTACATGATTCTACAAATCAAGTATCTGTTAATGTGACAAGAGAAATAATTGATAGAGTAGTAGTCCATCTGAAAAAAGCATATAGTGCGCTTAAGAAACAAACAGGCAACAAAGTAGTAGAATTCAACGGGGAAAAAACAATAAAAAACAAGCCATCAGTGTCGATCGTCTGTCGTGGATTGGAATCTTAAGAAAAAATACGAATATTACGTTTTGTGCATATTAATTACCAATTCCAATATTTCTGACGGAATCCAAAAGCAACGCCATGCACTCGTCTCGAGAATAAGTACCTAGATTAATACCCCATTGAAAGATACAATTTGAAGATAAAGCGCAATGTCACACTCCGAACAAAATACCCCCGACGGTGATTGCAAGAGACTTTATGACGAAAAGCGAACTAGTAAGGGTAGCAAGAAGTGCATCGGAGTCAAGGAAAGATGGTGTGGGACAGAAGACCATGGGGCCTAAGGAGCGAGGGTGGAAGGAGGCCAGCGGATTTTAGCGGAGCAGAGCGAGGGAGAGGTGGGAAGGGAAAGGTTGAGGGGTTGATTGCTATTATGTCCCCTCCAAACCACATTACCTGCGGCTCCAAGAAGGTTGACCTCTTGGGTACGCCACCGGAATGAGAAGATGGATAAAAGAATGGACCTCGGTAGGGGCAAGTAGATAGAAAGGGAGAGATGGAGAGACTGGGTGTGGGGGGGAAAGACGGGTGAGAAAGGCGTCACAGTAGATGGCAGGGGATGCCTACGACGGTAGGTTTCTTGAAAGGGGATAGAGAGCAAAGCGGGAAAGAGAGATGGAAGGATCGGAGAGCGTGCAGGGTGGCGGAGAGGTCAAAGGAGGAGGGTTAAAAAGGTGGCGCTCTTTGGGAGTGGGGTGCTGCGTGCAAGAGGAGGAGGGGAGCGGGGAGTAGGTTCTACTCTCCTTCCAATGGAAGGAGAGTAGAACCGGATAAGACGATGACATCCGCAGGTCTCGGGGTCCGCCGTGAAGACGAGGGGACGGGGTTAACTTAATGGAAAGGGGTGCGGCGGCGCACGTGGGAAGGGTGGGGGACGGTCTCTCAGATGGGTTTGCGGGAGTGGAATGGCAACGGGCGAGGGAGGAAGAATCGCGCGAGTGTATGCGTCTGGGGCAATCGAAACTCGGCCTGAAGCTCGGGGAGGTGAAAATGCGATCCAAAGGAGAACGAAAAATCGAATAAGAGGGAGCCGATCAGTAGGGTGGCGGTTGTATTGTCCTTACCATACCCAGGACTCAAATTCCATTCCTAGGGGGACGAAGGACTCCTCCCATTTTCCCGAAACAAAAAGAAAAATAAAGCACTTAATATCCCAAAATTACTTATATTTCGGCCAAAACCTGTTTCAAATGTAACAGCAACATTCGAACCCTTATTTCAAAACTGTTAGTTTATTTACAACTTCTCTGAAAACATTCTTCAAGATAATATAAAACCTTCAAATTGGCATACTTTCTACGTTCCTTCATTCCGTCCAAGATGACCACGCATTTCCTATCCCTTTTTCCTTTGCCTAGCATTCTCCCATCTATCACTGCTTCAACATTCCGCCTCCAATTAAAATGTTCTGCATCCACCTTTCCTGACTCTTTTGGGTTTCTCCCAGCAATCCTCGCTCCTCTCCCACCACACCTGGTACTTCTTCCATGTTTTTTTTACCATTCATTGCACGTTTTCCAATCTTCTCCACACCCAACTTGCAAAATAATCCAATCTACGCAAACAATTCGGAAATTAATACAAACGAAAAACACGAATAAAGCCTGTGTGTTAACAACTGAGAGGCACTCACTCATGACGGGACACAAGAAACTGCAGTCTAGGAATTACGAAGTCTCAAGCAAATGACTGCCTTGCTGACAAAAAGTGCTACTTCTCATAAAAATGTCACACAGCTAATCTATCCTCTGGTCACTTATTTCGCATGTCCTAGGCACTATACACAAAGATAAGCCCTCCAGATCTCTACACCTTAGACCTAGAGGCTTTTGGAAGTAGTTACACGATAGTGATATGATGGGTTTGAAACGCTAAAAGATGCTGGGTATGGTATTTGCAATTTCGAAAATACGATAAAAATCATATAGAAACTATGTAGCACAGATATCACATCTTCAAACGCAAACACATGAAGATTAATTTATTATTGCCGAAGGAGATGCAATAGAAAAATACTCGAAAGCCACTAAATTTATTTTAAGGAATGAATTTCATTTTTATGTCTCAAAGTAAAGCCGAGACTGTCTCACCGATGATGACATCTAACCTAAATTTTTCAAAAGTTGTAATTAGCCTCTTTGCAGTGGAAACGATTACTTCGCTCAAATCCAAAAAATATAAGCGAAATAAAATCATTTGCTCCGTCGAATGACGTAAACAAAAACATGAGGTACACATTGGTGACCTGGATTTGTCGCCTCCAACATAACTACGAGCCCCGACGCTTAGTAAATGGGCCGCTGAAAACTTAATCTTCAAGAAGGCACGCGAACACCCAAAACGTTTGAATAGTCGAGCTTTTCTGGGGGGAGTGAGCCACGGCTAAAAGGAGAAAGAGAGAGACGACGGGAAGTAGGTAGGTCGACTGGAGAGTATGACGTGAGGGGGAGAGCTAAAGAAAAGGGAGCGGGGGAGGGGGGGGTGGAAATACATCCGATTGCCCACCCCCAGGGACCGACCAAACAAGACACAAAACAAGCAAACCAGTATAACCGCCTCCCCATTGAAGTTACAGGGAAGGAAGGAGGAGCCATAGGGTGGGCGGGGGTTCGCATCGATAGGCACTCGGATATGAGCAAGAATGGGGGGGGGGGAGAAGTGCGAGAAACGGGTGGGTTGGGGCGTCGAATGATGTGAAAACGTTGGGGGAATGGAAAAAATCATTCAAAAAACACTTCTTTAAGGTAATGGGAGGTCTCGGGAGGATAGGGAAGTGGTAGGAAAGACGCGATGGAGAAATATTTGCCATGAAAAGAGAAAAGCGGGGGAGAGGGGAGCGAGAAAAATATATCTTTGCATCGCTTTTCATCTTTTTTTTAACCCTTTGTCAATTATATCTACAGATATGCCGACCAAAAAAGAGGAGAAATGTGGGACAAAACACTCAATCAAAAGATAGAATGTGATGACTCGGAATGCCTAAAGGCAGTATTTTGACCGAGGATCAATCCATACCTTACTCGGTCTAAAGCAGTCACTTCCATAAAAAATAGCTCTAAAACATTACCGTCGATTGTATACCAATCAATATGCCAAATTTCACCACACGAATGCAATCTCTCATTCCAAGCATTCAAAAAGGACCTATTTAAAGAAAAAAAGCCGTTTACTTCTTCGAATCACTTCTCTAGTTTTCTATACGGCTAATTTTCATTAACATTTTATAATAAAATCTCATTTTTAATAGCCCAACCTAGAGTAACTATTTACGTCATCCGAGGATTGGCTGCCAAAACCCACTGAGCCTTTCCTCGTACCAAAATAAATTGCCTTACTCATTTTTGGTTATTTACATTCATTTCATATTCATTCATGTACATGTTCTATGACATAAACGACACTTCAGATAAAAGTTCAAAATAAAATTGGATCTCGCTCTTAAAGGTAATATATGCAACTTAATTGGCATCCCAGCGTCCTATATTTCCATATCTTTCCCTTTGCCGAAGCGGCGAGACTAAAACACGCTGCAATAAAAAAAAACAAGAATATTTTACTCATTAATGCAAGATACAATCGCATATACTACCACATAACAGCACAAAAAATATTTACTTACTATTCTCATTGACTTAAAATGACTTTTCCATAATCAATATGATCCGAAACATTTTTAATAACTTACCCGAAAGCAAATACTCTTTCCTTTAGTATTTCCAACCGCTACTTAGGAGATTGAAAGAAATACAAACCGTTGTCTTCGACGCAGCACTGTGGAATCGATTCATTACTAACTGGAACAAAAACACTTGGTTATTCCTCAGATTTTTTATTGCTCACCACTGGGGTTTCAACGCAAAGCATTTTATGTCGAAGCCTGGCCCGTGAGCAATAAAAAAACTGCGCCGAATAGTCAAGTGTTTGCGTTTCAATTGGAGGAAACATCGCGAGGGTGGCGGCCTTAGAACGGAATGGAGAGGAGGGAAGAAATCGTGGGAACGAGACAACAGGAGAAGAGAAACGACACTCATTCCTCGCTGGCGACAAAGAGTTGAGCGACCCACCTTCGATCCGACACCTCCCCCTTCGCTAACATCTCCCCCTCTGCCGTCGGTCCCGTAAACAACTCCACCGCCCCTCACCATCTCCTACTCCCACTCAAATACTAACGATGCCTTACATTTTTCTGCTCTTCCCCCCTCCCCTCCCACACGCCCTCACGACTTCACCGCTCCCGAGTTAGGAGGCTCGTTCGAAGAATATGTGTTTGGAGGTTAAGGACGAGAGTGGAATACGTTCCCTTCGAGAAATGGAAAATTGTGCATTGGCCGGGGAAAACGCTACTAACCTGGCGGCGGAAAGATAATAAAAAACAAATTGAGAAGGCCGGGAAGCAATAGGAACTGATGATGAAAAGAAATGGAACGAGGACGAAGGGCAGAGTGAACTCTTGCATGTGAAAAGGGGAAGTTTAAGGGCGTGTGCCCATTGAAGGTAGCAGTGCCAGAGCCATTGTGCTCTCATAAGGCTTTCGGCTCTCAAACAAACACGTGTAAGCACATAAGATTTACCAAAAGATGAGTGAAATGTAAAAATATTTATCGAAAGGATGACAAAAGACGTGGGAAATAAGGGCCGCTCCCATTACTGTTTGACAATTTTCCATAGTAGCCCTCCAACATATCTACTGGGGAATACTTGACTTGGTTGATAGAAATCAAATATGTTGTTCAGTCTACCAAAATGGGTCCTATTGTATGCGGATAAGCACAGAGTTATATAAATAGTATATTATTGGCAAAGAGCTTCAAATATTTTTCGGATTTTACATTGCATTTTTACATACCATATGTTAACCTACATGCATGTGCCACCTTTTCATAAGTAATAAAATCAAATTTCAATAGATAACGATAGATAATCTTCCTTTAATTATTTTAACCTTGACCAACCACAACTGCTGTCACTATTGACACCGATACGCCACGCTAAGAGCAATATAGATGGGTGTAAACGCTACTATTTACGTACTGGTTACTATGAAAATATGTTTTGACACTACACTGAAATTGTACGACACAGCCATACGTGACAAACAATGCTAAATGAATGCCACAGAAAAACTCTGTACAACAGTCAAAAATATAGTTATTCAATGATATCATCCCCGATTGACATCCCTTCAATCTTGCTTTCCACTCCCCTTTAGCAGTGTTCATTTTGGAATCATAAAATATCCATGTAAATTAATATTACCACAGCATTCCGAAGGCGAACGACTGTATAAACAATTAATGAGACGGAATATATAAACATATATGATGTCATTACTATTCATGAATAGTATGAATAAAGCAGGTAAAGGAAGTTTTAGGAGTGATATTCATGAAACAGCTAGAATGTCTCATACAATCCAGACAAGAAAAGAACAGACCACTTTAAGAATGATTAAAATGTTACCTTAAACATACAGTGATTCCGAAAGTTAAATATATGTACTTACTATCGACGGTCCCTATTTCCTTGGGAAGGCCAAGGCCAACAGCTTTTTCTGCTTCGGCAATGGAACATAAAATTGTCCCTGAGCTGATAAAATTAAGCAATCCTGCCGGACATTAGTATTTTTAAATAAACAAGCAAACGAATGCGCACTTCCTAAAATCAATAAAACTATTTACTGCATCCATTGCTATGATAAGGTACAAGGTCAAATATAAAAACTTCTTAATTAAGATATTTGAGGCAAATTTACGCATAAACACATATAGACCAATCACTCGTGCTCCGAGACGACCACTTGCACTTCAAATATTCACCTTTAGTACTCATTCTCCTATGGACTTGAAATCTAGAACCGAGCTATATTATTTTTCCCATGAAACTGTGACACCGCGGTTTGCCGCAAACTAATAGAGACCTACTATGTACCATCTATTTTTCATTAACTTTCCAATTAGAAAAATCACAGAGTCCATCGGAATCACCACCGTCTAGACGAAATGATAAAATGAAGTCGCACAATCACCTGGACCATATGTTAATCACATTCACCCACTAGACAAGAGGAGTGAAAAGAATAAGGATCGTGCAGAGAGGGAGAGTGATGGAAAACTCTGGTGGCAGGCAGGCGAAGGGACGTAAGAAGATAATGCATTCGCCAGTGGACGGAAGGGAACACGGCGAGGAGGGTGAGGGAGGAAGGAAGGCAGGCAACGAGGAGTATCGGAAAAGCATCGACGCCCAGCATCAGAGAGCACCCTCCCCTCGCCACCAACACCCTCCCTCCCCACTAGCACGCCCTCGCCGAAAAAGACTACTCCCCTTCCAACTTATCCACCCACCCAGCCGTTCCTTCCACCGCGAAAGGCGCAACTTCTCTCGCGGTATAAATTTGTATGCATAGACGAGGTGATGTAGGGGAGGTTAAGGGTGGGGGCAAGAATAACAGGGGAAGGGGGTCGATCGGCCCAAGAGAACGCGGTGGTCGCTAGAGAGGGAAGGTGGCGGAAAACTGGAATAGGGTGGTTGGAGATATCGGAATGAGTCATCTAGAAAGTTACCTCATGGAGTTCACGGGGTGACGTGGTACGCAAAGAGGGAAGATGGAGGGGTTAAATTGGGAGGGGGGAGGGGACGGGAAGAAAAGAGAACTTTAAGACAGCCGGTGATGCTCGGAGATGAAAAGCAAAGAGGACGAGACGAGAAAAAATACGCCTTGGGGTACATATTGGGGGAGGGGATAGATGTAGGATTGGCGGGGCGCGGGGGTGGAGCTCCGTTGATAAAAGGGTATTTTGCGGGAGTGGGAAATTCCTAGGGGTTCCAGGAGAACGAGGGGTGGGACGGAGAGGCCTCCGAAGGCGACTGGGGTTCGGGGGCGGAAGGGCGGGGAAGAATGGAAAAAGAATCCCCTGGGTACCCTACCGATCAATCCGGGCGGGATAAAAGGAATACCCCGCATCTCGCACCCTCCCTCAGCCCCTCGCCCCCAAAGCACACAAGCACCGTCCTCCACTCCGCCACCTTTAAACTACCCGAACCACCCACGCACAAACTCCTCCCGAAACCTTTCTTTCCCTCCTTGCTTCGCCTCCTTCATTCTCTTACCTCTCTGTTCTTCCCTCCTCACCTGTTTTTCGCTTACACCCCCACCCCCCTTAACCTTCGCTTCGCCATAGCCTTCGACTCCCTTCTACAACTCCCCTCCCCACTTTCCGAACCCCGGTTCCCTTATCCTCAAGCACCAATCTCTCAGCCACCCCCTCCACATCATGTCGGCACCGCAAAGCTGTTTGTCTGCCTGCCCCACTCCTCCTATCTTGGCGACGTGTCATCATTTCATGTTCTCATCTCTATCCTTCAACCATTAGCCTTTCACATTTCTCCCTCCGATTCATGCTCTAAAGCGGCGTTACCCAATTGCCCTCAAAGTAAACTGGAGTCATCTAATGAATATCGAATGCGATATAAAGAGTTTCGGCAAAAATGTGATTACCGCACTTATTTTCTTTCACTAAAGCATCTGAATGGAGCAATAGTGAGAGTATAAACGCTTCAACAAATGTTCCTAATTAAACAATAACAAGGAATATGCAAAGGTACAAAGGAGCTTAAGAAAGCGCCTATACATAACACAGGACACTTCCTAAGAACGAACTCTTTTGAAGTCAACGTCCAACTTTCGTTCACTAGTGGTGAAAGACTCAGCTAAGGAGTAATAATTGCCCTCATGAATAGTCTTCAAGGCCTAATTCACCTCAGAGGTATTCCAAAGCTTAATCCACTGTATATATTCGCAGACACCTGAATTCTCTATTAATGCAACGAATACTCCATTAATTATTCGAAACAAAACCAGTCCACATAAATTGAAAAAAATGTTTAACTTATCTTAAGTTCTGGATTAAATAATCACTCTGTCAAGGCAGCAAAAGTAAAATTCATGCACATATGTACATAATCCTTATCATTACCAAAAGTCATCCGTTGACAAACAAACCTGAATTTCCATTGTCGCCATAAAAACTCCTCACTTTTTCCGAATTTTTTTTTCGTCCACACACTTCCTATACAAACGGACTCGTCCGAATCTATTTCCCGTTCTCTTAATCTCCCCCCACTCCCCGGATTCTTTGGCCTCCGCATTCTCTCTCACTCCTCACCCTCAAAAGACCTCTCCCTGGATCTTCCATGCAGCCTCGAACCAACACAATCACAAGGACAGGAAGTCACACCACCGTGGCGCGCACTCTCCCTCCGCTCCTCCTCACCCCCCCCACACGTCCAGACCCGGGAGGGAGAGAGAGAGAGAGGGCGAGTGGGGAGAAGGCGATGGGATAAAGAAAGCCTTTGCGAAAAGCCGCTCCGCACACTCTCCCTCGGCTCACCATCTCTCTCTCTCTCCCCTCAAATCTCCTCCTTTCACGGAAGAGGGAACGGATAAAGCGGCAAAACCCATTCTTCTACAACTCCTCCCTCGCCCAGCAAAGTCAATGAATCGATTGCCAAACCGAACCTCCTCCCTGCCTCACTCCCCCCGACCAGATCACTAGCCCCCCCTCCTCTCCCACCCCCATCCACGTCCACACCAACGAAAACTCACGCTGAAATCTCCAAATCGTGATCCCACCGCTGTCACCCAGCAGCAAACACCCTCCCTTTCTCCCTCAACACACGCCGATTCCTCTATCTCTCTCTCTCTCTTGAGGCAAAACCTTCCAGCGGACATCGTAGAAATTCAACCCCTAATGCAGTTAGTTACCACAAAAAGCTGTCCTCCACCTCTCAAGAGACACGGCACACGCTAATCTTCGGTAATACCGATTGGTATCACTCCTCCCTGTCTTCCAAGATTTGTGTACAGGATAATCTTCAGTCGCATTCACATTGAACGTTAATTTGCTTTAGAATTAAATAAATCGCCAAAATTGCAGTAACCCTACGATAAGAAAGATCAAAAATTAAGTGATGACAGGACGTACTGTGCAGCAGCAATCAGATGACAATACGGAAGGGAAGAGCAAAGAGTGGTGATAAATTCCTGAAAATAAAGAAAAACTCAATTCCAGAGAGCAAAGACACGAGGCTAATTAAAAATAAAAAGAGTAACCACAGGCGGCAAACTAATTTCTGGGATGAATATTTCCCGTGGTGAACTAAATCCTCATTTTATTACCTGACATTGATACTACCCATAAAATGCTTGTCCTTAGCGTATGGGATTATATCGTCGTATTCATTTACGATAAATACACTTCTACGAACCAAATGTAAAATTATTATCAATGACGCTTACATAGAAAACATTTCAGATACAAAAAATCCACGACAACAATTTCGAATCAGCTTGCAATTATATCAACAAATGTGAACTTACACAAACATACCAAATATCCCCAGAAGGGCCGTTTTTTATTACAAACCAATATCAACCACGGTATTATTTGGATCTCATTCTAGTTGTTAAGATATCATCATATTAAATATATCCGAATTTATTAAACTTCTCCCATCACTTATTCTAAACAAATGCCAATATTTAAAATACTATGCCTTAAATGCCATCTACATATGTAAATTGGTTCGATTCTTGGAAAATTACATACAAAGACGAGAAAGTAATGGAGACAAGAGAAAATAAAGGGTATCTAGGATACGAGCAACCCACTACTCTTTTATACGTCAAATCGAGACCGTGTGATTAAAAAAAACCTTCCATTTTTATTAGAAAAATTATTTTCAGTGTAAAAAAAATGATTTATCAGAAATCACATTTCATCAACTACTACAATGATAAAAATTCTTCCACAGCCGGTTGAAATAATATTAACCTCCTCAGAGAGTGATCCAAAGATTACAAAAGAGCCCCATGTGAGGAAAAAATATCAAGAAATAACGTACATCACACTAGTCGAGGATAACACCGAAACAGAGCAAACGCTTAGAAATAAAACGCGGAAAAAAATATGGAATCAAAGCTTGAACTTATGCGAAATCACCGGAGTAAAACATTCGTGGTTCGAAACCAAAGTAGACCCCCGAGGCGCATGCCATTGGTACACACACAAAACGCACACATACCAGGTAGGTGGGACAGGGGAGGGAGGAGCGGGGGACGGAGGCCAACAACCTTAAAATTGGAAATGACAGGGGGAGGCAGGAGCGAGGGAGACAAGGGTTGAAAGGAGAGATGAAGGCGGGGGGGAAGAGGGCAAAACATGAAAGTGCAGCGGGGGTGAGGAGGGACTATCGTCGGAGGGTCCAAAGGGGGGTGGAGAGCTCTGGGCTCTTTGAAAGACGCCGGGGGGAGGGTAGAGCGAGGGGGGTGGGAAATGAGAAAAAGATGGTGGATGTTCCCATGGCTACACTTGTCCCTCTTACCAGAGTTGGCGCGCTTACGGAAGAAAATGCTCCTTGACGACTTGTGCAGGGTCCCTGGGGAGTGAGACGCTAACAGCGAGGTAGAGGTTCAACGGAAAGGAGCGAATGCCTTGTTTATAAGCAGAAGAAAAGTCACATATTTCAAGGAATGAAAATAAAAATAATTCATATAGGAACAGATTATGAAACTTCTGGAAGTCTGTAAGAAAGTCTGGTAATAAAGTAAGGACCACATAAAAACCACAACAAACTAATTCGTGAAGGATTCTCGGGTCTTCCACCGGGTCAAGGGTTCCATATTGGCCGACGTTTCGATGCCCGACTCGAACCCTTGACCCGGTGGAAGACCCGAGAATCCTTCACGAATCAAATACGCCGGGAAAGCACCAGATCTTACTTCACAACAAACTAAGTTTAACACGCCATATTACAACACAACCGTAATGATACTAGTGCTAGATGAGCTTCAGGCAACATTTACCAAGGGCAATAAAACTTTTTATAAATCAACAAAGAGGTAATATCTTCCAAGGAAATAAAACGTTTTATTGAAATGCAATGCAAAAACAAACCTAATCGCGATACCTTAGTGGTTTTATTCTTTTTGAACAGGAATCTTTTATCAATTCAGTTCAAAGGATAACAGCCGACTTAGCAACGTAGCTGGCCAAGTAATATACATAACCATCAAGAATTACATTTTGAATACGGAGAAACGATGACTTTCCGATAAAAGCACTCATCCTTAGCATTACTTTATTTCTATGAAAATTAACAAACTATGCCATCAAATTGGCACAAAAAAATCACAATTACACTAAACATAACATGAAAAAATATGGGACCGCAGAAAACTCATAAAAGGATAAAATATTAATATACGCACAAATTAAACTTAAGATAGATTGAAATTAAATTTAAAATACTTCGCCTTTCCACAGAAATCACTTTTATTACTACCTAGGTTTCGTTATGGTATAACATCATCAGGTATGTTCGTTATGGTATAACATTACCTGATGATGTTATACCATAACGAAACCTAGGTAGTAATAAAAGTGATTTCTGTGGAAAGGCGAAGTATTTTAAATTTAATTTCAATATGAAGAATTTCCACCAAGTGACGCCAGAAACTGTTTCATTTGTTAAGATAGATAGCTAGCCACCGGAAGTCTCACGTATGATTCTGTAACGACTAACAAAAGATTCCTTGAAATTAAGAAGCTAGGAAATACAGTAACAACCGTTTACGAGTCTATAAACGGCATGCTCTAAGCTGGACAGCTTGCTATAACTTCCACGTGATACATACATGTTCAAGAAATCATTAATTAAGGCCTTGCTCACACCAATTTGAAGGCGACTGCGTAAATGACGGAACCAACCTTGAAATTGAAATGGGCTGACTTCCTCCAGAAATTTTGGGCAAAAAAACAAATGGAAATCCGAATTTCGTAGACCAAATAAAAATAGGCAACATCACCATGATCCCCTCCTTATACATCTTTATTTCGATGACATTGGGAATTCTAGATTATTTAAATGAAACCGAAAAGAAAATCCTCCTTCTCATAATAATAACACCAAAACGGGACAGCTTAACTTAGAAATTTCCAGAACGTAAAATGACTCATACACACGAATCCAGCCATAGGAAACCGGACGACGGATATACCCAGAACACGAGTAGTAATTCACGTTAAAGAGATAATAATCAGACCCTCCCTACAATTTAGGAAACTGCACCTGTCTTCCGGCAAGGCGTGCGATCCCCCATCCACTATTCTTTCCTCAAAACATGACACCTTTTTGCCCCCCCCCCTTTCAAACCTTCCATCCAAAAATACCCGAAGCTTTCCCACTCCCTCCATTAGCACACAAACATTTCGAGCAGAGTGGAATACCGGTCAACATATACGCAGTGGCGGGGAAATCCGTTAATAGAATTTTGAGTTTTCAATATCCCGTGAAGGTCGACTGCTAATTACAATATTGCTGCGTGAAAAATTTAAATTCAATTTTTAAGGGTGACAACGACCTACTAAAAAAACAAAAATGACAAATATATTACGTCCTTTATTGTTAAATGCAAAAACGTTAATTCCAAACAAAACTGCGGACATGTATGGCGCTATTTCTATCTGAAGATATATACACAATGGGAGATCATTATAACATGCTATCGTTGTATTCATAACATAGTTGCGTCAAAACACCATAGGATTCCCTCGAATCAACAGTACTGGATGGCATGGTGTTCTGCCTTCTTCATAGAGGAGCAGCAGAGATCAATTGCCTCTTTCCGTTCAGAGCAAAATATTTCAAATGGATGTTGCCGGTGATCAATGAGGAAATAAAGCTGATGGCGTAATGACTACTATATTAAACGCCGGTAGCGATGGCGGAGGGGTAACGTCCTCGCTTGCGTCAACCTACAAGTCACGACCTCGACTCTCGCCAACATGGATTTTCCTCCTCTTAGGGATTGGGTGTTTGCGATTGTCCTTGTCATTTCTTATAAATAATCGAATGTAAGAGGGGAAAACCTGTGTTCTGATCCTACGCCACATTATAGTTCAGAAAAGTGAATCCGTTCGATTAATTGATTCACCGTACATTTTTAAAACTTACAATCTTTACCATCTTCCAAATAAGGTGCTGCTGGAGACCAGTATCCGTATTCATCTCCACGAGACAAAAGCATTGTGGCCTATAAAAATCAATCAGAAATTAAGCGACGCATGTCTCAATATTTTCCACTAACCATTGAGCGAATTAATCCCTACAAAGTAACAGAAGCTATCCACAATGAAACATTCCTTTAATACGAACCGAGCATTTTTTTATCGAGAGTTTAAGTGCCGTCATTTTCCAAACTTGCTGATCAAAGCATGGAAACCGGCTGCTTGTCAGAAAAACCTGTTTCCGATGGTTTCTAGAAAATGTTACCAGAAGCCATCGCTTATAACTCAGACTTCCTACCCATGTTCATTAGTTCTCATCACAAGCATTATCTCCTTAAACGAAAAAAAGTGAAATAATTAAGATATTCCGTATTCTTGACTCATTAAGGCTTCCTGAGGAATGTGATAACGCGCCGACTTGCAGGTGCAACGAACGAAGTTGAGACCCGTGTCACACAAACCCGTGGGACACGGGTCGTCGCTTACATTCAAATTCATTGAAAGCTACAATTACACACTGAAAGTGAATTTATAATGTCATATGACACCTATTCGCGGAGATCCCGAATATGTCATTTAAATCGTCTAGAATAGGAACACTGGAGCTTCCCAAATGTCGCTTGGAGGTGCTGACTTTGAGCGGCGTAATACTAGAGACATGCGCTCCACTGCGGCATTACCTTGCTTGCGTAGTTAACCTAGTACGCCGTACGTAAACGTGGGTTTTAAAATTTACAAGAGCCAGAATAACTTGAATCAAAAACTCTCAACTAGTTCTCGAATGTATTTCAACTAAAGATAGCCATTTCGCTTACCCCCAAATCTATTTAATATTGCAATATTTCTACACAAATATTGAAGCATGACTAATATCAAGTAGGCCACTTAGAAACGGAAATTTGGCACCAATTGAAATGATGTCACGAGATAAAAAAATGGAAAAATCCTGGGCCAAACGTATCGAGCATAGATTTGGTGAAATGAATCTGGGGACCATTATTACCTTATGTCCCTAGACTCAAAGTAACTATCTACGAAGACCCCGAAAATATCCTCACAATTTCAGAAACCAGAGAGGGAATAATCCTCCGTCCCACTCAAGTTCCTCCTCCAGAATTCATCAAGTAAAACACAATTGGTTCGAATTATGTTTAAAAAAATCCCCTCTACTCCAACCAACCAGCCCACCCGCCGCATCAAGCGAACTACCGCAGGGAAGGAGGCTGCTCCAAAATAAATATAAAAAAATCACCAGGGAGGCAAGAGTTAAAGAGGACTGGGAAAATGGGGGCCGTGTCCCATGCAAATAAAGTAACTCGGAGGAAACCACGAGAATATGAGAGGCAAGCAAATGGTTTCGGGCTTGCTAAGAGAAAGGAGCGCGGCACCGTGAGCGGGGGGAGGAGGATCTTTGGGGAATGAAGAGCAGAAATAGATGAGGGGGGGAGGGATGGCGAGGAGGAAGAACAAATAGGCGGATATAAATTCGGCTGGTGGCTGGTACGCGAGAACGCCATCCCACAAACCCCAAGGATATACGCCTCCCCCTCCCCGCCCCCATGGCCCTCCCCCGAAATAACAAAAATCCCTCCTCCCGCTGGGGAGGAAAAAAATAAAGGAACATAACAACTTTCTCCTTAATCTCCCCCCCCCCAACCCCACCTGAGTGGGTCGACCTTCCAACCGCGAGCGTAGGGGACCCGGGAGGAGGGGAGCTCATCACCGTGATCACGGCTATCATCATCATCATCGTCGTCGTCAACCGCCCCCGCGGCTCGAATCCATACGGGCACGCGCTCACGACGGTTCGATTCAACCCCCAACCTCCGCCACGTGATGCCCCACCACCACCGCCGCCGACGAGACCTCCCCCGATCGCCTTCCGGTGGGATGAACGGTGGATGACGGTCACTCTCCGGACCCCGCGCGAAAATTTTCATCGGGACGGCGGACAATTACCTCGCGGATTTTCGCGGAAGATGGCGCTGGGCGACAAAGAAGCGAGAGTAGATCCGGCCCGCCGATTTGGCACAAAGGAATCAGCTAACTCCCAGGAAGGAACATCGGCAAATGCGAATAGAACCCTTTGGAGTATAACCTCGAGACTCACAACGGATTAAATCCGAGTGGTGAATTATACTTTTTCCTTGACTTCTTTCACGCGTACGAAATTAAAAAATCACGAATATTTCTCATTTAAGCCATTTATTTATATTCTCTAAATTTCTACGGAGTTCTAGAGATATACCGCCGAGCCGAAATATTCCAAGGGTCATTGAATTGCGAAAGCAATACAAGAAAAAAATATAAAAAACCTGTCGTTTTTTAAGATACTTCTTGGACCATATTATCATAGCGATCAACACTCCTAGCCACATGCCATCGTGGTGGCTCGTAAGGTACTGCGTGGATGAAAATAAATCTTACACTACAGTTGATGAATTTCCACAAACTTATTTCCAATCCCCAATTTAAGATTTTCTAATTACGTTTAAAAAGTTTTTACCATATTTTTTTAATCCCAAAACAAGCCTTTGCCCAAGGAGAAGTGAAAAGCTATCACATTGATATAATCTCAGAATATTTCAACAAATCAAATAAGCATGATTTGACAATCTCTCTCTAAAATATTTTCGTACGAATTTCAAATAAGGTAATCATTCACTTTTTCTACCGCTACCATTTTAGCAACACGATACGTATACTTAGCATTACTTCCCACATCTATCTTATCACCTAGAATCATAAGAATGATAGTGTTTTCCGCGTCAAGACTCACTCAGTGAGTCTTTCTGGGTAAAACTCGAGTTGCTAGAAATGCAGTGATAAAATCTATTAATGATCACACTTCTAGTGGTATACATGTATGTACGCAAAGATACATGCTAATTACAATGTTACCACAATTTGATAAAAAGTAACTTCCATCATAGAATTGTTATGCAATTAAATTGCCAGGGCAGTCACAACTTTATTAACTAAGATCATTGTCATTGCCTTTTTTCCGAGTGGACTGCAAAAAATATAACTACGTATGAATGCCTACGTGAATAATATACCAGGTAAAATTAAAAAGGATAATTATTTTTAAATGAAATTGAAATAACTTGATACTGTTTATTTTAATAAAGGTTGCCGTGAAACATATGGTGGAAGAAAAGTGAAGGACCTAATAATGAAACCTTACGAACAAGAAAGTAAACTCAGCTTAACAGTCGGTAGGTATCAATACATTGCTTCTAAATGAAAGGGTATGGGTGGTAACACGATGAGCCCATTGGCACGTGAAATGGCTTCTGCGTACACGCCAACGACGTCCGCATCAAACACGTCGGCAGTCTCAGGAAAAGATAGCACGGCGTGATATCTTGAGCTACGTTCAATACCCATAAGGGTAGAACTTAAGGATTCAACTAATTTCACTTGGATCTTCCACTAGAGTCTCCCATGTATAAACAACGATCTTGACAAAGCAAGTAGCTTACCATTCATCTTCTACATGAAGTCCGCCACTCAAGCGCAGTGTCACTGAGGAGGCCTTGCAAGAGGAAAAGAAATTCAGATGCGATAACCGAAAGCACACACTCGGAAAGAACAGCAGATGGCTGCAATAAGACTCGTATTGTTGATGGGAGTGGTTTGCTCCATAATGACTCTGATACCGCGACAAATAAAATAAATTTCGATCCCAAGGTAACTGTGCGAATCATAACTAGCATTAAAACTTACGTTCGACCAAACTAAAACAAAATAAAGTACTGCATTTTAAATACCTACGGAAAAAATTATAACGGTCAAGATCTACCGCTAAAATTTATCAATGCAATTCATATGAAAGAACTCGTTTCGAAGTAGCTTCTTCGCAACACACATCATTACAACACATTTCGAAGCGCATTTCTTAGTCAAATATTCTCACTAGTATGAATGTTTCCACGATATGCTTAATACCAAAACAAATTAAGATATTAAATAAAATACTGGTTATGACAACTCAAATAATAATAAAATTATTTACGAAGTCAACTATAAGTTATTTACAAAATTTCCCATTGTATCTCTTCAAATTTCAAGACATTTAAATACCATAATGTTATCCACTGCCATCAGACAAATATTTGCCTAAACACACTTCACAGTTAACTCTGCCACATAATTTGGTACATATTGCATACATGAAATAGAGACTGCAAAGTTTTACGTGCTAATTATATACATCTCCTCTTTTGGAGCGACAAAAATACCAAGGGAATAAATGAAGAACAACATTCTCAGAGGGAGAAAGCTTTAGAATAATAATAATAAAATATCATTATCGGGACCAGAATGAGACTAAATATACTCTTCTTACACCAAATTCCTTGTAATTACATCATACCGTCCTTCACAATATCCAGAATAAAATATTTAGAATAATAGAGAGATAAATAAGACAGCAAATGACGAATTAAAAATGCATGGCCACAATGAAGATAATTGGGTTTAAGTGTAAAAACACAAATCCTTTTTTGGGCAAAACCTAAGAATTATGAATTAATATCCTTAAGGGAAAAATCCATTGAAGGAAAATTCCAACACAAATTCAATGGCATTCATAAGTACGTAGTTCTTTATATGCAGTTCTTTAACAATTGTTTAATATTTAACTTACTATAAGGGGTTAATCACGATTCATTTAGCAATAAATTCTGAGCATAATGATGAGATGCTTATGCAAATGACATTTAGTATCCTAAAAACCCGTAATGTGACGATTGACCGTGCAATACAGCCTGAGAATAAACAAAGAAAGGTTGCGCATCTAGTGTGAGATCAAGTTGAACTACAGCATCCAAACACAAATTGCACCATTGGATGATGTTTATCACATATCCCATCAAGAATGTAGTAACCCAATTGGCATGTTCATTCATTAAGGGCTTGGAAGAATGCCATTTAGTCAACATAATGTCAAACCGAGAAATTAAACGACAGTCTGAGGCGAAAAGACTATTTCTATCGTTTTTCCTAGTGAAAACACCATAAACTCTCGAATAAAACGTATTTTAATCATGCGAACATTAGTGTACTTAAATAATGTACGATCAATTTTTAAAGATTATGAACCACCAATGCTTTATTTGCAGTAATCATGTTTGCTGAGACTGGAATCCGCAACCTTGTGATTAGCAAGAGAATTGAAGTTGCTAACTTCGAGTGTACCACCTGCTATTTATTTGCAACCCAAGAATAAGATATTTGCGAATAGAATGATTCCTCCTTTTCATATTTAACAACCATGCGAATTTTACAACAAAAGCACGGAGTAAAAAAATTCCTAACTCAATTGAAACGCCAAAAAAACACAACCAAATCTCTCGGTCTCCAACCAGAAGATTAAGAAAACGTGATGGAGACACAAGGAGAGATCAAAATGAGTGCAAAATAACTGAGTAATTAAAAAACTTCCAGGCAGGAAGTTTTTCGACGAAATTTCCTCCGCGCAGAAAAGAGGCAGCACATAGTCTGAAAAAAAAACCCACCAAAGGTGCTGAGCCTGAAATACCATGAAATGAGCATGATGCAATGGATGATCCTTCTCAAAACATCAAAGAATCATTACGCTGAGCTTACAATTGGTAGAGCAGTGGTTATGAAAGAGAGAAAAATCCACCGAAAGAGGTCTATCACAAGATATCAATCTTCCGGAGTCAACTATCGAGAAACGCTCATCGAAATTATAGTCATTTTTCAAAATACCCCCAATCACACACATCCCACGAATACAACTCGATCGCGAAAAAAATGGATTCCTTGTAAAGTGCACACAATGTATTTACAACCTTTTTATTTACGCCCAATAGAGTTTAGTAAAAGAATTAATCCATTTATATTCTCTCCAGTGAAGACATTTCCACCCCGCCAACGATTCAATAATTAGCGAAAGAATAACCAAGTGCAGCATACCGAAAAAATGAAGTCGCTGACACTTCCGGCGATGCACTTAGATTATATTCGCTTTTGCCGCTCTTATTAAAAAAAACCACCATTCCAGGACTTGGCCGCTTTATATCGCTTACATTGGATACTTGAATATCCGACATCTAAGGTGGCAAAAATGACTACAGGCAACAGCGACAGACAATTCTAAACGCGAAGAAACAACTATGGGCCCTAAATCGACACATCCCACTACATACCGTTGGATCGTAGTGTGTTAGAATCCTAAACGTTGGAGGTAAACGAAGTATCCTTCGTTAACCGAAGCTCAGCTCAGACAGCAGGGATTCGACAATCCAAGTCACGGAACCTAGTAAGGAGGAAGTTTTACCCATCACCTGAGGCACGGCTGAGAAAATTACTTGAATTATTAACGAAAAACTCTGAAATTGGGGTACCAATCAGGCGGTGCGCTGTGATACACTTACGTCTCCGGTGACCGGTTCGCACATTGGGATCCATTCGGTTCAGGTTCAAATCCTGGCGGTGGGAGGTATTTTTCAATTGCCTTCAGATCCTACAAAATTGCAGACGTCTGTCCAACAAGACATTAAATTGAGTGTACCTTTCTTAATGAAAGGTGATGTCCTCATTTATTGTAGTCTCCCAAATCTGAGACATTTAAAGGGTGTCCAAAATATGCCATGCGATATTCCAGAGTTCTGGGATTACTAATGAGCCTCCTCGGTCAAAGTCACATTAACCACTTTGAGACAGGGCACACACACATAGCCCCTCCCCGAATTGGAAGACAACCATAAACATGGGATATATCTTCTACTACAAATTCCACATATGCCAACGACCTGGCCGTATGTTTACAAAATAACTACGCCCATGACTTTTGAGGATAAACACTGATTAGGGAAGTGTGATACATTGCTAATCACAATCGACAGGCGAAAACTAAAATACACAATATTTATAGAGCATTGCGATGAAGTTAACACCACTATCCCAGCCAATTGTCCTACTAAATCTGTTACCAAGAGAAAGAATCTACAAATATAGAAGTAGAGATAAAATAACAAACATCACGAAGCGGAGGAAGAAAGAATATAGTTGACTTGTGGCAATACGGAGAATTAAACACAGATAAGTCTCTTAGATTTATAACGGCTACTACTGTGTGGCGGATAACAAAAATTCCAGTATGACAAAAGGTGGTTTGCGGGAAGAGAGAGGATTGACTCTAGTGAAAAGGGAAAAGGAGGCGGGCCGCAGAAACCAATCTTCGAATCGTACGCGGAGGATAATGGCCATGGAGCAGGCGGCGGCGGAACGGTGAATCGGCGATGGACGGCCATCACTCAGCGCGCGATAGACGGCGGAATCAACCGGCAAATTGCAGTTTAAGTGAATCACGTCACCACTCCGGTCGCGTTTCTCCGCATGCCCCGCCCCCTCCATCCCCCCCCCGCCGCCGCCGCCACCTCCTTCAATCTCCCACGATCCATCCACCTTCCTCGGAAAAGCCTCGCCGCCAGCACACACAAATCAAGCGCTACTCACCAGCACGTGGCGGAGATCTCCATTGAAGGAGCGGAGCGCCGCCCGACCACCCTCCACGTCAACTCCGGAGGGAAACGAAGACAGCTGACAACACTCTCGGGATGGACCGACCAAGTAGGATTTCTCTCTCCCCCGCCTCTCCCAACAACCACACCACTTCTTCTTACGTCTTTAGAGCCGATCACGGGAAGGGGAGACGTTGATGGATGGGCGACGGAGGAGGGAATAAAGAGGCAAGAGAGTCGGAGTTTTTGAATAAAAAAACAACGGAAAGTGAGTTGTGGCAATGAAATTGTGCATGCAAGCGAGTGTAAACTAAAAAAATCCTCTTGGCCGTCCCCACAAACAAGTAGACAGCAAATGGATATTTGGTTACAAATTAAAAAAAAGAAACAGTTACGATGCCATGCCGGGCTTGCTTCCCTAAACGACGCCGCACTTCGGACGGAAGCGTTACCACCACGCACACGAAAAAAATCGTACGAAAGAACACGAGGAGGGGGCGTTAGTTACCAACCGCACTCGTCATTGATGGGCCGCCGCTAAAGAAAAGAACAACTGCGTACTTGCGAGCAGGTTGCATTAGCGCGGGGAGTACCTCTAGGATGACGCCCGTGAGAGCGCTTCCTTGTGTATCCCGAAGAACCTGACAGAAACGAGTAACGCCCGGTGAGTAGTGATGGGGAAGAAGACACGGGGGAGCGCCTTCTCACCTCGCGGAGAGGAGGCGGACGGGTGGTGACCTCGTGGGGGAGGGGTGAAGGGGGCAAGCGACGCGGTGGTTGCTAGAAACACGGAGAACCGGACATCATTCCCTTCGCCAAAAATAATCCACCAGGCCGGCGAACTCCGCGAGACGCGAGGAACGACTGACTCCACGTCGCCGCCGCGCCCGGGACACGCGCCGAGGAATTCTAAACGCGTGCGCGGGAGGGAAAGTCGCGGAATCCCGTCTATCTGTTCCCCACCCCCTATTTTCCTCCTTTTGGAGCGGACGATTTTTTCTCCGCCCAAGAGAGAGGCCTCGTCAGAAAATCTCCTACGACCGGCGACCGACGTGGAACGAATGACATCGGGCGACAACGAGTATGCAAATCGAATCGACCGACCAAAGAAGAAAAAAAGCGTGGTCGTGGGCACCAACCCGAACGGTTTTCGAGCGATTGAACAAAAGGAGCGAGTGGGAGCGTAAAGACGAGATTAAAAAAAAAAGAAATGTTAGGCGCGCACCAGAACGGTTCGAGACGGGGGAGGAGGAGAAAAAAAACCAGGAACGGCCCGGGAGGCAATTAAGCGAGTAATGACTGTCGAAGAGTGCTGGGAGGAATGGAGAGGGAAACGTTTAAAAAGCGAAGTGGTAGGAAGAGAGGGGGGGCGGACGAGGCACAACGCCGCCGTCCTTGTGTGTGAGTGAGGGAGACGAAAAGAAAGATAAAAATACCAGGGAAGCCGCCAAGGAACCGGACCGGAGGGAAAGCCCGGCGCGTTTCGTTTGTGTGCACGTAGCGAGGGCAGTCAAGTGAGGGCGGGAGCCAGAATGCTGGCGGGGGAATTGAAAAACGAAACCAAAAGATATCCGCACGATTAAAAAAAAAATATTTAGGGAAAGAATCGCGAGGGAAGTTGAGGGATTGATGGAGAAGGGAAACACACAAGAGGAAGAAACGGGAGAGTGAGTGTGACTCGGAGCGTCGACGGCTCCGGGAGGACACAACTCGTGGACTACCCTGGAGGAGGAGTCGGCTCGAGGAAGTGGAGGAAGCGGGACCGGGAGGGAGACTTTTCGAGTCGCGAGACAATATTCGCCGTCTCCGGTGGCGGGGAACGGAATGAAGCGCCGACCCCCGCGGGGAGGAGAGCCGGGAGCGCCGCCAACAGGCCACGCCCTCCCCTCCTATTCGGACGTGAGGGGCGGAGGGGAAAAGGAGAGAGAGGGGGAGGTCCATGGGGCCTGCGCCCAAGACCACGTGGGCGCAGATGGGATCCCGTGCTAAGTCCACACACACACTATCTCCCTCCCTCTGAAACAACCCCTCACTCACTTCATGGATATACCCCACCCTCCTACCTCTCGACTTCCCTCTCTTCAAAGAGAGGACCGTCTCCTCCTCCCTGACTGCCACTGGCGCATTACCTCTCTCAATGGGCAATAAAGCACACACCCCTCCTGACCTTCCCTCCCTCCCGCCCGCCATAACCCCATCACTCGTTTCCCTCCACGCCCCCCCGTTCCCTCAAACTCCCCCCTGCATCCACCCACGTCTTCTCTCTCTCCCTCTCACTTTCTACCCCGTCACTGCCTGCCGTATTCCTCGCCCCTTTCCCCGTAAACGCGGAGGGCTCTCACGGCCCACTCCCGTTCGCCGCGGACTCCGTCGCAACTTTGGGCTCACTCCCCGAGGCCCGACGGGTGGGAAAAGGAACGAGTAAGGACGTACAATATCGTTCGGCTGAAATGAAAGTGAGGCAGGGAGCCGGCTCGATTCCGCTAATTAACGAGGACCCTTCCGTTCGGAATGCCTAAGGTTTCTCCGGCCAGTTGGTTCACGAGAGAAATTCCGCGTTTCCATTCCGTCGCTTCTCTTTCACGTCTTTAACCAAATTAGTAAAGCAACGCAGTATGTGTCCGGATAAACCGCGACGTCTTACATCTTCGTTAAACGGGCAAATAATGGCAAGACATTGAGGAATTATTCTAGTGACGGGAATTCCTTCGCGTATGAAATGAAGATTGAAGAAAAATAAGCAATAGCGCGAAAGCGCTCACACCGCGACTTCAATTGAGCGCAATGCAAATTTCAGGGGAAAAGAGACGTTTTATCGAGACCCAATTTACGTGATGGCATTCATTATAAGCTGTAATAAGCCATACAATGCGAATGGCCTCGGGCTTAATTTAAAAAAAACAACAACCATGTTCAATATTTTCAATTATCTTGCGGATGGCTGTATCTATTTTACGTTGCATAACTATTAAACTTAAAGACTATTAACGAGATCTGCGAAATAAAATCATTTTCACGCCCTTTACTACTGCACCCGAAGGTATTAAAAATTCTACGATAAAGAAACGAGTATGGCAAGGATATGCATTTCAGCCGAAGCCTTCACACCTAGTCAACATTAAATGATAGCAGGGGAAACGCTAAGTGATAGAAAATCCATGGGCAAAAATGAATGCTGCACTTAGACGATTGCATAACCTTGTTAGCAGTGAGATAAGTGAAACACTTGAAATGAGAGAATGCGGTGGAAAAATTCGGCGCGACTGTAAAAAAAAAATGCACTTGTCTCCGCCAGGACACACGACATCACAAATGTTATATAATTAATTAGAGAATACGCGTAGGATTGTGAACTAGGGAATATAGCAGCAAGCTACTAGGAAAGCATAAACCAAGAAAATATCCCACTCACTTTGAGCCTCTTCGATCCAATCTTCTACTCGACTAAAATAATATAACTAATTCCCTAAGTTGAAAATATTCTGATTCTCCAGGCTTGGCGCAACTAGTATATGATTATGGTTGGCTTCCACGAAAAATAACTACTCCTATTATCCTCCAACAAATGAATCGTTGAAGACAACGTAATATCATGGTAGTGTCCGTTCGGTTTCTGTGGCATTCGCCAGTTTATCGTCATTTTAACAAGACCAAATAATTACATACATTGACGATCGAAGTGAGCTTCGACTTGTGTTGTAGTGACGATTACCCTTCAGTACGCTGAAGAGGGCTACTTTGTGGCCGAAATACGCGTATTCGTATTCACCTTTCTTATCCTCTCCTTTTTACCTTTTACCCCTTTTACCTACCTCATTTTCCTTTTTTACCTTTACCCTTTTTGACTTGTGGCGCTAGCCAATTAATTTCATTTTCACTTTGTTTAGAAAGGTAAACTGTTTACGGCTATTGGAGTTTCAAATTTATTATATACTACTAGCCGTAAGAGCTCATTTCTATCAATACCTTAGTATATTCGACGGTAACTTCGAAGCTCAGGTCAGTTCAGTGGGAGCAAATACTATAGGACATACAACGTAAATTAGCTCCACAAAATTAAAGTCGAACAACATTTTAATTCAGCCTAACAATGTCATCAACGAAAACTGTTTATGAAACGAACCTTACTGCACTCAAGTCGAGGATGAACACTGCGGGACAACTATTAGGGCAACGGGGTATAATTATTCACGTTCACGAACAAATAGTTTGATACAATACGGCTGTTACCAATAAATTTATAATTCAAATTACCATGCACGTTGCAGGAATGAGGGACGAAAATTAATAGGTTACTATGGTACGTGTGAATAAGATCTCAGAAAACAAAAACGAACGAGTTGCAACCGGAGTTTTGTCATTCCATTAATAGAAAGATAATCATGGGTAAATTACTAAATACGTGCAGATCAAAATGAAAACAAGCTTTTTAATATTAAAATGATTTCAGCGATAACTCTTGGGAGACGAACTAGGTAGGAATGATTTCACTTAATTACATCTATTTTCTAATTTCGCTTGGTTAAGTTGATAAGAATATGTGCTCTTGGTAAATACATCAATTTTGCAATTTTATTTTCAACAATATTGTAAAATGCATACCTAAAGACATTTGGATGCACTGTACATTAAACACCTATCTTGGCATGCTGCATATTCTGATGATAATGGATAAAATTGACTTTTTCTATAAAACTGGGAAAACTTGAACATTGAATAAAATAAATTTGAAAATAGGAAAATCGCGCAGCGAATCAATTTTTTCATACAAGGAAATTTGTTCGCATAAAACGACTGGCAAGTTGCTAAGATTTTTTCCACGCATCATTTATGAGAATTTATGGCAACGAGACTCAAAAGAGTGTGGGGGACAACGAAAAGAAGATAATAAGAAAAGGGCAAAACCCGACCAAGGGAATTAAATTGTGAAGACGATAGGAGGTAGCAAACTACGCTTAAGCACTCAAAACGAGGCTGATAGGGTAATATCTTTATCTAACACACTTTAAATTACTATATCACCGGCTAAAAATACTTCTGCCGAAACTATGCATGTAACATGCTAATATTAACTTTCGAAGAATGAAACAAAATGCTCTAGAGTGATGAAATTAACCTTTTAGTTAAATGAAAGCGTTTAAGTTAAACGCTTTAGTTTAATTTAAACAGCACTGTAGAGGAAACTGGGGACATCAAATTTATTTATAGTTTAGTGATGAATCATAAGGAATGTTATCAAAAATCCTACGCAAAAAAATTGTCCATAAAAGTTAAAATTATTTTAATTCGTTATAGACTGCTATTAGTTCCTACAATCCGCCAAGTGTTAACATCAAAAGATATCCGGATAAACAGCAACAAAAACTGTACCTATTTCTGTGAATCCGTCCTTGTTTTTCTACACGGAACTTTAAAACTAAAACCACCAAATTAAAATCTCGTTTATCAATTTTTGGAAACTTTTATAGTAAATATTATCCAGTGGGTAAAATAAAATGAATAGAAACAAAATAAAAAATTAAGCTCTCTTACACTAATAACCAGGTAATTCTCCATTCGTGGAGGATGACCGTCATTCTATTTAAAACTTTCAATTATTGTTCATTGAATAAGACATTCAAGGAAAGAGAAAGGAATATAAAAATATAAATAAAGGGTTATAAATGTACATCTTCGTGCGAAAACATTTGATTCACATGATTTGGAAACGTGTTGAAAACTAACTACATGTACGTCTTTTTCACAATTTATTAATGACATCGACATCTGCAGTACCTAGAGGAATATCGCACATTATCACTTCATGATTTGAGGAGCGTAGAAATTAATTCAGAAGAATAACAGAAAAGAGAAAACAATCAGTTTTTGTGTATTAACTGAAATTTTCAGCTCGGAGGTACCGGAGTCGGAGAGTACCTGCTTTTACCTCAAAGCGAGTCCATGGCTTCGATTACCCGGTATGAGCAATTGAAATTAGAATAAAATACACAATCATTAATCCAGGCAGAAGGCAAAAAATTAAAACTTCTCCTATATTTTGCAAAGTTGATCAATTACAGCGATTACAAATGTACGTAAGGCGACATTTCCATCTGCTTAGGAGCAAATGCTATTATTTCGTAAGAGGGAAAAAGATATACCGGCCTCATAATGTATAAGAATTGGAAAACAAAAAGGCAATCCAATATTGAGCATGCAAAAATACTTTTCGTTGTAAAAAAGATATACATATCATAAAAAAATGAGGTTCGACGAATAAGGAAAAAAAACACCGAAAAGTACGAGCAAAGAAACCATAGCCCGCACAAAATAATTTAATCCGTTTTCTGGTAACAATTAAACGTAAGCTCAACCATGAATTGAATCCTCCTCATGATTAATATACTTTCTCATGACAACACTTCGATAATTTCGAGCGTGACAGATATATATCAAGCGATACCATAGCGCGGGATTGATTCATGGGTCCCGCGCTGTAATTTGAAATACATGCGGACAAGTTGAAAAGGCACACAGGCAATACGCACCACCACGCTCCAGTCTTCCGTAGCTCAGGCAATGAAACTGCGTGCGACAAAACCATTCGTAAAACTTCAACAGCACCGGTCCACTTCTTTCACAATTAATATTTCCAGACAGCAATATTTGAAATGTCAGTAAACGTTAGTTGAACACCATACGCAACTGCGGAGTTTTGCAACCATTTAGCAAAATAAATAGAAGCTGCCGATTGTCCCTGTCTCAGCTTCTGCACACTAAACAACACCAGCGACAGTTGACTGGCAGGTTTCATAGGTGTCACTCATCGTCACTAATGGCGGGCGTTCCCTCCCAGTCTCCTCAGCTATGCAGCTGAAGGAATGAATGGGTTTCGGAATCAGATAGCAACAAAAAATAATCTTAACGCATATAATGAGATATTAAATCATCAAAATCAATTTTAAAAATTAAATTAGTTTTTATAGACAAAATATTTTTAAGAGTTATTTAAAAAATCACTTTTACAGAATATTATTTTAGCTCGATTCCGACAAATCCCCTGAGGAGAGTAGGATTCCATGAAGGTCGTTCCATGTGTAGTATCGTTCCTTAGTTAAATGTAAAAATATCTGTTTTCCAAGAATGAATTTTTAAATATTGTTCTATCAAAGTACAAGGCTTAAACCGTACTATGTATCGCAAATAAATATTACTGCTACATGTTTACAATATTTTGTTTCGCCATTTATTCGTATTTTCAAGCTGAATGATTCTCGTTCCTTGTCCAAAGCATACCCGTTCCTGTCGTTAAAGCCGGCAAGCCATCCGCAATTTCATCCACTAATGTCATGTAATCGCTTCTATCACGGAAGAGGGTATTGTTCAACTTTCACTCATTAGTTTAGCTATCTATATATTATCCGCAGAATGAATCCAGCGTCTACACCGTCACAGCCTGAAGACATCCAAGGAGATGGAAGATGGATGAGTATGGTATGGCTGACATTTTTTGCATTTTAAACCACTTTGGACAACTGTATTTGTATTCTACATATTAGATTTAAGCGGCATATTTCAGTAAGATTATTCTATGAATGTGAGATTGTTTTATAGCCCCAATCAAGGTTCATTTACAATTGTATTGAACTGCGTCCATAAATTTACAATACGTCACATGGTGTATGTAACAAGTTTCCTTCTGTTACCATTCCCAATGTTAACCGGCTTTCTTAGTATTGCTTTAGTGGACGGTAAAAATTTTGTGTTTCAATTGTACACTTATTTTTCCTTTTGCCTACCAATTTTGGTTTAATGAGCATCGAAGACTTGACCGAAAGTCTGTACTTGAAATTCCTCCACGATGGGCCATTCTACATCCTAAAAATGTGTGGATCAGTGCAATCGGAGCATTAACATCTTCAGTAGTTTGTAAACCAGTTACATTTGGTTGTACTCGATTTAATAAGATCAATCGATTTTCTATGAAATAAAGGTTGCTCTATTACTTTTGTTAATGAAGTGATAGGTAATTTTGTCCGTGCAATCTGTGGGAGTAAAATTACTCTTTGCCTCGTGATGTCTTATTTGGGAGTGTATTTTAAATTTTTGTGTGTGTAATTTTGTCAGAAAGTGAAATGCTAGGTTTTAATGGCTTGTTTCCATGAAATATATGGAAATAGACCACTCTTGAGGATTCTTATTTTCTCTGATGCCAAAATCTGGTTATCGTAGAACTTGAGAACGATATATTCCGCTCTTAAAAGGCTAAAGTTGGTATATATGTATATATATCTGATATTTTTCTGTGATTTTATGACTTTGCATATGGTGTATCTTAGTGGTAGTGTATATTAAGTGACTCATAATGCAGTTAAGACCTTTGCGGTCAGTATTTGCCAACGTTAGATGGGTTGACACAGGAATGTGTGGGAGCACCCAAGAATAATCTGCATTTATTAGTTGATTAGTAGAGATTGATTGTATACGAAATTGATATTCCTCCAGATTGAAGATAGCGCAATCAAAACGAAGACTTGTACAAATTTCATAGATATCAATTTAACTTCACCCTTCTATAGCGGCGTATTAGAGCACTTAAGTCAGACAAAGGGAATATAATCCATCACTGGTTTGTAACATATTTTGATACTAATTTTAGCTATCACAATTTGTGATTCCATGAAAGCTGATGTTAATCACCCTAGTAAGGTAGTGACATTCAAGAATGCCATGACATTCTTTTTATGAGTGCTTCATATTTACCCACAATGCTTAGGTTAGGCTAGTATTCCAACACTTTGTGCTACCTACTGTTTTGTCGAATCATACGGTATGACTTACCTGTTAATATACTTTTTGTTTTTGTGAAAGAAACTCCTGTCAAGGCCATTTACCTTATTAGGAATTAATGGGTAATGTGCTATGGATTGCATTTTTAGGGAAAAGAGTAAAAAAAAGGAGTATGCTTGGTATTAGTATTCATCTGGTCTAACTGAAAACCACTGAAAAACCTATTGTTTAATCCTCTTCATGGCAGATGGGAGTCATCCCTGAAGAAGCCACCACCACCCAGAGAGACCAAGTGATCAAATTCTCTTTTCTACTCCCATCATTAGTTTTTTGTATTCCATTTAGTGTGCCTGATGTAGTAAAATGTAGTTGGTTACAATTGTATTCAAGTTAGAGGGTAGGAAACAGATATCCTGCCGGCTCAATAAATTCCAATCTGTCCTGTCATGTGGTGAAAAACTCCCTTTGAAAATTAAGTACTACCATATTTTTACAACTGATATTTCTTTTTTATTATTCTTGATGTGCCTTCGGGTAATTTAAGTATGCATGTTTTAAATTGGGAATGGTGATAGTACACAGCTATTGTTTGTATTTGTACCCTTTACTACCTTATCATGAAGCTAAATACAATGAGATTTTGTATGAGATTCTCTGTCAATATTCATCTTGCTTATCCATCAAATAAGGCTGCAAAATGAGAAAATATCATCAAACTACCTTTTATTTTATTATGCTATGGCAAAACTAAATTTCTCCTATTAAAAATTTAATTTCATATTATAATATTGAATCAAATTCACTTATTAAGTTTGGCTTTTCAGTTCACTACCCACCTTCAATTTAAGATGTATATCTGCATTGTCTTTTCAATTTAATCTCCTACACACATCTCCATGTTCAGGAGATGATGATGTTGAGGTTGCACCTTTTTGTGGTCTTTAATTTAAATCTTGTTTTCCATGGCCAATTGCCCTTTACTTGACTCATTCATTTCTATTCGCTCCATTTATATAATTGTTTTTTCTATACCCCTTTCATAATCTTTTTCAAATGTGTTGCTACATTTCATGATCATTTTGAAACTCTGGAAGGTTTTATTCCTGTTGATTCAATTCCTGAATGATTGAATTCTTAGGTAAATCCCATATGCTCCCTGCAGAGTTAGATGTTTGGTCTAACTAACAAATGAAAGTATGTCTGCTTCGCTTTATCATTCCACTATTTTATATCATTGCATTTTGCAATTCTAGCCTCTTGAGGTTGAAGTCATGTTGTCACCCTATTATTATTTTGCATAGTAACACCCACTCATTGTAATAATGACTGGCGAAGGAATTTTAAAGACTGAGAGAGGGGAGGATGTTGGGCAGGCAAAGGAAAACAGGAAGCGTGTTAGATTGAATGAAAAGAGGCACTAAGTATGAGGAAATGGAGAAGGGTTAATTGTAGCATGTTACAATGTTGTGTTTGGTTAGGTTTAGAAGTATGATAATGGTTAGGTTGTGTCATACCCAAGCCTACCTAACTGATAGAATATTAATAATAATAATAGACGACAACTTCATTCATTCTTGAAAATTGCTATTATATGACCTTTTCCATGTAATTAATCTTAGTTAAGTTGAAAAACTCAACAAAAGTGCAGTCTACGAACTGGTGTCGGGGATGCCCAGCCATGTATATCGGGCAAACTGGGAGAAAGTTCAAATAAAGGATTTGGGAACATAAGTTTTGCTTCAAGAAGAATGATTCATGTTCTCTGTTGGCCAAATATCTACCAGAAAACCAACCCACCAGTTATTTCACACCTCAGATTCTTTATTTTGAAAACAAAGTGGCACAGCTAGACATTCTTGGGCTGTGGGAGGAGATTCTTAAAAACTGGTGAAAACAGCCCATTTGTGAATGACGCTTCCTTTTCCTCTCCTTGGGGTGGCAAAATGCATGGGTCTCAGTTCAGAGGAGCCCACCTCCCTTGATGCACTACTCTTGACTCCCCCCCCCCTCCCTGCCAGCCCTTCCTTTGTCCCTAACTATCCAATTGGCAGTCAAACTCGGTGTAATACCCCTCCTTTTACAACCAACCCATCCTTATCCCAATTTCTAATCCATCCCTACAGGCAATATATGTGTATATACGCCTGTATGGATGTAACTTCTTTGCCTGGTGATGCTGCACCACAGTAAAACCTGGGTCACCTTAAAGTTTATTTTTCATATGGATTTACAAAGATTTATTTTGACATTAATCATCATAGACTTTTGCCCCTAGACTGTAGACCACATGACATAGATAACACTGTCTTTTACTTATAGTTCATCTAACTCTAGTCTGTAATACAAGTATGCGGTACACAGATGCAGGACAGATGTAATGTCCTTTATTGAGGTGAGGGTGTTTGGAGTTGTGATGGTACTCTAAAATCAGTATTAGAGAGTTCAATCCAAAAGGCTCTTTGTTTTTCAGTATGGTAACATTGTGTTGTTCATAGACATGAAACAGTGTAAACATTGGAGCACATCCTTTGTAATTGTTTCCTTCTTTGTGGAGTCAAATGTAATTGTAATCTGTTTAAACCAAGGGCGCATTTATGTTCAATTGCAAAGTAGCAGGTGATAATGAGCCTGGAGTCACATTTTTACTCTAATGTTTACTTGATTTTTATTACGTACTTTGTAAAATTGAAGTTGCCATTTATTGTTTTCAGCACAAGAGATTTTTGGCAGAGACAAAAGAAAAAGAACCAGAAGTCCTTTTTATTGGGGACTCTCTGATAACACATCTTTCTCACACAAATGCCTGGAATCGTTGGTTTGCACCTATGCATGCTATTTGTTTTGGAATTGGTGGTGACCAAACTCAGCATGTACTTTGGAGAGTTCAGAATGGAGAATTGGAGGGCATAAGCCCTAAGGTAATGAATTAATGATATACTGTATTAATGCATTAATTTTTCATGATTTTTTTAATAGACCTTTTATGGTTAACATAAATTGACATGTTTCATTTTTTTAATTGTGAAATAAATCCATTACAGAAATAGTCCAAACAAGAAAAAATATGCTTGTTTAATTTTCTATATTGTATTAGAGTAACCCCATTTCAGAATTTAGACAAATTATTAAATTAATATACTTTTTGTAAATCAGATGAGCTAAATCCGCCAGTCTTCGGTATACACGTATTTTAAATAATGATCAATTTGGCCAAGTGTCTCAAGCATTAAGTAGATTGAGTTGAGATCAAAAGCCTCATGTAACATGTATTTTGCTCCAAGGCACTTTGCTCCCAGAGCAGTAAAAATTGTTTATTATTATTATTATTATTGAGTTGGCAAATTTTGAGATGTATTTTTTCAATTTATCCATTGTTGGATTGTCAAAAGCTCTATTTACCCAACTCAAAGTTTGTGTGTTTTAATTTCTTATGAAGGATATTATTTTGCAGATAGTGGTGGTGCTTGTTGGTACAAACAACCACGGACACAACCCAGATCAAATTGCTGAAGGAATATTAGAAATTGTAAAGGTAGTTCGCCAAAAACAATCTCAAGCTCAAGTTGTTGTATGTGTAAGTATTTCTAAGAATCTTCCTTGATCAGTTATTTAGTATTAGTAACATAAATAGTATAAGTATTTTCTACATTTAAACTTCTGAATGTACCGGAAAACAGAGGTGATTTTAATTCCATTCTGTTTTAGATATTTCTTTTTAAGGTGTACATAGAATACATGATGTATGCTATTCCATGTTGTGGTTGTATCTGAATGATTCTGACATCAAATAATCTTTCAGAAACATATTTTTTAGTCTGAAATTTACCTTATTCATCATTAAGTTAGATCGAGTATTCAAATCTTCGAAAAATTCAAGTATTGGGGTCATTGCTGCTCTGATTGGACATGTATAAGTGTGTAAAAATGCTGGTGCATCAGGTAGCTTACCCAGATGGGCATTTCATAGAATCCACCTGTTACTTGTATCACTTGTCTTTGTCATCATTTAAAAATGATCTAATTTTACAGGTTTATCTATTATAAAGTGGTCACTCAACCATGAGTTTGCCATGAATTTTGAAAATTATAAGAGAAACAAATGTGAATTAATTAGCTTTGAATTTTGTCTTTGAGACTATAATTTGATCATGCTCTGGTCTCTCAATTATTTTAATTAATTTTGAGATGGCCCAACAATCAGTTTTATTTTGTTTTATGATAATCATATTGAGCGGTTTACCAGAAGTCTGTGTTAGCACAAGTGAGTCAAATTTGCTTGTTTTGAGTTTTCATCGTAGGTTATCACAGTGGTCCTGGAGGTTAGCAATGTTATACAATATATAGTCTCCCATTATAGGCTTCAGATTTTGCTCATATCCAATATCACCTCTTTTCAGCTCACTGTTGAAGGTTGATCGCACCCATAGTGGTAGTGTGCCATAGTACTTCATTATTATTTCACCATTGTGAATTTTTGTCTTAGGACTCTATATATCCTGATGCATACTGAAAGTTCTCTCTGAGGTTATTATGATTTTTCATGTATCTTTGTGTAATTTGGGGAATATTGTAGTTGTTTTGAGGAACTTTGTAGGACCAAATCTCAAACTCAAAATATTTCCCAGTTGTTTTTCTCTGGTTCCTAGAACTGAAAAATTTCCTGGTGTGCTTAATTTTCATGGGCAGTAAAATTTATCATTCATGTCTAAACTCTGTTGGATCTAGTTCAGTGGAGAGGCATTGACAAATTGTGCATGATTGACATTCTTTAGTGCAATTTATAATTTTTTTCATCCATCAAAATAAATTTAAATCCATCAAAAAGCATTTATGTATTTCCTTTGCATTGAGGAAATATACTGCAACCATGTATTAGAAGAACAGTCTTTTAAGGGAACTAATGACATAGTTACTATTTATTACCATGAAATTATAAGTACTCAGTATAAGGAAAATCAATATAATTTGATGGCATGTCCAAAAGCCCTTAAATTGTTATTTTGGACCGTTAACCCAGTTAATTTCCAAGATTTTGAAATAAACGATCAAGTCTCCTCCCTGCTTTTAGCTGAAAAGCACCTGAGCTTTTAAAAAACTAACATCTCACAGAAGCAATTTCAGTACTAGGTGACTGGGAAAAGAGGCAAACGTAAAGAAAAACAGCAGCTTCAGTTTAAATATTTGTTGAAGGAAGGTTGAGACTTTCATTTCTCTCATCAGTTCTTTAACCAGTTCCCACTCAATGAAGTTATCCATCATGACTAAAAGACATAAATTGCCGATCCTTGCCCAGCTGTTGTCATCCGATACAGAGCAATAATTCAGAAATATTCAGGATGTTGAAGATTTTTTTGTTAAATGTATTCATAATCAGCCCATTTAAATATGATCAAATAATGGAGTGAATTTCCAAGTAGCCAAGTACATGGATTGATGCACCATTTATTTTTTGTAACAATTTGGCATTTTTACTCACAAAGATCTGTTTATCAATTCTTTTTGGTAGCGTTAATAACCGTTGAAAATTAAAAATTGGTTCTCGCTTTCTAAAATATGTATGATAAAAAATTCTTATTGTGTCATTGATGGTAATGTTTTCACATATTAATTAATTTTTTCTTCAGTCTCTTTTGCCTAGGGGTCAGTTTCCAAACCATTTGCGTGAAAGAAACTTGAGGGTAAACCAGATACTCAAGGAAAGCATTTCAGGCCTTACTGATTGTCATTTGGTTGACTCTTCAGAGGGCTTTGTTCAGCCTCAAGATGACTCAATTAGTCACCTAGACATGTATGACTACCTACACCTGACAGAAGCAGGATATGCCAAGGCTTTTGCTCCAGTCAATACAATACTACGGAGGCTCCTTTGCCTGGATCAGGAAGATGAGGAGGAAGTTGAGTATGAGGCCACCGAGGATGAATCTGAGGCAGTTGATGTTGGCAAGGAGGCTGGTGGGAGTGGGGATGGTGCATCGGCTGCCTCCAAGTGAAATAAGTGAAGAGCCAAAGAGATGCTCCATATCACTCTTTGTTCTAAATGGCAAAATATTGTGACACACTTCTTTTTTTCCATTTATAATTTCGAAAGCCTCAAGAATTGATGGTTATTTTATTCTTTCCCAAATACAGAGAGTCATGTGATCAAGAATTGAAGTACTCAAGTATGGGAATTGTCGCAGTATTTTATCATTCAAGACTGGATTTCTTTTTTTTTTCATCTGGGCAAGTTCAGTCTTCCTCGTTTATTATGAGGGTCACATTTGAATAATCAGCTGAGTTGTACCTTAATTTCCATTTGAGAGATTATGGGTTAAAGCTACAAGGCCTAACTGTATTAATGCTACTCTTGAGTTGATGCGATCTACACATTTTGGGATGGCTTCAGGTTTATCCCCATAAACAGTAATTACAAGCTGAGTGTGGATGTTAAAGCTTTAATTTGCTTCTCGAGTGAATCAAGTTAATTTTCACTGAAAACCTCAGATGCTTTGTGTTCATGGCTGCATTAGGTGTGCACTTCTAATGTGGCATCAACATCCAGTTTGAAAAGTGTCCAACTCAATTGGAAACATTGCTCACTTCATGTCACAATCGCAGTTTTAATATCATTTCATTCATTTCCATTCCTGATTTTTGTACCTGTACATACTTTCTAAAAGTGGGCTTATTATCTTAATCTTCCAATGCTTTTTCAAGGAAGTGCAAATATATATATATATATATATACAGAATTTTCAATATACTTGCCTAGCACTTGGATTAATCAGGGGCGGCTCAAATAGACTTGTGCACTGATATAGTGAACAGGTACTGCAGGTAACAGTGCTAATGGTAGATGTGTAATATGCAACAATTTAATGAACACTCCACATGTTGCATGGGTAATTCATACCAATAATAAGCCAAAATAAAAGAATGGATTAAAGGGAAGCTATCTGCATTTAGAACTTCTTAACTTGTTAAGATTTGATTCTTTAGAAGTATGATTTCTGTTTTTCCTATTGATAGAGCTGATTTTTGATGAGATAGTGTTTATTTAATTTACTTTAGACTGAAGTGTTTACATGTGAGAAGTGCTTTATTAATTACAAAATATTTTGTAAGATTAAGGTAAACATTGATTATAGGTAGCCTGTTGCTGTTTATAAGAAGGCATTTAAGAAAATAACGCTTTTGGAATTGGCAAAGTGTACTGATAATGGAAAGTGTGCTGAATAAAGCATTGTGATCCCTACTCTGAAAGTGGAGTACTGTAAATATTTTTGTAACTTTGACATATGGTGAGGTGAAGTACACTTTTGTTTGTTGTTAATTTTCAGCAAAAGGCAGTTTTGTGATTAGCAAAAGTGTATGATGCAGCATTTGAATGAAAATATATATTATCTATTGAGAAAATAGTTTTGAACTTTGAAAATTGCCTTTATTTTATTTTCCTATGCTCATTGTAGTTATTTAATTCATTTAATATTTTTGGATTAATGGGTGTGCCAGTATAATATATTGTGGCCTAGGATTTAAGACTTTTTTTATTTGATCCAGGATCACAGTATTAATCTGTTCCATAGATTTGACAATATCGGGAAATATGTTGGTTGGTTAATATTGAAGGATATTGGAATTGGATTTTCCTTGAGCGTGAGCAAACATAATCTTTACTGCTGATAGCTTGGGTGACAGTATGACCTAATTCCTGTAAGTTTCACTAATGGCATGATCAAACAACAAAGAAGTGTGGAAAAGTTGGAAGAATTATGTCAGTGATGGAGAAACTTTGGAATTATAATGCTCTATGGAAAATTTTAAAATGTAATGCAGAGCAGTTTATTTTTGTCTAAATATAGACTAATCAGAACACTGGCAGAATACTTAAATAATTAGAAACCTCCCATTGATTTAATCCCTCTATTTCTTGCTTACAGATTGCTATGGTCAAAATTGTAGAATGACTCTTGAAGACAGAGTTGTGAGATACGTATGCCTTCATGAATGAAGTCATTCTGATCTGTCTCTCATGTATTTTTCAAAAAGTTCTACTCATGACAATCTTATTGGGTGTGTTGAACCTACTACTATTGTAAGTGGTAATGAAGAATTTGGATCATATGGTTGTTAGTTTTCAATGATGGTCTGCTAGAAGGGGAGATATTTTACAATATAATTGCATGAAATAAAATTTTGTTATTATTTAATGTCAAGATTGTTTTCTAGACAGACATGTGGAATTGAAGAATAGTGAAGTCTTAGGTGAAGCTAAGAAATAAAGGTGTGTAGAGTATGTGTCTATTTAAAACCTACCTTAATATCAGACTACCAAATAGCCATTCTATGTTTTGCACTTGGGGGTCGTAGTCAACCAGTAGGTGAGGCATTGGGCGGCTGATTGTAGGGGCTGGGTTCAATTGCCGGGGATACCTCTGGGTACCCTTACCTTAACCCAAACTGTGGATTTTTGGCAACCAGAACTTCCTGGGAAACTATATCAGCACAGGCAAAGGTACTGACCCTATCCTGATGTGTAAAAATCACTTGTAATTGTGATTAGTACTAAGTTAGCTATGCCCTCACTTATGAAACCAACCCTGGGTTGATAGCTGTGGTTTATTTACGATTTTACTCTGGGTAAGTTTCTGTCCCAAATTGAATGATCTTTTTAGAGCACTTCAAATATCCAAAAATGAAAGTGATTTTATGAGGGATGTTCTCTAACCATATACGTTGTCAGTCTTATTTAATTTAAGTACGTGTGTATATTGAGAAAACATTAATGTTATTTTTACTAGTTTTTAACGGTGCTGGGGTAATTTAAACCAACACACTGTCTTTATTCAGCACTTATTGATTGATTGAAACTTATACATACCACAGCAAAAGTTTTCCATCAGTCAATATATTGCAATAAAGTAACCCTAAGTTATGAAGCAGTGTGTTTTATTGGATTCAGCACCTTTTCAATGAGTAAGATTGTCTTTTCATTTAATTATTTGCCAACATCATCCCTTTCCCCTTATTGAATAATTGTGCTGAAAGCAAAGTAAACATATTTTATAGGGATGCCTATGATTTGCTTGAGTTATAGAAATGATGACCCAAGGAAGTGATAGAATGTTATGGCAGAACATGAATGGCTCAAGCGGTTTCATTTCATTTTGAGATTTCATTGGCATTCTCATTTGTCTTTGACGTTTCGTGGAATTAATCTGGATGTATCTGCTATAAAAACTGAAGTGTAGTTCTGTTCCTCCACCATATAGTTCAGTGGCACTGAGAGCGAAGGGTTATTACTCGCACATTAATGGGCACATTATTAGGTGTACATTTTTGATTTATGTATTTATTGCAAAATTTAAGAGGCAACTTTTTTCAAGTATACATAATATTCTTTTTATAGAATGATGCCATTTAGGTGTCTCTGAGTACATATGTGTACATAAACCAAAAGTGAAAAACAATCCTATGTCAGACAGGACTAAACCTTTACACCGCCTATTTCCCAGGATCTCACGATCTGAAAACCTTTCTAACAGAACTTTCTCCTATTTTATGTAATAATTACACTACCTCATCTCTACTGCCGCTCTCTTGCATACAGACAACCTACCAATCTCAGAAACATCTGAGATCCACCAACCCTTTGGTGCCCCACCGTGACAAATTTCATCTTTCCCCAAATTGCAACCACCCCCATTGTAAAACATGTATGCTTATCAGATCTGCTCCCTACATTTACCTCCCCACCTTGTACCCAAGCTAAGTGCCTCTCGAAAAATGTAATCTATCTTCTGACAAGAACAAACACTTTTATTTTTGTAATTCTGCCCCTCTTCTCTTCCTTTCTCTTCACATGTACATTCACACAACTTTTCATTCTACTGGTGTTTCTCCCTAACCATCTTAGAATCCTTACCCATTTCAGCCACCAATATAGAGGTGTATAACTCGCAAATCCGCTTACATATTAGCATTCCAATCTTATGAATGTTCTGGGCTGTACCATGGCCACTAGATCATAACTGATTTCCTCCCCCCTCTCCAGCACGCCCAGTGCTTCCCCTGCCCTTGCATTCACTTGACTCAAAACCTTCCAGTCTTACCTCCTAAAGGCCGAAAGCTTAAACTTTCTGAAATGTGAGTCTCTTTTATGTGTTTTCTATTTATATTTATGTGTCCTATTGTGCTGTCTAAGTGTTATATTGCTCTTGTGAGTGTTTCTATGTCATCAATACATTACATTAAAACCATAAACACAGTAATCAACCTGAAGGTTGGTTTGGTAGGTGTTGGTGAAGTTTCACTGGGTACTAAGCCCGATGGCATGAGAAAGTCGGACCTCATGGTTAGGGGGGCCAGTTCCTATGGTTTCTGAGAAAGAACTGGTACCCTAAAAATCACACAGCTTTGGTGCAGCTGAGGGTGCTGAGAGAGGCTTGTCTGGGAATCGAACCCAGGTCCCCCAGACAGTATTTGAACACTACTCCTGAACTACCATGACCCTATATATGTGTACACACATACCATATGTATATATAACCCCTTGGAAAATGAATTAGATACTTTTATCATGAACCTTTGAAGTTTTCATAAATATATTATTCATTTCAGACCACAAGTTTTGGTTTCCCATAGGCTCAAAAATACCATATGATGCCATGAAAACAGACCTAAGTGAACACGCTCAATAAGTTTCATGCTATGCCTGAACTGCGATAGTGGCAACAAATGTTATGTTAAAGTAGTGATTAAATGTATATATCGGAATCACCTATAATGGCGATGTTGCCGGCCATTGTTGGCTCATTCACATTCTGAGGTGAAGAATGCAAATGAACTTGGATACTGCTCCTGCTGCTGGTTTCCGATCTATATTCAGGCTTGCTCAACTCAAAAATCACTGGCAGGAGGACACTAGTACTAGAAATGTGAAGTTATCTAACAATCCACATTCATTGGAAGTGTCCATTATTATCAACTGAATGAACCTTTTTGAATCAGATAAATTGATTCCAGGTCTAGAATGGAGTTTTGATGTTCAATGCAAAATTTTCAAAAGTTAGAATAAATTTTTGTCCACCTTTTGGACATGCAAAGGCTATGCAATACACCTATTTCCTTGCAACAAATTCAGAGTGAAAATAATTGGCCTTGACTGGGATCTGAACCCGAATCCCTCAATGTCCAGCCGAGTGCTTTAGCCAGTTAAGCTATTGAGGCATCCCTTTAAACTTTGAAATTTTGGTGGCTTAAAAGGAACAAGATGTGACAAAATACCGTACATACATTGTCACAGGCATTCAAAGTCATGTGCCACACCCCACATTCCACAAGGTGAATGCTAATTTAAGCACTGAGGCTGTTTGTACCTTTAATAGATGAAAAATACAAATGATTTTTTCACTCTGAAATTGTTGCATTGAAATGTATATTAGCAGATGACTCCGTATAAAGTTTCTGTTGTGGCATCTCCCACAGTTTCTTGGAATTTGTCCAATTTCTTGTTTACAGTTGAATTACCCCTTAATAAATTAAGTCTGTGGACTAATGCGTCAGTATACTACTATTAGTATGAGAGCATATTTTAGTTGAAAATTCACTTAATCGAAGACACTTATTTAAGTGGTTGCTTTAACTATGTTACACTTTTTCCTTGTGTGAATTCATTTGCAACATCATTGCCATGTTTGTTTCTTTCTTTTGGACTATCTTGTATCTGAGGGCTCTCTTACATGATCGGTGGAATGATATTTGATTTTCAAGAACCATGGGTTATTATGTATTGAGCAAATTAAGTGTCCAAAAAATAGTTTTCTGTCACATTTTTCAGTTTCCTCAAAGGAACAAGTATATGATGATAAAAAAAACATATTCAAATGAATGATTCAGGAAGAAATATACAAACCTACCTAAATTTAAAAAACTCCTCAAATGAGGAGTTTTGTATATTTAGGTTCCGTTTCAAGAAGAGGATGTGGTGTATCTGCTCTATGAATGCCAAAAGACGAGGACGTCAGGAGTGTAGCATTTATTTGTATTTGAACAAGTGTATATAATAATCTGGGGAAAGCCACTAGAAATAATTTTGGCAAACAAATTAATGACTCAGAAAAAATAAAATCAACACTTTTTCGTAGACAATGCATGTTCATTGAACATTAAAGACTTATCAATAACGTTGGTTTTAGTTTGAAGTTATATTTAACCCAATTTAAAAAATATATTTATTGGTAAATTATTTCCACATACAGATTGAAAAAATGAGAAAAAAGTCAAATTGGTTAAAAAATGATTAACAAAAATAAGTTAATTAAGTAGGCTTATAGAGCCAGCACAGCAAACACCATTCTAAAATCTGATGTGCGTTTACCTTTGGATGAACTCATTAGAGAAGCATTCCAATAGAGTAATGGGTATTTTGACCGCTAATTATTTTTCCACAGCACATATTACAGTAGTTTTGCAAATTATAATTATATAAAATTTGAATCATTTTTGGAAAAATTATGAACATTATTTCACATTCAGCCCTAAAAAAAATGAGTCAAGAGAAATCAGAGGTAAACTTGGAACCAAAAACTGAACAGCAGTCAGTTGACTCCAAGGTATGCTACAGTGAGAATTATAGAGTAGTGAATTACCATTTTGATAAAATATGGGCAAATTTGAATTAATAAATTACAATTAAATTTTTCTATTATTTGCTTCTAAGACTTCAATCAAGATATTGGCGCACAGATTAAAGGACAAGTATCAGAGATAAATGCAGAGCATAGAACGCTGCAGTATATGAATTTATTTTGTGAAAAAAGATTGGCTCTTAGTAATACAATTATGCATGATTATTGGGTTCTGCCACTTGTGTAGAGATTGGAAACATGACAGCAATCCAAATGACAGATTGCAGGTAGTTAGAAACAGAATCTATGGTAAATTTGTTATTTACTTAGGAAGGTAGGATGTTTGAATTAAAAATTTTTATAAAGAGATATTAGGGTAGCTTTCAATGCTCAGAATATGTTCATAAGAGTGTAAATTTCTGTGAAATGAAATATACTGATAAGACATGAGCTGGCCTCTAAAATAAAATGGCCATTGCAGTTTTATGGGTACTATGGAAAGAGTAATACGGCACAGTGACCAACCAATATATTTGTTCAGTAAGTAACCATCAGCATCACTTTATACCAGTGATTCTTTACTCAGCATTGCCAGTGGTTGTAATACAGGTCAGTGGTACAAATATTCAAAGCTATCTATTTTTTACTTTTATTTGACTGTGTGTCTGACTTTTTTCATTGATTTATTCACTTCCTTTTATCTTTTACTTTGCCTTTTGATTGTTTTCTCTATTTACTTTTTGAAGGCCAAGATTGATTATAGCATGTCTCCTTTACCACATTCTTTATTTTAGCTTCTCTACATCCATCATATCTGATCAATTGTGACCTCAGAACTATTTAAATTTTAATAATAATGGAAGTATATTTACTATCAAATCAAAACTATTTGTTTTTCTACTATTTAAAGTAGCTTTTGGATGGACACCGACTCTTCACTCTTAAATTTTTTAGCCTTGCCTAATACGGCAAAGCCTGGCACCCCACACTATAATAAAACATTCTTCAATTCAATATACATTTTGTCTCCCTTCATTTAATCCAAAATCCATATTCTTTTCCTCCCTCTTCCTTGCATGCTTAATGTCCACCTCTCTATCTAAGTCTTCAGTATGTATTGCCTATCAAAATGCTAACATCTATCTTTCCTGCCTTCTTTGGATTTCTCCCATGAATACTCTCTACTTTCCACAAGTCCGAATAATGTTTCATTTTATTTCGTATCTTTCCATCCCACCTTGGCCATCCTTCTCCATTCCCACATCTCCGAAGCCTCCGAACTATGTCTATCATCCTGCTTCAACCAACAAGTTTCCAAGCCATACAAAACCATGCTGCATACCAGGGTTGGCCACTAGCCTTTTCGTAACCTCCTTGATAAATGTCCCTTCATCAATTCCCTCCTTCTTGTGAAAGCTTCCTTGCCTAACTCAATTCTTCTTTTTATATCTCAATCACAGTGAATATCTTGGTCCAAGATATGTAAACAGTTTCACTTTGGTCTAGTTAAATATTCAACTTAAGTTTCCTCTTTCTTTCAAACATAACCTTTGTTTTGTTCATTTTAAGTCTCATCTCATACCTATCACATTGCTTTTCTTATATGCTCAGCAATGATTATACCTAAGTACCACTATTGCTAAATTTGGAATCAAACTTGCTCCATTGACCTGACACAAAGCTGCCTTTCCTTTTTTGGGATGGGAACTAACATCTGATGATATTGTGATCTAAAAAAATTTCTGGCTAAATTACTCCATCATAAATGCTACAAGTTAGCCCACAAAAACTCTTCTTTCTGTTTTCTCAAATTAAGTAGTTCTGTGTAAGATTTTCTATTTCCAAAGTCTTTTTTGATTTATTTTCCTTTGACGTTCTTTCTATCTCCTGCCTGGTTCAAAGCTATTTCTTACTACTTCTAAATTTTCTGGCCTTTTATCTTCACCCTATAGGTCCTCTATGCATTCTTTTCATCTCTCTAAAATCTTTCCTTATTCGAATAGTTTTTTCTACTGTATCTATCATAGTGTTCTTGGATTTTTCCTTCTTACTTCCCGATACATATATCTGAACATTTTCTGTTCAGTGCACCCATTTCATGCTGCATTTTTAAACTTTCTATGAATTTACCCTGCCATTGACATTTTTCACTTTTATCTACATCAACTGTAATTTTTAAACTGTTTGTTGTGATTAAACCTTATATCATACTGAACTCTATTGCTCCCTCCCAACAATGACATGAAAATAGAATTATTATGATATTTAATATAATTGTGCCAACGGCCAAAACAGAATGTGTACTATCATAACACCAACCATTGCACAATCCATACTCATGCTTCCCTTTCCTGTATTTATGAATAAATATGTAAATGGAAACAATAAAAGTGATAGAATGTATACATATTTTACACCCTGCTTTAATTGAAGCCAGTCAAAAATATTCAATGTTCACTTTATTATATTTTTTCATCATCCTCTTCTAGTCTGCTTACTATATAATTCTTGATTCTTCCATTTTTAGAGCTGCCTAAATAGTGAAACTCTTTCACGTGTTCCAACATGTTCAATAGGTGCATAATTTCTCCCTGCTTTGCACAAAGTAGTGATGGTATATTAAATTCATCTCTCCAATCCTGCAATTTCATGGCCTAATACCACACAGTCACCATAAGGTGAGGCATCTGTGTTAATTAGAAAGAGGGGATATAGAGTGAACAGTTACATCTGCATATAATTTTTATGGAACAAGCTTGCTTTTCTGAAAAGCTGTTTGTTATCCCCTCCTGACCAAGTAAATAATATGCCTTCCTCAGCCACTTTATACAAAGGCCTCAAGGCTCTTACTTTCATTGGGATGAACTTGTCATCAAAATTAAGCATGCTCAAATAGGAATTTATGTACAGTCTTAAGGCATGGAAATTCAACAATGGTCCTCAATATGCCTTCAAATGGTTGAATACTGGAATATCAATAGTTCCTCCCTAGTAAATAACTATATTTAAAAAAAAGGTGTATTTTTGATCTGCCAAATTCATCGTCTATGCAAATGAGCTAAAACCACGCAAGTCTAATTTTGGAAATATTTCAAGCTCTTTCCGATGATGACAATTGATGTAATGTACTTTTTATCCCTTATAGGCTCTGCAACAGTGAGTCCATCAATGAATGGAAAAAACAGTGTCACTCAATAAGCCAAATGAAATGTAGCCAATCATAATGGAATGACCTTGTGTAAATATGCAATGTTAACATTAGTTTATACAAGTGCTGACCCTTTATATACTCATCACCATCGAGGCTATATATGATGCTTTAATAATGCCATCATTGAGGATTACAATGTATTCACACTGTCTATAGAAATGATCATAACAACAGCAATATTTAAATGCATTCCAAGCATGCTTTTTAAATCCCCTCCCTTTCCCCATAGCCAATGTACCAACCTTTCTATATCACTATATTTCAATATCTCGAGGGGGTATGAGATGCCATGGTGGTACTATATTAACGAATAATAAAATAAAATAGAGGCATAATTTTGGGAAGACAGTAGGACAGTGGTCCAGCATCAGTTTATGAGCTTTTGTCATTTTATTAGCTAGAGTATGAAAACAAATTGTGATAAGAAGTAAAAACTTTGCAGGAAAATGTATGGAAAACAGTTAATTTCTGTCTTTCAGATTAATAGGGAGGGAGCTGCATTTATTGCTTTCCCTAATAGGGTATTTCTTATAAATATCTTACACCCTATTCCACCTGGGAACAAATCCAAATGATGCCGTTGAGTGAAGTCTCCCTTAATGATATCACCTAATATTGGGCAATGCCCTAGTCTGGGGCTATATCACTGAGGACAGTTCATTAGTGCCCAGTGCCTTAGTATGGGTACCTATGGAATTACATCCTCAAAATAGTGATCACTCTAAATATTAGACATAAACATCTCTCAAGACTTATGTTTACATTTTTATGTTTGAATATACCTCTCATAATTGAAACCAAAAATTTAATAATTCATTCAAAATAACTCTAAATGTAGTTTATTGAGGAAATTCATCAAATATTTGACCTTGCAGTTGTTTAAATCCCCCATTTAAGAACGTCTACACTTTTTCACCAGACTTCCTCTCTGCAGGGAAGGATAATGCCAGCATGGAATCTAGTCATTAAGAAAATGGCTTTGAAGAAAATAGGATGGAGGTAGAAAAATTAGGGGAAGTTCTCGAGTCATGCTAATGAGAAGGTGGTGTAGGGGCAGACTAGTGTGCAAAGAAGTAGAAGACTCTGCAAAGGAGTTGCATGAACAAATTAGAAAGATTGGAAATATATTTGATATTCCATGGCTTGCGTCTAGTAATCCCACCATCAGTTCCCTCTGGCCATGCCACACTTTGTTCTGCATACATTCCATGTAATTTATGGCAATGGCAACTGTCAATTTTTGAAAGAGCAAAATTTAAAATGGAAATTTTTGAAACTGTGACAGACAAGTGTAGTTAGTGCCCATATTGAATGAGGTTGTGGAAATTTGCTGGATCTAAAAATCTGAACCCAAGCATTGGAATTCCAAAGTGGGAGGTAAAATGCTCTTATGGTGAAGATAATGTCAGAAAACATTTCGACTGACTGCATGTGTCACTCGCAATTACAAAATTCATTTCCTGTTTCATCTGCAGAGTGCAAGGTTTAGGCACACGGCTTAGGTTTGAATGATGAACAACTTATGACAATTGAGCAATTGTATGTTTCAGTAACTCAATTTAGCAACATAGTTTTTAAAATCAACGGTCCATATTTTGGAGTTTTTCTATCGATGCACTACTTTAAAGAAGGCTAAACCAAATCCAAAAGACAAAATGACCCTCTGGAAATTACCTAGGTCATGGTCTCTTTTTACATTTACCATTGATTGTATTCTCTAAAAATTCTTTTATTGATAGATACATTTGTTTAAATATTGGAATAATTTTTAACATTTGTTTAAGAATATTACAAGCAAATAATTATTAAATATTCAAAACTTTTAAGCATTCCTCTAAAAATCATTTAAATCCCATTTCCCCATTCTTAGGTAAGGGCCAGAGCAGTAGGTAACAAACTAAGCTCTGGAAAAATAAAGATTATTTGTAGAAAAATTGCATAATGAAAATGAGCATTTGCAAAAAAAGGAAATTGGTGAGAGCTACTAAATGTAAATAAGTTAAGGTAACATTTCATGAATGAAACCTCTTGGTCAAAGTGCACCTATATAAATTATGACCGTACTAGGCAAGAACCCACGAGAGGTTAACTAGTCATGCGATGTATATCATCGTGAGGAAGTCGTTACTTGGATCGAAAAACTATGGATGGACGTAGGTGCCACTTTATTCTGCTGTTTATTTTCCCGATGGGAAAAATGACGTAGGTAGTTGTTTTTTTTAATTTCTTCATCCGCATTCTTCTCGGTACGTGGCTTTAGTCAAGTATTATAATCGTTACATTCCTGATCAACTTGAATGTCGACGTTCACACAAGTTTCCAAGGATAATCGGCAATGCGATGTGACTGCAATGTCATTCTTTATTATGCCAAGGTTGCGTAACTTCGGAGCTCTTTAAATCGCGTAATAACTTATAAATCAAACTAGTCGGTTGGAGTAATATCAGGCAGGTTGTGACAGGAGGAAAAATTCTTCAACGTATCGCATCGGTTGTTTGTGATGAATTCAGCCCAGTGGGTTTTGTTCCAATCATCAAGATCATACTCACCAAGAAAAATTATGTCAGCTCCTGAACTTTAAAAAAAAATCAAAATTGTATAATTTGTTTGAAAAATGAGACTGAGGAAAACTAGTGTTGAGTAAGTGACCTGGCGTTCGAAGCCACGCTTTCTATCCTTTTAAACTGAAGGTGAAGTTGTGCACATTTTTCTTTATCTATGGAGTCTTCCTGTATTTTGAATTCAAGAAATGGAGTTTGTCGCCACTAGTTTACAATACTGCGATCACAGATGGCGGAGTACATTCTAAAAGCAAATTCACAGTCATTGTCACCTACTCGAAGGTTTGGTAGATTATAGGTGAGAGCGAGTCACTTCACACCAACTAACTGCAAGGCCTAAGGTGGGTGAAATTCACGTATGAAGACAGTGCCTGCTCCAGATCCTGCGCCACATGCAGTTTCCGAGGAAGTTCTGTTGCCATGAAAATCACATCATTTGGGATTGGTTGGGGTAACCATCAGTGTTACCCAGAATACAACCCAGGACTTCGATTGAGTAGCGGAAAGATCTGCCCACCAAGTAACCACTTTGTCGTTCCGAATTCATAGGCTCAATATTGCCTTGCGAAATGCATCTTACGATTCGGAAACATATAGTTGAACTAATTCACCGGTACCGGAAAAATAATATATTGTCATGTAACATGTACCATATGAATAACTACCGTGGCCCTAGAGTGTGATCTGCGTAATACGAGGCATGTTCATAAAGTAAGAGCTGTGTGCTTATATTTAAATATTGGCGCTTCAGAACACAGTTTTACTCCTACAGCGACACATGCTGATTCATTGAGAAGGTATAGCAGCATTTGTTTTGTTTCAGAAGTCGTTTGTTGGTCCGTGCATGCAAACAACAATGTCCGCGACCATCGTTCATCCCGCCAGCTGTGAAGTGCGTTCTGTCATACGATTCTTGTGTGCAAAAGGATTGTCGGCTGCTGAAATTCATCGGGAGTTATGCCTAGTTTATGGACCTACAATCATGAGTGAAAAAAGGTTAGACAATGGTGCCATGATTTTAAAAATGGACGAACACATGTCTATGACGAAGAGCGAAGTGACAGGCCCAATATTCTGACCGATGAAATTGTTTCGCCAGTGGAACAAAAACTGCGATGTGATCGTCGATTGACGATTAATGGCCTGGCTGAACAATTTCCTCAACTAGGACGCACTACTGTCTACAATATTGTAACGGAAAACCTCGGATACCACAAGTTGTGTGCAAGGTGGGCAGCGAAACACTGCTGGCAAAACCAATAAGAAAATTCAAGATTTTCGTTGGGAACTCTTTGAACACCCACCGTACAGTCCTTACCTTGCATCTAGCGACTACTTCCTCTTCTTGCACTTGAAACAGTGACTCGGTGGACAACGTTTCGAAACCGAAGAGGAACTCCAGAACGGCGTTGCCAATTGGTTCAACTCTCTGGCAGCGAGCTTCTATGCAGAGGGGTTAAAGAAGCTGGTGCAGCGGTAGAAAAATGCTTAGAGTGAACGGCGATTATGTAGAGAAGTGAAGTAGGTTTGTAGCTAACTAAAAGTGCCAATGAAATGTGTTTCATAGGAGTATATTTTTTCCTGTGACCAAATGGCCCTTACTTTATGAGCATACCTCGTATTTGGAAAAAATTGATTCCATCTCCCTAAAATCGCGATTGTTGTATCATCAATATTGACACTAAATACTTCTTCTTATTTCATCATAGTCAAGAATTTTTAATTTGTGTTGTCAGTCACGTGTTAGGGCATCATAAGCTTCAAACTGTATAACTGATCCATGGGGTCATGCGTTCCACCTCAGCATTTATCACCGACATTGCTACTTCAGCGAAAACTGTCTGGAAAATGTCAACGTCTCACGGTCACCTTTCGAAATTCCACCATTACCTGCGAATGATGCTTGAGAAAGAAATGATTCACGCGCTGGGATCAATGCCATCTTCCCAATTTTTTTGTAACCCCCGAAGATATTGTGAAATTCTTCCACTAGTTGGCATATAAAGTATGATCCGTCCATGTGCTTCCATGACTATGCACAAAAAAGTGTGGCGTGGCATCACATTTATTTGCGGTTGCTGTTTTTTATTTATATAGGTTTCTCCATTAAATGGAGATGAATGCAGGAACGGAGGAATGGAGGAGAATACATTATCAAAGGCTAAACGTACAAAGAGTCTCTGCTGTACCATTCATTTTTTTTGGTATAAATTTAAGGAATTTTTTCCCAGCGTTACACAATTCACCTCTACATGTGAAAAGTTCAAGCCTACGCGACAAGGTCGCAAAGGGGAATAAAAAGATGGAGAGGAAGAGGAAAGTGGGAAATCCCTCTAGCAATGGTGGAAGAAAGCCGATCATGAATATCTTACTGCAGAAAGCGATAGAGGATATTTATGCTGAATTTGTGGGCTTGGATTGCAGCTGATTTTAGGCAGTTATAGTTTAGTAAATAAATTTATTATATAACGCAGCCAAAGGTCGGAAGAGAGCTTGTCCCATGCTGGAGATGAGTGATGGCGTTGGCTAATTTAGTAGTGATCAGATAAAAATCTTTTATATAAAGAGGCTGAGATGGAGGCATGGTGTAAAAGTATTCCGTAAAATCTCTCAATGTGTTAAAAACCTATAATCAGAAGGGAAATATTCCAATTACCGTATTTTTGCTTGTGATCATTTGCCGAAAAAGTACTTTTTTTCTCAAATAATTATGCAAACCTAACTTGCCTTGCTCAATGTGGATATGAAGCAATAATTTCATTTTTTTTGTTTCAAAATAAAAAAATGCGGAAATTTGAATATATTTTCCTCAAGCACTCCTTTCTTTGGTAATTATTTCCCCAGAACTCAACAAAATAACGGTTTAGTGAGATTAAAAAGAATGCCCATCCTTTCATTCGTTTAGTCTTAAACTCAATAGTATAAACATTCTGTAAAGAAAATAATGGTAATCGCATACTTTTTCTAACCTCTTTTTTTCTGTCCTCCTTTTGTGTCCCTTAAATATATCGGCCAATTCTTATTTTTCTTTTAGTAGCCTTTTCCATTATTGGCTGGAAGGGCCGATTGTGATTTCCTTGAGGGTGAATGTATCTAACCCAATGAGGAAAACTATAATTTAAGTTCAAATGGCGTTGCTATTCAGATGAATAAGTATGGAAATAAAACTGACAATCACTCTTTTTTAACTCGGCCAGCTCTTTACGAAAGTCAACAATACAGCCAGTTTACTTCTTTTTTTCATTAAATCTCACAATTAATGCAACAACTCAAAGTCGTAGAATGGGTGGAATTTCCTGTGAAAGGTGGTTTCCTTTTCTTTCTCTTTTAATGCCATCTAATGCAATATACTATCTTGCTTTGTGGCCTATCACGTCTTGGATTTCCCCGCAAAGTGCGTAAACCACACCTCTTGATTGCTTTACCCGATCGGAGGTGGAGGCAAAAAATGCTATTATTTTCATTGGTCACGACTCTGTAGCAATTTCTTCGCGTTACTCATTTACCTGTTCCTGAAAAATCAGCTGTAGTTGAAGTTGTTTTTAATGCATCTGATAGAAGCAGCTGTACTAAACCACAGATAAAACATGAGTGAAAGAAAAAAGTTTGCATCAAACGCTTCTTGGGTATAACTTGGCGGCTGATGGGAAAATCTGTCTTGAGAGCCTCCCTGCGACAAGAGTGAATTCATTCTTAGTAGCCATTACGATTGGATTATTGGGGGCCCTTCGAGAAACACTGTACCAAAAGTGTCGAAGTTACTAACGAAAACCAGGTCGCAAGAGTCGTTGTTACAAAACATTTGAAAAATTGGATATCAGTTAAATATATAACTAAGTGTCAATCGGTTATTACCCAGATCGATTTATATTCAACAAGTAATATCTCTTGACTTACTGTAAAACTATAAATTTAACCTCTGTCTGCGCTGGGTTTTTTCAATCTATTTCTTAACTATTGAGTTATTGTTTTATCTATCCATTGAAAAACCACTAAAGGTATCATAATTCGACAACCCAGGTGATGGACGACGCAATGCATTTGGTATTTTGATTTTGACCTTCGCATTGTTGTAGGTTATTTTTTACGTCAATACTTCCTTTGAGCTGTCACTAGGGCCCTCGGAAGGGGCAATTACCAAAGTGTGAAGATTGTTTCCAAGATGCAATTGAGATTAAGAGAAGACTGATCAAAACAGGGGTTATGCATACTATTTCAACTTCGTACGTACACAAATGTTAGCTGATGCATCATGAGATAGGGCCTCAGGTTATGGGGATTTCCTTAGGAAGGTGAGGACCTATCGAAAAGGGGGGTTGTTAGGGGAAGGTAGGATAATAGAAGCCAAACGTAAGAAGGTTTGAAGCGGAGGAAGTCGGAGATGGGATGAGAGAATGCAGGAATGGTGTTTGGAAATGAGGGAGAGGGAGAGATTGGGAAGTTTCTCGCTCCGATGATGCCAAATACCTACTCATTGAGGCCTCCTCTGTGTGTCTAATCGGCTATTACTCTCGATTACGCCCTATTTTAGTTTCGGGGCAAGACGGATGATTGATTTCCAGACCTTCATCTCCTCCGGCGTTGAACACTTCCGTAGGCAGGCGGTTAACTCTTTCTTACGCCATCCGGTACATGCACTAATGACTACATCTTACGTGCTGCCTAATAGCTACGGCGATCACAAATCTGCGGTACTTGAAGAGGAGGATGGCAGAGCCTATTTGGGTCAGCAATCACCCACGTGGACTAGTCCTGTATCGTTAGGATGGAATTTGTGCTCTGCATATACACACAAAAATAAAATGAACACTTTGGTCAAGGGGTGTACATCGTGGCCGAATGAGACTGCCAGTGGACTAACATTTAAAAACCGGCATTCCAATATGGTTTGAATCATAACTGAAGATAGTTTCGAACCTCCAACCTGTGAAAACACGAACAATCGGAATGCATGATGCCAGGTTTTATGTTACAATTAGTACCTTGTTTCATTTTCCGATTTAATTTCTGTCATGGCAACCTAAAGTAAAATTGTTTAAAGACTGATTATTATTATTTGGTATTCTATCATTTTAAAAATGTTTTTGATGGGCATCAACTGAACATCCCTATACCTCTTAGCCTCACACTCGACACAACCTATGTTGGCGTCAGAGGGCTAATTCACCTAAATTAGAAAACAATTTTGAAAAAACTAACAAACATTTACATATTCTATTGTTTCAGGCTTCACTTCGTGGAAGTAATTGATATCCATTATTGAAATAGAAAGAAAGACTCGTACTTTTCCACAGATTTTATTATACGGTACAACGCATATGTGTTTTTGCTTTGCATATTTGCTTTTCCTATGTGTATATGTACCTGATGATGCCGCAAGTCGGTGAAACGCGTTGTACCGTATAATAAAATCTGTGGAAAAGTACGAGTCTTTCTTTCTATTTCAATAATGGAAAACATTTACATGCATATCTCTCTCATCATATGTATGTTCTGTTCTCCATGCCTTCCGTAATGCATCAGTACTTTCCTCCTTCCTCCTCCACCTACCTGCGATACTTACACTTTCTATTACATCCACGAGGAAGCCACCCTGAATATTCCTAAAAATTCTTTTTTTCCACACCCTCATTGTTGCTCCATGTTTTCAATTGTGTTAGCTTCTTTGCATGTCCTTCAATCTCCTCTCTTTTTATCCCTTCTAAATTTTTTTTGTTTGTCGGCCTCACCACTGAGCTTACTCTTGTAACCTTCTGTATTTACACATCCCAAAATTCTTCCATATGCCTTCATCGTTTTTCTTGAAGACCATGTTTATGCAATATTTCCATTGCACATATTGAATCTAGGATATTATTTTCTTTTCGTCTACATTCAGATGTCTCCTTTCTCTAGACATTGGTTTTCCTATTACATTTCTTGTCAGACTCTTAATGTTATGACCGTTTTATTCCAAAATCGTTCGTCCTTATGAAGGAAAAAATATTTCATCTTCACATGCCATTCTCTGAGTAATGGAGAAGGTGCTGTCATTTCATAGTGAAAGTATATATATTTTATTAAATAATTCGCAAATTACCGTACAATTAAGAAATTAGATGTAACGGCATCTTCAGGAAGAAGTCTTCAGCGAAACAAGAGAATGTAGATATCTTTAACAGATGAAGAGGCTGTTATCCGAAGAATCCGGAACTGATATTACGAACGCTTGTTAGGTAATCGTCTCGTAACTTCGAACCGCTTTCTGATTAAATACAAGCTTCGGTCATCTACTTCTATCTAGGGCATGTTTTAATAGTACCCCCAAGTAATGGGTTCATTTACAGTTGAACTTAAGACAATGAGAACTTTCTTCGCAATTACAAGGAGTTATTACTCCTTTGACGACCAAACTTACTTGGATATCCTTCCGTTTTGTGAGTCCATGGGACTCACCTCCTTGAACGCCTTGTGCGACCTCCTGGATTGTGACCTTGATATACAGTCGTCTTTGAAGGCCTCTTGAAGTATCTGGAATGTTTCGGTTGCGTTATTTAGAAGTTGCATGCAAAACTTGATGGCGTATCGCTGTTCAAGCGAACTCTCCATCGCGCCGTGCTATAAAGTCGTAAAAACACACTTCACGCTGAGGCAGGTCCTTCCGCTCAGACTGCTCGGAGCAAACTGGCAACCGGCTGCGTTCGAAGCACAAACCTCTCACCACATTTTCCGACCGGTTTTACTGTGCTGCCATGGATAGTCACGTCACAATAAAATTATGCGCATTACTTTCAAAATGAAACATATATTTCCACTAGCCCTCTCCATATTGTTCTACTCTAATATTATGAGAAGTTTTTAGCGTGCGGAGGATAATATATTCCTAAATAAAAAGATTGCAAATATACGAAACAATTTCTTTCTTATCTATAACCACTGATGAGGATGATATTTCCTAGCACATGTAACAGTGAAGGATGTCATATTGAATTCATCGTCTAAAAAGACCTTGCTGGGAAAAAAGTAGACTGTGGTTTCTTGAATCTCGGGGTTATTTTAATGAATGCATGTAATTTTTTTCGTCGGGTTATGAAACTAGATACAAGTTGATGAGAGATGAATATTTTTCTTCTGAATAATTAATGCTTGTATGAGGAAGTCAATGCACGTTTATATTATTTCACAACTATAAAGCACTGTGTTGGCTGAAAAAGATGATATTTGTTTTCATAAATTGCACGACTAAAAAAATAATCGCTTGGTATGTTACTTCAAGGGAGTAGCTCGTGTTTTCCCTATAGGGTTTATTCAGTTTTCTCTTTACGATTTTTCTTGATGCCCCAGGCACCGTAGGGGATGACTGACATACTTCACGTCTATGGGGAGAAATTAAAAGGAAACGGCACAATTGGATGCAGGATACTGAGAGGCGGTAGTATGTTGAAGGTGGTGATAGAGGGGAAAATCTGGGTAATCCATATAAGAGGGAGGAAAAGAATAATCATTGTGGATGGAAGTAAGGAAGGGAGATGGAAAGATTGCAGAGCTATAAACGAGTAACTCTAACATTTGCTACGAGAAATGTAATGAAATAATTGACTTCGTAATTCCACACACTTTATTAAAAAACACACGGCCCAGGTTTCGACGTTGAACGTCATCATCAGGTGATGATGACGTTCAACGTCGAAACCTGGGTCGTGTGTTTTTTAATAAAGTGTGTGGAATTACGAAGTCAATTATTTCATTACATTTCAATATGTTATGCAAATTCCATACAGTTACGCCTGAGACAACAAATTTGCTATGAGATTTAAGGATATTTTGTGTAATGTTACTTAGGACTTCAAGGGTACAGTAATATGTAGTACCGATACCACCAAAAACCTACCCTAACAAGGTAGAATACTGTTTACTCATTATTTTTTCGGGCTATCTTGCAGTGTACTGAGCATTTATTAACACTCAATATTTCTTTCTTGCTACTGAAAACGTCGGTAGTAAAGTGAAGAGGCCATTTTATTTCTCGCCGATATACTTGTACATCGTGTTGAGACAATCTTTGGCAATTACTGATGTATTTTTTCAAAGTGTCAAGCCGTCCATTAGTATTCATACGTGGTTAGATATATTTTCCTCCCTGATGTTTTTCGCTTGAAGCTATAAAATTTTTTAAATATGGTTAACAATGGCCAATGGCTGTCTTAGCGAGACACTCATAAAGGCGTCAAATTGGAAAAACCCGGAAGAAGAATAAAAGTGGTCCTATAAAAGCTTAATACGTAAGAGCAATACAATTTAAGAAGAAAACATTAATCGCTGCGAAAACCTATATCGAAATTATATAAATAATTTTTTCAGAATCTTTCGTTATATGCAGAATTTTTATAAAAACTAATTTTTTCTTTTACATTGGTGTAGTTTCTCGTATCTTGTAATAATATCATGAAATAATCTTCTATAATTGCCATAATATTTTACCACTTTTCCCGATTGTGATAAATGATGAGGGCACAGGGTCATCGTTCGACTTTCCTGATGATAAATCTCTGATGAAATGATAGAAAACGCATTTCCTTTGGGTTATGCATATGCATAAGTCATAACTGGAAATTGCAGTGGGGAGTATAGCAAAGAAAAACTTTTGCTAATTGCGCAAAATAAAAAAATAGCAGGAGCTCATAAAGTTAATTAATTCTATTCCTGCGTTTAAAATTTGTAACATTTTGATGAACTACAAAAATAGTCATCCGTGCTCATACAAAAATAATATCAATTTTGAATAGTTGTCAAATAGTTGGATATTTATTCAAGAAATATGATGTAGTTTATTTATCAAACGCATAGCCTAATTAAAAATCTTTCACTTTTGGAAATGGAGTCCTATAATGTTGGGAATGTCCAATAAGTCTGTCGTAACCTGATAATTTATCACAGATTTGCGTCACACCTTGGGCAGAAAATTCAATTTGGTTATATCGTTTTTTTTTCCAAAACAGCTCCGCTACTAAACTCGTTAAAGTTGTTTTTGCTTCTAAAGTCAATAACCTGATCTCATGGAGCGTCAGAACCATCAATTCTTAAGTGGAATATGTGTTTATTTTTCACGAAATTCTTCGACATGTTATAATTTGAACGAATAGCATCAAGATTAATTTTAAGCCTGCAAGAGAAAAGTTTGTTTTGTAATTGTTAATTTAATTGTATTGCTATGAGGAACAGCGCTATTAGATTACAAAAATGATTGTCACAATCTTTTTTGGTTTGAATATATATGTATGCCATAAATTGAATCAATAGGGAAAAAGAGTTATTGAATCCTCAAGTTCATAAAAGTTATTTTAGCATATATTTTACTTATAAGTCAAATTTCATATTAATATTTTCTTACACTGTCTTCCTGCAAGTTATTTGAAACTCATCACAGAATTCACGCTCGACTGACTTAAGGCCCATCAATCCAATACGGTCCTTCATTTCCTTGTTCCATATCGTCCCTATGTACATATTCGATCGCTTCGTTGGAATTGATATCGTTATTATTACATCAATTATATTATTATATCAAAATAATGACGAGTTTTCATTAAATTATGGTTCCATCTATACCACTAATAACAAAATTTTAGAGTTTAAGAGGACGCTTCGATAGCTTAACTGACTAAAGCACTCGACCGGATATTGAGGGATCTGGGTTCGAACCCCAGTCAAGGCGAATGATTTTTACACTCTGAAATTGTTGCATTGAAATGCACCTTAGTGGATGACTCCGTTAAAAGTTACTGTTGCGGCATCTCCCGCAGTTTCTTTGGATTTTAATAACATTAATTTGAGTGAAACAACACTTGACAATATTAAGGCTTAATTATTTTTTCTATTGTTAGAACCGTTCTACTCTATTCCCATGTGATTTACTGTCACCAGGAAAGAGTACAAAAATATCTATATTTTTACGACTAAACCTAAAAATGCTGAGTATAGCAAATCAATTTGCGCATACTTTCCTGTGTACAATGTGTGAAGAGTATATTTGATAGTAGAATTGATTTTATCGCTACTTCAGAATTTATACATGTTTTACTTTAATGTGTCAGCAAAAAATCAACTCGGATTGTGTCAGAATCAAGCACTCGAAGGTTGGTTTAATATGAAGGATGCTCATCTCGTACTGAGATCTGCGGATACAAACATCTAGGTGGGAAGGGGTTACTGTTCTTTTCCTTGAGATACATTTCGCAGTAACCTCTGGAAACCAAAAAACAAGAGTTTTGATGGAGCTAAAGGTTTCAGTAGGGTCAACCAGATTTGAACCCGAAGCTTTTGATGAGCAGCCGAACGCTACCCAACAGGCTACCTCCTATTTATAAGGCTTCAAAACTCATTACATTGCCAAAATTAGTTTACTGATCGCTTTTCTTACTGCTTTTATGTCAACCTTATGTGATCGAACCCTCTGCCTTATAGAAGGCCCAGATTTAAAAGGGATCATAAAAATCAGATCACAGGCTTAAACATCTCCCCAAAGAGCTCGGTATTTTGCCCATATTTCTTCCTCTCCTCCTTGTTTAGCAGATATTTCATGATAAACCCGAATCAATCCCAAATCCTCTCATTCAAGCAATATATAAAAATGAAAGCGAGGAGATCCAGTGGACTAAATTATTCAGACGTTAAATACCTTTTCTTCAGGGAAATTTGAAAAAAAACAACACGTTCTTGACACACGTAAATGAAGACTTCGGTCTTTCCAAATCCTTTTGCAATAGCAGAATTCCTTCCAATTACCTACCCTGGAAGTTCATCAAACTATGATTGATTAAATAATTGCCGTCTCAAGGGTTATCTACTACCACAATCGAGTCACTACTATTAAAAAATATTTTAATGCACTCCCATAAAATAAAGTGACAAATTCCAACATTCTACAGCAATATAGCAATATTCATGAAAGGCCATTGTTAAACGTGTAACTATGGCGTAACGAAAGATAAGTTGAACTCCGGAGGCGTCGAATCCATTAATCCACTGGCTTGAGACTAATTAACCACCGACAATGCACGAAGAATTTCAGTCTCAAAGTGTTATAATTCTGTTGCAGCCGCTGGAAATTATTATCGTACATCAATATCAACAATTGTATCGTATGCCGGTCCCACCAATGGTACCTGATCGAAAGAAGAAGGGCTGTAATCCTATCATACGACTTGATGGAACTAGATACGGCACATAATCTGAAATATATGTACATTGTGTCTTTGCTTTTTGTAATGTGTTTAAATACCTAGAAAACAATTTTTCAACAATAAATTGTATCATAATGGTCTAAGGGTATGCGTTCGATAATTTGGTAAAAATCTGGAATGTAATAACAAAGAATAGTGCAATAGTCTTCACCTTGATTTGAAAAACAATGAAAAACTTAACTCTTCTTTAAACTTTAACCCACAATAATGGAGATATTTAATTATAGTTAGACTAGGCAGTTTTAAAAACTCTGATAACACGACCGAGTACTCCATTATATTAGTTCTTACCATTGAGAATCATACCACCGGTTAAAAAATGTGATCAAACGCTTTGACGGTAATCACCCCACCTTTCGCTCATCTCTCGGTATGGGGGCATCCCTCATCTTAAACGCGACAAAATTAAACATGAGAATTAGAAGTCTATGGGACGAATTAAGCAATGATGATACAATATTTTAAGGAGCTGCCCTTAGATTCAACTATCCTCATGATATCACTCGGTTGCAACGATTGTTCGTGAAATCTTGTAGAGTTATGTGTACGCAAGAGTCATGCCTTGAAATGTCAGCGTGTAGTCCCCCGAAACATGTTTTTCTTGGGAAAAATATATATCGTGAGGAATTTGTCAATTATTCCCATTGATGGAAATATCTGCCGCTTTTGATAAAAAAAAGTAGAATTTCTTAGTAATGTTATGAGCAACCTTGGCCGTTGAAAAAATAAAGACACCTTTTTTAAACTTAATATACATGCCTCGTATTTGTAATAAACTTATTGAGTACCCCATGGGATAAATGGGCGAAATAAAATATATCCTAGTGTTTAGTTCGGTCTTCGCCTTTTAATCGGCTGTCGCCCTGAGATTTCTTACCCAATTGAACTAGCGCGCGGAATAGGGAGATTGCCTCAGTGTGGTGTAGATTTGCTTTCGCCATCCCATTCGTGTTTGGCCAAGAGGGAATGACCTTTAAATTCTGCCCTTTGCTAAGACTATTTTAGACGCGATGGCAGAATTAGTGGGACGGACAAATTAACGGAGTCTCCGACAAAATCGCATTTGAGAGAATGCATCTCACTTTCGGGTGTCTTTCTTTGTGTTCGTCCTGGTGCCAGCCTCCACTGATGAGTGCTGGCCCTCCGGATGGACTTACCACTTTCAAAACTTTCACTCTCGCTCTGTTTGTACCTCGCTCCCTTCGAACCCGCCGGAACATGAATCGACGGTCCCCCTTCCTCCCCCTTCTTAAACCTTCCTATTTCGTTTTCGCGAGTCGCTTCCGGTGCTTAGTTCCCTTTCTTCGAAGTCCTCGATCTCCTTCTGGATAGGTCAGAGGCACTTTGCCTCCTCGGACAAAAAGACCTTCTTAATTGACCCGCTTTCTTTCCTCTTCTCCCCATGGAAGACAGAAGGGGAGGAATGTTTTATTGCACATTTTTTCCCAGAAAAGCAATTTTAAAGTTCAAAGATGTTACAGTTATACCACCCGATGGCTATCTACAAAATGATTGCACTTTTGGACCGGTAAGGTTATTGCGGCTCCAAGATAAACCACTCGAGTACAATTCAACCATTATTCCTAATCCTAAAACATGGATGCTAAATATTTCAACAAAAGTACGCCTACGCCTAGAGTTCTTCTATTTGTTCGCAAGGTTTTCCTTTTGTGAAGATATTAATACTAGAGAAAAATACACTTAATAATCCGCCAAACAGTTCCGGATCCAGGGGGGAGGGGAAGAGCAGGTATGGGCAAAAACCCACACTCCGAGACCCCTTCAATGACATATCATTCCTATTTTCGTTTCCAAGGCATTGGTTTTTATTACTTTACATATTAGCGAGAAAAAACAATAAAATTTGAAGTATGATCTAGTGCTTTCCCGGCGTAATAGCTAAATAAAGTTTCCTCGGGTCATCCTCCAGGTCAGGGTGGTGTGCTCTTTTCCTTCCTCCTTTAACATTCCGCAGCAACGGTTTCCACGCGTTGTTGAGGGAATAGTCGGAATCTCTATTGAAATTCCGACTCTCCATCCGTATTTCACTAGCTTCTTTGAATATCGTACCGTATGCACTCTTCCACCGATTCAGGGCCATCGCCGACAATGGCGACCAATCGGGAGGCTCCAACATTTTTCCCTCAACCACGGACCGATCACAAGTCACCTGACCTGTGGCCACATACTATATATATTAAAATGTGGCCATACGAGGCCACAGGTCAGGTGACTCGGGTTCTAGGGTATACATATATTATAATACGGTCAAAATGTGAAAGAGGAAGTGGTGGCGGAAAAAGGCAGGTCTCTTTTCAGTTTCAGTTTCAAGGCTTTTATTTCCTGTACTGCTGTCTCGTAACGGAAATAAATACCATGAAACTGAAAACAGAGCTGCCTTTTCGGCCACCGCTTCCTCTTTCACTACCCTGTTGTTATATCTCCAACCCGAAGAGGAACGTTTTCCTAAAATGGAGTTTATGTCATGTTCTTGTAATTTTACTTCAGAGTTAAACGAAAACGAGTTCCTTCTTTCGCTGTATTTGTACATGTCGAAAATCTAAGCCTTGAAACTGAAAAATACTGACAGAGCTGCCTGCAAAATCTATTAATTATATGAAGAAAATTAAAACAATTAAAAAAGATATAAAGAGGTTAGAAAAAAATTATATTAAACCCAATTTAAAAAATGATTAAAGGTTGGAAATAATTTAAATAAATAAATAAATAAATAAATATAAATATATATATATATATATATATATATATATTTATATTTATATATATATACACACATACGTACAGTAACCTGTATATAAACTACAATAAAACAATCCTCGACGGGGCATATTTTTATTTTTACTTTATCAACGTATTTAATTTGTTAGAGCGTAAAAAAATCCAGTCCTTGCGGACGTTCCGGGCACATGAACCCCCTAGTATTAGTTTATCGTAGAATTCAGTAGGTAACTCTATCATTCATCAAATATTTATTTCCAGAATTAGTTGACATTTCCGGTTTGCTAAAAGCCTGTCTTTCTCTTTCACCTTCACTTACACTGGAAAGGTTCACTGGTCAATACATCACTTCCTGACTATGCCCGTGAGTATATCGGCCACAAACACTGAAAAGGTGAACGCTCGCTACACCGGAGCAGCGCTGTAAAATTAAGGATTATAAAACCCAGTTATTTGAATGCTGGCTGGCTGTCAGAGCTGCCTATACTATTTTCTGTCACCGATTCATCTTTTTCTCAATCCTTTTTGTTACATTTCTATCCTGAAACGGGGTTTCTTTATTTTATTGCTATTTATATCAGAATTTATCCCTTCTTTTTCTGTACATGTTCAGAATAGAAATAAAAAACTATTAAATGGAAATCAGAGCTACTACCACTATCTCTTTTAGCTCTACTTTGTTATTGTTCCATCCCTTAGAGGATTTTATCCTAAAAAGGGGTTCTTCTATGTTATTGTTATTTACTTCAGGGTTTATTACTTCTTTCTCTGTGCATGTACATAAAAGATTTACAACCTTTAAACTCGGAAAAAATATATTTATCATTTGGTCTTCATATTTTTAACTCGTTGTTTCCATTGATTTAATTTTAAATCGATGGAAAGTACGAGGAATGAGACAACATTTTAAAGTATACCAATTGGTATAATGTCGAAGAATAACCAGAGCTAGAGATTTTATTGCCGATATAATAGGTCCTTTTTCCCTCGCAGGATTCCTGACGAAAACTGTTGAAAACATCACGAACGACAATGTTAACTATCATAAAATAAAAAATGTTACATGGCATTTAGAATTTTAAATAAATCTATTGTTTGGGGACAAAACTGGCGCTACCACGCACCCTTATTGAGACTTGGAGGAAAAGATGTACATACATGCATGCTTACCTCTTTTCGCAGTAACGTAAAGTTACGCTGCTGTGTCAATATAGTATACATAATATGTACTGATCGTTATGGCTCTTTAGGCATTCATACTAATTTCTACGGATTTGTAAGATTTTTCATGGATTGACATAGTTTTCCTCGAATTGGGCTGTCGTCGTAAATGTTGCACGTAGAATATATCAAAGACATTTTCAATGCTTGCCTGCTGAATATCATATGCGGTAAAAAAAATTTGTTTTGGGTGTTTTTCACGTTTGAAAAATATTATTTAAACATAATGGAAGCGGCGCCTCGGTCACACTTTTAGGATCGCACGTGACCGAGTGTCCTGAGCTCCCAACGCACGTGAAGTCGATGGAAGGGCGTGGAAAGAACAGTGCACACGTGCTGGGCTCCAAGATGTCGCACGATGTCACACTAGTCGCACGAGCCACTATCGCCCTCCTCGGGAGACTAAACATTGGAGAGGGCACCGAGGGAGGTGGCGCAGTCTCATTTGAGATCGCCGCCGTCTCTCTGGCGGGAGGCCCTCGATTACGAAATGCGCGGCATACTGAGTAGCTATCGCATCTACATGTCGATGACCGCATAAGCACATCGGGGGAGGACAAAATCTGGGACGATCCCTCACCTCACCATGGCGAACGAAGGTCGTTACGGCCGGTGAACGCAATTGGAGACGATATGCTAAATTTCCTCCTTTTCAATTAGGTCCCGCGAATATTTCTCAAAAACGAAAATGGAGTGGCAATTCATTATTTTCACCTCGTCCTCCTATGTTTTGAGCGTTTAATGGTTAGGGAATTGCGTTTTTAAAGTGACGGAACAAGTAGTGAAATTTTAAGTCAAATTTGTGCATTTGCATGATGATTGTTAACTAACCTAATGAGCATAGATAGGAAAAAAATACCTCCACAGTGAGCATATTTGGGAAAAATACGGTAGCTTTTAACTGTAAAGAGAAATAAAGGCGAATGATTACCACGGAGGGTTCCCAGAGGAAAAATACAAAGTAAATCATCGAGCATGCGAAAAAGATGAGAGTTGATCGTATAAATTTCAACTAATTTATTCTAATGAAGTTTTCTCGGGTCTTCCACCGGGTAAGGGGCTCCATGTTGGCCGAAGTTTCGACTCGAGAATCGTCCTCACGGCAGATGAGCCACTCATCTACCCTGACACTATGTTCGAGTCGAGCGTCGAAACGCCGGCCAGCATGGAGCCCCTTACCCGGTGGAAGACCCGAGAAAACTTCATTATGCTGATACGCCGGGAAACCACCAGACCATACTAATTTGAGCCGTTTAGTTTTAAAATGATCTTAGTCCATTTATACTTAAAATGAGATATTCAAGTATTTGTGCTCCAATGCAATTGAAAATATATGCAATATAGGGTGCTAATAAGTCATACTGCTTAAGTGTATCTAAAGGTGTTCTATTTATAGTTCCTGTTAAAATATTGGCAATTATTAAGTGAATAATATGCGTTTTCTTACCAAGAATGGAGTTAGACCACTTTTAAATTTAACAATCTGATTCATTGTTAAATTTGAAGGAGCCCAAGTCCATTCAGCATAATCTGAGATGTTTCAAATTGAAAAAAAATGCTCAATTTATTTTACATATCTTTACCACACTTCAGAAACATTTTTTAGCTACAAAAAGTACAAAATTACAAATATAAATAGCAATAAACAAACATAAATTACAAAACAATTTACTGCTCATCAGCATTTTGTGTGTATGAAAGGGATATGATGAAATCATGATGTTCCGGTGATATATATCGTAATAGGTCAATTATGTCAATTTTACTGTAGTTAATTGTCTGATATTTTTATACAATGGTGTCAATACAATACTGTCGAACTTTATTGGTCCACCCCAACGTGGTAATGCATTCAGGACTTAAAATTTTCATTCCTATTCACTGATGCCTTATTAAAATTTATATACGGTTCATTCCGGACAAAATGCATTATTGATTCTCCGTTGGAACTCTTTATGCTTTTAAAAATATGCGTCTTATAATAATTTTATTCATACAAAATTTTCTTGTCTCATTTAATTTGCATTAAAGTTTTTAAACCACTCCGGCACTTTTTGATAGTATTGTAATAATTTTGAGGGACAAACAATATATAATTTTTATAATGACATTTCTACTACGCTAAACTGTATCATCTGGTAAAAAGGAATGTCCTAATATTAAAAATTTGTGAGAAATTATTTCCACATTATTTTCAACAGTTTGAGCAATATTTAGTCACGTTAAAGCTACTTTAATATTTCTATTTTGCCCTGCACACTATGTGTGAAAGAATGTGTAAGCTATTTTTCACTTCTTAAATTTTTAACATGTTTTAGGATGCACGAAGCTATTTCTTGAGCACCTCTTGATGCAATAGTTTCATTTCAAACGTACAGGTGAACATTATCGTTCTGAAAATTAAAACTTACATATTGCATTTATAACATGCTACTAAAGTAGTCAACTTTGGATAAGGTAATGATTTTTGCAAATCGAACGAAAAAGTGAAATAATATTAGGAATTCCGTGATACTTGCTCCTGATCTTGTTTTAGTGACTTTTTAGCTGACTCTTCTAGTCTTAAATGGACAGCGTGTTCTTCTATAATGTTATTAATTTCTTCATCATCATTAGATGCTCTTATTTTAATATTTAATAAGTCACATGTTTAACATGCATTTTCGCGCGATTGATGAAAATGTACAGGTAAATGAAAATCTTTTAAAAATATTTTTATGTAAGTCCGCTCATTAACGGCTTTTATTTTATTTTCCTTGCAATGAAGCTCGTATAAATTAAACATTTTCCTGAGCGTTAGATCAGGATGTAGATATCTTCTTTTAGGATATACAGATCTAGTATACAAGGATTCAAATTCAGGAAAACTTTTAATATGGTTTTGGACATGTTTTTTATCTTCCTCAGAAAAGTTTTCTTGATAATCCAACCATACGCCCACGCAAATCCTTTCCCACATTTGCAGATTTTAAAACACGTTTTAAGCGTCCTCCACTTACTTTGAACGTATCCAAAAAGAATTTTTTACACACGGGAACATTTCCGTTTTTAGAATTTAACAAGTACCTAAAACTCCCCTAACATCTATTTCCTGAAATCCGTTTAATCTTTCGCTCTTTTTTGGATGCATGTTCCATCAATCTTTTCTCAATTGTTATTTGTATCGTCCTCCCTTGAAGACGAATATTGTTATATAATTCTCTTTTTTCATTTTCATTGAAATCATTAGTAACTAACTCTTCTTCACTCTGAAATAAATGGTCTTGTCGTTTTGCTCTTTCTCATGGGTGAAATAATAATGGGTGAAACAATTCAAATTTGATATTAAATTTTAAGTTTTACATTTAATTTGCTTCACTGCATTAATTTAGCGTACTGATTATTCAACTAATGCGATCGGCCAAAAACTGAGGTTTAACTTGTTAAATACTAATCAAATAAAATTACCTTAATCACACTGCCTTAAGACATTATCAATAATAAATATCTATGTGTAAGTATAACTGGGCTTGGGCCACTTTCAAAGTAAACGGCTCACTTACTGTACTAACTCTGAAAACTTATGTGTCCAGAATTATCGCATCTACTCGGAATATCAGTAATCTCAAAATGCTTTATTGATAAATAACTTGAAGTTGTACTTGTAACCACGGGCAACCGATAATAATTGACAAGAGGACTTAGGCTACTTTCAAAATTAACGGCTCGCTTATTCTACTTATTTAATAATTTAGTGGCGGGCAATAAAAGAAATAGTTCTCGCAAAAGCATATGATTTGGCCTTATAAAAACATTAATATGGATAGCAGAATAAATAAATGGCAGATACAATTTAGTTTGAAAATCTAGAGCAAATTTATCAAAAGTAATTTACAAATCACTGTGTTTTGCTTATACAGGGTCCTAATAAATATGCTCCAGTACTTGCCGCGCTCATCTTTCACAGTAAAAGTGGCTTGGAATGTTTTTATATGATTTTCAATAGGCATTTAGAGGACCTGAAAATTAATGTACCTTCAAAAAACGGGCCCTTGGGCATAATCCATAATAAAACTCAGCGCTCGACGAAGAGCACCGAGAGAAATATCGTCCGTTGCTGTCGAATTTCTGCTGTAAGCAATCGCGTCCTGAGCTAAAGATAATGAGTTCAATTCGAAAGGAAACCTGAATCTTATCACGCGAAACGTAGGCATACAAAGGTAGTGTAATTTTCATTCTGAACATATTCCTCGGAGTTTCTTCGCGGAGGAATTGTTGAGAAAAACAGTAAAACGGAGACGTCCTTTAATTTAGTTAACAGATGATGTTTGTTTTATGTAGATTAGCGAGATCATATTTTTTTAACTAACGCCTTGTTTAGTCACGACTTCTCCCTGACGCTCATGAGACGGAAGGAAGGCGTTGTACACCGTCAGGTGGAACATTATCTTGAAAAGGATGACCTCGCTGCTAGGTGTTGTGTTCGCTTTCTAGCAACACTCTAGGAATCTCCAGGATCTACATCTGATCTGGATCTTCTGATACGAACAACCCCGGAAAACATCCATTTCACATTTTGTCATTGGACCTGGCTGTCATAAAGTTGTTTCGTGGTTGGTTTTTAGAAAATCGGTTAGAAAATTGAATGCAAAGAAATTAGAAAGTTCTCGAGTTTTGTGACGTTCCTCGTTGATAACGTCTGAACAATGACGGCATGAGTTCTAAAATTTGAAGGAATTCATGTTTTATTTATTTTTAGCTAGCCTTCGCGTCAGAAAGTGAATTCATTAGCCTTGTTATTATTATTATTTTAATAGTACTATTTCCTTAGTCATATCAAATCCAATAATGCCGTGTGCTGTAAGAGTATTCCAAAAAATGGTGTAAATAAAATGGTTTCGAAATATCTCTTTATACGTGTATGTGACCGCTTTATTTTCCAGTCTTCTTGTGCCATTGCACTTATTTCCTTCGTGCCTTTAATGGGCCAATACACACCTAGTGATATACCTTTAAAAATGAAATTGTGGCTTCCAAAATTCAGTCCTCTCCGGAGTTGTCTTAACTTGTCTAGAAAAAATAAATTATTAATAACAATTTAGCCCGTAAAGAGACAATAAATTGCCTGATTCGATAAGAATCAGGCAATTTATTGTGTCTTTTTTTGGGGGTACTTAATTTTTAAACCCCCTATACAATTTCGTTGATTTTTTTACAATATATGAGTTATAGAGTTATATACCCTTCCTTTCCGTCGTTCTCCCCGTTCCCACATTATCTTTTGTTGATAAATCTATCCAATATTTTACTAATCGGTTTCTCGTGTAGATATTTCCCAATTGGTTGGACGTTATGCAAATATCCAAGGATAGCTTCCAGTTCACGTCTTTCCTCGGCATATATAGGGTAATAAAGGACTCTGTGTATTGCCGTGTCCTCCTCCATTATGCCTTTACAATTCCCCTCCTTTTTTCCCTATTTTCTTAAGGTGTGATCAACAAGGTGTGATAAAAAAAGACCGGACTGATTTTATAACTTGTTTATTTCGACGCATACATCTTAATCCAACTTGTCACCCTCAAAGTACATGCCTTGGCTGACGACACACCTTTGCCAACGTTTCTTTCAGGTCTTGAACCCTGCCTGATAAGCCGTCTTAGGGATCCTCTTCAGGTCCGCCATACAATTAGTTTTAATGCCCGCAATAGAGTCGAATCGGCGCCCTTTCAAGGTTGATTTTAACTTTGGAAACAAAAAAAAGTCTGATGGAGCCACCTCTGGAGAGTAGGGTGGCTGCGAGATCACGGAAGTTCCGGTTCTTGTAAAATCCCCGTGTCTTGCTAAAATTTGCGTAATTTCTTCGTGAGTTTTAAAATTGATCTTCACTCTTCCCTCCACGCTAGGTAGGAGCGAGCCTAGGGTTTACAAGTCTTTGGTTTCTCTTGCTAGTGAAAATGTGTCAAAATGGACCGTAATCATGTCCCGCAAGGGAATGATGTGTGTGGCACAGGTTTAGACCAGAGCGTTGCGTTATCACATGGAAACTAAGGTTCACTATACTTTTTGTCTTCATAACATTTTGCAGATGGTACTCATGTATACTGTCCCATCTTTTGGTAGCGCTTAGGCTTCTGGGAAGGCTATGATGGGAACACTCTTTTTGGCTCTATATTCCTTATTGACTCCACTGCATATGTGAATATAGTTTTTTGTTTCCTCCATTTCTCTTCCTTTCTTCTTCGCTTCAGAAAGAGTGTATATATCAATATTTTATCGCTTTAGCTATTCAAATACTTCTATTTGTTTCTCTACAATCCCTTTTGCATTCCACGTGCCTACCAAAGTTCATATAGCCATTCAATTTCCCATCCGTCTCCCCTTATTCCCATCCATTATTTTAGGTTTCTACTTATATTTTATTTTTGCTCAGAGAAATTTTACCGCCGTACGAGGTGCAGGACAATTGCGTTGCTAGCCCTCTAACTATTGAACCAAGCAATTTGCATTTGAGTTTTTATTTCCCTAGCCTTTAGAGTTTCAACGTCAAAATGTAATGCTGCGTATAACAGCTTCACCGTACCCGTAGCATATAACATAGAGCAGCAGTTTGCATCTCCATCCTGCCAGAACCCCTCATAGGGTGCTATAATGCGGGCCATATGAATACTGGCTTTTCACGAAGTTATTGCTTGTATTCCTAACCCTTTTTCATCCTTGCTTGGAACGAGCATCGGAGGACATATTACTATCAAAAACCAAGTACCGCCACAATAAGTGGTGTGGGTTCCATTAGACGGAGCTGCCAGAAAAATGAAAAGTTGAGTTTTGCTTGACAATATGTGCTTCAAACGCGAAAGGCGAGTATGCAACAAAAGAGAGAGCTAGTGAAATGACTGCTGAAAAAAGGGATTCTTTATATTTACGTGGAATATACCAAAATGGTCATAATGCTGTAAATCATAGCGGTGGTTTGGTTTTAGAGTCAGGATTTTTCGGAACCGCAGTAAGTGTGTGTGTCCTTGATCAGGAATGAAAAAATCGAGCTCATATGGAGTCAATGCGAGCTACGACTGCGAATATGACTAATCGCATCTGACATGAAATAAAAATATTTTTTTTAGGAGAGACGTTAGAAACAAGAATACGAAGGTACGCAAAACTCATTTTCATTTGAACATAACTCAAGACTTCGCGCAACGCGACTAACGCTACACGCCCTGGAATAAAGTGCTTATTTGAAAAACAACACAATGGCCGTAATTTTAAGAACATCTACATTTTAAAAATACGATAGAACAATAGGAAAATTTACTTTTTTTCTGTTTTGAACGCCGTCGGTTAGTGAGGGGGGCCATTAAGCCTGGAATCGCTGACACCTTTACTCTTTCTGAGAAACACATTAGTCATCCTCAGCTTTTTGAATATTGACGAGAGCGCTATCGTGATTCTGGCGGAAGGAACAAAGGTTGTATGTCACCATAGTGAAGGTCGAGTGACTGGCCGTCCGTTAATTGCCTTAGGTTCCCAACTACTATCTGTATTCCAACAGATATGTACAGTGGTCGCCCAGACATGAAAATAAACGTGAAAGAAGGAAGGGCTGGGTTTTTATGGGGTGGTGGTGTTCTTTTGGAACTTATGTGGCGTCTCCGCCTTATCTTCGAAGCCGAAGGTTAAAACTCCTCTGGGAGTGATGGATCTATGGTATAGAGTTCTCATCCGAACAGGCCATCACCGCGTGTCTTGCTGGTATTTGTTTGTTCATTCGAGGGGGTTTCTGGTTGACTGAAGGGAAAAGGTTGATATTCTCCTAAAATTTGAGGACTCGTTTCTTTTCGGAGTGAAACTAAAAATGAGTGGGATAACCCGTCTATACCCTAAGAGACAGAAAGAAGCAGAGACCTAACAAACGTCGTACTCATAAATTCAATCGAGACCACAGCTATTTTTAACGAGGATGAATTTTGGTCACAATAAAGCAGAATCCGTGCACACTCGCAGGTAAGTGCGCGCTGCTGGGATAGTATTGCCACCATGTAACACTCAGGTAAGTCAATGTCTGATGATGAGAACTAGGTAATCGAAACTAGCGTAGTACTCTGGTACCCCCGCCTGTGTGTGGTGGTTTAATTGTGTGTTTTCATGTGTGCTCGACAGCAATGATTACTCTGCTACGCTTGAGTGAAGTGCCAAGCGTCTTAGACTGTACTTTAAACGTTCCCATGTATATATATTGTATATATATATAAAATATATGTATGTTTATATATATAATATATGTATGTTTATATATATATATAAGTATATATATATATATATATATATGTTGAGCGTTGACCTGCTGACCGGAGTGGCCCGGGTTCGATGCCCGGGCAAGGCACTCTGCTCCACTCTGCACCTACAGCTCCACTCAAGCTACAGGGGCCGTAACTTGTATGTGATTTTTCGGCTACCACGCCTTCCTGGGAAACCATAACCGTCAAAGGGATAATATATACACTCACACACATGTATATTCTTCTTATATTATTATATATTTCTTAAGGGGAGAAACTACATATATATATATATATATATATATATAAGGCGCCAAGAGCTACATTGCGCCTTGACAATAAATTAAGTACATACTTGTGTGTGTATGTATATATATAGTATATAAGAGTATATATATATATAAGAGTATATATATATATATATGTATATATATATATATATATATATATATATATATATATATATATATATATATATATATATATATATGGAGGTCCTTAAGGGTACGCGTGCAAGCTTCTTTGATGGCATTTTGAGTTCCATGGTGGCGTCCTTTGAGGAAGGATTTCACTTTTAGGAATAGAAAATAGTCTGCTGGTGCCAAGTCGGGGCTGTAAGGGGATTGGGGAATCGTCGCAAATACCGTTGCAGAAGGTCTTAGCAAGCAGACACTCGACTCTGCTCTTGGTCGTCCGTCAAGACCCTCGGGACGAGTTTAGCGCGGATGTTTCGCATCGCCAAATTTTTAGTGATAATTGTGTGCACTGTCATCTTATTAATGCCAATACGATCTACGATCATGCGCTCACTTAACCGATTGTCTGAATCAGCACTTGACGCACACGTCAGGAAGAAATATTTCCCGATACTTTTTATACAAAACCTTGCATATGTAACGTATATAAAGATAGAAAATTTGTTTAAATAAGGTCAATGAAAATTAAAGGAGCTCCATTTAATATTTTAGTGATCCCAGCCACCTACATCGGAGTGCGAGGAGTGACTAACGGGAAAATATAAGGAGAATAAGGGATACCGGGAGCAGGGTGAAATATATAGAAATGTGTCGTATCATATAGTGAGTTAAAGGCTTTATACTCTGCAGTGGTGACAAAAAGCAAAGAAATGGCATTATTCGTTGCACAAAAACGATATCATTATTTTAGATGGCATACAATCATTCACAAAGGCATTGTAACTCATGTCCACAGTATTTTGTTCTTCCTGGAAGAACCTTTTAACCATTCTAACCCACATTCGTAGATACGATACATTGTCATTATTAATGACCCGTTTTAGATATAATCGTATCCAGATTTCTCGAAGTTAAAATGCCTTCGTGAACACGTGTATATTTTCACTCGAAAGCCTATTGCACATATTGAAAGTGATCAAATGTGAAAAATATTTTCCGAAAAGCAACTCAAGTTCCAGCTTTCACTTTCGAAACAAAACTATTTGGCATGCAGTTCACTTAATAATTGGCGAGAGCAATTCTGTTGGTAACAACAAGCACTTCCGCATTGCTTGTTTTACCAAGGTCCTCGGTAGTATAGTGGTCAGTATCCCCGCCTGTCACGCGGGAGACCGGGGTTCGATTCCCCGCCGGGGAGGTTTTTTTATGTTTACCAAGCGCTCCTTATTGCTGAAAACTCTAACATTTTCTACATCTGTTTTGGGCAGAAAAATGATGAGTACATAAAATAATAATTATTACCTACGACCTAGCAATATTAATTTTTGTGATTAACACAACTCAATATTTACTGTCATGTATTTATTCTGTTTTTGAGTTAGATCGACGGCAAACATTTGGTGAATGCTGACGGACGATAGCCAGGTACTGTATGATCCTAAAGGAAGTGAACTGATTCAGTCTCTGAAAGAGTTAAAAAATAATCATATCTTAGCATCATAAAAATTCGGCTGGACAGCAAATAGAAATCCCATTTTTCAAAAGAAAACGATAAGTTAGAGCTACCTTGCGACATTCTGTTGAGTTTAACTACATCGTAAAGAACCAAATATAAATATCGCTGTCATTCAGCGATATTATTTTGAGAGACAATCGATTGGGGATTGGTGAAATCTCTTGGTAGGGAGTAGTGATTAAACGGTTGTCGAGATTATCCCTCAAATGAGAAAATGTGATTATCATATTAGCGTTTTTTGAGCGAAATATAAACATCAATGGGAATCCTCTATACCCTCGTTATTGGAAAGAACAATGGAAATGTTGGAATATCTACCGATATTTCTGTTAACTAAGTTGACCATTGGCCAAAGAAAACATGACAGAGGTCATTGCTACTGTATTTGACGCCATAACAGTTCTTATTCCTATCATACATACATTTATCCGTTGCTGGATGCTTTTTTAAACAAAATATCGATACAAAAGTTTCTTTTCCTTTTGTCTATATTATTAGTAATAGGATTATCCCCTTTCCGCATACATTTAGAGTCAAGAGCTTTCACTCCTTCAATTTATCTTTTAAAGTTTATAACCTCTCACATTTGTTTGAATTTATGCGTGTTCAAATACATTAATAATTTTAATTTAAGTGCGGGCTGTAATTATGAACAATTATTTGATTATTACATTAATATTTCATCAGAATATGGTTTGAGTTGAAAAAACTACATTGGATCACCCAACGACAATATCCAATATCAAATAAATGTTCGATATTTAATTTGTTACATCAGTTCCACTGTATCACAAACATTCTCCTTGATTTTAGCCTTAACCTTTGAATCGGTTGAACCTCTGCATCTTGGGTTATCTTGAAAGAGTTCAACGTTGAAAGATAATTAGTATTCATGCATTATGGCTCCACTTTTCAATCGCATTACAAGTCTGAAAAATGGACAATAAATCGACGTAGGTTCGAATTGTTAAAAATTGACATCCCAATATTAATTTTCTGTAACTGTTGCCTTCATTTACGTATATTATTGAGTAGATCTCACCGGTTGTGCGAAATTTCAAGTCAAAGCATTCAGTGTGAAGAGAGTGGTTGGTGGCTTCAAGAAAATATCTGATGGCCATATGTTTGGCTTCTCTTGCTAGTTAATTATACTTGATCCCAAACATTTAATTTTCATTTTCATGTGGATTAAGGTATAGAGTAGCTCGACTGGTTTTAATAATAGTGCCGTATTAAGATTTAAAGTATAACTATCTGGTGTATTTATCCGGATTATGAATTATAATTTGTCTTTTTACTTGAATCTCTCTTCGCTTAGTCTTTTACAGGTGTTCCAAAGAACAACTTTATCATTAAAGACGCTTGCATACGATGGGTTTATAAATTTCAACTAATTTTGTAAGTCTTAAACAAGGGGCAATGTACCGGCATAATCGTCAAGGATTGTGGGCATCTCTCTGGTGCTCTGTTTACTGATAACCATTCTGTTATAGCAATTAATCCCTTGTTTATCATGTGAACCACAGCTGTCAGCCGTGAAAATGAGGGTGGAGTTCACCTAGTACTAAATCCAACGGCGTGTGAAATTCAAACATTAGTTCCTCACTGTGCCGCCTTTGGTTTTCCGGGGAGATCTGGTACCTGAAAAATCGCATAACTTAGGGAAGCTGAGAGTACTATTCGGAATTGAACCCCTTGGCCAGTGGCTTAACTGCAGTACTGTCGCGGCATCTCTCGCAGCTCTTCTGAAGTAGTTTCGCCCTTTACCCACTGGACTAATACGTCTCCTGTTTATCATGTATGAATGCTTATTGAGCATTACTAAATGTCAAATAGTTTTGCTAGTAATCGTAAAGATATAGTTCAATCACCTTGTTTCAGTCAAAGACGTTAGAATTCGAAGGAAGAATGAGGACTTACAATTTTTTCTCTCCCTATTAATATCCTATCACTGTTTCTCACTGATTCCAGCTAACGAGTGATTAAAAATAAATGCTAGATGCTTGAATATAGGAAATCATAAGAGTTTGATGGAATACACGGCGCAAATTGAACGTTTATTCGAGTAAAACAATCTCGCGGAAATTATTTATAATTTCAAAATTTAGAAGAATATATATTGGCCCACCGAAATAAGTGGAAAATTGTATAGACATCTTTTGGCCTGTGACACACTCAATTAAATTGTGTTTGCCAAGGTAATGTAGTCTAGGAATAGGAATATGACAGTGGAATAGGCTGCTTGTTTATAGCGAATCCACCAGCGTTGGCAGAAAATACGACCGTTGAATTTTATTTTCTCTTATAATATCTGGAATTGCATTTTTTCATTCCTCATTTTTCCAAATATGGAGGCATTTCATTAATCGCTGTTGGTTTTTATTTTGTCGTCGATTGAAATTGTGTCATTCTTCCTCACAATTTTATAATTTCTTTTTCTCCATCCTAGCTTCCCTTTTATTTTAATTTACTTAATATATTTTCAAATGCTAATTCTACAATGTGTATCCTCCGTTATGCTGCTCACTCATTCTCACTGATTATTTTGCCCAACATTGTCATGTGATCATTGATTCAGAATTTCTACCGATAAATTAAATTTTAATTGACCCACAAAATATTAAGGAAAATATGAATGCTTGCTTCATACTATGAATATCTTATAATGACCACAGCAAAAGAAAGCACTGTAAATATTTTCGAACGGAATTTGAAGAAAGTCCTCGGATATAAAATATATGATGCGTTTCCATAGCTTTATCTCTCAAAAATCGGACTGGGTTCATCTTAATGTGAATTCTATGTAAAATCTTGGAAACTAGGCATTCAGTAATGGTTTTGGGGTTAGGTTTTGGGTGGGGTTATTGAGGGACCCGAGGGAGAGTTGTGTGAAGTGTGTAAAGACACATTGTAGAGGGTCGCGGAAAGTGTCACATGAGATCAGGAGTATGGAGGGAGTTGAAGAGGTTTGAAGGGAGATGTGCGTGAGGATGGGGCGGTCTGAGTCGGCGATGGACCAAATGAAAAAACTTTTGGTAACCGGAGTGTTATGCCACCTTAGTTGATATTGAACGTTGGAAAGGTGTACGCCGACTTGTGACCCTTTGAAAACTACGTAGATAATAAGACTATCATCATCGGCATTAGTCTTTGCTTCAGAATATTAACTTCTTACTACTAATTCTTTTGATGCGGATTTGTCCCTCGAGTTTCTTTGTGGAAATTGTAATTTTCATTTCCCCTCTTACTGTAACTGTTCTTAAAAAAATTTTCAATTTCAAGTAATTTCCCAACCTCTCCGGCTTTCTTTTCCTTAAAGTGCTCGGTATTAACTTCTCTTCTTCTTCTGTGTATTTCTTTGTCAACCGCTTTAATTGTCCATTTGATCTTCAAATTTATTCGCGAGAAGGTTAACATTCCAGCATGGCAACTATTTTTTCAGTCAGGGAGAGACCGGTTCTCGCGGTATTAATTATATTTTCCCGTTGGCATTGACGCCAGTTCAAGGTGACACTCTGTCATGTGCGTGCGTCATTTGGTAGCGTTTTTCACCGCTGATTTCAATGCCGTGAATTCATTCAGATCAATTCAATGGAATCATTTTTCACGGAGTCCTCAGCCAGGTTTATTCACTGCTATTCATGAAACAAATCGGCCGGCAAATGAGCGACAACGGCGCCCGAAATAATTATAACCATTAGACTAATCCTGATAGTTCAGATTGTGGACTCTTATTTCCAAATCTCTTAAAATCTTTTCCATTCGAGTAATGAAGAGCAAGGCGTTTCAATGGCTCAGTTGAGACATGCCGTGAAGACATAATTTTTTATCATACTATAATAAAAAAGTGGTAGCTATGGATAGCTCAAATAGCTGACCACTTATATAATCATCATCATCAGTATTTCAATACTAAGATTGTATGGAAATACAGCCCTCCATTCTTCTCTATTCAGAGTTAATACCCTCAGCAGTTGCTATCTTTTCTATTTTACTTCATTCTTAATTTGTCCTATTTACTTGTCTCTGGGTCTTCCTCATGATATTTTTCCTTCTGTTAAGCTTCTAACTGGCCCATTGGGCCTCGAGGCGTGTCCAAACCAGCTAGATCTTTTTCCCCATAGTGTTCTCCTTTGGCGTTTTCCTCTTCTGTTCTTCTTTATAGTTTCTCAAACATAACTTTTTCTGTCAATTTTATCTTCAGAATTCTCATTTAGAACCATTTTTGAAAGGAGTTCAATCTTTTTTTTGGTCCAGTTCCCAATTGTTCCATTCCTTTGAGCAGTGGAGATTTTTATGCTCGTTCTGACGAGCTGCTTTCTTATATGCAATATCACGTTATTTGAACGCAGTAGCTGTATGACATAAATGCCTTCTTAAATTGAGATATCGCTGGATGTCCTTCTACTCTTCTTCCACTCTATATCTTATCGCTACCCAGGTAGATGAAAGATTCCACTTACTCTAATTTCGATTGTGATTTCAGCCTTCAACTTTTCTTTTCTTCATTCGCAGATTTTAGTTTTCAGTTTTTGGTGCTCATGCAAGTTCTGTCCCAAAAGTAGAAGGACTGAGTTGGTTAAAAAATGTATTTCCAGAATCGATACATTCACTCAAAAGTCTTCGAAGTAGCACCCTTGTGCGTTCATACACTGCTGCCAGCTGGTTTTCCACGCATCGTACGCCTATTGGAAGACGACGCCCGAAATGCTGCTAAGTTCACTCGTCTTGGCCTGTTGTAACGCTTCCACTGAGCCGTGGTCACGTCCTTTCAGCATAATTTGAAGCGGGGGAAGTGCAAGAAGTCTGGTGGGGTATTTCTAAAAATTTGGATCCTCACTCACATGGTCAAGAAGCTCTTGGCAGATCCGCGTGCGAGTTTCTTCTCGTTCGTCCGAGAGCACGCGCCGCACCAACTTTGCCTACACCTTTCTCATGCCCATGGTTTCGGTCACAAGTCGATGAACATAGGATGCATTTTTAGGGATGCCAATCTCATCAGAAATCATGCAAACAATTTATCTGCGAATCATGTCCAATAAAACATCCACTCTTGCAAGATTTTCTTCACTTTTTGAGAGCGAAGGGCGTCCTTAACGTTCGGCGTTTTCAACACCTTCAAGAATATATAGTGTAACATGTGGGGGAGGGGGGGTTGGTGAAAGAGTAAAACTACAATAGCCGTAAAAAGTTTACCTTTCTAAACAAATTACAAATGAAATTAGTTGGCTAACGCCACAAGTCAAGAAGTAAAACTCAATAGCCGTAAACAACTCTTTCACCAACCCCCCCTCCCCCCACATGTTACACTATATATTCTTCGGATAACCCTTTACCTTTCTCACTTCGACTTGTGTTGTCGTGACGATTTCCCTTCAGTACGTTGAAGAGGGCTACTTTGTGGCCGAAATACGCGTATTCGTATTCACCTTTCTTTTCCCTCTCCTTTTTACCTTTTACCCCTTCTTGACTTGTGGCGTTAGCCAACTAATTTCATTAGTACTTTGTTTAGAAAGGTAAACTGTTTACGGCTATTGGAGTTTTACATTCATTCAAGAAGCAATACCTTTGGCCGAATTCTAGCTCCTCATGGTTTTTGGCAGACAATAGCGTATAGTATGACCTTAAGCTAGTGGATTACTTGCAATTCGTGCGTTCCATCATCAGTCCTTCATTTTGAGGACTGCATCTCTCCATTCTTTCCGATCCCATAATAATTCTCTCGTGCCCTAGAAGTCTTTTAGTCTAACATTCCTATTTAGTTGACCGGACCTTGGCCTTCTCGTAAGACCTTTTCATCTATTTCTCCTTCTACTATATTCTTTACGAATCCGTAGTCACCCAATGAGTGTCCAATCGATCTAGTTCTTGTTTTCCTTAAAGCAATTTATATGGTATCTCAACAACTCTCCTCTATACTTCTTCGTGTGCCGTTTTTCTTCATAAACTTTATCATTCCTTTTGATCTTCAGCATTTGCCTCGAGAACCAAATTTCAAAGGCATCTATTCTCTTTTGGTCTATTTTTCCTATGGCCTATGTATCTCACTTATTGCCGCTCACTTATTTTTCTTATTATTTGCTCACTTACATGTATTGCCAACCACACGGATGAATTTACAAACTATTTTCTTACTTTTTGGTCCTACCTTCTTTGAGTTTTAAGGTAACCCTATCATCTTAGATTGAGTTTTCCCGTACTTAATATCCATTGAGCTTCTTCCACCGCATATTATGGTACCTCCAAGGTAGGTGAACGCTTCCGCTTCTGCAACTTTTTCTCTTAAATCGCAACATTTTCCTTAAGCTCTTCTCTTCGGCAAATTTGCGATTTTGTTTTCTTTTTATTTATTTTTATGTAGTCTCCATATCCTTATTTATAATAACAGGGCAAATGAATAATGTAGCATGTTCGTGTGAGTTGCGGCATACCACCATGTTAGGTGATTATTATAACTATGCATATATTTTATCTATGACTGCTATACAGAAATACCACACCTGATACAACTCGATTTTTTCATTACCGTACGAGATATCCTGTGTTTCACCAATTGAAATCATGAATTCTAGAAACCCACCACTCTAGGGAAGCAGTTTCAACTTCCAAAGGATTTGGTGTGGGTTTTCAGTCTCCCATCCGGCGTCCCCTAAGATGAAAATCAGTAATGACAAGACGGTGACTGATCGAATCCGGTTGAATCCAAATATCCGTGGCCTTAGGAGCAGAGGAAAAATAGGTCGAAGGCCGAGAAAAAAAATTAAAAAAGGGACTTAAACGGTCCAAAAGTTTAGCTCTACTATCAGAATTTTTTCATTTCCTGGTGTGAACAAGCCAGTAATATGATTACTCATTTTTGGGAATTATTGCCTCACCCCAGCTTTTCTGTTGGTTACTAGATTTTATTTAGCTTCACTGAGTCCTTGATTGTGTGGTGGACAGTATTACCTCCTGTATTGCGGGAGACAGGTACTCGATTGCCTTGCCTTCTATTGAAGCATTCTTGTTCAAATATGAACACCTAGCAACTCAAAAAATTTTCAAAATAATTTCCATTTGTGTTTATCTGCTAAGTCGTATTTACCGTTAGCAATTAAAAATTTTTCTCAGCAAATCGTAATTAAGTTGAATTTTAAATAAATTCTAGTTTTTTTCTTGCCATTTCGCTCATTATACGTTCGTATTTTACAAAAAATAAACTTTTGTCAATATAAAGATTGAAAATCAAAACAGGGAAATGCAGAAGAGGGTTGTCGTATCAGAAATCCTATCTTTAATTGCTGATGCATGGAGTTGTCATGTTGGCAAATTCAGTGAATTTTAAAAATGAAGTGATGAAAGGAATTACGTTTCATCTATAATTAAGACGATGCTTGGATGCCAAACGAATTTAAAAAAAAATCCTGGATCTGGCGATAAATGTTACGGGTCTTCAAGGAAAATCGATAAGTAAGAGGAAATAGTCATTTTAAACAAGGCTATAAGAAGCTTGGGCATTATTGACTGGTGAACATTAGTAAATTGTTTTTCCATGCCAAGGTATTATTTAATCCCTAATGATACATATATGACTCCAGGAACGTGTTAAGATATTGTTTTAATCTTGGACTTTATCAATATATAATTTATCGAACGGCAGGCGTTCCCCACTTACGCAAAAGCTAAATCTGATATAAATAACTACTTATCCGCAACTTCGAGGAATAAAGCTACGGAAATTAGATTTTAAAACATATTAAATACAGCAAAAATTTTACAATAATTAATTTACTTACATATTAGCTTCAAAAATATCAGATCAGTGTAAAACGATAAGCAAAGATTGGTGAATGTAATTTTTATCGTAGAGGAATTAAGGTGAACTCCTGGTGCTCTAAAAATTATAGTGTGTTCTTTCTTTTTAGCATACGGGAATAAACATGTGCTTCCAAAACAGCTGTTTCAACCCGCTTATAACCCTTAGTTCTGCTCGAGAAATTCTTGCTATTTTAATCCATTTAATTCTCAATCACCAATTCTCCAGTTTCTTCGTAACTGTCGAGACATTGTGTGATTGCCATAAATTTCATTTAATGCTGTAATGCTTTCCGTGTACGTATTAGTTGATTTATCACTACCAAATTTCCTTGCAAGAAGGCATACTACGATAAATTTTGACGACAAGTATGTTGTATTATTTATATGTATGTTGTTTATATTATATATATATTTCAAGTATGACTTATTATAAAAACATAATATTCGGGAGGCGTCTTTCCACATAATTGGTCTCTCCAAGTTGCGTAATCCTTGCATATATCTCAGTTAAAATTTATTTGAACGAAAGTGATCGTTCTTCTTTCCAACACAAATTTTTTCTCGACATCTACGCTCGACCTTCGTGATTTCACGGTGCGGTCTCGCTCATCAAGGGATTCTCTAGTGACGCCAAAGTTTTCGCACTCTAAACATAATTTCACATCTCGGCTATTTTGAAGGTTGGCAAAACTACGAGTAAATTTGCATATGTTTCGCAGGGAAATACTTTCCTCGATATTTTTGGAATTTTACCGGGAATGAACTGTAATTAATGTCCGGAGAAGCTCGTTAATTTTTTCTATATGAGTGCCGAATTTCACTCCACTCTCAGCAAGGACGATTATATCAGGCTTGTCCTGTGTTATAAAATACGCAGTTTTGATGGCCGAGATCTTATAATTCATTATAGGAATAAAATTTTAATTAAATACAAGTGCAATAACAACGCAATGTTTTTGTGAGCTCAACTGGTGGAAAATACATCATTATTAAACTATAAAGGAATTTGAAGTTCACATGTAGGTTGAAAAGAATTTTAGTATGTTTTTGGACTTTGATCATTGCGTGGCAAATTGTAAACATTACCTAAATTACTGTCTAGTTTTACCAGTCATGTATAACTAATGATTCAAATATGCACTATTTCACGAGATTAATTACATAAGGCCTTCATTATTTTGCTCATCTGACTGCTCGATGCTTAAAAAATGAACTTATAAATGGAATCATTCGGTATGATTCCCTGAGGCCCATTAAATAATTTCTCTCGGCATATTATGTAAGAGGAATTGTGCATTAACGTTTGGTTGCCATAGCGCTAAATCATTGAAGTCTTACTATTGAAATAAAATTATTATGTTGATCTTTCTATACCAATGAAACTATACATGCTTTACATTAATGGGGTTTTATCTATTAAATAAACGTCACGAGAAGTCTCTAATGACTATTTTCTTCTACATATCTCAAGAACTTCCTCTTATCTGGCAAATATGTTATTTCATTCTTCTGTTTGCCGTAACTTCTATCTGCATTCGTGCCATCTAAAAAGCCAATTCTCATATTTCCTCTACCACGCTTACCTAAAATTCTCCCTTCTATCATGACCTTCAACAACCTAATTCGTTTCAGTGTTTCCTTCTCCTACTTTTTTGACCTTTTGCGGACTTTTCCTCCATAACTTCCTTGTTTGTTTCACTATTATTAAAACTTAAGCTTTTTCCCCCTCTCCATCCAACTTAGTTTCCTCATACTTCTCCAGACCCACATATCCGAAGCCTCAATAATCTACGCTCGTCTTCTTGCCTCTAAGACCAGGTTTCAGATCCACACAGCGCTACGTTTCATGTTGATGCCTTTACTAATGTTTTCTTTACATCTTTACCTTAAATAAGTAACTCCTATCAATTCCCTTCTTCTTGCAATTGCTTTTTTCACCAATCCTGTTCTTCACCTCCTTAATTTTCACTTGATTTCCATGTAAAATACCATCCACCCCTTAACTGTTTCACTTAGTCTAATTAAATTTTTGATTGGAGTTTCCTCGAGAATCTCGTTATCTTCGTTTTCTTACGTTTAATTTTAGTCCCACTCTTTTCATATTTTTCCTGTAAAAGTACTCCACAATTTCTTGAATCTCTTGGCATAATGGCGAACTCTCGATTGATCATCCGCTAACCTGATTATTACATCTTCGCTCACTTTTATTCTCAGCTCAATGTATTTTTACAAACAAAGCGATCAACCTGAAGGAATGATATGCGCGGGTTGAAGTCACCAATATGGCGTGTGAAATTCACATATCAGGTTGGGGAGGGAGGCAGTTCCTTCCCATGTGTCGACCGTGGTTTCCCTGGAATATCTGGTTACCAAAAATATACGCAATTAAGTTTGAGCAAAGACGAGGGTACCCAGAGGCACGAAGGACCACCAGCCTCCACTTGTATGCTGAAGGATAAATAAAATTAATATGAAAATGACAGCTGCCCAGTATAATTGAATTTTCTTTATACTCTTTTACGCTCCAAGTTATCTGCGTATGAATTAAACAACTTCAACATATTGGAAAAAATAAGCCCATTTTTAACATAACTGCGGGATTTGAGACTACATTTTTTCCTTAGAAACTATTTTAAAATACCTTCTGGACACTTTTTTTTTAGATTTTATCTGTAAGAAGAAATCATCATATTTGATTTCTACTACATCTAAAGGAAATGACTCGGTTCCTTCTCTGCCTCTTTCTATTCGATGCACATTTGACTGACCCTAAAATCTTGTAAATGGCCTCTCTAAGTACTCTTATATGCAATTTTGTAGGTTGAGATGCTGGTTTTAGATATTATAGATTGAATTAAGTTGAGATAGAGAAGAATGCGGACGGATTGATTCCTTTACATAGATTAGAAAGAATATAAATTATTTGAGAGAATTAGGAGATGAAAAAATAAATGAAGATGCTGAGAGCCATCGGAGAAATAACGTCCGCTATAAGAAATGTTATACTCTTGCTGGAAATTAATTAGATTTTAGCGTTGGTTTCAAATCATGTGATAATACCTACCCATTTGGGACCCCGTAAATACTTCCCCTGAGTTCCTCTCCCACGAACTTATTTTGCTAATGGCTGTGTTGTGTTCATGATCTCATTTAATAAAAATATATTTTCAATCATATGTTAAGGGGCATTCATTCTTCATTTACGTGTAATTGTATATAAACCATAAACACAGTAATCAACCCGAAGGTCGGTTTGGTAGGTGATGGCAGAGTTCACCCAGTACTAAACCCGAAGGTGTGTGAAATTCACACATCAGGGTAGGGGGGCCTAGTTCGTTTCCCTGTGCCGGTTATGGTTTCCTAGGAAGACCTGGTACCCGAAAAATCACATAGCTTGGGTGGAGCTGCAGGTGCTCAGAGTGCCTCGCCCAGGAATCGAACCCGGACCCTCCGGTCAGTAGTTCAGCGCTCTACCCAATGGACTACCGCGACCCACGCAATTGTATATTACACCTTGAAAACCATCGCTCAGGTGTTTGGCAGGGGGTGATTTAACATCAGAAACATAAAATCAAAAGTTAAGTTTATCATACCTGTTAGTCACAATAACTGTGTAACGGGATATAATTTCGTGGAATAAACCAACAGAAATTTATTTTTTCCAGTATCTTCACCCTATGTATGTTGTCGGTGTATGAACTGACTCCCTACGCTTATCCACGATGGTGTTGGATTCTGTTTTAAATGACCTTACAACGAAAATGAAGTGAGCAGTAGGAATTGGGCCATCGGAGATAAAATGCGTTCAGATATACTTTCGTGCAGAAAAATCTGCCATTTTCTGTTTTTTTGGTGGCCCAGGCTTTTTCATTGCAAAATTCCTTTACGTAACCAAGTCTTTCCCACGTCCCTGAGAAGTTTCGCCCGGAATAATTTCTTGAAAACACTCGCGTGCCTAATATAATAGCCTGAATACCCCCAGTTTGGGAAACTATGCTGTAAAAATTAATAGCATACAAACATAAGGAAAAACGTTGCATACTGCAACGAATAGCCCGGAAATAGCACTAGCCACCTGTAGATCAACGACTGCTAAAGTTTTAAAATATGAAAAAAATGATCGTTCCTTGAAACATTATCACATTATAATTCAATTAAACTAAACCAAGTTCCATTGCGCCTAAAGAGAATGATTATAATTTATGTTTGATATTATTTATCAAGGAAATTTCCATGGTAAAAGATCTAAACTTACTGCATTACGGCGTGAAAATACAGTCTACCAACATGGAATCTATTTCCTATTGAGCTTCGATGCAGGACCAATTTTTGGCAAACGCCCTTAGCAAATAGGTCATATTGATCGACGTTGAAGTAAAATTCATGCGGAAACCTGAGAAAAACATCGAGTCACAAGTCGGCCTTGAAATCTGGTGTCTGGTCATAGTTTCCCTCGTACTGGATATTAAGTGCGCCAGTGGAAAAACCAACTGTTGAAACGATCCACTGCCACCGAGAATAATTTTCATACATACAAAGGTGTGCATATCAATCATTTTAATCTATTTTATTTTCACTCTTCAAATATAAGGACAATTCTAATGTCGGAAATAAGATTTGATTGAAAATAACATTTTCATTAAAAGAAATATTTCTTATAGAATGGAATATTGTCTTTTAGATGTAATTGCAACCGACATCAAAACAACCATACTGATTCGGCATGTGTTCTTAATTTAGCGTTTAATATGATGCACATTTGCTCTATGATATACTCATCTATAGTTCATAGGAACGGCCAGATTGTATTGCTTTGCTTTAAGAAAACTTAAGCATTTCTCTCGAGTAAATATTTTTCTATCTGGCTCTACTTTTAAAGAGAAAATTTACCATGCATGTACAGTAGTAAAATTGGGATACAAATATGCAGGGTTTTTAATTTGGTTTTGCTATTGATGCTGAAATTTCAAATTATGCCAGGATGTAACGAAATAAGATACAACTAACCTTCGTGTTGGATTTATCCAGATTTAGGAACAAAGAAGTTAAGCGGCATTTTAATTGTTATTTCTAAATGGAAATTCGTGATGGGGAATTTCAGATTAGTTGTATAAAAACATGTGTGTGTTTACATTTATGGAAAGAGTAATGAATTTCACAGCAGTGTAGTTATAATTATTTAGTCACAATTTTTTTCTATGTCATCGAAGGTTCATCATCAAACGTAATTATTATTTTTCAATTAAGAACATCGATTTCTATTAATAGGCTCCTTAAGTTTCAGAGATGAATTGAATACAGAAAATCTTATCACATGATGAAAAAGTATCTTTGAATAAAAAGCTAATAACAATGATAGCCACATGACTAATATATTTAAAGCTACGTATTCCAAAACAGGATTTAATTAATACTCGTATATTAGCTCGAGCTAATAGCTTGTAGATACAGATGATTATATAATTTAAATTACGATGCTAGGAAAAAATTTCAAATCGGTGCATGTAAAATTCGAAAGTTTGCCAGATAAACAATCTAATTCACTGCCAAATAAATAATCAATTGCCTACGTATGTTAGTTCAACTAACCATATTTTTATAGAATATACGCCAACGCTCTATCTTGGTTAACGATTATGCCTCATGAATATCACTTTCCTGATAAATACTTGTGCACTACCTGCTTAGTTGTTTTAAAGCGATCGCAGAGCATGCCTGCTTGTCGCTGGCTGTTATCACCAACCCGTTCATTTGATGCCTGCTGGAAACTTCTCATTACCACCAGCAGTCTTTAGCGTATACCAGATCAGTGGTCGCATCTGAGGCCTTTCTACCAAATAAACGACTCAATAAACCAAGCATGGAATCAATCAATAAATAAGGGAAACTATTAGATGAATTAATTATTTTTACTTGATGCATGATACTCATTTTTTATGTTTTGTGAGAATGGAGAAACAATTAGCATGTACGTATATATGCTAGCTCTTAATTATTTTTGCATGGCAGGGATACTATTTTCGCAGGTTATGCTTCCATGAATTACAGAGGTTCCCTGTAATCCGCTTACCTAATACCATCGGAAGGATTTACATTAGAATTAAACAAATATCTCTTGCCCTACATTAAGCGAGACTTATCGCAAAGGAATAATCTATAATTACATATCTTGCTCAATCAGATACGCGAGTTTAATTTTTGGGAGCATTAAAAAAATATTGTCTTTCAGCCGAAGCATTAATGATCTCTGATATTTTTTGGCGGGTCATTGAAAATTTGCCAGTGAAAAATTACAGTTCAAAAAGGACGTAGCCGAATGTACCATTCACTTAGTAGTTTAATATGTACGACTGTTACGTCCCTTAACTAATTGACCTGCGTCCCGTAGTGACCAACTGAATGATAATCATGGGTACTTTCTCTTATTCGGATATTTAACTGTTTAAAACTAGATTTGCCATTGTGTGCATGCATTTTTTCCCATAATATCTTTCAAGGTTGGAGGTTTAGTGGAGGCATAAGTGTCTCTTTTAATTATTCTGCAACAACACCAAGGATAGCGTTCTACCACGCATTACCTAATTAACGTTGAATATCACGCATTCATAGTTTTGATACGCTTCAAGGCTCCGGTACGTTGCCCACATCTCCCAAGATCTACGCAGAAAAATCAAACCGTCTGAATGAATAAAGAATGCGAATTTTAATCATTGACCGATTGTGAATATCTTACACGAACGCCAATTAAAACAAGCAAGCCATAACATTCCTTGGCCGAAATCTAACGAGTCATCCAAGAAGATTATTTTAGTCGATTATTAAATGAAAATTAATTCCCTATTATTATAAATCTAGAGCTTACTCCGAAGGTAACGCTACAAGGCTATGATTTGTCATTTATAGATGTTTTAATTTTATTATGCAGAAATTTACAATGGTGACAACATCGAATTGATTGATTGCATCTCTTATCGATTTTTATAACGGAAATAAAAAAAAATATTGGTTCCAACTGTTAGTTTCTAAAATCCTTCCTTGTAAATGCTTTGATATTCGCAAGTTCACATATTTAAGTCGAAGAAACGCCTCCGAATACCTTTCATATCTCGATCTTGGTCTTATGAAATCGAATAATATATCTATACTTATAACACCACAATGGGAATCATACGAGATGACATAAAAAGAAAAAAAATTCAGTTTGGTTGAAGTAAGATCCAAACCGCGTTAACTTTAAGATGGAGTTCTTCCCTTGGTCCTTGAGTACAGCCTTCTTCTCTGCGCGTCCCTTCAGCTCGGTGTTCAAAAATGTTAATTTAGCAGGGATCGCAGTTTGACGCAACAGTGGTGTCGCTTCACTAAAAACGTGCCTGACCCGCGACCGGTTTTCGGACTTTAAGAGACCCCCCACCGCCGCCATTCTCTCCTCCCCACTTCCACCACCACTATCCTCCACCCCCGGTCGATCTTCATTCTTCACTCATCCCCTCCTCCGAGGGAGAACCTTCCCTCTCTCCCTTCTTCCCCCACTCCCACGCTCCCCCTCTCCGACCGGCGTAGTCCTCCTGCCTACTATCCATCGCGCGGCCAGTACTCCCTCGACCGAGGCCTCCGACACTACGGTTTCCAAGACGACCGACCGGATCAACAACACCTGGCCAGACGTCGTTCCCCCGCGTGCCAAGAGGCGTAAACATACATCTCAGCCGCGGAAAGAGTGACTCTGTGCAAATCCCGTGAATCAAACCCTTCCCGATAAAGACTCTCGCGTCTTCCCCGGTGTCTACGTGAAAAGGTGAGGGTGGCCATCGGAATCGAAACAAAGGGAGTCGAAATAGATTTTAAGTCTACCCTTTCTGTCGAGGCGCAGTTTTCTGTCGGTGGTGTTGTCCCTTCATAATCGGGTATTGCGGGCCGTGAGTGGCGTGGCTCAAGTCTACCCCTTCGCAGCCTGCCGACGGCCTACTGACCTCGCGCAATACGTCCGCTCCGGATCCCGCCACACTTGTCGCCCTCCCGACTCCGGAGCGTGCGCAGGCTCCCCGGATCGACCGAAGCCCGGAAAAGAGAGCGGCGGATCGCATCCAAGAGAGGAGGAGGGGACCGCTTCGGCCGGAGGAACAAGCTTTCGCAGCGAAGATGAGGCAGAACAAGAAGTGCGGTGAGTTTATGTGCCAAAGCTCCGTGAATGTGCTCTTCATTAGATCCTGGCTACCTCTCGTTTGCTCCCTGTACCTTCTCCCTACTATTCCTGCACGTGCAAGCCGGATTAACCCCTGATTAGTAAGCAATTAGGACTCGGTTGACCCAAAGTGATAGGCTGATGGGCATCGTTCCCTCTCGATCCACAATAGCTGTCCACCGCCTTCATCAAGTTCGGTATCCCATGTTCGTCCGTCATCGAAACAAGACGTGTGAGGCACGTGTTGTGCAAGTGCCGGGCCGGATTAAATGCTCTGCGGAGTCGCACTGACTCCTCATCAGTCGGTTCTTCTCGTTATTATTTTGCGCAACGTAAAAACGTCCTCAGGGCTTGATATTCCATATGCACTTCCAGAATTCCTGAGGGTGTCCAATGGATTTATAGTTCGCGTTAAAGGGGCCACGTTGTCACCGGTGCGCAGAAATGTACCTTGGATTTCTCAAGGTGCGAAATTTCCTGAATTCCTGATTTACTTTTCATCCTTGACCTGAGGACGCCAGCAGGATAGCTGGCGAAACTGTTGTACTTTTAAACGACATACGCGGACGCAGCCCGAAAAATGTGGAAATCACCTACTCATCGCCGCGGAAACCTTCGAACGAACATACTATACTCACCCTTCCCTCCTTTATTTTATTAAAATACGTGGAATCCTCTTATGTATCATATTTTCCTACTTTAGCTATCATTAAGTGAAACCAATAGAATGTATTGGAATTTTGAATGATTATCAATGGGTAAATATAGGGGGTAAATATTACGGCGCCTGTTTGTGTTTTTCCTATTGTGGCTCAGGCTGGTGTCCCATCCGAGTAGACGTCCGCTTGGACTCGTATGCAACTTATTTGGGCACTGAAATAACATTGTGAATTGTGGGATATTAAGCGACAATACACATTAAAATCTGCCGATATTGTTTCTGGGAGCTTTTTTTTGGGCGTTTAAAAGTTATCGTAGTACTTTTTTTTCTAGATTTTGAAGAATTTTGTGGCATACACTTTTATAAATTATATTTCTCTCCATATATTGACTAAAATATTAGTTTTTGATTTTTTTCACTTTTCTACACATACTTTACGAATATTCCTCCCCCTAAATCGTATATGAACGCCCTCGTCCCTCTAATGCTCACTGAGCCTCATGTCATAAAGGTATGCAACATTTTACAATGAAAAACCGTATCCATATAAAATTTCTTCCGAGAATATTAACAAATTAATTACTGTTTCCATTATTTTTCAGTTGGAATGGATTATTTGATGTAATTTTCATGGGCTCATTACCTTTATTAATGCCCACATCATTTCGTTGGGCCCCTAAGGAAACACAGATTAAATATATATGTTTTGACCTGCTTGACCTTGTAATTTGAAACGAAATGAAAGTTATCCCATTTTTCGATCGTTTGAGTTTGCGTCAATGATGACAACTTCAAGTCGCTATGACGCATGAGGGACGACGGGAAATTTGGTATCAAAAACGTAATACCGTCACAAAGAAACGAAAATCCATGATTGTCACTAAGAACGAAATTGACATATGACTATACTTGATGAATGTATATTTTTGGCAAACTTGGAAAAATATATTAGGACTATACTTTGTTTATCAGTCCCTGCTAAGAGTATTTCTATTGCGAATACCAATTTAGAAAATTAACCAAGTTTCCATGTCCCGAAGCTAAACCTCATGTTCATCCTGCTAGTTCCTTCGTAATGATGTTGGTTGTATGACTGGATACCTATTTTCATATTTTCATCAAAAAGGTTATGTCCTTTTGACAGGGATGGACACAGGAAGGGGTGACCATGACGGGAAATGCATCATTAAAATTTATGAGATGTGTCGAGGACCCCAAAATGGAAGTGACCCAAAAATATAGACGAAAAATTTGCTAAATCAAATTACCATATTTATTTGTAGTGAACGGAAGATGACATTCATCATTTTTTATACGTTAGTTAAGTAAAATAAAATAGTAATTCTTATTTTTCCAGCTTCTAGAGTGAAATTTCTGCTTGCACGACAGTACTAGAAAACATTTCGCAATATTCATTCAAAATGTAACGAGATACTATAACGGAAAATTACAAGTTTGGTATAAAAAGTATCGGTAAAAATTTTTTCCTGATGTGTGCAAGAAGTCCTGAATTCAGACCGTCGTTTAAAAGTGCGCATGATCGCAGATCGCATTGGCATTGATAAGATGACAGTGCACACCATTATCACTGAAAATTTGGTGATGGAAAGACCTGCGCTACACGAATTCCGAAGGTCTTGACGGACGACCAAGAGCAGAATCGCGTGTCTGCTTGTAAAGACCTCCTGAAACGGCATCGCGAATACCCTTCAACCCTCGTAAACTCCCAACTTGGCACCAGAAGACTATTTTCTATTTCCAAAAGTGAAATCCTCTCTCAAAGGACACAACCATGGGAATCAAAATGCAGCCAAAGAAGTTTGCACGGGTACCGTTAAAGGACCTGCCGGAATCCGCCTACCAGGAAGGCTTCGAAAAGCCGCAGGCAAATGTGAGTTGACGCTCAAGGGATGCAATTTGAAGAATTTTGAGGCATTATAGGAATATCCGAAATAAATCTTTTCTTTCGTTCTTTTAAATCGAAACTTTTCCCGTTACTTTTTATACACTCCGTGCAAACTTGTATGTGTTATAAGAGCGGGTTTATTTTTCGTGAGTTGGTGGTGGTGAATCGGGTTAGTGGCAAGGCAGGGGTGGGGTCAGGGTTGACATTCATCATTACAACAATGAATTGAATATCGGTTGTGCATTCATTGCAGGAAAATAACTATAGGTACGTATTCATATTGTTTGCCTAATCTAAAATAGGGATTTAAGATCAATGAGCAGCCTATTCGGGACCCATACGTTTCTGGTAATGTGCCCCTTCTAGCAGTGTGTGCCCTGCATAGCATCGCCCCGAAAACAACCTAATATATTTTCTGGGCGGCCATTTCGGAATGAGATAACTTCGACCTTTCTGGAAATGTTTGGCGTTCGAAGAGACGATGTCAGAGTGGCCAGAAGGCACAGTAATTAGTCGAAGAGAGGCGAGAGAACATAGTTTCCATCGGTCCGCAGTGAGCTTATGGAGGGAATTCTTCCATTGTTTTAAAGGACATTTCAGGAATCTCATCTCTTCCCATTCCAACGATGAATTTGCTTTTCCTGCCTATCTCCACGTGTTAAAAACTTTTTTACTTTATTATGTTGGGCATCATAATTCACTTATGGCTACTGTTTTCAGAATGAATTGCATATTTACTCATTTTTCTTATTTTAATTTTGAAGGGCACCAACTGAAAACTTTTCGATTCATCTCAAGCAGTTGTCAAATATTACGACAATCGGTTCTTTGCGTTTTAAGTTTCATAATGCCAATCGGTCTCTTCAAGTAATCTCGTAGAATGTTTTTTTTATGGATTAGTTCACAAAGGTGGTAAACTATCATTCTTAAATCACAGCGGTCTCTTTTACTTGCGTTTGCTTCAATAATTATCTTCAAGGGGCACATGGACAGTGAAACTGTCATCACGAGAGAATAATATACAAGAATTGCTAACATTTATTTTTGATTAATATCACGCACCTGGAACATTAAACTTACCTTGAGTTCCTTACATTTTATTTCACACTTAAAGATTTCGATTTTCTAAAGACTAGAATCCACCTGGAGAAAACACACACACACGCACACATATATATATATACATATATATATATATATATATATATATACATATATAATTTATTAGTTAATCTACCGGTTAAGGTAGGTTTTTGGATGGACACAGATAATAAATAATATATATATATATATATATATATATATATATATATATATATATATATATATATATATATATATATATATATGATTTCGTCAAAGTAACACGGAAGTGTTGAATAACAAAATTGGACAGCAACAAACAATATAAGAACACATAAAAATATCACTCAGACGTTATTTCTTGATCATTTCGACGGAATTCAGCTCCGTCTTCACCGGAAGAAATTGAAGTATATATATATATATACCCATATCTTCCGGGTCGCGGTAGTCCAGGGGTAGAACGTTGGACTTCTGACCGAAGGGCCCGGTTTCGCTTCCCGGGCAAGCCTCTCTGGGCACCCTCAGCTTCACCCAAGCATAATGATATTTTTGGTACCCGGTATTCCTGGGAAACCATAGGCAGCACAGGGAAAGGAACTGGTGACGCAGCCCACCTTCACACATCAGGGTTGGGGGGCTGGGTCAAACCGGCCTTAAGGTTGAATACATTGTTTACGGTTTATATATTGCATTTGTATCCCACTGCTTAAGGTATATTTTGAATGGACAAAGACTTACTTTGTCCATAATAGTTCATGAGGTAGTGAGGTAGTGGGGTAGTTTTCCGTTTCCATCCTCAATACTATTTTTAACGTGACACCATCACTCAATAGCGGCCGCCCCATTTGGGTCAGACACCTTTGCAGCCACCGCACTGAGAAGTAGACGCTGGGCGGACTACCATTTTGTTTGGCTTCTACCATTCAACCTATCTGGCGTGGGTGATCCTACTAGGAGCAATTATCACTACCCCCGCCAGCACAACGCTGGGAGTTATTTGAAAATACAAGCCTTCCCACCACGTCAATGTTGCAGTTAACGACGAGGGTTATACAGGGTGTAACCGTATAGGCCGCACCCTGTATATACAGGGTGCGGCAATATAACTTCCTTCTTTGAAAGCGTTTTGTGTTTGAAAGAAGGAAGCCATGTTGCCGAACCCTGTATATATGTATGTATAAAATATATATATATATATATATATATATATATATATATATATATATATATATATATATATATATATATATATATATAACACCTTTTGAAAGTCTCACGGACGTGAATAATAATGTGTAGCACTAGTGGACACAGACAAAAACACATAGAAACACACCAAAAAGAGACTCACTATTTTTCGAATTTTCGGTGTTCGTGAGAGAGGGGGCGTACGAGAGGGACAGAACTCTGTCCCTCTCTTCCTGAGTTCTGTCCCTCTCTTCCTTGATAAAGGTGTCCACGACCACCCAAAATTCGAAAAATAGTGAGTCTCTTTTTTGTGTGTTTCTGTGTTTTTTTGTCTGTCTTCACTAGTGCTAAGTGTTATACATTATATATATACACACACACACACGCACACACACACACATATATACATGTGTGTGTGTATATATATATATATGTATGTGTGTATATATATACATTTATATGTATATATATGTGTATATAAATATATATTTATATATATTTATTTGTTTATTTATAATGCTTATATGAGTGTCCTTTATTTGTGTTTCTCTGTTTAAATGTCATAATAAATGTTTATGTCTATACATACTCAAACATTGGGTATGAAAACAAATTCTTAGCTTACGCTCGTAGCTTTTTGGCGTGAAAAACAAGTGTAAGCATTCTTAGTCCAATCAAGCCTTTACTCAGAAACTCTTGTCAAGAATGGCACCCGGATTGTTCGAAAGTTTCACCTTTGGAGTACTCGCGAAAGGGATATAAAAACAAGCCAAGCTCCGAAGCACCTGCGATTGTTTTGTGGGGAAAAGAAAATATCTGCTCACTGGAGCTTTACTACTCAGTAGTTTTCCCCGCATTCCTATTGGTGATGTAAATGTCGCTTGTGGGAGTTGTTTTCAGCCATTTTTCACCTGAGATAGTGAATCATTGCGCACCATACGAACTCGGTGAATGTACTTTGAAAGCCCAACAAGAAGTGAAACTATTCCCTTCTTAATATTTTCATTTCACTCTTTTTTTACTTTTTATCCCAGTAATATATTTGGGAAAATGAATCACGTAATAAGAACTAGTCCAACTCAAATTATTATATTACAACCGGATTTAAAATGCTCTGTTTCCAATGTGTTCATTTGTATTCGAGCTAAACACGGAAAATATTTTTATAATTGCATTTTTGAGCGGCAGATTTTAATTATTTACTATACGCATTGCTCCGAAACAATTTAAGCCAAAGCAACCAAGAAACTACCGAGAAACCCAGCTGGAAACCTGGATCTTACTTAGTTCTATTCATATTTCATCATGGGTGCCCGCTTGAAGTTCAGCACTCAGTTCAGCAAATGTTGGGAAAAAGGAGAAAAAAATGTGCAAAATTGTCCGGCAACACTGCATTGACGGCAGCATTTTATCAGCTGAAGTTGTGCGCCGCGATCTGCGAATATAATGAACCCTTGACCCATAAAGAGGCCGATCAACGGCTCTTCAACCTTATGAGAATCTGCTCCATCCCCTTTCGAGTCCGCCGCATGTGGAATACTCACCTGATGATCCGGATTGGAGAAAATAAGGGGAAATACGTGCAGTCAACGGCTCTGTGGGTATTCGGAGAAAGACCTGTTTCCATAGAATGCAGGTCAATGAAGCATTCATCCTTTGAGTATTGTGCTTCAGAGAAAGGCACACACGTGTCGCAAAACTGTATCACGTTTCCGTTCACGTATCACGTTTAGTTCTCATCCGATTGATCAAAGTATATTTCCAAGTCACGTGGAAAGAGTACTGGACTATCTTGTCTGTTTTTATCTGTTCGACAACCACAAGAGTATATTACATTTTGGCACTCAATGATATATACGTAAATGGACGGCGAGCTGATATGTAACAGACCGGCTAACGTTGGTTTTTCATATGGCCAAACCACCTTCCACCATTTCACTAACTTGAAGACCCATAATGATTTGTTTTAATAGATATAAAGAGTCAATAAATAAAATATGCTCCAATTCTTTCTGATGCGATACTTATTACGGATAAGGGAACTTTCGTTTTCTCCCCTCACACGATGAAAGAGTGTGAACGATCGATGTAGTCTAATGATTTTTGACACGTACAAAAGTGTTATTGGAAGAAGAGCATAGCGCTTGACGTCCACGATATTAAAATCCGTGTCATTAACGTATATTGTCTTCAAGAGAGGCAGCATAAATGTCCTTTTATTAAAGTTTCCATCGGATAATGGAAAGACAACATGGTCGATCTTTATGGTGCGGTTAACTCGTAACTCTTAAACCCTATTTCTTTGCGTAAAATTCATATTATATTCCTTGGGCTTTATTCATACAATTATGGAGAACTCCGAAATTACTGCTTTGTGTAACTTCTCCGTTTCCATGACTAACACGATACCGAAATTACCGGGATCTCTACTGAGCGACGTAGGTCATTACGTGATAATATTTAGATTTATACATAATCATGGTAAAGTTGAGTTGATAAATTATATGCGCTAAGAAATTCTCACGTTTAGATAAAATAAAATAAGGACTCTAAATTTACGGTATTTTCTCTCTCTTTAATTTATACCCTAAGATATACGGGTTTTATTTAATTTTCCAATTTATTTTTTGGCATCGGTGAACCGCAAATATCTTAAACCACGGGTATCAAATTGGCGGATATGTAGATATAATAGTAATTTCTAAATGCGTAATTTTTTTGTATCAAGGACGCAAAATGTCGTTGGAGGTGACATACCCATGTATAAATTCCTCCTAAGTAATTATGGATGAACGATTTCTTTTGTAGAAGAAATGGAATACGTTGGAAAATTATCATGGTATTTTCAGTAAATAAACAATGATATTAAGTCACAATGATTTAAAGAAAATGGGTAAAATTTACTTCCGTTTACCTTTTTAATCATGGCAGAACTAGGACCTCTGATTCCTAATTGATAGTGCGAAAGCAGATAGCTCGGTGTTACAGCGTTACATCGAAGTAGCGAAGATAATGTATTCAAGCAACGGTGAGGAGAAATCATTATACTTTTATGCAATTATAATTCTTCTCGGTGTATGTTCGAAATGTATTTGTAGTTTTGATACTCAGTGCTTCAATACGAAGGCTGGTTAACTGTAACGCTCAAGTCTTTCCTTTCTATAGCTAACACCGACTTCCGTCTAACCTGCCTTGTTACTTGGCCTGAGTATGGTACTGCATTGATCTGCTTCGTGGCACCTTCCATTCTACTATGCGTCGGACAAATTCATTTCTCTTCAGGACTCTGATTTTTATTTTGCTCATAGCCCTTCATATTTTCTTTCCCTCCCCTACCATTCCGTTAACTTCTTCATTTCTTAAATCTTATATGCTACTTATCTATTTAATACACAGCATTCGGCTCCAGCACTGGCTTTTGAAAATTCTTCCAATGCTCCATTCCTCTTATTCAGAGAGTGCCATACGTCACATTTATGTTTTCATGCGTCGCTTCCTTCTTTTTAGTCGTATCATACTTGAGCATGGTAGTTGCCTCTTCGTGGCGAACGCCATCTTAGCTTGAGCTCTTCTCCGCTGCATATCCGTCGAGCTCCTTCCATTCCATACCATACTACTTCCTAGGAAGCGGAAAGATCCCATTTGTTCCAATTCCCCTCATCTTCATTTCAGCTTGCGTATTTTCTCTTCCTAATACTAGGATTTTAATTTCCTTTGTGTTTACAAGTCATTATCTCTGCAGTAGTAGGCCCAGCAGGCCTCTGCACTGTCTACTGCAACTCAATATATCATATGCGTGACTAAGCATGTTATTTTTTTTCAGTTCACGTTAATTTTAGCGATTTCCATTCTTTTTACTTACTTTATTGTTTCTAATAAATATGTTTGAGCTGGATGGCGATGGTGAGAGGGTGAGTCCATGTCTAAGGCCTTCATAAATTTTCCTTTCTATTTTTATGCTGTCTTTCATTAACATAATGACTGTTGAGACCTTGAATTTTGTTCTCTGGACTATATGGTATTAGTAGATGAATCTCCATATTTTATGAATAAAATGATTAGGTTCTTTTGAAATCATTATTTTCTTATAGCCATGTAACGGCAGCATCGTGGCGATCTTCCTTGTATTCACTGTCGCATGTTTCATGGGGTTTTGAGTCCTTGAACATAATATGAAGGAAATTACATGTACTCTTCACTTTAAGATATTCAGGGAGAATAATTCACTCATCATTACACGCATTATGAATAATTCTTGCCGCGAATAAATCTTCATGAATTTCGTCACTCCTTGGCCGACTGGCTTTTACTCTGCGACGTTCTTTTTTAGCCTTGATCTGGAAATGGCGCAATAGGCTACGAAATACTGAACACCATCTTTTTGTTTATTATTGAGTGAATTTCTAGAGCAATTATAAAATTTTGATGAGAACAACTCACAATCCAGGCAGCACCCAAACCACTATGTGTGTCGATTCAAGCTTCAACAAGTGAAAAAGAGATGAGAATATTTGAAGGCGATATATACGGATGTGTATAAAGGCATGAGAGAACAAATACGCGATGGAATATATGCGGATAACCCTTAGCTGCAACCCCATTGGTGAGCGATAAGTGATGGAAAGCCATTGAGAAATCTTTTGCGATGCAAATGTAAACATGAAAGCATATATTTCGCAGGAGCGATCGCACAGAGGCTCTTAACGACAGCCTCTCTGAGCTAGTGGATGTTGAGCGACTTCCCTCGGGAAACAGAAGTGTTATGCTTTGCCAGCAATTTGGTTCAATCAGTGTTGTCTCCCAACAAGAGCATAAAGCTTAGCCCGTTCGTTGTTGTTCTCTCGAATAGAGAGAAAGGAACACCCGCAGGGACTTACTCACTCACTTCTCGCAGGGACACGTCGCTCACAGTCATTACCCTAGTCATTTACCCAACACTGCTTAGTATCGCTGAATCAATAGTCTCATGCCAATGTGCCTACGGCCAAGACTCAGAGCACCATTCTTCAATCCTTACTTTTACTTTTCTGTGAAGCAGCGGAGCGTGGAGGAGATTTCACAGACTTTTGCTACGCGGACAGCTCGCCAACATCTGCAACTAGAAAAGAGTGCAGTGAGTGCTCAAGTTTTTACTGTTTTACATTTTCGACTCTTTAAGGATTTATGTATATTTAAAGTGACCTTCTTAGTAAATAGAGAATCCGTTCATGTCAAAACCTTTAAACTCCGCGCGGGGCTACAAGAAAATGTATTCAAGTGATTAAGTATTTTGAATGAGGTTCATTAAGCCCTGATTCTCTTCGGTGTTAAATAGTGCACAGTGTCAGTCTGGATCCAGAAAAAAGAGTTTTTATGTTAATTATAAATATAATATCACATTCAAACTACGACATACATATTTCCATTTATGCGTATTTGAATTGTGCCACCTTAATTTTCCTCTCTTATGCATAATGATGATTTAAATGAAACATAGATTAGACCAGAGTCATTTAATAAAATAAATAATTTTATTTTGGCAGAGGAGCCGAAAATAAACGAGTTTAAACTTGAAAATTTAGAAAGTTTTAAATTATTCAAATCTTTCATATGCACAGGAATAGTGGTAATCTGATGATTGGAAATCTTTATCATTTGTGACACTTTGCCCTGTACAGCGTTCTTAGGCTTATTTTAACTCGCTGGAGGAACGAATTCATGTAAAAATTGCGATAGATAGCGATAGTTTCGATAAAATATCGTTTAGGGAAAGTGAATAGGCTTTAAGTATATAATTAATTAACCTGTTGAAGACTCGCATATAGTGGACCATTATTGAAGATCAAATTATATCTATTAATATAGTTTATTAAAAACGCGGACTTATTTAGCAGAAATAGGAAGGGAAGACGGATACTCTTGCAGATTACGGAAAAGTTCACCTCTATTAAAGTTTTGCATGACATTTTTTCGGATGAATTTAAGTGTTAAGTCATGGAGATAGAATTACAAAGAAAAGAAATTGGAGTAATATTTAGGCTATGAAATGCTTAATGAATGATTCGAATATTCGAAGAGATAGTATATATTCTTATCACCAATTAATTCAATGTGTTTTATATTGCACTTGAAGATGAGGGAAAAAACCACTCAAATTAAAGAAAATATTGTCGTGATTTTCGGAATAGGAGCGGACGTCCCGCGATTCACCTACCCTTTTCTGTATTTTCTCCCTCTTCTCGACCAATGAAAGAGTAAAGTGAAGTCATCGCGGTATTCATCACTTCTGTGTATCGCTCATGGCAAGAAATCATCCATATGTGATTTTTTACACGTTCTTGAATTGCGTTTGTGGTTTATGTTATGAGGATTTCGTGCTATGAAAAAAGGGTACCCAAAGAAGGGTATGTGAATTGCTCCATTGACTATTTGTTCCTTCGAAATTTATCGTGATAATTGCCTTCTGATTGCCGTAGCTTGTGGCATTCCTATATTATTATTTTTCCAAATTTTGTTTCGCTTAATTTAATAAGGCGATGATATGAAAAGATCCAATCATGGAGCATGAGAGTTAAACTACCTCATGCTAGTTCTACCTTCCTTTATTAGTATTTAGTATTATTTAATTATATGTTGTGATTAGCTGCTATCATATTTTTCGCCCGTACACTTCAATCAATGAGGGTTTTTTTTGCTAATAATTGGTATTCAAATTCATAAACTGCTTCCATGATGTGGGCGTCACTTAAGCGCAATATGTCAAACATGGAATTATAGTCTTTCTGTGCACCTGTAGCACGTTGAAGGGCTGCCTTGACATGAAGTCCCGTTTGAAGGTTGGAGGAGGAAACTGGTAGAGTTTGACAATTATGGCATAACGAAGAGGTCATTGAGATTAGAGCAAAGTCTCACGGAAGCACCCAAATCTTAAACTACGTGTATATGACAGTGTGCAAGTTTGAATGGTTCACTTTTCGTACTTCAGTGTGTGTAATGACCGAAAGTTACCTGCGTGGTTGATAACGTCGATTCAAATATGAAAAGTCGTGGGAAGAGAAAGAGGAGGCTGTGACGTAATATAACGGGGCTCGAAACAGTTAGGCCAACAGGAGGATGAGGTAAGGGTGAGTAAAAAAAAGGGGAAAAGGCGCTTGGCATAATATACGCTCAACTCATGAGTTCACGACACATGTAAAGAGGAAGACCAGCTTACCAAGTTTCCGATCACATCTCCGGGAGAAGAAAGGAAAATAATGGCGCGCTTGGATCATAGAATCGGCATAGGCGTCGTACCGATAGAACTACCATCACGGTAGTCAACGACGAAACTTTGACCCGGGTCCGACTTCCGAAATCGATTGTAGTCAACAATCTCTCGGTTTCCGACTTCTCAGTCCACTCCAATTAGAACCTCCGCCCACAACCCCTACGGGGATGCGTCCGATGCCAATAAAAAAGCCTAACCGACGCCCAATATCCGGTATTCATGCCAAAAATCCGTCCTCACCCGAAGCATGCTGATCTATTCTCGGTGCTCCATCAATGCCGGGCGCTTCCATTTAACCTTCCAATCTCCGCTGGAGGAGCGAAATCCCCCACTCGGAATCCACGTTTGCAAATTTTGCGGCCGCACCACCTGGCGTATCTGACGGCCTCTCCGTCCCCGAAGTCTCTTGCCCAATAGCTGCGAATTCAGGTGTCTCACGGAGGGCATCTCCCTGCCTTCTCTGTCCTCCTCGTTTTCAAAACTTGTCGCGATTTCTATCTTGGCTTTCCTCTTTCGCATTAGGTTCCGCATAGAATCTTCCGCGTCCAAGGAGAAGCAGTGAAGTTTTGGTCACGCAAGGTGAATTTCGAAGGTTTCCGTAAAATAATTAATTAATATGAGTCAAAAATATTCCCTAGATAAGTTATAGATAAAATCTAGATATAACTCGGCTTAATGCTGTTAATTTTCGCAATTTGTCCTCCCCTGCTTTGGATTGAGTTCTCAAGGGCGTCTTCACTGTGTTTTCATCAATCAAATTGGAAAGGCGTTAGACGAGAAGAAACATATACGAGTATTATTATTTTTCAGTTCAGGCACGACTTATCAATCAAGAGTCGAGGGTGCCTTGACGTGGAAAGCATGTCATGCTAGTGGGGTTCTCGGATTTTTGGGCATATTGCGATGCATTCTGAGGGCGGGAACAGTATTATTAGAACTTAAATTTTTACAAAGGATTTTCATTTTTCCTATTTTACTTCAATTTACACTTCCTTTACGTTTCCATGGGTAATCTCTGGAAAGGACTTCCGATTTGGAACTTCGTCCTGATCCAAAAACATATATCTGTCATCTGTTTAAACTCCTGGCTTCTTTTCTCTTGATATATTGCTCAAATTTCCAAAATAATTAATAAGCTTAAGCCTACATAGCAGTCAGTATTGGAATCACCTGTATACTAACCGATCCATTCAAACCAAGGAATTCCTTTTTTTCTTCGGAGTAAAAATTACACATTTGTTGACTCCACAAAATTTTCTCGTGAAATAATTAAGTTCATCGAATGTATTAAAATATTTCTTGTCCAATAGTTTTAATAAATGGGGAGCATTCATATATGATTTCATTAAGAGCTGGTGATTGTGTAAGATACTGTAATCCGGTCGCACTAAATTTCTTTTGAATTTCACCACCTGTTACTTTTTTATGTACTTATAAGTGTGGGTGTATATATATATATATATATATATATATATATATATATATATATATATAATGGGCTGACACAATATAACACAAATAGAAAAGAATAGACACATTTAAAAGGACACTCACACGGTAAATTGTTCGAGCTTTCGGCCCTCTCAGAGGCCTTCTTCAAGAGACAGTCCCTCTTGAAGAAGGCCTCTGAGAGGGCCGAAAGCTCGAACAATTTACCGTGTGAGTGTTCTTTTAAATGAGTCTATTCTTTTCTATTTTTGTTATATTGTGTCAGCCCATTATTGTGCCGCTCGTGTGAGTTTTTCCGTACAATCTTTATATATATGTATATATATATATATATATATATATATAATATATACGCACACTTAACTTAAATATTATGATTTATTTTATATCATACCACTTACAAAAGTAATCGATAACTACCCACTCAATTTTGGAGTGACGAAATGAATAAAATTTCAGCATCATAAAATTATTCATAATTGTGAAATATGGGTCGTGGTAGTCCAGGTTGGACTAGAGCGAATTTCAAACAGACCGGAAGACCCGGGTTCGATTCCCGGGCAAGTCTCTCTGGGCACCTACAGCTCCATCCAAGCTATGTGATTTTTCGGGTGCCAGATCTACCTAGGAAGCCATGACCAGGAAAGAACAAGGGAACTGGCCCGCCTACCCTGATTTGTGAATTTCACACGCCGGCGGACTTAGTACTGGGTAAAATCTGCAATCACCTACCAAACCGACCTTCGGGTTGATTACTGTGGTTTTTAAATATGAAAGCAAAAAAAACCAACAGTAAATTCAGCACTTTGTTTACCGGAGACCTTTCCAACGCTTCCATTAAATTTGAAAGTGATGTAGCAAAATGCTTTAAAAAACACGAAAACTTTATATAAGCGTAAATATATAGTTTTCCAAAAAAGTGTTGATATGCATACACTGAATTATAAAGATAATAACAACAAAATCATGAACTCTAACAGCAAATGCCAGTTTTCCATGAAACTGGCGGCGGACGGTGCAAATGATGACGAATAACGGCTTTTGTTTCAGTGAAATTTTTTCACTGGATTATTTTGCCATTTCCCTTGAAAGCATCATTCCACCATCATTTAGATAGACCAGTGACGCTGTTGATGGTGCGATTTAAATAAGGGAGAAATGGGAGTGAGGTTTACGTATATCTATGGATTCGTAGTGTTGACTTCAGGTGCGCTTGCACACATTCGTGCGTACAATCCACTCCTTCCCGCTTCAAAGCGCGTGATGTATTTCATAGCCGAAATTCTTTGCGACACTTGTCCACGTAACCCCCTCTCTCTCTCTCAAAGTAGTACGGGGCGCGGAGAAACAGTGGCTTGTGCCGAGTTTGCGAATTTCCAACACGTCGGGACCTAAGGGGGGGGGGAGGTGCACGCACGCACGCGGGCGGACGGGAAAGCGACTCCGCCCGGGGGCGGGAAGGGGAGGGACCGGAGCGATTGTGTGTGTGTGCGCGCGTGTGAGCTCAAGACGGGAACGAACGCTTCGCCTTACCGTCGCGATCCCTCCCTCACCTCGTCCCACCATTTTATTCCAAAGCATTTCACGACGCGTGATGTAACGCTCACACCCTCCATCGTCGCCGTCGTGGAGTATTGACACCTCCGAGTTTGGAGGGGCGTTTGTGTTTCCGCGAATCCTCCAGTAGCGCGCCAAGGGGGACCTTCGAAATAGGGAGGGGGAAAAATCGCGCAGAGGGTCGCGAAACATTTTCCGGCCTCCTTCGCACCTCCCGGGCTCCTCATATTTTTCACACCTCGGTCGATTTCGTCGGCTAGTGGATACGTAGAACTCTCCTTGACCCCTCACCTCGACGCGTGCGGCGTTTCTTCGCGTGAATGTGCCGGGTCTTACTGGTGTGTTTTTCCGCGGACTGCCTGTGCGGAGTACTCGTCCATTTCCTTCGTCGTTGTAACATAACTGTCAATCGAGTTTCCCTCACGTTTTCTGTGGTATTTAAGGCTGTAAATCGTTCAGTGCACGAAAGTATATATCCCTCGCTGTGATTTTCGCGTGTTCCGAAGTGAATGTCCTAACTCCACACGATATATTCGCTCGCTTCGTTTGCGAGTATCAACAGTGGGTGCGACTTTCACCATTTTTGCTCCATCCTCAATATCCTGTTGATATTCGACTCACCACAGATTCGACCTAAGAGAGATAACATGGGAGGACTGACACTAGAAATCTCTCCGCCCAGGAGTAAAGGGCAAGCCCATCACTCTCGTCGGAGGAATGGTTCGCCTAGCGAAGATGCACAAGAACATAATATTGCGTCTAGCTTGGCCGATAATGGCGGTGGAATTCTACAAAGGAGTCGTTTGGCACAAAAATGTTGTATTGGTGAGTAGCATTTGATGTTTAATTGATTTGCATAAACGCGGAAGTTAATTATTCCAATCGTTAATGCTCCAACTGTATGGAATCGGGTTAGTTATCGTAAATTTCATCAATCAGGGTTGGTCGGATATTGAAATCTGATGCGGTTAAAGTACATATTCTTGCTAATTTTTTTGTGGCATTAATGACCAAGCATTCCGAAATACCCCACGAAAAATTTGGTTTTCCTGAGATATATCAAATAAAATAAGTTTATTTTTTATTTTTTGGCATATTTAGACGTATTTAGATGCAGGTATCTGTTTCGCTCGGTTCACTACGAACTTAATACAGTTTATTTGATGAAAAAATTCTCAATTTTAAGCCTTCGAAAAATCCCTCAAAAAAAGCATTTCTCTATTATCTATAGTTACTTTCTATCGGTGTACGTGATTATTTTGGCGAAAAAAGAGCTAGTCATAGTTTACCACAAAAAATGGATATTTTAGCATTTAGACGAAACGATAGCAGTTGCAATTATGATTTGAATCAATTTATTAAAAAATACGCGCATAAGTTTCAAATATCACAATGTAGATATAAATGAAAAAGGATAACTACAATATTGTCTTGTTTCCTCTTAGTCTTATCTTTCGGCGTTTTATTAAAGCAAGGTGTTCTTGGCAGTGGGGTGGTTTCCCCTAATCGGAGAGTTCAAGCAATCACCCGGCAGAGACCTGTTTTATAATCATTGTCCGCTTCAACTTTTCAAGTTAAAAGTGCTTTCAGGAGACATTTCACCAAAATATCCGACCTTCGGAAATACTTGGTTTCTAGCGACAATGTTTAAGCTGGAAACTCTATTTAAACTCGCGATAGCTTTTCTAGAGTATTGTGCCTTCTGAGAAGAACTGTCCAAGTTATTTGGTGACAGTGAAATTAAACAATTCGTAGCGTCCAAACCTGAGCTCGCATTTTTATTTATCCACCAATTAAAATTGTACTCAAGGTTACCTTGACTGCCTGCTTTACCTTAAAACATATATTCCCTTTCAAATTCCCCTCCAAACTCCAGGTTTACTTGACAGGCTCCTTATAGCATAGATTTACATTCCAATTATCCTGCGTAGCAGATCGTCATGACACGAAAGTCCATTCTTTTCCTTCAATTAATTGTTCCGTTTCACTCCAGGGGATTTAAAACGCCAGATAAAATATCAAAATTATTGTGGGAACGTATCTGCGAATGCACACTAATTTCTATGGATAAGGCCGACTAATAAGAGACAGAAGGAAGTTCCCAGGCCATTCTTCGACATTTGAAACAAGTAATAGATGATCCTTCTAAACGCTGAGGCCTTTTAAAAAAAAAAGATTATTTGGGAACAGAATCCAAGGCAACATTTTTTTTACCTCTTCCTGTTGCTTCCGTCTCCCTTTTTTTATATTTTTGGGTGTTTATTTTCGGCTGTCGGCAATTTTCCGCCGAAGCGCGTCCCGGACTATAACGATATGATCGCGGTCACACGGGCTTATTCGCGGTTTCCTTTCGGAGCTAAAGATATAGAGAAGGGATTTTGAAAAGCTTTTTCCCCAGGCAGGCAGTAGGACACTAGGGCAGAAGCATAGCGGTACTCGCCGCCGATGCAGGTCTAGCTGATGTGCACCACCGCAACGCAACGGTGCCATCCGGTGAAGGGGAGTGAGAAAGAGGAGAGGGGATGGAAAAATTGTGGGGTGGTGGCCTGCTGGGAGAGGTAGTATTCGTGAAATTCGTCAATGGAGCTATGGAGGAGTGATGGGAAATAAGAGATAGCGGCCTCAATAAGAGTGGGCGAATCAAAATGAGTCCCGATCACGACGCAAACAAGAAACTGGGCATTGAGTTCAGAATTCGGCAAGATAACTGGTATCTCTTTGCCAGAAACAAATTTATGAAAGTTTCATGTATTAATTCATATAATTATAACACTGACCTCCGCAGCAATCAATCTTTGGCAAATCTTTTATCAAAGATGCAGGACGTTGCAGGACACGTGAGATTTTTATCCCTTTAACGCCGTCAAAGTTCCTCACGTGACATTATTGTGAGAACTGAAGTGAAATAATTATCGCGAGCCACTTCTGTGGCGATGTGGATATTTTAAGCTCATAACTATCCCCCGCGATCACTCAAAATCTCTTGATGAAGGTTTCTCGCTCTTAAAAGTTAAAACAGATATTTCTACAAACCGGTTGAACACCTATGGCTTTTAATCTTCCTCATTTGATCATTTTGTATTAATTCTTTTACCGTGGCATAATGTCATTGCTTATTTTAATTTTTTAAACAAAATACATAAGCAAAGCTTCGTTTGGCCATAAAATAGTTCCGCCACTGCTATAAATTCACAAGCATACAAAAAACCAGGCGACTCAAGTCATCCCTTTTGTATAATTTTCATGTTTTATTATTGCTTTTGCGCGAGGGAAAGGTGCACATTAAAGGCATGTAAATCGAATTTTGAAAATGCTACATTTTTTCAAGGTCAGTCATAAAAAATCAGACAAATATAAGCTTTCGCCATTGGAATATGTGCTTGACCAAAGCCTACATCACGACAGATTTTCAATAGATTTTTTATTGGCGTAAAAACCTGGATTAGTCATTTCAATTTATCTGCGGATGCCAGATTTTCCAAAAGGATACTCGGAAATCTTTTAGCCTTTACAATTTAATTTAGTGTTCACCGCAGGTATTGCGGTGGCGTGACAAAACCATGGACCGAGCGTTGGACCATGTTCGGAGAGCCCAAAACGAATCGTCGTGACTCTAACAATCCACAACCGGACCCAGGCTCTGCGTTTGTTCCGTTCTCTGGAAAACCAAAAGGATGCACATGAAACAGAACTACTACCCCTACCCTAATTTGTGAATTTGAACGCCACACTTGTAGGACTTTAGTAAAACGTAAGTTCTACTGGAGCCGAATTGAAGTAAACATTGGATTTTATTACTGTGGTACTGGTGCAAATGATTCATGAGGATCCGTATTAAAGAAAAGAATTTTGCATTTCCCCCATGGCCGTAAAACATACTGGATTTAATGCAGGTTAATTGTCCTTTTCTTTGTGATACGGCGTTCGGCCTCGTTCCTTGGCGCTTTCCCTGTTCTTGCCCACTAAATCGGCGACTGTCTTCGATGTTTTCCGTTGTTCTTCTTCAGCTCTGGTCCCAAAGAAGAAGCCGGGATAAGAGCATCTTCTTCTCTATTATTATTAGAAGTAGTCTCCTGGAATTGAGTAGATTTTCGATGGAGGAATCTTGGACTATACTTTCCTGGGCTCCAGGCTAGCTTGACATAAAATGTCCACAAAAATCATACTATATATTAAAATAACTCGTTCTTCAGCTCCGCATACTGTTTGCCTCCCTTAGTTGCACACGAAGTGCCTATTTCTTTTCTCCCTCTACGTTACTTTCACAACATCTGCCATCTCTGTCTTCAGCATCCCATTGCCTCCCAATAACTCCTGCGTCCACTTGTGCCGCCCTCTTCAAATTTCTCCCAATAACCTTCTCTCTTAAACCCATCATACTCAAAACATACTTGTTTATTTTAATCTTTGTTCATTTTATTTTTCTTATTCTTTTCTACAACAATATCTTAAAAGTTTCTAATTTACGGTTATGCTCTTGTCTATGCGACCAAGTTTCTGACTACGTTCCACATCATAGTTTTCACAAGTCATTTCTTGACATCTTTATCTGCGGTTCCTATCATCAACTCCCTCTCAGTAAAAACATCTTTCCCCACTTCAATTGTTCTTCTAATATCCTTACTATTTTCCGTCATCTAAAACCCTTGACAGGCAAATAATACTCGTAAACGCGCTAAATAAAAATAATCAAAGGAAGGGAAATATTTTGTAGGTCTATATTGATGGATTTTTTATTTTGCATAAACAATCCCTAAACATTGTCACCTCGTCTGATTCTATGTGGACCTTAAGTTCCATCCACTGCGCACGAACTCTTAGACTCATGCACGAGGCATGTATTAATATACTGTGAATGAGTGGTGAGTAAGTAAGCTCTGGGCATTTCGTTGTTGTTCTCGTTAATTCTGAGCCAAAAACGATGCGCCTGGGCGAGTAGGAAAGGGAGAGTGTTCTATCTAGGCCTCTCGTAAAATGACAAGCAAGCCATCCAAGATTTGGCACCACCCCGGACCTTATGAGAAGAATTTGTCAACGAGCGCATTGCGCATTTCTGTGGCCACCAGTTCCAACACCTCGACCGCCGCCACCGGCTGGGATACCATCCTTTTCCACTTGATTCATCCCCTGGCGTGCATGGAATCCATTATGCAATTTTCACCGCGTAATCCGTTGGGAAACTGACATTCTAGGATTGAGTAATCCAAAAATGGAAATGAAGAAAATGAAATAGAGGTGGAGGGGTGTGTGTTTTGATGAGTGCTCGTCGCTCCCACCTCCTGAAATGGCTGGAGGAGGGAGGGTGAGTGGGGTGGGAGGGGTGTGTGTGGGGAGGGATATGGGTGCGTGCGCATGCACTTCCCTCGGGTCACGTATCAGATGGCGGAGAAGTCGAGCGCTTCCGTGTGATTATTCGTGAGTAAAGGATGCCGCCTTTAACTGCGCGCCCCAGCTCGGCGTATTAACGTCAATTGGGGTTGGCGTATTTTCCCACTCTTTTCACTTTCAGTATCCACTCGGGATACCTACAGGCTTCTTGACTAGGTCCGCATTTCCGCTCAAAGACTAGACCTCTCTTTCCCCTCTATAAAAAAAAGGTTTTCCTGCCACATCTCACGCTGCACGAACTATTTTTCACTTAAACGTTAGCCGTTGCGATTAAATTGTGTTATGATTTAAATAGAGACTTTTTAGGTTGCAAAATCTAACAACATTTAATTGTTTCGCCCGAAGGGCAGTGCTTAATAATCAGGTTAAAATGGAGGTAACTTGGATATTTATTGGATTTGCAGTAGTACATCTTTCATTTACCGAATTCAATTTTATATTTAAATTGCTAACTACCTAAAAATACAATAATTAATTCTTTACAAGAAAATATATCCATTACAGAAGGTATTTTTTACATTTAATTTTTATACAAACAATGAATAATAATCCGAGTAAAATAAATAAACTACCAACGTATTTATTTGTTAGTATAGGTGATAGCGGGGAATGCCCTAGCTATTTGAATTTAATGTCAGGAACCAATATTGGTAAAAAGTCTAATGACGACGAATTGAATTAATTTAAAACTCAGTTGGTGAACTGAATCAAGCTGCTCACAGACACTTCGGCATAATTTTACCATCTAAAATTATATCCACGGGCTTTTTGTCTTGAAATAATGATTGATGTTTATGTAATATTAGTAGATCACATTAGTTGCTATTAATGATATTGTCCTTACTGAAATAGTGTAATAAGGATTTTGCAGCGTAATATATGAAAATATTCTCCGAATCTCTTCAGTCACACAGATGGAAGAGTTTAATTCCCAACTCAAGTGACATTAAATTATTTCTCTCTTTGCATATCAGTTCTGTGAAAAAATATGCATTATATGAAAATTTTTTGAAACTTGATCCAGAAGTTGAAATATTTTTAGGGAGGTACGTATTAATACAGAAAGCTCTTCCCATCTGTGAAATCCATCCTTCTTACATTTTTGAGAGATTCACTCGTATGGTTTAAAGTTTCGGAATCAATTTTCATTTATACCTTTCTTCAAAACATCTTTAGTTATTATCACCAGGAATCTAATGATACAAAAAGGCAGCAAATACTCAATCTAGACTTATTTCTCTAGCTATTCTGGTAGTAGTCAAGCACACGGGAGTGTTTTTGGATATTTTTCACCGATTGGTAAATCCCAGCTTCCCGTTTTGACATGATAAAAATGGAGACTCCTGGTCACCAATTTTTTGTCGATTAGTGAAATATCCGATTTTAAGTATTTTGGTTTATCAGCATAATAGCTTAGTGAAACATGAAATATTCTACTATTAAATACTATACTATTCGTACTTCACCATTCTGAAATAATATTTCGTTACTCTGAAACAGACAAGGTATAAACAAATTTACGAAGGCATCGTATTTTTAAGAAAATTAGGATTTGTTTATCATACAGGTGACTGAACGAATTAAAAGTAAAATAATATGAGAAATTTTTTGGCGCTCGACTATTTTTCTGGTAAAATTCTTTTGTTTTAAGGTGCCCTTTGTTTTCTCGTCATTTCATAAGACTTTCACACTTGGAGGAACTATGGCAAAGGTTAAAAACTAAGATATTTTCAGTTTATTTGATTTATTTTATGTACTTTAAGCTCAAGCGGCAGCATTGATATATATTTTTAATAATTAAAATCACGAGTAAAACTATTGAATCGAAACACTGACTCCAAATTTGAGGAATGGAATTTTTAGAGATTGATTAAATATGTGGAGACAATTGCCCACAAGTTTTTGTGTCACGGAGCCCATTGAGAGTAGTCGGCGAACTATTTCCGAAATTGTTACCGTTAGATAATAATTATCCGTTACTTTCCATGTAACCGGACAGAAGTATGCCTCGGAACAAAATTCACCAAGATGTACGCATGCTGTGGCAGCCACCACAACCATAAACCGTTACTTCTCTTAAGATCACACAAAAATAAGTCTTGAAATAAAATAAATGTAGGTGTAAGCCTTGGTAGCCTTGGCCCAAAATCAATTTCAGTCCTCCGTGTATCACTCGACTGCCTACGCTTCGTTAACGAATGCTACCACGGTCCTCCTTGCCCCCGGGCATCAATCCCGTAAGCGTGTGTGACGGCATTACGAGTTGTGTCTCATTGGCGGGATTATTGTGGAAAACTGTCATCCATCGAGGTTGTGTACCGATTCATGTCGTTGTTGCCCGAGGTTACTAATTAAGGCTTCTTATTATAAAATGTTCCTTACTAAGGCCGTCTCCTTTGCTCGGAAAAGTGGTATACTCCAGTTTGTTGTGTGACATTGATTAAAATAACTGGAGATCGATAGAATATATTATTACAAGTCATTGAAATTTCTATTCGTTCGCTAACCCTTAAAATACATTAAGGTGGAGCTCAATCATGGGTATATATTATACATTTACCATTCAAGTAGTTCCATTGAGGGTAGGAAGAGTCAAAAACGGTTTGATTTTTAGTCATTCGAGAAAACTAACTTCATTGCGATAAATTATTACAGTCAATTTGAGTCATTTAATTCCCTCTATATATATCCATTCTATATATCCATTTGGTAGTTGTATGCTCTCAAGAGTACCAAATCAGCGCGGCACACTTCTTCCATTCATGTCCATTATCTGTTATCCATTCAATTTCTTCATGGTCCTCTCATCCTTCACTCGGTATATGATCTTTGGAATACGAACGTGCTCAAAATATATTGGTAAAAAGATATCAGTGTTTAAAATTCTTCCCCATTTCCACATTCCTCCTTATCAGTTCATCACTTAGGGATCTACCTGGGGGACGGAAATAAAAGAGTGTAAAAAATATATAATCTCCGAGAAAGAAAACACTTTGAAAGAGGAGTAAGGGGAATTGCTAGTAAAATGGTCTGTTGCTTTGTATGGCCGTTCTAAAACAATAACCTCTGGCAGGGTGTAACTAAAGGGAATCAAGGATGGATATTATTGATATAACATAAGAAAAGTAGACCATATACGCTCCGTAGAGCAGTTTTAAAATTTATTTGGACAGATGCGGGTAGATGTTCACTTCGTTGGCTAATTTACTACCAGTTAATATTTAGAGCTCGTGGAACTTTAATTGTATTTGTCATATCCGTCAAAGCAAGGGTATCTGCTCTTGTTTACTGTCGCTAACAGTAGCATCATTATTAAAGAGCAAATAAATACCACCATCTAAATTATTTAAAATGGCTTGAAAAATCCTATTAATGGATTCTCTCGAACAAATAGAGAAAGAACTGGATGAAATGATTTTAAAAACTTTAATCTAGCAATGTACGGATAATTATACATTTAAACTAGAATTATTTAGCCTATTTCATGCATTCTTCTTATAGGGTAAACCATAGGAATTGAATGTGGCAGTTAAACTGGAAGGAATAAGAAGCTAAATATAGACATAAATGCTATCAGAGCTAGTTACTTGTTATGTACGTAGGTCTATGTTCCTCATTATCTATCATCAGAAAGCGATAGCCATGCCATACTCAACCGTATTTTAATTACCAGGGATCTCTGCCATGTACTTGACTAAAAAATACTTGATCCGGCATTTAAGCCGAAATTAGTGACTAAAGAACCACAGTAGTCAACCCGAAGTTTGATTTATTAGTTGAAGTCAATGATCATTCCGTACCAAGCCTTTTACGGCCCGTGAAATTCACGCACCTAGGTAGGGGGGCAAGTTACTTTCCCTATATTGCGTGTGATTTACTAGGAAGATCAAGTAGATGAAGAGTTACACACCTTGAGTGGAGCTCAGGGTGTTCGAAATAGCTGGGAATTGAACCTGGATCCTCCGGTAAGTAACCCTCTAGATCAGCAGATTTCCTAATTAATATGAAAAATAAGTTAAAAGGTGTGCCTAGCCGTCTATGTCAAGGAACATCTACAAATTATACTGTAAGATTCACACGATATGCAAATAGAAGAGTTTTCATTTGTTTATTAATGCTGAAAACATGATTTCTTTTGCATCAGTGTGGATCTGCATGATGACGATGATTTAATTCCGAATAAGTACGGCCGAGCCCCTTCCTTCAAGGCGCAACTCTTAAAAGAGAACTCGGAGGAGAATCATCTATACTGGCAATGGAAGTGGGGTAGAGAGTGAGACAGTGTGTCAGGGAATTCAAGGTGATTATGGAGTAGCTCGTGGTGTCACCGCGGTCATGTGGCTGGAGCACCCCAGCATGGGTCGAGTTTAGCCCTCACATGTGAAGCTATTTATTTAATAGGTCACCTTTGGGTTATCATGCTCTTAACCACTATACAGACGCTTTAACCAACCCTAAAAAAATTCCTAATGGCAGTCATTGTCGTGTATCATCAGAGGGTCAGACATAATAAGGAATTTATTGAAATCAAAACTTACGTCCATTTAATGCTGGACCTTTCATACCTGAACATTTATCATGGTCTAACAAATTATCCCTGAGTGCAATTGATCAGATGGTTTCCATTAGAAGTCCTCTAAAGATATTCATACTGCCATGTTTCATACCAATATGCATACGAAATAACTCTTAAATGTATATAGGTATCGGAATTCGGGCGACCCTATTACACTCTCTGCTCGTTAAAATATATGATTATTTAACTTTGTTGGAGAGGTCACTTCAATACACTGTTTAGCGAATTAAGCACGATCCGAAAATTTATTTTTGGAAAAAATATGGGTCGGATGGTAATGAGATTGCACTGTTAGATATTTTACTGGCGTATGTAGCGCATCCATCGAATCAAACTTCAGGAACTGAAAAGACTTCTAATGTTGGCTGTAAACGGGATGGAATATTCCAATGAACGATTATGGATGAAACTGATTTTAAGTGAGATGCCGCATTATTACTATTCATATCCGTTCATACGAAAAATATTCTACAGTCTATTTTTTAAAGATATCAATAAATCGTGTGCAAACAAACACAAAGTTTTGGGTACTTGGAATGATGTACCAGTTATTATTGTTACCATGATTACAAAAGGGAGAAACTGTAACCTAATCAATAAAGGCTTTTTATTGGAGAAGCAGCTCTAACACTATTCAGAAAACGAAGAAATAAAATTTCTTGGAGAAACTATTAATTGGAAAATAAAAATATTTTTCCTGGATACAATGGGCTAAAAATCTACGAAATTCTACTAAATTGGCAATGATAACATCAGTTTTTAAAATATCGAAGTAGTATTTGTTTTCCCTCTGCGTATCCCTCCACGAGCGCGTCGTTTTTTATTTTAAATATTCAGATTTCGTGACGTTATCCCGTTGTTTCGGGTCATTTTGTACTTTTTTGTCCGAGTCGAAAAGGACAAGTCATCTCCGGGTCCAACAGTATTTCATGCCCCCACATCCCTCGCAGGTATTCCTCGCCGAGTGGTGGACCTCCTCCCTTTCTGCCCCCACCTCCCTCTTTCCAAATAACCCTCCTTCTCCTCCGTGATAGCCGATAGAGTTTACTGCAAACATCCGTCCCATTCGACCCCTATCTCATCTATACTACGCACCCAGACGCACCCAGGATAACCGAAGGCAACGTAGACCCCGAGAGAGCTCTCCAAAAGGCCGCCGCGAATGCACAGTTCGGCCTCTTCCTGAAGTCTTAATGTGTGCATGACTTGGCGAAATTCCTGGAACGGAATTTTCGAAATAAGAACGGAAAATTTCTCAAGATTGCACTCCACGTGAGTGGACCGCCACTATTGAGCACGTCTGCTGCCCCAATACGCGAATAATACGAGCCCGCCAAATGGATTTCGACCTGAGATTATTGCCATTCCATGCTGCAACTCCAATTGTAATCCAAGCTTTATTCTTTATTGAACTCTATCAATTTGCTTAAAATATAATTATGTTGGCAAAGATTGACAAATAAAAAAAGCCGTTGTCAAAATTGGAAAAGGAAACAGGTAAATCCGGATTATAGTTATCTCCTTTTGTACCTAATAGGTGCTTGGTGGAAGTTGCTCGGGGAAATTTTAAAAAAGTGGATAAAGTGGATTGAGTAGTTATTGAAACACTATGGGATAATGAATATCGTGATTGAGTGAGTGGGGTAGAAGAAATGGAAGGCAGAAGTTACGAAGAAATGAAGAAGGAAGTAATCTAAAGCGAGCAAAAGGAAGTTTTCGTTGTACGTAAAATAAAATTTTTAAGAACTTACTGGGTAGAATACTTTGGAAGGTCCTTTTAATGGGTGAACTACTTTAAATTAATCAATGTATTGTTTGTTTGCGATTGGAACGTTATTTTGAGTCGGGTTGGATCTGTTGACGTGACTCTGTCGGTTTTAATACATTTAATGTATATCTTGCGATGCTTTATACGTGTACATTTTGCTTTTGTATCCATTCTTCAGATGATTTGTACGATGAATGCTCTCTAATGTATACTGTATCATTGCTATTGCATTGATAACGACAAGAGGAGAACCTTTTCGAATGGCAAATTATTCCGATTTAATAATTCGGATGTCGTCAGTTTTGTTTGTGCGCCTTTGTCCCTCTTACTCATTCTTTCTTTGTAAGCGGTGAAGTACGTGCAAGTAAAGCTTCGGCAAGCTCGAGATATATGTTAAAATGTCAATGGCTCGACGCTCATTGTAAATTATTCATCTACAAAGAAAACAACGTGAACAGCTGGAGCATATCGCGAAATAGGTCCTAAAATGAGTTATCTAATGTTACGTTAATATGTTTTGCAACATTTTCAAATTATCGAATAATAATGAAATTGACCCTCAAAATTGTATTTACAAGATTTAGATGACGACTGACAGTTCATCTCTTTACAGCCGAAAAGTTTTAGGTGCACTCAATAAAAAACGTTTAAAATAATATGACTATTACAAATTTTTGGCCCACGTGAATATTCCAGGAAATATTTAGCTTTAGAACCAATATCTTTTCTTTATCTAAGCAGCGAATAAAACTGCGATTTGACGAAGTAGAAAAATACTTCTATGTACTCTTCAACTTTGTGAAACAAGGCGTTAATGCTGAAAACAAATTGTATTGCTACGGCTACATAATGCACAAATATTACATTAAAACAATTTTGCAAAGAATATAAATATCACAAGGGACACAAGAACTATGTTCAACTTATCTTAACTGTCTAAAAATGGATACATATATTTTACAGAAAATGCAGTTCATAATAACGAAATATGCATTAATGTGATTTTTGAGCAAGGAAAAACATCGCACAGGTCTTGTCAACTATGTTGAATTTAACTGCATTGCCTATAAATGGGGTAATATTTTTACAGATAATACAATTTATAATAATAGTGGGCGTAAGTGTACGAAACATCTGAAGGAGAGTGGGTGGGAAAGAGTATTGCGCAACCGTCTCGTTCATGGAGGCGCGAAGCTCGGTTACATTCATTGGTGACATCATTATTGGTTAACAATCTTGGGTCACAATAGGGCGGATCTCTTCAGCACTCTCACAGCAAGCCAGGTGCTCAGGTGAACGCTAAGGTAAACGTCTTATTCTCCAGCGCGACCCTCGTCCAAGATCCTACTTACGTGCTACGAATGAAAGGAGGTGAGAATCCCACTTTCTCCCTTCAATCAAATTATTTACTCGGTTGGCAGGAAGCCATACCACGCTTTCAGTGAGCTGAGTTCAGTGAGTTGTAAGTGAATGAAGCATAATTTTTTCCACTCGAGGTTTCCAAGTGTCCTAAGTGTGGGTGTAAGTTCTGATGTGTGCGTTAAAAATCAATTCGTCAAGAATCGTCGCTGTAACGAAAGGGAGTGTAATAAGAAATATTAGTTTACATTTAGAGTAAATTTTCTGCATTAATAATTAATAAATTCATGATTTCGTGCTTACTATAGTAGCGTGGGAAGTTCGAAGATGTTAGATAAAATATTTTGGATAAATGCTATCCTTATTGTTCTAGAAGTATTAACGGTTTTTTGTGTCATATTCTCGTAATCCGTACATAAAAAGGGTATTGGTTGCTCAATGAGTAAGTATTTTTAATTTGGGTTCCTACCTAATGTGGCTGCTATAGCATGTTTGTTACTGAATTGCGTTATTTCTTAGATTTGGGGGCACATGATATATGTATAACTGTAATTTTGAAAGTCTCGCAGTAATAATGTACACCGTTGTTCTTGGGAAGGTGAATTTTGGGGGAAAATATTGGAAATTCTAAAGACGGCTTAACTGGAGAAAGAATTGCCTGTACTCACAGTTGAAGATAGATTTAAGGTACTTAAATAGCAATATCAACGGTGTCCTTCAAAACAAGCAAACGAATCCCGAGATTACCTGCCCTGTACAGGAATAATAACGGGTTTATTGACGCTGGAAATCAGTTGGTAGAACAACCTACTTCTCACCAATATCTTCTTCGGCTGCCAGCCAACATTCGAGAGAAGTCCGGGGAAATTGGTTAACGGTCAACACCCCTGGTGTTCACGATTACGTTTTATAGCCATATCTCACGGACTAAGTTTTCATGTAAATCTAGGCCCGAGAAATAGTCTGAGCAAACTTGACTGCTAGTTGACAAACCGTCCTTCTTTTTAGGAATACAAGGGGAAATATTTCGATGACCAATGTAAAGAGAGCTGTCATTTCGCGTTCTTGAATACTCCTCTAAAATTTGAGACCCTGTACGGAAGTATCTTATTTTGGAATTGAAAAAAAATCTACATAAATACGAAAAGAAAGTATTACTATACATGTAATATTGGAAACTCTGAATTGGTAGTCATTGGAAGCACGAGGGTGTCAAGCCTGAATCAAACTATTAGATAAGAGAAAATCTAATGAGATCAACCAAGAGGAATGTTTATTCTAAATCTACATTGAAATGGTCGATGAGGCCATATCGAGAATGGAAATTGATTGCCTAACGGACCGATGTAAGAAAATAAGTGATCACAACAGAAGGAAACGTTTAATTCGGTAAGTCAAGCTTCCAGAAAATAAAATCATACCCAATGAAAAATGGATATCAATAGTCTTCAATTAACGCAATGGTTGGTGAACTTTCTATACTCTGCTATAAGCCTTCATCGCTGATTATTGAAGACGCTGTAGCTATCGCTTATCGCGCGCTCTTTCGTACGATACAATTGGGATACATATGCATGGTAAAACTTGGCAACTTGAAAAATACTAATTTTCACGGTCGTATTTTGATTCTTACTCAAAACTTCGCGTGAAATAAGAAACAATTGGCCTAAGAGATGTGAACATACACAGGACACTCAATATATTTAAAGCGACCTCCTTTTTGGACGAAATTTTCTTTTTCTATCCAGTATTTCCATTACCCCTGTCCAACATTCACCTCAGAAGATCGAGTACCCTAAGACTTAAAGTATAAAATCAATCGATTTACAAGGTACGATGCTTAGATTAGCAATACCATAATTTATCATTTATTCAGCAAACCAATTGTATCGAGCTCAAAACGACAATACATTTATCACGTACAAGATAGATTTGGTATGAGAGCTTTCAGCTCAAAGTGAGCTAAGACCTTTCAATATGTGACATTCGCGTATCAGGGTAGGACTACCAATACGCTGTGTCGTCTGTGTTTATCTCGAAAGAGCTGGTACTCGGAAAATGACAGATTGTGGGTTTTTGACCGAAAGTATGCAAAGTGCATGAACTGGACTTAGCCCACCCCATTTAAAGTTGAGCACAACCAACTAGGCTCGCAAGTCTCTATCGTGAGCTAGAATTGAATGATTCCATATTTGAAAAAAGTTAACCCCCTCCCCCCCCCCCCCCCCCGATATAGATTTTTATACCCAATTGTGCTACCTCAGCATTTGGTCCGTAATCGAAAGTAATGTTGTGCATCAAGACTGGTCGAGAATAAAATCAGTGGTACTCTGCATGCTAATTAATCCTTAAAAATATATGTTTGTTGTTCTATAGAAGAAACTTTTAATATGAAACTCTATTCAGTGAATTATTTAAACTAAGCTCATTGCGAAATTGTGCAAAAGAACCCAAATTGTGTATTATTTTGAATTCGCCAATAGGCCAAAAAATTTCATGCATACAGTAAAGGAATTAAGAATTATAATTAAAAGTAAGTAACGGACATTACGTTATCAAACAAAATTCCATGGGTTTTTATTACAGTTTTTGTTTTTTGGAGGTAAGCTTTACCTCTTTATCTATACTTTAGCGACACGTTCGTCATTGTAGAGCGTGTTATATCTCCTCTACCGTCATTTATATTTATCTACGAAATACAATTCCTCTCAAGTTGCCTCCTTTCTGTAGAAAAAGAAAAAGTGAACTACAGCTTGGTGACTAACATTAAAGGATCTTGAACAAAATGGTTATTTAAATTCTCCTTCCGTACACAGTTGATCTTTGCGCAACTGCCATGTCACCTGATGATGATTATGTTGAGTTTCAAAACAAACGTGAATTTAATATTAGCACATGATTACTCATATGAAATTATTGGTAATGCGTATTGAAAAAAATTATTCACGCGTATTTTGAATTTTTTTCGCAAAATAAAATAATTTTTAAAAATCATTACTTTTGCTAGTTTTTAGAAAATCAATAATTGCTGAGAGAATGACACTCCAAACGGTTCTCCAAAGGTAAAAGCATTATTTGTTAAAGACGTCCAGAACCTTCAAGAGTGTTGCATCAAATGATAGATTAAATCATTATTATTACATTTTTGGATAGAGAAAGAAATAAGCTACAAATATAGGCTAACAAGTTACATTAAAACAGTGCTAAATAATGGTATGTGTATCTATTCGGTGGCTGAAATATTGGTGTCCCCTCAAAACCATTTCGGAGTCATTGCAAGCTTCATAAACAATTTAATGAAAAACACATTGCGTAATTTTTAAACATGTGGATATTTCCGTTTTTAGCGGAAATATTACTGGTCTCAATGAGAGAGACCAAAAATAAACACCATAGGTCTAATAAATTATAGTACCATAGGACCTCAGACTAGGGATTGCTGACGATACTTAAGACGTGTCAAGTTATTAAAAGACGATGACAGCAAGAGCGCTACATAAAAATAATAAGTTTTTTTAATCTCACTTGCTCTTGGTAAAAATATAATCTCAAAATATGAATCTATGCAAGTTATTCCAGATACTTTATTGAATAACGGGCAATATATACTGTTGGTTGCAAATGCCGTGATTTTAGAGTTGTGTACCAGCAAGATGTTATTTAATTAGCTTAATAGTATCATTTTATTAGAGCGAAATTTTGTTTATTACTCTGCATACAAATTTTGCTAGGAATATGCCGTTGTAAAAAATACAGTCAAACTTATAAGGTTACATGAATTAAAAATTTACTTTTCAATGTAGCGGTTTGAAGTCTATCGCAAAAAGTATTCCAGTTAACAGTAAATCAATCGTTTTATCCGTACAGTCTGGGAACCGTTGGTCGTGTTGTCTAGGCCAAACTCATTATTCACATTCGAAGTGTACGCGGAACTTTTTTTGCGGCACATAAAAGCTCGCAATTCAAACGGTAGTCATGAAATTACTTGCCACACAAAAGTCTTTTGAGTGAGCTAACATTGACTCAAGTACAAGAATCGTCCGACTGGAAGAGGTTTTGAATTAATATGGCGGTTGAACGATTAGTACCATTTATGAAGAACTTTATTTCAAGGAATCTCATATGTTTCATCCTTATGTAATACGGACGAATCAGGAACGTGAGACCACCACGCAAAATACAACGCATAGCTCATAGTAAAAAAATTTGCAACACACCTCCAGACGACGAATAATATATATGATTGCCTATAGCTAAATCATGAAGTGGGGTATTGCAGTGCAGTCGGTAGAGTCGTAGGCAACCGATCGGAGAGCCAAGCTTCAGTTCGGCGTCTCTGAACACCCTCAGCTTCTCCCAAGCTGTGTGATTTTCATTCGTTAGTGGAATTTTACTCGAATCCAGTTAAACTTAAAATGTGCGTATTTTCACATTCGATCAGTATAGAATAAAAATCCGTAAAAATTATTTTATCATTTCTTAAGACGTGGTTTTCTTAAGCATGAAACAATGGAATAAGATTTCATTCGGCACGTTCCGAATTTTGTGACAGACAGTTTGCCATTGCACATAGGTCTAACCGTAGTATTTTATTGATTCATTTATTCAAATGGAGGCGTGATAGAGCGAGAGAGATAGGAGTGGGTAGATCGCCGAACTTTCATTCGGAGGGTCCAGCTTTGATTCCGGGTGATACCTCTGGATTCCCTCAACCTCAATCAATCCGTAGGTTTTTTTCCGGTGCCTGATCTTCCTGGAAAATCAATGGCAACACAGGGAAAGTAACTGCCTCCTCGTTCCTGAATGTGTGATTTCACACGCTGTTGACTTTAGTATTTGGTGAGCTTTACCCCTCTCCTTTTCCCTCAGACGAATCTGCTGTGGTTGAATCGTTGATCTGTGTGAAATGGGAGTATGACGTAAACACAGTCGCGTTATTCAATATATCAACTAAAATATTATAATTATAATAAATTGCGTTATTAAATGTATCAGTTTAAAGTACACTCCCTGGAGGTTTTGTAACTTCAATATACGCATAACTCTTATCATTCAAAAACATATCAAGGCACCCAGTTTTAGTTTTAACTGATTTATTAAACCTAAGCTAAGTAATGGCATAGGCAAGTTAGTAGTTATCATATTTAGAGAGTAATAACACGGTGATTAGCTGACAATGTTCCCAGGAAATGATGGGAGATTTTCGTAATGGCGACTATTCATTCTGCTTAAGTGTTGACGTAAACGGACCTCGTTGCAAGAGGCGAGCGAGTCTCACACAACTCCCTCAGTTAAGGAAGACGATGCCGGTCGGCCACCGCAAGAAAAAAAAACCGGCGCACGGTCTATGGCGCTCCGTTTAAACTTTCTCCGGAAGTCTCTCTCCTGCTCTGTGTCATGGGAGACTAATTGTTACACGGCTAATCTCATTTCCTCACTTTTTATGTGAAGAGCTGATGCCGTTGTGAATCCACAGGCAACATAGTTTTTTTCCTTAATGTTTTATTATTAAGATGAAAAATATTTTAAAATAAGTGTTCCTATTTAGAGGAAACAAAGTATGTGAAAAAACTGACACGTTCAGGAAATTGAATACATCTACAATCTTGATATACATTTTTAATATTTTAAAAGTTAAAGTAGGTGACAAAAACGCCCGAAGGTATGAGCGTTGGAATGGAATCAGATCGACCTTAATGGTCATTATATCAAATTTAATCATGGCAAAGGATTTTTATGTGATTGATTTCATTAGAAAGTACTCTGCCGGAACGAATTGACTGGAGGGAACAAAACTATGGTTATATAAATTATAACAATTAATTATTGTTGAGTAGTAAAAATTCTTGATGATAAGTAATTATGAGGGAAGAAACTAATGTTTTAAATATTAGGGAAAATTTAAGAACCAACGTATTGCACGACACTTTTCTCTACGATTTTATACAGACGACTTGATTTCCTTCATCTTCCTAACTGCCAAGAAATATACGTTGATGTGGAGAAAGTTAAACTTATATAAAGGCCGAAAGATTTTCCTGTTGAAAGAATTTATTCATTCGATAATGGCCAAAGAACTCAACTAACTGATATATCAACTGGGAATGTGTATTTCCGTGCGTGTGTCTTTGGTTTTCAAGTTGAAAATGGTTGTTTAAAAAAATGACTTCCAAGGTATTTCCTACAGAAAATAATTGGTTCGGAAGCGAGGCCTGAAATCGTAAGTTGCGCTCTGTCCAAGCTGTTATGTGTATTTTTTCCCATGTTGTCATTCTGCTATGGCGCATGCGCCTTTATAAATACATACACTAGTTTCTGTTGCTCTACAAACAGGGAAGGAAGGGAATGTCATGGAAAAGGGGTATTTTATTTATATTTATTTATATTAACCTCACTTTTATTTTATTGAACCGCAAATACGTTAGATGCATAAGGTCGCATTTCAACATCGCTGCACCTTTCTCCTTGCGCTAATGACGTTATAAAAAGGTCAGTTAGCGTATGAATTTATTAGGTGTACACGCTTCATTAAGATTGAGGTTAAGGCATGCTATAATAATATGGGAGACGTGGTTTATATATTCAAGGACTTTTTACGCGTGTTTCTTGTTGAGAGGCTGTAAATTTCAAGTGTAGCAGCAAAACAATATCTGTATCTTAAACTAGATGGCTTCATGAGTCCGTCATCGACAGAAGTAGTGATAGTTATTCTATTAAATGAAAAAAAACAAGCTGAGAAGTTCTAGGCATGTGGGGGTGGAGAACGTTCTGAGGAATTCAAGGAAGGTGGGAAAAATTGATGCAGGGCACACTCTGTGTGTGTGTGGTAATAGGCTGTTGCATATTGTGCTATCGGGTAGAATCTTGGGTAGACGAGGTAGAGTCAGAAAAATAAGGCATCCCAGACGGATTGAAGGGAGACAGAAAGTTCATGGATTTGAAAAATAGCTGGTTGTGACGCAGATTTTGGGGTATTTGGTGACGTGGTAATCTAGTGGGTCAAATGCTAGGTTACCACCCGGAGGGATCTTGCTCGGCTCCGGGTGACGCCTCTGGACACCCTCAGCTCTACCCAAGCTGTGTGCTTTTTTGGGAACCAGATCTTCCTCGGAAACCATAGGTGACACAGGGAAAGGAACTGACCTCCATTACGTGATATGCGAATTCACACGCCGTTGGGCGTACTAGGTGAAGTTATATCAAACCAAACTTCGGGTTGAAAACTATGTTGTTTAAACATGGGACAAAACTATGGTATGGGATCAATCGAGAATCTACTTAAAGTGGGGCGAATTTTAGTTTGTTCTCGCCGTTAAGAGGGTGTGAAAGTGAGGGTCTGGCGAGCGAAGGCTTTTCTTGCGGAGCCTGACTCGTAGAGTGAGTGGAAACGCTTGTCATCATTTAGGCGAGTGTGATAAGGTAATCTGAGCGTCGACTGGCCCAGCCGCTTGCGGCAAAACAAATTCCAAATGGAAGTACGTGATTGCCAAACGAATGGTCTGTGGACAATCGGCAGCCGAGAACGTGAAAACGAGAAAATGTACTGTCTGAAGGGTTTTAGGCCGACTGACTGGAAGGTTTTAGGTTGAAATCTGGCAGATGCCCAATGATACCCTTACCGTAACTGTGCTGTTTAATATGAGTGATTAGCTCGGCATCAGAACTCTATGGGGAACTACAGATGGCAGGGGAAAACTATTCGACCCCCTAACCTGAATGTGCACTGCAGCAGGGTTTACTACCAAGCAACCTCTACGTCCGCCGATCAAACCGAGCGACCTTCGTGCCCGAGACTGTGGTGATCACTCTGTGCGGCCGCCTGTGATGTTAGGCGTGAATATTTAAATAAAAACATCAAGGAGAGGAAAAAGACATAAACGTACGTGTGTGCTTCTGCCGTGCCTCTTCCAGTCCTTGAGACAATAATCCAGATTTCATCTACATCTACGACACACCACGAGGACGTGTTGAAGGTTATACAAGATGTAGATGTTTGGATACCACCCTTCATCATGTACATTCATGTGAATGTTATCGTAAAAGGGATTTACGGTGTTTGAGCATTCCTACTTGGACATTAAACCTTGTTTCTGCTGTGATTGCGTATTTTGCGAAAGAAGAAAGAGTATCTAGATCTGTCCATTTAAATCTGGGCTGAACGTAGTCGAGACTGGTGACAAGTGAAGGCAAACATCCGATTACGGATTAGCCAAGTCTACGGTTCGTCACCTTTGAATCGTGCCGCATTAACCGTTTAACGTCGGGAAGGTAGAGCCTAAGACAAAGGTTCCGCAAGGTCGTATGACGGGGTTGTCAGGACATGGAATAGGATAATATTCCGTCTCTAGTTCTACACACACACGCACGTATTCACATCATCATCCATCATACTACCTTGATCAAAAAGTTCCCGGAATAACCACCGTGTGGCGCTCCCATCGTTCCGATTTGAGTTCTGTTTTTTTTTTGTTAAATTGGTACATCTGTTGTTGATATTCCCTTTAAATCTTAGTGTCATAACTTGACATTTGCAAAAGTTACGTAGCCAAGAGTACATCTATCTCTGTGTGTGTTGGCGATTTTTTACAATTTCAGAAATGGATTTAAATTTGCAACAACGAACTTGTATTAAATTTTGCGTAAAAAACGGATTTAGTGGCGCACGGACGTTGGAAATGTTGGAAAAGTGTTTCGGCAACGATTCTCTAAAAAAAACGGTCGTTTACCAGTGGCACGAGCGGTTCAGAAGTGGTCGTGAGTCAATCGAAGATGATGAACGCAGTGGCAGACCATCGACATCGAAAGTCGGTGAAAAAATTGATAAAGTAAAAGAAATGTTGGTCAATAACCGCAAATTAACCATCAGAGAAATAGCGGAGGACTTGAACATTGCCTATGGATCCGCCCAAAGACATTGTGGTTAATGATTTGGGTTTCCGTCGTGTAGCAGCAAAGTTGGTGCCAAAAGACCTCAATTTCATGCAAAAAAGAGACCGTGTTGACGTCGCAAAAGACATGATTTTCGAGGCTGAATCCGATCCCACATTCATCAAAAGGATCATTACTGGAGACGAGACGTGGGTTTATGAGTACGACACGCAATCCAGACATCAGGCAAGTGAATGAGCCGAGACCAAAAAAACCACGTCGTTTTCAGTCAAAAAAGAAGGCAATGCTGACGGTTTTCATGGATTACAACGGTGTAGTGCATCATGAATTTTTGCCAGAAGGCCAGACAGTAAACAAAGAGTATTATTTGGGCGTTATGAGACGTTTGCGTGAAGCAATTCGCCGAAAGAGACCAGAAATGTGGGCAGAAAACTCGTGGATTTTGCACCATGATAACGCACCGTCGCACAGTGCTATCATTATTCGTAATTTTTTGACGAAAAATGCAACAAATACCATCCAACAGCCACCGAATTCACCTGATTTGGCTCCCTGTGACTTCTTTCTGTTCAATCGAGTTAAAAAACCATTACGGGGAACGCGTTTTAGCAGCCGAGAGGAAGTAATGGAAAAATCGCAGGAAGCACTGATGGACATACCGAAAACCGAATATAAAAAATGTTTCGAGGATTGGATCAAGCGCTGGAATAAGTGTGTTGCAGTCGATGGGGATTACTTTGAAGGGGACAATATAGATTTAGATGAATAAACTTGTATATTTAATTTTCTGAATAAATTCCGGGAAATTTTTGATCAAGGTAGTAATGTGTTGTCGCCGAACGCCGTGTAGACAGCGAAACCAAGAAACCTCGACCATCCCTAAAAGGGATTCCTACAGAAGTGTCCTCAACAACCAATTATAGCATCAACGTTGCATAATGTGTACTTCTAAAAGACAAATATTTTGAAAAGTAACAGATTTAGAGAGTAACAGTTAGTACTCTCATTTTTTAAGCCTCATCAGATCTTGTAATCCCAATATATTCGAATTTCTCGTCGTGAAAGTTAAATGGCGCCTTGGTATAAGTGGGTTTGGCAAATTTTTGATGATTTCTCTGTTTAGGCTTTAAGAGATTTGTTGATTATTATTGACGAAAGAACCATTGTGATTTTTTATTGATTAAATAAGACAAATGGTCCATTTTTTATACTTAATTCCGACACATATCAATAAAGTTTAATTTGGAAATTCATTTGACCAAATAACGGATACAGTTTTCTTCCATAGCCGTTAAAACTTAAAACGATACGTCTAATCGTAGAAATAGTAATAAGCATAATCGTATTATATAAAATATATTTGAGTATTCTGATTAGATGTGCAGAAATCAGTAACATTGCAAAAAAGCTAGTATAACTTTTTTCTGTGGCATTGCATTTTTATTTATTACGCATAGACCAAAGATGAAACTAGACGTGGAAGGGGATGAGAGACGGCCAATGGGAGAATTTCGAAGAAGGTAGGACAAGTGGGTGCAGGATATAATGAGGGACAATGGGATTCTAAAGACGATAATAGCGGGAAGAACGCTGAGGAAACGAGATAGAGGAAGGAGAAGAAAAGGCTTTTTGGATGTTATGAAGGGAGTTAGAAGGTATGAAGAACCAAAGAACGAGTTATTGCATATTAAGTATGGGTTGTTGGATATTTTGTGTCATGTTGGTTAAGTCTTATGGGGTACAGAAGTGTGTAACACCAGGATCTTTTTAAAAACTACCATATGCAGGTAGAATAATGTTAAAGTATATTACCATTGAAAAGAGTAATTGTATCCTTAAGAGCCTCGCACAGCCCGATCCACATTCAATTCTTCGTTTAATCCCCAAATTTTCCAGAAGCTCATATTCGGATGGCGTGTGCTTTGTTGGCAAATTTTTCCCACAATCGGGAATCTGCTTTCTTGATTCCGTTCAAATCTTTATACGACAATTGTTTTTTCCTTGAGACAGGACTCGCCGCATCTTCAATGTTGGTGTAAAAAAGTCAAATTCCCTTCCACTCTTCCCACGGCAAGACATCCTTGGGAGTGGCCGAGATATTCTGTCCGCGCACCTTGGGAATCCGGTTTCTGCCCCTCGGACAAGGGACAGAATCCAAACACAGAAGTCACTCCGTTCCCCGCGCCCCCACACGCGCCTGCGAAGCACCACGCCGACAGCTTATTTTGAATGAGCGGCACAAACTCGTGGGGAAGCAGAAAGACGGCGGCTGCCCCTCATCTCCAGCCGTCCGTGGACAGTTCACACATCGCGGTCACGATGCGGATGGGGAACAGCCAGATCCGCAGGGGAAATCCCCCATTCCAACCGCGCGCCCTCTCCCCTCTTCCTTTCGTAATTATTTATTTTCTTAAGAATTCAAATCCACTTGATGCTGATTTCACACCGACGGTTCCGATTCTGATGCAACCTTTGAATTTCCACCTCGAAGTCTCCTTGAACGCATTACGTTTATTTTCACATTTCTGTGTGATCATTTGACTAAATGATAATGAGGTTTACTCACATTCAGTGATTTCAATGATATTACAAGCATTCTAATTGTACGAGCATGTAGGATAATCACGGTAAAAGCGAGCGACAACTGTCGGTATAATCTATCTACCATATCATTTGCTTCTACAATTAATCATGGATCTAATTAATAAATGCGAATTGAAAAATATGCTTGAGGACATTTCTAAGTAGCTACATCAGTACTACTCATTAATATAGTCATAATTGTCTAGCATGCAAGAAAACAGCATTGTTTTTAATCTCAAATACTTAAAAAATGTCTGTTGATGTTGATTCGTCTCTATCTCTTGTGTTTTTTCTGCTCGTAAATGACGCCCTTCCTCCTCCTACTCTGAGGACTGCCGTCCTCATGACTCCTATCACATGGCCGTCGTGATTTTGAGAACAACACAAATTCAGCCACAGGTCCATGTGGGATTAAGTAAACGCGACCGTGATTTGGGCATGCCACCGCAAGGTACACCGCCAGTGAAGTTCGTCAATTAATGCACGGTTGCAAGCACGAGAGACACGGAAGCGTCAGAGAAACGTAAACGAGCACGGAAGGAGAGTGAGTGTTTCAGTAAGAATGTTTACAGTATGAGTACATTTGAGTGTTGCAGTGAGAGTTAACCTTCCAAAAACAACCAAGCGAGCTCTGAAGGGCATCTAATGTTTGGCATAATGCAAGAAGAATTCACGGAGGAGGCCGCATTAGGAATGGAACAATGGCTAAGTAGGAGAATAAATGAGTGGGAATACAATGGCACGAGAATTGGAGACGGAACGAGTTGAGTTGGGGAATATGGAGACAAAATGTGACAATACTGCTTAGCTTACCTTACAGTGATGTTTAATTTCCGAAAATTTAATCAGTTTAAGATTTGTGAGGAGGAAGCTGATGGACCACTTTTTCCATTACTCCGTAGTTATATACCTTTTGTACCAGTTTCTCTTGAGTGAACGAGCTCTTTGGCTGATTTTCCTTCACGTCCTTCAAATACCGCATCTTTGTCATTCAAGGATATTTTCATTCATTGCATTAGTAAAAAAATATTTGTTCTCTAGCATAAAAATATCGAGGATTTCATGATTAAAGGCCATATTACCTTAAGTAGCGGAATTCTACTATAAATTATTGAAAGGTAACTTCAACAGTTTTCACACGATATTTTTTAAATTCTTGAAAATATCCTCTAAGTCTTCAAATTTGGTCTTGAGAACATATTCGAAGCCTGTATAATGCTGCAAGGTTTGTAAATTGTTGAGGACAGGGAATGAATGCTTTCGATGCATTCTTTTCGGGAGATATTATGTTACAATCTTTAGAATCTGAATCCCTTAAGAATTCTAACGTTACCATCAATGTTCCCACCAACACATGAATTACAAAACTTGCTAAATTAATTATTCGAATCTGCATCTCTCAAAAGAAAGTTTCCGACAACCGACATGGGTTATTACTCCTTTTTGGGAACGGAAATAGTGGCCATGTCCAACGAACATCCTCGCCATACATCCCCGTTATGTAGTTCTAATTTCAGAAGACATTTTTTAAGTATTTTGATTAGATGTTTACTAATGAAAGCCGACCTTTGTTCAAGCTTTTCCGGATTCCCCACTTCTTATGTTGGGGAAAGGTGAATACAAGAAATATGATGTCACTTGGAAGGATCTTCAACTTTGAACAAAAAATTGAGAGGGTCATCAAATTAGTGACTGTCATAAGTGATCGTGATATGACATGTATCCAAGTTTTTTCACGTACCACCAAAGTGACTCATATCTTCATGCTGACATCCCTCTTTGTTAGGTCTGCGTATTTGTCACCTGAATTCCCTCAAGGGCCTTTCCTTCGTCTCAGCTAATACATTGTTTTTCGAGGTGTCTAAATTTACGGGACTTTCTCTCTCCTATATTTCAGATCTTTTTGAATCGCTGCCATATCTCCACCCAGTATTTCCATATAGAACATTTATTTTAAAGTCACTTTCTAAGTACCAGAAGTGGGAGAAATACATTCAGGCCACAATTGCGAATGCAACGTTGCATAAACTACTAGGACTCGTTGATTATCCATGCGTGATTCGACCTCATAGAATTCCTCTCCTTCTTTATTAATTTTTATTATATGTGTACTCATATAGATAATTTACCGTTTCAGTGAACGGGTATTGTTTTAAACCTAGGTTGAAAGAAAAATATTAAGGAGGTCAATATTAGATGAGAGATGATATGGCTTTATACTTGCATAATGCCGACGAAACTTCAGGATGGTAAAGTAATTCCGGTGGGCTCATGAACACGTAGTCACCCCACCTATCGTACACCCTTCGCCAGATTTCCATGCTTCCTTTTAGTCTGACGTCGATTTATTCTCGTTCCCAATTCGCAATGTTCAATCAATCACTGAGGCAATGATCCGAATGACGACAAATAATACGTATGTTTGTATACACGCATATATATATATAACCATAAACACAGTAATCAACCTGAAGGTCGGTTTGGTAGGTGATGGGCAGAGTTCACCCACTACTAAGCCCGACTGCGTGAGAAAATTCACCCATCAGGGTAGGGGGGCCAGTTCCTTTCCCTGTGCCGGTTATGGTTTCCCAGGAAGATCTGGTACCCGAAAAATTACATAGCTTGGTGGAGCTGCAGGTGCCCAGAGTGCCTTGCCCGGGAATCGAACCCGGGCCCCTCCGCTCAGTAGTCCAACGCTCTACCCCCTATACTACCGTGACCCACACACACACACACACACGCACACACACACACACGCATATATATATATATATATATATATATATATATATATATATATATATATATATATATATATATATATATATACTTATCTTCGAAATGAACGGCGACGCACAAATATATAAAAACACAGATGTAGATTTTTAAACGATAGAAACTCCAAGAAAGGACACTCACATATGTTGTTTTGACGTTTCATGTATTCCCATTCCAGTCGCAAATAAGCATAAATTATATAGAAATCAGATGTATTATTTTAAAATGAACATTTTGCCAAGCCCCAAAAAAAAGATTTTATAAATGCCTACTTTGTTTTATGTAACTAAAAACTTAACCTGACTAACCTCCCATTTTATGCCAAATCGAGCAGTCGGGGATTTGAGTGCTCTTTAGCATGTGATAATATGAATATAGTGAATTCCCTCTGTCCTTGCTTTTTCCTTCGTAATCCCCCCTTCCTTTAATCGCATCCAAACATTCGATGAGAAATTGGCCAATGCGGAGGGTTTCCCTGCGCTCTTTCTCGCCTCCCACTCCAACATTTTATCAGTGGCAAAAATTGTAATCGAGACAGAAAGGACAAACTCGGCAAATGACCTTAATGCCTTTAGTGGGATGCATGAGATGATAAGGACTCCCGTTCCACATGCGAGGGAATTAGAGCGCTACAGGCGTCAGATGAAGGAAACTTTAAAGTGACGTGGCGTGGTATCATCATCTAAAGCGCACTAATAGTAAGTGCCGAAGAACAAGTGGTATGAAGTAAGTGTGTAAAGACATTTTTGTTCATTTCTATGCGGCCCAGTGGAATCGTCGCTTCGGTGATAATATTTTGTTAGACACTGGCCAATTCACTAAACATTCACTAACAACTCACTAAAACAAACTACTCTTTATAGAGCTCTGGGCAATGCACAGAGTGGTGTCATGGAAATTGTCTCTAAAACGCTTGGTTTCTTTTGTCATTGAGTTTTTGTTCACAAAGATAATCACCGTTTATTTCTACAGGCATCTACCACAGTTAATTAATTTCGTGAAACAACTTGCAAAATTTCTCTGCCAAGTTTCTTTCCGAGGAATCCAGATATGCTCTGGGCGCGTGCAATTTTCGTTATCCTCCATAAATACTAGTAAGTGATGATGAATTCGTTTTCGATGCATAGCGAATAGCTAACTTTTATCGCCGTTTAATATGTTGCTTATGAAGAGCATCAAGCATTTGGGCTTTGCCTGCGTCAGTTTTCTTTCGGCGACCACTTTACTGTAGGCAAATGCACTTCAAATTCAGCCGCATTGCCCATAGACAGGTGATCTATTGATTCTTTCTATATTATTTCTATGCATGGAAAGTCCCTAAAAAGTATAATAATTGCAATCTTAATCCTCACCCATTTTTAAGATGAGTATTAACAGTCTATCCCTAATTGTCTTTTCCTTATTGTACAAGTTATTTCGAAAGACTTCATATGACAACTCTTACAGCTAACAATTTACATTATTATTTGGTTTCTCAATACAAATTGAATTATAAAGAATATATTATTTCATTTCTAGGGAGAGAATAGAAGGATCGTTTTGATGCTGTGACTGCGTATTTATTTCTGAATCCGAGATTTCTCAGAGGTATCCTGATTCCTACTTGGGTGCCCTTGTGAAGAACACTTCAAGTGGAGTTTGTCGTCCGTTTGATGGGGTGCTAAATTGTGCCTCCCCTGACGCTTTTCGTTAAGAGTAGGCTTAATCCGGCGCCAGGTTTCCCTCTACCCTTCCCTCATCCTCTGAATATCCTACCTCTACCAAGTACCTGTCTATCCCTAATGGTGCAAATGACCCATTCTGTTGGTCACCTCCTCTAATAACGATTACTACATAAGGAGAATTATTAAAATAATGAGTGTTTATTAAATTAGATTTAAATGTGTTTTGTTTAGTATAAGGCTATCTCAAAATTCCTATAAAATCTTCGAAGACTCTCTAAATCTGTTCAAACAATTATATATCCTTTAGTTTGTTATTGACTAATGCATAAATATACCCCGGGGATACAAATTCAATCGTACTGCATTCAGTGCTAGCAAGAAATAAAAATTAGTTTTTTGATGAATAACATAATATGAAATAAATTTTAAATGGGTTTTATAATTTATTCATGTGTCAAAGGTATGACCATTCTCAGTTCTGTTAAACAAGCCATGCACTTTACTTTGTATGGATTCAGTTGTCCAAACTCACTTTTTTACGTCGTATTAGCCGCAATCTAATACGAGGGTCATCCGGAAAGTAGTACCCGTTCGTGCCGCATGAAGTGCTGACGACGCGAGTAGCCGCTGGACGAGGTCAGATAGCTTCAGTGGCTTGTCTGCCTTCTCTGAGCCAAGTTGCGTGACGCTAGCATTGCCTGTGTTGTTTCTGTGATTGTTTACAATGTTTAAAAAAATTGAGAACGCCGCCAGTTGTGAAGTGAGGGCAGTGATTAAATTCCTCAATGCAAGAAACGTTCGCCCATGTGATATTCATCGCCAATTAAAGGAGGTGTATGAAGACAATGTAATGGACGAGTCGTCTGTTCGGCGGTGGTGTCGCAACTTCAACATGGGGAGGGGGAACACACACGACGATGAGCGTTCGGAGAGACCGTCTGTCATTACAGACCAACTGGTGAGCTCAGTTGACGAATTCGTGAGGAACGATCGGCGCGTCACAATTGATGACATCTGTGAGCATTTTCCCAATGTTTCTTGAACAATTGTTCATGAAATTGTTAAACACCATCTGCATTATGCAAAAATTTGTGCAAGATGGGTCCCTCGCGTATCTCAATGAGCTGGCGGCGAAGGACTATGCAGCAGGAATACAGAAACTTGTCACACGTTATGACAAATGCCTTAATTTGCTTGGAGATTATGTTGAGAAGTAGTTTAAAGTATCCTCTTTCAAATAAATTTTTTTATGTTTGTTAATATTTACTTTTGTGTCTTTATTTCACGAACGGGTACTACTTTCCGGATGACCCTCGTATATACATATATAGGTACATAATATGCAATGAAATATTGTTTCCTTGCCTATAAACTAACCTAGGCAAAAAAGAGTAAATAAGTAAAGTAAATAAAGATCACTTAAAAGCAAGCCGCGGGGGCACTGTTTAAAAAAAATGATTTTCCATGTCGAGTTGAGAATTAGATGGATTTACTAGTCAACCGCAGTGAGATAGGACGTATATTTGATTCAGAGAGCTCCTTTGATGACGCTTTTATTTTACACGTACTATAGTATATCTGATTCTGAGTTTTTGGCCCCAATAGTCGGGCCTGTTTCCTCCAGTCACCGCATTTGTCGATACGAGACGTAGAAAACCTCTCCGGATACCCTTAATTTTTTGCTTGAGCTCGAACGTGGGATAGCTTTGCTGTCATGCTCTAATTGTCGCTTCGATATTTAAGATTTACCGGCAAAACACCCACTGTAAACGTTTTATACACCCGAAAAAGTGTTCATTGCAGTGGATATTTATTTATATGCTTTCTTTTAAGTCATCGTATCTTGGAATTTTTGTTCTCTTCATCGAACCTACCCAACAGCTATAAATAACGTGTATTCATATATTTGTAATGGGATCTGACATTGAATCTGGTTTCTTAGGTTAGGGTGGAAAGTACACTGATTACTAAGCAATCCATGTCCTCTGAAATCTAATGCAGCTTTCAAGTCCACTTGGATTACCAATCCCTTAGCGCCTGTCGTAGAAACCAATGGCAAATCGGAAATCTATGTTCCCGTACCTGCAAGTTGGAGAACTTGCGGCTGGGATATAAATTAAGTGTTTTGAGTATATATAACAAATTGAAATGTTAAAATATCATGGTATATTTAATAAGTTAACAACTTTTTCTGTAAACCCAATGTTAGGACTTAGCTACGAATACTTTTAAATAATACATTTACAGCTTTTTGAAGCGAATTTATGTTAATTGGGTATGCTATAATTGTTATATTCTTTGGACTATTTTATATGGTTTATAAAACTTAAGGGAAATTCATTTATGATCTTGCAGGAGTAAGTTTATTTTTTTAACTACTAGTTGTGGGCTCTATTTAATACGGAGGTAGAATTATTTTTCTTGTGTCAGCATTGAACTCATATGAATGGTATTTTTCCAATACAGTTTTTTTTATGTGTGCACTATTCGCGATTCTCCTGTAATCCATTCTAGGCTGTCCGAACTAAATGATAGATAGTTCATTCTTGAAGTACGATCTAATCAACATAAAAAAGCCTTTGATTAGTCCAACTTTTTTTCTAGCCCTCATAATTGTAGTTATTATAGTTATAATTAATTATTGGACAAAAGTAAATGAGGACCGCAGGGTATTGTGGGTTTATGATACAAGATTGGTCAAGTATGATAGCTAAATAATATATATATTCTGACGTGTGACGGTACTTAAGAAGTATTAGATGGTGGTTTTAGCTTATGAAAAATTGAGGAACGGCGATGGTGTAAGATTCGAAAAATTGAGAGACGGCGTAGTGAGAAGATTCTCCGACTCGAGTTTTGAAAATTTTTATGACTTGCAGGGGTCCATTAAATGAAGAACACAATGTATATTTCCACTATTCTTTTTTTCGTAAAACTAGTTTCAACGCTTAGGCGTCATCATCAGGTATCACTAGTTGAAACTAGTTGTACGTAAATACACAACATTGGCAATATACATTGAGTTTTTCGTGTAATGAGCATGAACTTTCACAAATTGAACTATTGAACAACAATTGAATACTTGTAGGTGCATTAGTATCTAAAAAATTTTATGTCATCATCATGAATAATCGATTCCGAAACTTATATCTACACAGCAACCTTTAAATTGTACCAATAGCGGGTGGCGGGGGGTGTCACTACACCGGCCATGTACGTATACGATATGCACAAATATTAACTTATGATTTTGAATTAATACATGTATATATACTTACTTATGTGCAAAAAACCATTTGTCCAAAGACATGCATGCCTGTCTGTATCATGCAATTATTGGTATGTTTGACTAAATAAATAATTGGTTTTTAGCTCTGCCATCTATCCTGCCTACCTGCCAATAATTTCATTCCTTCATAGTTCACTGTTCTGAGTCATTTTATCCCCTGACTATCATGATTCATCCTTGGCTCAACTCTGCAGTCCTCTCAGTGATGGTGTTCAATAAACTAACTTGAATCAGTTGCATCCAATTATTTTCCCGTTAATTCTCATAAGCCCCCTCCATGGGTTTCTCTTTTCATCCACTGCATAAGTACTGCTTAATTTGTTACCTAGTCTACCCATTTCATTTTCATAGTTATCCTCTAGTACCACAACCCCATCGGCTTGTAATCCTTTTGTCCCCACTGCTTTCATAGAGAACTTTCTTCGACTATCATAGTATGCCCACTATATCTTTTGTGGTTTCTTCCATCGCTGTTAATTTTTTCTGCTTACATAGCATAACTTCTCCAGTGTGTAACCCTAGTCTTCCTTTATGTTTCTCTTCCTTACTTTGTCCACATAACGTTTTCTTCAATATTCTCATTCATCTGGAAATTTTACTTTCTCGTGCCATGCTCCATAGCAAGCTATGTTCTTTCTCGAATTTTCTTACTTCTTTGCAAGTATATCCATATTGCCCACTAATCGCGGCAAGCTCATCTTTTGATTTTCATTAATATCATTAGCTTCCTTCTTAATACCATAACCATGTTAAATGTCAGCATATATATCTACATAGTTTCATGACACCCACTGCTGGAGTTTATGGCAAGGGTTGATTCCACACCAGCTATAACCAATCATAATTTTATATTAATTAACTCTTATGGATAAGTTATATAGTTTCAAAAATTGAATTTTTTTCAAGCATATTAACCTACTCTGTAGTTTCAAGTATTCGCTAATATGTAGAGGAACATAAAATCGAAATGAATAGAATATTCAAGAAAATTGAAAAAATCAAGCAGTTCAAATCAATAAAATCGAAAAAAATCAAAATCCAGAAAAACGATAAAGAATTCCGGCTCGCTATTTTCTTTAGTGTTGATTCTTTTCTGCTTTCACCAAATCTAATCACTGCCGCCAGCTCTCTATATAGAGCGTGTATCAATCTTCTTTCGCTGTAGTTCAATCCAATTACTTTTGGGATACATAGCATCATGTTCCAGCTCACGTTATGAAGAACTTTCTCCAGATACCCGAATGAAATGAAAGTCCGCTGCTCTTTCTTTATTGTCTCCTTTGCGATGAATCTGAGCGTTAACACGTGAAGTAAATATTATTTATTATTTCTGATGATATTGCGTTTATACATGTTGACTTGTTTGTACAAAAATCATCATCGGCGCGAAAATTCAGTCACAATTGTGTAGTCTCATCCCTCATCATCAACAGTATCCTCTTTCTCCAATGTCTTGGCGAGCGAATTTTTCTGTCATAGATTCCAAACCAGGAAACTTTTAGTCTTCGAGACTCTTAAGTCTGACCTGACGAAGACCTCAGAGAAGGCCGAAAGCTCAAAAAATCTAAAATGTAAGTGCCCTTTTACGAGTTATCTATTTTATTTTGTGCTCAATTGTGCCGTCCAAATGTTATATTGCTCTCTGGAGTACTTATACACCATCGATATATATAAATATATATATATATATATATATATATATATATATATATATATATATATATATATATATGAGTCGCGGTAGTCCAGGGGTAGAGCGTTGTACTTACTAACCAGAGGGCCCGAGTTCGATTCCCGAGAAAGCTGGGCACCTGCAGCTTCACCTAGGCTATGTGATTTTTCAGGGACCAGATCTTCCTGGGAAGCCATAACCGGCACAGGGAAAGGAACTGCCCCCCCCCCTGCCTTGTGTGAATTTCAATCGCCGTCGGGCTTTGTAGTGGGTGAACTCTACCCTCACCAACCTACCAAACCGACCTTCGGGTGTTTATGGTTTATATATATATATATAAATAATATATATATATATATATATATATATATATATATATTATATATATATATATATATATATATAAATATAAATATAAATATAAATATATATATATATTTACACTGAAATAGACTTAAGGAAAAGGCTATGCGTGCCCCGAAACGCAATGTTTCTACCCTTCATGACGTGTTATGATTGCTTTCCCTACTGTCTTTTCCTTTTGTGACGTCCATTCCTCTTTGGTGGATGAAACAGATCCCTAACGCCATCTCTCTTGGCCAAAGAATCGCAAGGGGGCGCTTGGTTTCATGAATCCGCCGCAGATTTCAGCGTAATTTCCTCGAAAGCTCAAGTGGTTAGAGGAGTGGCCCAGCAAGTCGAAAGATCCGTTGCTCAAGTCCCCGCCAAGGATATGTTTTTGCTCTTGTGATCTGCCCGATTCCGCCTTCTCTACCTCTCGTGTGATCGTCTTTTATATGTGTTCCTATCCCTTTTCCTTGTATCTATTTCCATGTTGATCAATATTTGTACGACACATGGGGCGCTTTCGTGTTTAACCTATACCTGCATATATAGGATAGGTGGACTTATCAACCCAATTCATCGGATGAATTCGATAGCCTTAGGTTCAGTCAAAAGCATTTCTAGGTAATAATAAAATAGTAAGAAGCGTCTTTATTGGGGCAAGATTGAGACTAGATAGTCCCTTCTTTCACCCAACCCCCAGCCATATATAATGGGCAGCTCGAAGAATATGATATATGCATATTTTCAGTGATTAATTTAATAATTGTGATGAATATTTACTGATACATTGCGTCGTCTCGTCAATTGCCTTTACGTTTTGTTTTGTGATTATAAAACCCTAAAATATTCCGGTGTCTTTATCAAAAGGATGATACTTCAACACCTTAGACCTATTAACTTTTAGTAGCTTCGTCAAAGGCACTGAATATCCCATAAATCGCGACCCAAATACCGATTATTTATTGCACATTTTCACAAATAATATCTTTAAGGTTTGATGAGTAATTGAATTTATAAAATTGCTTACATATTTTTAGAAACCTTATCCCGAGAAAAAGAGAATTGGAAGTAATAATTTTCCAAAATACTTGAGTGCAATATAATAGTCATCAATGAGCATGAAGTTAACGAACTTTGAAAACAAGTTTAGATTTTTATACTCTATTTGCATATAATATTTGTATCCTTAGTTGAAAAATAAACCCAGTTATATAACGGAAAAGCATGTTTTGAGATGTAGTGAATACATTTTGTTCGTTTTTTTCATGATTCTCTTTTGTTCGTGAGTATATGTTTTTATTGATAGGAGAGTGTTGGCATCATAAAAAAAATATAATTTTGATTCACACGAAATTTAAAAACTTACATTTATTTGGATTGAAAAAAATTGGTCATCATTATACCCTGGAAAGAAGTGGAAATTTACTACCCTAGAAGTGGAAATTTACTGTTGGTCATTGTAATTTATCATAAATTTTTTCCAAAGGAAATTCAAAAGTTTTATTTTAATGATGGATTCATTTCTAAAAGCCTTAATCCTCTACTAAGTGAAATATGTGGATATTATTTCGCGGGAAATCAAATTCTTTACGGTTTGTGTTGCATAAGAATTTTTAAGAGAACCTGTGATTCCAAATATTTATTCCTGATTCAATAATATATTTTTAAGAAATAAGTCGCAATATCGTAAGGAAAGTTGGTGCAAACTCGACGCTTAAAATTATGCAGTACGTCTGTAAACACAATAATCTAAAAATATATTAGCAGGTACCTATTTATGAATTTGAATTAAACAAAACAATTTCAATCGACAATTTCCTGCCTTCGTATAGGGAGAAATTACCAAATGATATTTTTTTACCTAAAACTAATTTTTCTGCTCGAGAAAATTCCCACACCCATTTTGTCAACATGTATATAGGATATTAATATATATATATTGACAGAATAAATACTCGCTACATTTGCCATAAGGCATTAGATCGTCATAAAGAGATTTTTAGAGCGTTTTCATGGCTTCTGCGGTATTTTGAAGCATGAACCTAATTCAATTAAGGATGTCCTCCCGCGTTGCTTTGTTTTTCCTGAACAACAGTCTCTGGCTTGAAGACGTGAACAGGATGGATGGAGAGGCCAAAGGACAAAGCAACAAGGAGTGAGACCAAAAGTGAGACGGCTCCACTTTTGAATGACTGCGAGTCAAAAGAAACGTCTAAAATTATCAAAAGAATGCAAAGAGGCTCAATTCTCTAATTACTGGACATATTTACCGAGAAAAACTTTGTGGAGGGACATGCGATTTAATATACCCTGCGAAAGGGAATGAAATTATGAACTTTCACACTGTATTCTTTCCTCGTAGAATTAATACCGTATGAGGAAAACAACGTTGATTCATTACATTTTCTTTCTAAAGGGTACCTTATATGTTCCTTAAGATTGATAGTTCATTATTATAATGATTATATAAATAGGATAAGTATAAAATGGTCACATCACAAGCAAAGGAAAATGTGCTCACCACATCAGTCTCTCAGCAAAAGGATCTTCCTTTGAAGAGTTGCTAGGGGTTTTTGCCACGCCCCAAAACCTTTTTGTTCCTCATTCATTATCACCGTCGCTAAGGCGTCCAAGTGGGGCTAGGGAAGAGAGTGGGTTGACTCCCCCTCTTGACTTGGTGTCTCTCGCATGAGTGATCACCGAGGGAGAATCCAGGAGACGGGAAAGCGATGGCCTTTTGACTCGCTCGCCCCTAGAGCTCATGTCCATGACCTTGGGTGTTGTAAGTCCGAGACCCGAATCCCTCTCACTATCATCTCCCCCTAACCAACCCCCTCCCGTCCAAAGCATGGCTCTCTGCCTCTTTTCCCCCTCCTCTCGACCCTCCCCCTGGCGCCTGCACTTACCCCCTTCCCTTATCACCCACCCCCCTAATCAACACTAAGATCATCGTCGTGGCAGCTCATGAGTGTCATAAGGATACTGAGAACTCTAAAGAGAGCCCCAGCGTACGAGTTAGCTCTCGTTCGTTTATTGGCTCTTGTTTACCTATCGATGACGACTCAGGGGGGACTCATCGGTAGGAAGATTAGATGGAGGATGTGGAATTGGAGGGAATATTAAATATTACTCAGAAATTTACAGTCTCGGCAATGTTGACATTGTAAGGAGTGATAAAGAAATGCTCTAAGGGGCTTGGCGTTCGCAAAACTTTATTCACACGAGTGGAGAATATTGAAGCTAAATTTTGTTAAATAGAATTCCCTTCTTTATAAATGATTGCTATCCATGGGAAATGATATCTTAGTGTGGTACGGTTGATTAGTAGCATGACGACCACCCGACAAAACGATTTGCTTGGCCTGGTAAGTAAAGAAAAAGTAATTTGAGATGAGACCGAGGCAAGGATTGGTTCCTCTTGTATTCGACTAATTTTAGATTTCATTGAAATTTGCCGTACTTTATACAATTATGAATTTTCAGCTTTATCTGGGGCTCGAGAATATTTTTGACCGGAAACACCGTTAGGCTTAAAACATTTACTTGCTCTTACGTGACATTCCACTCATTAAATAACGCCTCGCAAGTGCACTAAGTACGTAGTTGTTAACTGAATGAACACAAAATAAAAATCAAATGCCTAAACAAACTCATTTAAAAAAATACCAAGTGAAAAAATTCTGGCCGTAGAATTATATCCTTCAAAGTATCGTTGAAATGAAGTTTTAATTGGCAAATGTTTAGTTTTTCGAATCATTATCTTCCTTTTCTGATTCGTTTAAGTTCTCGATCCCGTACTACGGCTCTCATTTAGAAACAAATCGCAAAGTTGCCTTATCTGTTTTAGACCAAGTTTTTTCCAAAAATATTTTGGGAAATTTTCATTGTCCTTCAAGCTCCGTCATGACTTTCCTTTTTCAAATACCTTGTCGTTCAAACGGTTCTGAATTATTACACGCAATTATTCCAGAGCACGTAGTAGGCACTCAATTAATGAAACAATTTTTTCCGCTTGGTGGTTAGCAACGCATTGGACCTTAATGCTTTAGTTGATTGAAAACACACACTAGGAGAAAAACGAAATGTGAATTTCAATTAGCTAGCTTAATTGTGTCAAGGAAATTTCCTCACGTACTCGTTTGAAAGGAAAGGTGTAGTATGTTTGACCGCCGTTTGTATAATTGTGAGATGTAAAATTCTTGACGCAATCACGGATTTCACATACGGGAATCGTTATACCGCCAAAATAGTATTCCCATGCTTTTTATTTCACCTTACACGTTATGATAAAGATGATGTTTTCTGCGCCAATGGAGCAAGGTAATGTGGCAGTGAGTATCAGCAATTTAGATCAAGTTATTCCTCTATCTCGTTCTGTCATCCAATATTGATAAACTTGATTAAAAGTATATATTAAAACATAAAATTATTTGCTTTTAATATCATACTACTAAACATTTGGAAATCTTACTAGCCCAGCAGCTTTTGTATCAATAATTTCTACAAAACAATAGAAATCCTAAGTACACTTGGTCATGCAAGGGTTTGAACATGTACCCTGGACAATCATATAGTGTTTGATCTGTTGCGATAAAATTTATTCACGATAAAGAGAGGAATTCCAAATTTTCTAAAATTTATAAATTACAAAATATAGTTATTTTCTCGGTTGTTATTTGATGTAAAGAAGAAGCAATGGTTTTTCTTTACATGTGACAATACATTAATGAATAGGCAATCCTTTTTGAAGTTCATATGCTCAGCATAATTGGCTACTAAGATGCATATTTAATTCATATATCACTTAAATATATATATATATATATATATATATATATATATATATATATATATATATATATATATATATATATATATGTACACATGTATATATGTAAATTTTCCTCTCGCGATTGAAGTATGGCATGCAAACGTTGAGCTACAGACATTTCAAAACATCTGGCGTTGCCAATTATTCATATGATCTCAGAGCACTTTTTCACCACATTAGAATTAGTTTTGATATTATGAGAAAATGCTTAAGGATTTATTAATATCCCTGTTACAATCAATATTCTTGACCGCCCATTCCAAGTTCTATGGATCTGTGTTAATAGAATATAATATATAAGCTTTATATTTTGCTGTTAAGGCTCTCGGATGAATATTTCATCCCAAAGCATCCCATTTCATCTAAAAGCAAGAATGAATTTGTATCTCCTCGTCAATCCTCATATACTTCACCCCTATAGCTATAAGATGAGTGATAGCTCAAAGCCTGTTCAGCTCAGATAACTTATCTCACACTCACTGTCAGCAATGGATGACACGATAAAGTCATTAACACAAAGATAAATAAGAAGGATTCCGTTCCATTGAAATGCAATTGAATAAAGATGCACTTGAAAGCATGAGATAATGGAATCCTTTCATTTTTATTTTGATTTTAACTTCAGATATTCACCGCATATCATGGTCATATAAGATGAAGAAGGCTGAAATAAAATGAAGGGAAATTCAATCAACAACACCGGTTAAATGAACATATTAAAGAAAAGTAATATACATTGCCATAGAGTAAAGTAGTTTACATTTCGAATTACTTTCTGGTGTTTTAGCGCTAGAAATGTCGCAATAGTTTTCGTCAAATATATCGTAGAAGTTTCTCCCAGCACAACACTTCTGGGACGATACCTTAAAATTCATTAGTTAATACATTTAATACGGAAATCATTCTTTATAATCAATTAATGTAATGGTTTCGGTACTTCTGTAGATATGTTACTTTGCGCTTCGACAAATTAAAGAAATGCCAAGAAGTTACCTTTAAGATACACGTAATTTTCATTTAATTCTTGATTACACGTTTGAAGATTGGGTTTTGTTTTTGAAGAAATTAAATATAAAACCATTGCATACTAATTATTTCCGAATTTCGTCAACACTTTCACAATATACCTCCGCATCGATAGTTTTGCCCCTATACATTGTTCAGATGATTCGGAATTAGTCACCCTCTATCATTCATTTCCTTCAATGACTTCCCGTTATGGTGCTTGTCTTTTGAAAGAACTTCCTTTGATTTTAATTGTCACTGTTTTAGAACCATTCTTGCCTGGCTCCGCCCTATATGTTCCAAGAGGACGAGGAACAGCTCTTTCGCGTCAGCGGTTGGCTCGTTAGGGCGTTGTAAAGTGTTGGGAAATACCCAAATGATCGATTAGGGACGATAGTCGGAGGTGAACTTGAAGTGGAGGCTCAAAAAGCTGGACCATTATTTTTTGACGCTGATGAGAGCTATTCAGCACTTTATAAAATTCCCATCCACCCGGAATGTTCATGTTTAGCACATGGCCGAGTTCAACCCTGATATCGATATCCCGAAGAGCAATTTCATCAACAGGAATTAAGTTCGTGTAGCATGACATCTAAAGGTTTAATTCAAAAGCCGATTGAGAAAAGGATAAGTAAATGAAATAGGCACAAATTGCATGGACGAAACGAAATATTTTTTAAGTTCCAGACTAGAGCGTTCTTCGTAAATAACACTTGTCTGGAGGCGAGACGCTATACATTTGTGTACTACTCGGTTCTGTTACCATCATATCAGATAACCTATGGGTTAGCAAACGAATGTGCAAATAGAAGTGAGTTATTTACTACCAAAAAGTAAATCACGTTGAAGCAGTTGAAAATTTCAGCATTGCTCCCATGTAAACGCTATATAATACGAGTATTTGGGCCATTATGGCTTAAATCGGCGTATTTGTCCAGTTCACTGTGCTTCAATATTTTTGCTGCAACAAGGCCAGAATAGTCCTCGAGATAGATCCAAAGATGAAGAATTTACATTTTTTCCGAGGAACTTATGCATGCGATAACAACAAGTTCTAAATTATAAACCTCATAGCATGAACGCGAGCCGACTTCTTTGTGCAACAACAGGCGTATTAGCTCAGATTACTTGTACAAATTTGCTACAAAGGAGAGAAGTATCAATTATTTTCTAAGTGGAGCCACGGTAGAGGTAAAGCTAATTAAGTGTAAAGTAGTCAATTAGGCTAATTAGTTCACAGCGTCCAGGTAAGTATAATGCGTCGGGAGAAAACGGGAATTGGCAGCGGACTAAGGCGCCAAGAGCTACATTACGCCCTGACAATAAATTAAGTACATACTTGTGTGTGTATGTATGTATATATATATATATATATATAATATATATATATATAACCATAACCACAGTAATCAACACGAGGGTCGGTTTGGTAGGTGATGGTAGAGTTCATCCAGTACTAAGCCCGACAGCGTGTGAAATTCACACATCAGGGTGGGGGGGCAGTTCCTTGTTCCTTGTCCCTTGTAGGGGGGCCAGTTCCGTGTGTCCAACCTTCAACCGATTATGGTTTCCCAGGAAGATCTGGTACCCGAAAAATCACTTTAGCTTGGGTGGAGCTGCAGGTGCCCAGAGTGACCGGGAAACGAACCCGGGACCCTCCGGTCAGCAGCCCAACGCTCTACCACCTGGACTACCGCGACCCACATATATATATTATATATATTATCTATATATATATATATATATTATATATTATCTATATATATATATTATATATATTATATATATATATATATATATATATATATATATATATATATATATATATATATAATTTCGTCGAAGTAACACGGAAGTGTTGAATAACAAACTTGGACAGCAACAAACAATATAAGAACACATAAAAAGATCACTCACACGTTATTTCTTGATCATTTCGACGGAATTCAGTTCCGTTTTCATCGGAAGAAATAGAAGTAATGTTAGTATATATATATATATATATATATATATATATATATATATATTCTATCACGCTTTGCTTTATATGGTGCTTTGTGGAATTGACAGCCATACCTGTATTTGTAGCGTTCCCGCTTATTCACTATGACAATTGTATCTATGAGCAGTTACGCTTCTTGCCACCATTCCTTTGGGTACGTGTGTTCAACCTTCACGATTTCCATATTCCAATAAGCACGGAAGTCGTTTCTGCCGACCTTCCATTAATGTCATTCCATTCGCTCGAGCGAACTCCCAAATGACGCCTCTTGGTGGGGTACCCTTAACTGCTCTGCAAACAGCTCTCCCGCTGCTGTCCACTATTTGCTCGTCTCTCATCAAAAACCTTAGTAAGAGTATCGGAAAATTCCTCTCTTTTCAAGAATAATGCGTTTACACTGAGAAAGCAAAGTGTTTTTTTTCAAAAAATGCCTTGTACGCATGCAAGAAAAGAAAAAGTGTATTGTAAAATAAAAGTAATCCTAATTCCAAGTAAATATCAACTACTGAAAGGTTTTTTTTTATCGATTAATTCTCTTTTGATAATTACGCCAAGGTTGCACAAGTGCTTGAGAACTTAATTGAATAAGATATGGATAGCGCTTTTATTATTATACCCGAATTTGACTCTCCATTCACGTTATAATCACACTAAGAGTGGTGTACCTTAATCGATGAGAGCGAAGAAGATGATATATTTTTTTGATAAAGTCGTTGATGAGCCAAGTGAGCTTATGAAATTTATGACACTAAAGTATTGTAACGTTTTTGAAAGTTTTTAAATGATGTCTTTTAATGATATGGGATATGAAGTAAAATGCGGGAAAATATTTTGATTGGTTTGGTTTGAACGATGATGAAAGTCGTGCGCTGCTACAAATGCCAATTCCATTTGGATATGCATGAATGAATGCACATGTAGCAATCGGATTCTTAGTATAGTAAAAATTGATAAAAATAAGAAATGTTGACATTTAATACAAAAATGTTAAAACTACGAATTTAACATGCAGAAGATAACGAAACCAAGGTGTAACTAATCCTCTTTTTTTATATTTATAGGTAAGTTATGGCTACCAGGAGGTTTGTTTCAAAGCTCTCAAAGATGGAGATGTATGATAAACGGACTAAAGGTAATTCCGACTATATGTAATGATAACAGAATGCCGTCCTTAAATTAATTCCATAATGATGTATCTGAGCTTAGTTATTATTTCTTAGTCCAAATGCTTAGTTCAAAATGTTATTGATTTGTTTCATTAATGGCCTTTTTTCTATTATTTGCATATTTTATACAGAGATATAGTTGAGGCCGATACTATGTGGGATCACATTCTACAATTTAAATCTTCCTTGTAATGAAAAGGAAGAAACAAATAACTTTTGCGTTTCCACAGAATAGAATTTGTATTGCCGACTAGTTTTGCTCACTATTCCCGATGATGCTACAGTGAAGCGAAAACAGTCGGCATAAATATTCTATAATGTGGAAACGCAAAAGTTAATTGTTAATTCCTCTTCATTATTTTATATAGGCCACTTTAGGATAAACTCGATTATTGGATCAAATATCTCATTGCGACCTGTAAGACCTAAGGCGAGTTAAATTTACGCGTTAAAGGTGTGGAGGTACAGTTCCTTCCGTCTACCACCTGTGGCTTCCCATATAGTCGTGAGATATGTAAATATCACGCATTTGACTGATTTGACTTATAGTATTTAAAGTCAGGATATGATAGCGCGGCATGTTACGTAATATTAATAATTACGAGAAATTTGGTCTTGAACAAGACTAGTTTACCTTGACTTAAACTGCCTATAATCCTGTCGCTACCAGGAAAGCTTTCTTTTCCCTCTATTTCTTGTGAAATACATTATAAACTATTTTTGAATGATCCTTAATTAAAAAACGGGAACTTAACACTCAAAGAGAAGAACCGAGAACAATCGCCCCTGTAATTGATTATCACAGGCACCGTTTCGGTACATAACTCTGAAGAGTAAGGAAATTATTCCAAATATTACTTGTCTCCGCGATGTTGCACATTTGAGAGTGTCGTTTATGATGAGAGTAATTTTGAAAACTAGTTCACCTTAGACCTATTTTTTTATCAACTAGCCATGTTGCGCAATATTTATAATAACGAGAAATTTGGCCCTGAAAAAGCCTCGTTAGCGCGTATCATTTGTCTCAAGGTTATAAATTAAACGAAAATGACTACAAGTTTTATATCTTGTAATCTCACCGGGTGAAATGAAATTCTTATGTCAGAAAAATTATGGGCTCACTTAACCATAATTATGCAAAAGGCATATTACAATTTTACCATAGAACTAATGATTGTTAATATAATGATGACCGTGGAGAAAATGACGGCCAGTGATCGAATTGATTTTATCATTGCGCAAAGTCGTGCTAGTTCAATGTAAGCCTTGGTGTATTGATCGGGGTTCCGTAATGTGTAGGTGCGTAACGGTGGGAATTCATTATCCCCGCGTTGGAAAAAATTCTCCTGACGTAGTAGCAGTTTGTTACGAGGTAGTTTCTCTTGCCGCAACTAGAGGGCAGGAGCATAAACTTCACTCGATTTCTCTCACCAACCGCATACCTTGACGCTCTCTCTCGGCTGAAGGTTCAAACCTTTACGCGGATATGTGAAATGAACAACTTCGAATTCAAATAAAAGCAATGCTAAGGAACTATAGTTATAGAGATGTAAGGCAATCCTAGAGTTTCGAGTCCGTAAGAGTAAACATGCCCTATTATTAGAAGACAGGTGAATTTAATTTACTCCCCTTTTACTAAGAGAAAGGAGGAAAAATTATCTTTCCTCACAATAGCAAAACCAACGATTGTCTCACACTTCACAAACGGCGCTTTGGAATCACTCTATTTGTAACACTGAGTAAATATATGTACTTAGAGGGTATAAGCCATTGAATTTTGTATCACAACAGCATTGAAATTAAAATGTATTTATTTAAAAGAAAATTTTATTTCATAAGTGAAATATACATATATAGTGAATGGGTAGTCCAGAACGTTCGGATAAGGATCGGAGGGTCTTGGTTCGAATACTGGTAACTTACCCTTACCATGATTTCTGGCGGTGCGATTTTTTTAATACTAGAACTTTGAGGGAAAACACAATGGAAAGTAACTGGTCTGGCCCAGCTTCGACGGAGAGCAAATTCTTCCCCAGCCCCGTCTCTGTAAATTTCAAAGGTTTTAGAATTTTTCATCAGAGCTAGCTCTGCGCTCAAATATCACAAAGAGCCTTCGGTTTGTTTATGTGTTGATGATGAGTAGTACACAAATTCTACGCCATACAAAATTATATGCATTTCATATCTTTAACTTCTCTTTTTCGATAAATTCGAGAATAATATTAGATTTAATTTTTTAAAATTAAAGTTAGACGCTTAAAATGTTGGATGTGTATTTAGTAATTTTAGACTGGGAATGCACATCCAGTGCAGCTTGCCGGGCCATTAACCATTAAAGCCTCATTAGAAACCGTGTCGTACACATCGAGTGTGTGCAAGAGGATTTCATGATACCTGCATTCAAACATAACCTAGTTCTTTACTAAAAACAACTTATCGAAAACTTCCATTAATAAAATAATGAGAATCCCAAACCCAATCATGAAATTTAAATTTCCCGATAGGTGTGATATTCACAGCGTTAAGCTTACCTACCAGAGGTAATTTCTTCGGATAGGGTGGGTAACAATCAAATAACAAGGTAACAATTTTAGCGATTACCTTCGAACTGAAGTAATTCATCGTTATGCAAAATCAGTGCGTAGCTCATGGCAAATAGTGAATATAATTTCATTTCCTTCTGTTGGTTCCTCTAAAAATAGTTGAAACCGCACATTGATAGGTGGTGAATTTATTAGGTATTAAAATAGGCAAGAGAATCCGAAAGAGCAGAAAATGGGGTTAGCATATAAAAGTAAGTGAGGCAAAGTGAACGTATGCATCTTAGTAGCAATTAAATAGTGTTTTACGTTCTCCAACAGATCGGCGCACCTTTCTATTTTTTTGAACGTATGGTTTAGAAAAAGTTTTTCTAATGGAAAAATATCAGACACTGTCCAAGATTTTGTTTCATCCTTTCATATTTTCATTCTTTCGTTCGTCATAGCATCGAACAAAAATACTTCGATATCTCTCATATTTATCGCATTTTAAGTCTGCGGTGTCTTTGGCTGAATTACTTTGAAGATCATAGTTTTGAAATAGTTTTCAAGAGAAAACTCCCGCCGGCTGCTGCAAGATTGTTATAGCTTATATTGGCTCCTCGGATTTGTAATACTTATTGCGATATTTTTTTGAAGAAATGTCACATCCTTCAAGCTTTGAATCAGGCATCATTATCCTCTTTTAACTCTTAATCGAGCACCATATTTCTCCATTACTCTCGTTTAAATACGTCTTGGAAAATCAAACCTCTTCATCTTTCTGATTGTAAACCAATTCGTTTATTTAGCAAGGTTTATTGGGACCTGGTAAGCGATATCGTATATATGTAGCTTTTTTGCTTCACGGCGTTCAGTAGCTTACTCAATTATTTCGTCAGCCAAAGTTATATTCCCGCTTCGTTGTATTCGCCCTTTTGAATTTTTTAATTGAAACCAATTTGGTTTTATTCAACCAAACCGGAGAAAACGTTGGAAAACATCATCTTATGCAAATGTCTCTTGTTGTATTCTCACCTTTAGTAATGGCGATTTAATAAACTTTTTAAGTGGCACAAGCGAATTGAAACGAGAGAACTAAAATAACTCACCACCATTTGACGAAAGTCTACTATTTTTTTAGGGAGACACGGACCAAAGGAAATATACCATTTGAAATTGCAATGCAATAAACAGATTGCGAACATTTATTTACCGAAGAATTTTGTTTTGCTTGTATTAGTTTGTGAAGTTTGTATTAGTGCCCATAAATTCCATTTCAGCACTCAAATTTTTTAATCCTAACCGCTATTAGACCAATTGAAAGCAGTATAAAATGATGATGGACAGAAATAAATTTCTTTGCTCAATAACGGCAAACTTTTATTGTTCATAATTAAGTACCACGATAACATACATGACATTAATACAGCGGGGAAAAATGGCGATGATTTACTGCCAGGAGGTAGGTAATATTCATTCCAACACTAACGACAGTCTTTCACTTCGTCGGTACAATGCCTCGTCATCATTACATTGCAATCCGAAGATAATCAACTGCAATCCTCACTCTTCCTTAACCAATTTTAATTGCATTAACATCAAATAGCTTGGCACTATTAGGTTATAGGAGTTGAAATCATACCTTTGATTCTAGAATCATTAACCTTTTCGACTGAATAAAAATATACACCAAATGGTACTCAGGAAATTTTGGTATTTTCAAGAAGCAGATCTACCAATAGACGCAATTTTTTCAGAGGTTTCTGAAGAAATAACGCTGAATACTTAATAACAAGCTCACACCTATCGGCTAATTGGTAAACATTAACACAAAATTAACACAAAAAAGGATTACACCACCAGGAAGGAAACATAGCATTTTAACTTGATTGCTGAAAATAAACTTGTCTTCAATGGGAATGAAATCCAGCAGTGAAACATGACGTTGCCCAATTAAGTTTTCTTGAAGTTTATATTGGTAACAACTTGCTCATTAAAGAAGATTAATGAGGACCTGGTAATCTGTATTATATTAGTTCAATGTATTTTCTTTATCGGTTAACGAGTTGTCGGATCCTATTTAAGCCACACATCCTTGCAAGTTGTTATTCCCCCCCCATTGTAACTATAACCTATTCCGTCATATCCAGCTGAATTGGCGATGCTGATGGGCTGATAACCATTTGACGAAAAATTCGACCCCTTCCCCCCCCCCTATTTCAGTATGGATGCTGTAAGAGATTCACGTGTACATATCGTGCGTAGGTACGCTTCGCCACCATCATCGCTTCAGCTACCACAGAATGAAGACAATAGAAATTTCACCTCTATGTCGGCCATAAAATTCATTCCTCATGTGATTAAATTGTTATGGTCGATTATAACGAGTCACATTGAGGTTCGTGAGGTACTGATTCTAGCGTGACGTGGTAGAAAAAAAATAAATTAAAATTTTTCACGGCAAAGAATATGATCCACGTGTCAGCCAGCAGCCAATGGAAACACAATAAATTCTCTTCTCTCCCTTAGCGTCACCAGTGTATATGATTTCTTAACGTTTCTGATTTATTTTAGTTCTCTACCACAATTTCACCACGTTTTTGCAACCATCCGATGCCAGCGATTTTATTTCTCTTCCAAAATAATTATAATTTTGTATTATGACTTGTCTTTCGTAAAATTTTACCACAACTATAGAATTGTGTTGAAAAACTTTGAATATTTGATGGAGATAAAACTTTAAATATTGATTCCTTCACCAAGAGAAATCCGTAGAAGCTATTTTGATTTCAGACCTTCTAATTGCTAGCATTATTTTCTAGTAATTCCGTCCCTTTATTCATATGCATAAATTCAGGCCCTTCCACTTATTCCTGTTATAAATCTTCCGTCTTGAAAACTTATGACTATGGATACTAAAAAAAAAGACTATGGATATTTTTTTGGATTGATGATATTCTATGATATTCAATAATTATTATATTATAATTTTTAAATTAGCCATATGAAACCACGGTCATGATTTCAAACAACATTATTAAATAAATGTTTAGCTGGAATCTAAATGCAGTGATACCCCACATACTCGGTGACTCAATATCCGTGGATTCATCTTGAGGAGACTTCAGTAGGAAACGGAAACTTGAAGATCTGAATTTTATAGATGGTGGAAAGAGAGATTAAATCTCTAAATGTACAGTATAATTTGCGTTCCCTTTATTATAAATTCGTTTTATTTTTATATAATTGTACTACTTTATTATTTGCTCTCTAAAAGTAGTAATGCGATATAGCAATGCAAAAAACAATTTAAAAGTATGTTTTTAAATTTTACCAAACACACTGGAGCAATTTATCTCTTTTAATTTTCAAACAAATATAGAGAAAAATTTAATTGGAAAATGTTATGCATCTTTTACAAAAGTGTTAGATTAATACCTTCTAGTCCTACTGAGTCCAGTATTGGGGTTATCAACAGGTACCGACTGCTTTTATGACAATTCAATTATTTAATAATATAATAATGTTCAGGAAAGGAACCCCCCCCCCACCCTGAAGTGTGAATTTCACACGCCGTCTAGCTTAGCACTTCGTGAACTCTGCCATCACATACCAAACAAACATTCCGGTTGATTACTGTGTTTATGGTTTTTTATTGTAAAGTTCGAGAATTTATCATGCAAATTTTTACTATGTTAAAGAATTCTTTCATGAATATCACGGATTGCGTAGGGTTGGCATTACCTGCTCTTTCAATTATTCTCGTTAGGTCTCGGAACGCATCAGTCGCGGGCGCACGACTGTAATATGTTAAGTTAGGGTTAACGTAACCCCATGGGATGGCCTCCGGAATTTTTATCTTTCTTCCTCGAAGTGCCTTACCCACGAAAATCGTTTATGAGAGATGTTAAACTGTGTGGGAGCGTAAGTTTCGCCACTCAATTGTTTCCGTGGGGAATCCGCCTCTCCCTTTGGGTGTCTCACGAACGGTCCTCTCCCCTCCGCTATCCCCTCCCTCTCCCTTATCCCTTTCGTCCACATTTCGCGCGGCTCCCTTCCTCTCCCTCTCGTCCACCCCCCATTCCACCCAACTCAACCCTCCTCAGCTTTTCAGTGTCTCCCTCCGCCTCCCCCACGGAGCGCTTTCTCCGCGGAGAGAATCGTAATTGTTGCGCATTGGAGTCAAAGGGGGTCGGAAGAAGGCCGGCGATGTCACAACGGTTAGACGACGTGGGTGCAGGCGGCGGGCTGTACGCAACCACGTACTATGTAGTAGGAAGCAGTGCAGGGCGCCACTCCTAAGACAAGAGTGCACGCTATCTCCGACCGTGCCTGAGGAATGAGCGCGGAATAATTATCTTTTTCCTTTTCAACGAGTTTGGTTATTTTACGCGATTTTCACGCGGGATGACTATGATGAAGGCGAAAGGATTTCTTTACAATAGAAAAAATTACCTTCGTACAGGGTCGCACCCAAAAGTGGTAGGACTGATTTTTTTACAAGAATTTTATTTACGATGTACTTACATCGACTTAATAATCTTCAAAGTATGCTCCTTGAGCTGCTACACACTTAGTATAACGTTGCTCCCATTCCCCGTACGCCCGCTGGAAATTTTCTTTGGGGATGCCGTCGATGGCCCTCGTCGAAGCCTCTTGAACGGCCTTTATCGAGTCAAAACGTCATCCCTTGAGCTGTCTTTTCATCAGGGGGAAGAAGAAGAAGTCCGGTGGTGCCAGATCGGGAGAATAGGGCGGGTGTGGCAACGTGGCAACGCCGTATTTGGCCAGGAGCTGTCTGACGACGATCGCGCCATGGCAGAATTTTCGGCACCATCTTGGCGCACACCTTGCGCATGGCCAAATCCTGTGAAATAATGCGTTGGACGTTGGATGCAGACAGACCCAACTGGTCTGCAATTTCTTCACTGGTTAAGCGTCGGTGTGTGTTCAGCAGTCCTCACTCTGTCCACATTCGTGTCGGTTCTTGCCGTCGACGGCCGTCCGGAGCGTTGGTCGTCTTCAACGAGCTTCCTACCCTCTTTAAAGAACTTGTGCCACTCAAATACTGTGGAACGGCTTAAGGCAGTGTCCCCATAAGCCTGCTTGATCATACCGTCTTCCCGAGTTTCGCACAAAACTTCACGGAATAACGTTGCTCTAAATTCAGATTCATTTTGTTTTTCGACGCGGACAAAATACTTGATTCACTAAAAACGGTGTTGTCACTCAACGACAGCCCGCAGGCGACTGAGGTTGGTGTCGGTCTGTTGCTAAGAGCCCCCTCCACCTTACCTTGCCAGGCAGACCCCCCCTCCACCGCTCCGTTCGCGCCAAAGAAAATCAGTCCTACCACATTTGGGTGCGACCCTATATAGTAAATCATGTAAAATGTCAAATAAAATAATTTGGTTTAAAAACATTGGCGAGTTTGAAGTGTCGAGTCCTACCCGGGGAATATCTGTCATGTAAGCCTTTGAGTTTCGCTCTGTGGGACAGGTGGCAACTGGCTGGCTATTAGAAATTCTAGGGGCACGTGGACCCCATGGATTACTGGAAAGCAAAGGGAAAACAATTCAGCCCCAGAAAGGCACACCCGCACCTTACTCGCCCTACACACCCTGTTAAACGGATACTCTGCGATGTAGGAATTCACAAAAGACCTGAACGTGTATAATGTCTAATGAAGCGACATTATTTAGCTATGCTGGAAACTGAAATTTTAAAACAATTTCCTGAACGATTCTTATTTAAAGACTTCTTCAAATACATCGGTTTTTACATTTCAAGAAACTGCGGGAGTAACTATTAACGAAGTCATCCGCTAAATGTGTATTACAATGCAACAATTTTAGAGTGTAAAAATCATTCGCCTTGACCGCAATCGGAACCCAGGTCTCTCTCAGAGTGTAAGGGCCTCGATAGCTTACCTGGCTAAAGCACTCGGCCGGAAATCGAAGAATCCTGGTTCGATTCCTGGTCAAGGCGCATGATTTTTATATTCTGAAATTGTTTCATTGTACATCACTTGTCATCTGCTTGAGATATGTTTTTATATCATGCGGCATTATTCTTTGGACAGTCCTGTAATTCTAAAATTTGCCCATTTTCATGAATACAAACAACGAATAGTAGTTTAAAGAATATTTTTTTATGAAAAGAGTGTAAAAAGTTAGTGAAAACATTTGTTTAAATGTATTTTTTTGCGATTTTCATTGCAAATATTCTTTTTAGCTCTTCAGTTGCAGTGTCATCGTGGTTTTTTATTGCTTTTCACATACCATTGGACACTTGTGACACTCAATAGTCAGAGTTGCTGAAAGACCGTTCCGAGTGTTTTTGTTTCATAGACATGGCGTGAAATGCCGTAATTTAAGTCATTTGCCTGCCGTAAACTCTGTTTTTTTTTCACAAACCATTTGGAATGAGTTCCGAATTGTACCATAATAAATCCACAAGAATACGCTGTGTATGTGGTAGGGGAGAAAGTATTGGAATTAGCGAGATTTTTATTGCCTTCTTAATTGAATTTACAGTTTTGAGGTAAGTTTGTTTGGAATAACTGTATTTTCTCGAGTATTGCGCATGTTTACCTGAACAAACAACGAATTTAACACTGGCCTGAGGGGACCAACGGCGGAATACGATAAATGTTGCCATCGAAGAGATTATCCACTACCGGGTGAAATCCCGAAAACCTGCCATCCACGACGAACTATGCCGTTAATATCCATTAAGAAATCAATACACTCGCAGATGCGCTTGTTTAAAGAAAAGTGTTCATCTTTGGAAAAAGATTGAGATTGCAAATTTTTTACAAAGGAGTGTTATCTTAATTACCACAAACGACGTTTTTCAAGTATACCGTTCGTCATAGTCCTATAGTTCAAATTCAAATGAAAAATTCAATCATCTTCAAGGTTTTCAAAGACGGGATGTATTCTTTGATATACTACATACTTTGCGTCGTTTACATCCATCTCGGAACGCATTTACATCAATACATGAATTTTACTTTAGGTTCCCTTAATTTTATTCATAGATTGTCCGAATGTGCTGGAATACATTCGCGTTGCACCACCGCGACTTCTAGATACTCTTGACACGGCAACCCTTGAACATAAAGTAAAAAAAATGAGCGTTTTTATTTTACGCGCGTGATGCAATAGAAAATTCTTCTCACGCAACTCTGAGAACATTTCTTCGGCTGTGAGAAAGAGAGTATGAGCGTACAAAATGAACCCTTGATGCATCAGGTCCTTTAAAGCAGATTTCACAAGGATTTCGAAGAGATAGGGAACGATTAAAAAAAAAATTCTTTTGGCAATTTTGGAAACAGAAACCTCAGATGCAAATTGATGCATTCTATTTACCTGAATAGAAGAAAAACCGAAAATCACTGCTAGAATGATTTTCCATTTTTATTTATGCCAAAGAGGTCAGAAACAGTGTTTTAATTCAGGACACTTGTTAAACTCATATGCAAATGAATAGGGAACCGCGGGGAAACCTAATGAATAATTGAATTCGAAGGTTTATAAGTGAATCGTTATGGTCGGCACTCATCGATGTCATGGGCCTGCTCTTTTCCAAATTCGTCCGATATCTCACTTTGTATTTTTTTTGGAGGCAATAAAAAATTTCAATTAGCCAATCGTTTCAGAAATGCTGTGGGGAAATTGCAACTCAAGTGTTAAAAGCAGATATTGTAATAAAAAAATAAATTGGTTATGCAGCGCATTGATTAAAAGAAGTAAAATGGGGAGGAAATATTTCTAGGAAAGGTCAGCATGAGATAAACGAAGGCAGCACACATGATTGAAAAATGTTAAGTATTTGATTTTTCCATGCATATGTCACTATTTATTTTCGTGAATTTTGCACTGGATACATTGCTAAAGTTTCAGAATCAACAGATCTATTTTGTGATGATATGAGATGCATTAATTATAATTATAAATAAATTAAGCCTCAGTGAATATTTTATTTCCACGTTTGAACAGCAACTGAAAAGTATTACACACATGAAATACTTGTGCATTTGACTCAGCTGTTCTCTTAGCGACCCTCCCATTTAAACGATTTGACACCATTTCCTCCCACCATTTTGGAAGGCAATGCAAAGGTATAATTTTTTGTATTATGGCTAAATCTTATGTAATGTGCATAAGATATAACAGAGGGCTTCATTACTACACGAAGATATAATTCGTTGTCTCAGGCGTGACTTCATGGAATCGACTTAACATAATGAAAGGAGAAACTTTGTAATTCCACATAGATTTATTCGACGGACGACCTAGGTTTCGACGTGGCACGTCATCATCAGGTGATGGTGACGTGCCACGTCGAAACCTAGGTCGTCCGTCGAATAAATCTATGTGGAATTACAAAGTTTCTCCTTTCATTATGTTAAACTACACGAAGAGGTATAATGAATTTGTTTGGCCCCTGATCGGAGGGTACAAGTGTAATCGGAAGACGCCACGCTGCCAAGCGTTACATTTATCTCCGTCCGTTTTGCTTTAGGAGGACAGGCAGAAAAGAGAAAGCGGCAACATGGCTCTTGAACTTGTTCTCGATCGCCAAGTGATCACCCTAACGCCGAAGGGTATGAAGGAAGGGAGAGAGAGAGATTCTCGGGAGAACAGGAGAGGATGGTTTGGGGCCAAGGGAGTGGGGAAACGGTGGGTCGGAAGGGGGGTCACCGTTATGTCTGCTGGACACAAAACCACCTCGCTCTTTCAGCCCTTCCCCTCTTCATCTACCTACTCCTTCTCCTCGAATCTAGCGTCAATACCATTCCCCGTGTCCCCCTCGACTCGTCACCCGTGCGCTACTTACATATGTCACGCCGCATCGGAAGAGAAGGTGGGAGCGACGGCGAGTGGGACGGGAGGAGAAAGGGAGAAAATTCCCCCTTCCCCCCCACGACAAGAAATCCGAAATAAATAAAATGGGGGTGGTATTCCTGAGTCTGTGATTTTGGCCAAAACATTTCGGGGGAGAAACTCTGTGGCAAAACTACGCCGCGCGAAGCGTGCACGGAGAGTTTTACTAGATGAGTGAAAATGTGTCATGAACGCGAATGAAAATGGCCCCAATATGTCGGGATTTTCACCCGAGAGACACTTTAAGTTTGTGTCTCGTTTTCCTTTTAATAGTTCTGCTGCGCATAGACTACGATTCGCATTGTGACGACGGTGAATGCGTACGTACTCGACCGAACGGAGTTGCCCCTTTCCGTCGAACACTTTACACTTTTTGAACGAACAGAAAGCGTCACATTATTATTGAAAATCTTAAGTGTGGAATCACGGGAAAGACGAAAACTACGTGCACGATTAGTACTGTTGATTATATATTTCATACTTGCATAAATCATATGAGTTTAACTAAGATTCAGAGGGAATAGTTTTCGCCTCGCGTCACATTAGTAGGCGAGACCATAGCGCGAAGAAGCTAATGGATATTTACCACCGAGTAGACTGATATGAAGAATCATTTTCCTTTGCAAAATACCTGACCAAAACAGCAGGAAATCCAAAGGATTTCACTTTGCAGTTAAAAATAAGGCAATAACAATGCAAATAATCACCGTTTGCATTAATGGCTGATGACCTGACATACCATGCCAAATATCTTAGTGGCGGATTGCAGGTTAGGATTTCGAGATAAATTTCAGGCATGTCCATTCCTCGCGTGCTGCAGAGGAACATTCCTCTTTCTCTTGAGTTTTCGTTTTGAAGAAATTTGATGGCGCGACCTACTTAGCTATTATTCAGGGTTATCCACAATGCCATTGTAATAGAATAGAATTCATAACTAAGAAAGTTTACCCATATATCATGGAAATTTGGCAGAACTACATACACCAACACACACTCCTGCCATACTTCCCAGGGTGGTCTGATTTAAATGTGACATCCGGGAATAATAAAAAAATGTGAATGAGTCTGCATTGAGACCATGAGCTATTATTAAAAAAAAATAATGAAACAAACCGGTTATCCTTGTGGATATAATGTGTGATGTAATCTTAAAGTCGCGTTTCCGAATTATGGTGTTTACATGGGTGTGACCCTATAGGTTTATTTACATTTATGACGCGAAATTAATTCAGCAAGTGATGAACTAACCGAAACAGCTACAATCTACTTCTTGAATATTACAATTCATTGTACGAGTGCTTACATCTACCGTAGCAGTTTTTTCAGCAATTATTTTCATGCAATAAAATTGGTGAATCACCTTACCAAATTAGGAAAACATATGATTCCATATGATGCAAAAATTAACATCAATATGTAAGAGATGAGCAGTGTAATGCATCATTTTATGATATGGTTAAAAAATATAGATAAAGCTTTCTATAACTTCAATAATATTAAGAAAAACAAGAACCCATCAGGTAATTCTGATTCAATATTATTTAATATTCATTTAAAAGGCTATTAATATTATTTAAAGGAAATGATTGCTCTAAGGATCTGACATTCTGTAATAATTTCTCTCTCTAATTTCTCTTTCTCTAATAATTTCTCATTCTCAAAATTTTCCTCAAATATTTACTGCATGAATTCAATATCATTTATTAGCTCTAAATTGTGCATCAAAGGTGCCATGGTTATCATTTCTCCCTTAACCTTTTTTCTTTACTTGGATTTATTTATATAAGGATATACTTTATCATCAATTTATATTTATTTTGTATGGTATTTCTTTTGCCGGAAATAACTCATAAAATTGTAATCAAGTGCATGGATTTCCAAACGATAATGTTAGTCGTACAGAGCGATCAAATTTTATACTTGCAAAATTTATCGTGCAAAAACTAAATGTACCGTGCATAATTGTGGTGAACCACTCACTGCTTTGGTATGTGGCCTTTTGCATTTGATGCGTGACCTTAGAGAATTTTCATCGCTCTTAAACTCTCCATTTACTATGGGTTTGTGTCTAATGCAACATGCTGATATACCATTTGTTGAATATCGAAAATTGATGTGCCCAAAACTTTCCAAACTTTTTTATCTTTCAGGTGAAGACGGAGATTTCCATTCCGTGCCATTCTGTTTTCTTTCAGAACCAAAATGAAATAGCCAAGTTTCATCTCAGTTATCATTTTCAAAAGAAACTTCTAATCTTCTTACAGCATAACTTCAACAACTAAAAAACCTACAATCGATCGTTCTGAAATGAGCAGTCTCGGAACGCACAAACACGTCTTAAGTATATATTTTTTTCTGTTATCAACGTGCGGTTGGAACCCAATACAAGTTTTAATATTTCTGATAGGGGCAACAACGTTATTTGACGATCTTCTGTCACTATGGAAGTAGAAATTACTTCCGCAGGAGCTGTGACTAGAACGCTGGGCGCACTTTCCAATGAAATTGATCATCTCCCCTCTGTAAACATTTGAAACCACCTTCTAAGTTTGCTATAGGGAAAGGCATACTTTCATTATACCTAAAGTAGAATAAAAAGAGCCTTGTATAACGATTAGTTCAGGAAAGAGAAAAAGTTCAATGCAGCGTATTGCTCGTTGCGTTCTCCATCCTATACATTTAATATCAAACCAAAAATGTGGCATTAAATTAATATTTGCACAACAACCTGTCCAAATATGAAAATGCATGATTAAAAATTAAAATTATTTTAAAACTGTCGCCTGGAAACGCAGATATTTGATGTCATTCAAGTGTGACCGAAGCTTCATATTGGTGACATTACTTGTGATCAAATTTCTAGTATATTTTTGGAACAAGTCAACTATTTAAACTGTGTCCCTTTTGGTAAACATTTCCTTCCTATATTTTCACATATGCAATAGATTCCCTCTTTTGACTTTCATTTCCGTCACCGATTTGGCTCTACATTAACCATCCCCAAAAAGTATATAATATTCTTGTAGCGTGCCTTTTCAATTTCCCGGGACCCTTCTTAATGACGGAAATAACGAAATTTCTGTCCCCCGGTCACGCCTTGGTGACTGATAGCTGTTATTTTCCGGCCTGAATTGTATAAGACTATAGGTCGGGAATGTCGGTCACATGATAGCTACTTAGGCTCCCGGACATCCGAATCACGTGAGTTTGTCCTGTGCTCTCAAGGTGTGACACTCAAGAGAAATGAGTTCATAAGCGAGACGTCCCAATAAGAAGGAGCTGGATGTTATTTTTTTCGTCTCCACTGCATCACACGACACGCTCATCAATTTACGTAAGATTTGGGAGCCTAGGAAACGAACTCTTAGAAAGTTATCAGAAGTGGGTTACCTCCTAAAGACTAGTCCGCCGCTGCCCTCAACTCGAAGGTCGATTTGATAGGTGAAGGTAGAACTTATCTGGTTTTAACCTAACGACATGAGAAATCCAAACTTATGGGAAGTGGTGTGAGGTTCCTTGTGCCAACCCTGCTTTCCTAGAAAACCACAGGGCTTGGATTTCGAAGGTCGTCAGAGGCATTACTCAGGCTTGAAATTCAGATGCACGCTTGTGATATGAAAAATGTTTATAAAATTTGCATCCGTTTTAAAAAACGATTGTAAAATGTCCATAACATTTGCCAATTTTTTGGAGCTATTTAGGAATGATGAAAACAATTATTTCCTTTTTCAAAATAAATTTCCAATGCATAAATGGTATCATTTTAGTAACATTAATTTCAATGGTATTAAAATGATTTATTCCTCTCCGGGGTTCAAATTTTCATGTACTCGCCTTAGATTTAAATATTCGACGATTAGGTCACTGGCCCCGTGGATTTTCTCAGGTACGCAATACTTCAATGTACTCCGAGGGTTCCCAGCCCCGACTATCTCGCAGGGCCCAATCACGAGTTGAGAGACGCAGAAATGTTTTATTTGAAGCAGGGAAGGAACGGTAAAAAGCCATGGAATGGGCGAGAACGGTATTACATTCCAGATAAACCCGAGTATCACCGGTGTTTTTTGTTCGATATAAGGGCGACACGGCATTAATAATCCTGAATCTGTAAATATGGATTGATTCAGGAATCGATCAGCGTGTTTATAGCGGATGTGAGCATTTTTTCTTATTCATTCAAAAAATCGATGATTGCTGTTGCGGGGACCGTTGTGTGTAACGGTCGCGCTTATATGTAATTAAATAACTTATATTCGCAAAACATTTTTGGGTACATCGAGATTGTAACTTGTATTTCTCAAATACTGGTTATAGCTATTATTTAGTAACCGGACGTTTAAATCAAAACCATGAGCTTGATACATGAGCTTATATGTCCCGGTCTGTTCAATATTTTTACCCTCGGAATTGTTTTTACTTGCATATTGCCATTAATAATTTTTCTCACCGATGAAATAGCTACAGTTAAAAAGGTCATGCAAAAATAGGTTAATGCTGATGATAATTAATAGCTAAAATAGGAAATTTGATCTACCCACTTATTCTATAGTTACAGAGAGTCGGTAAAAACTAGGCCAACACTCAGGAGCCTAGTCCATCTGGGTCTAGTCCATCTGGGATAACAGAGGCCATGCTCCCTCGAAGGGGAGAGCAGTAATACGGTAGGGGAAGAATAAAAGTAAGGTAGAGTAGGGGAGGCAAGGTACCTCTCCTAGTGCTTGGCAATCTTCTTCAGATCTGTTGATGTGTCTCACAAATTCACGAGCCTCGATGGGGAAAACTCTAAAATTAGATTAGCCCAAATCGGGATCAGACATTGCGTATGAAGTCCGGTACATACCCCACAAACTCAACATAAATTCTGCACTTTCTTCTCTTTTCACGGGTCGTGCCAGCGCGCACGGACTGTAGCTAATTCTTAATATTTGGACATAGTGACTTCTAGCATAAATTAATGGTATCGCCTCGTTCTTTCAGGGCTTGAATCGGACTCAAGATCAACTAATTGGATTGGTCATTGTCTCGACAGTACCGAATTGGATTTATCTTGGATGAAAATTAATCAGAACCAGAACTTTGCTAATGTCGAAGCTCTTTGAGACTTACTTTCTTTTTGTTTTTCGAAATAAAAGCCTCCCACCTTTAAAACGCAGAGGAAAGGTGAGAGAAAAGAGAGTGAGAGTGGTTCGACCATTAATGTAAATGCTTGTCACGTCCTTCACCCGAGGCAAGACTTTCACAAAATGGGCATCTGCAAAGAAAATTATTTAAGATTGCTTCCTGTATTTGCAATATCTCAGTTTTTACTTAGGCCGGTAAAAACCGCAATTGATCCACAAAGCTCTCTTTAAACAGTTTGAGTCATCACTTAAACCATTAATAATTGAGAATGTTGGAAATGTGAGATTTTCGTTTTGCCTTTCCCCGAAAGGTAAAAGAAATAGTAGTTATTTATGTTAAATGCATCAAGAGGTAAGGGTGCAATATTGTCATATTTCGATACCATATAGCCATACGTACCATGATCAAAATTCTCATTCACATCCTTTGTACCTCTGTCACCACCAAAGTCAACGAAGTTGCTTCAAGATATCATTATAAACGAGACTTTGACCAGTCAAGAAATCTGGTTCCAGGATTTATTTCTGGATTATATGTATATGATGATTGATAAATCTTTGTCATTAATAATAATATTTGTCAACAAAGTCCTGAGTTACACGGTAATGAGTAAGGAAGGATACTGCTCAATCTTTTAGGTGTTTTATTAACTATTGCGAAATAATACAATTGATATTAAAATTCATCAAGGTCAATTGAGTTCCTCACATTCTTGTCTTCTTAGCTTCGTTACAAGCGATCCAGATATAGGCTTCCAAGTTCCTGACCCGATTTATACGATTAATATTCAATGACATAACCCAATGCTGTTAATATATATACGTATGCTGGCTATGTATGAACGGAATCCTCTTCCGACGCTCTTCCATATTCTCCATCCTATACTTCACCCACGTGTGTGGTATTCTGGATTCAGATGTGAATCTGGGTGAAGTTACGAATGTAACAAACGCGGAGAACTCGCGGTGAGGAGAGATGGGAAAGGGAACGCGAATGGAAGAGTGAGAGTGGAGACGGGTTCCAGCCCTCCCGAGGCGTTGGGGGGGGGGGAGGAGGAAGGGAAGGGTACATTGGTGGGAGAAAGGTGTAGACGGAGGGAGTGGAGTGGGCTGGTTTGAAAGCGAGCGCGGGGATGCGGGCGGTCTGGGCTGGCCCTGGCCCTCTTACCGATTGGAAACTACTTCTCTTGGATGGAGAGTCAAGGGGAACCTCAAATCTAAACTGGCGGGAGCGATTGAGGGAGCTGGGGAATTCTGCGACCTCTTACGGACTCATGACTTGCGGATAATATTATGGAGTTGTTTTGAAATATCCACTGGAGCGAGCTCGCTGGTCGTCGCGTAAACAGAGGGGGGTTCAGACGAGCTGGCCGTCCAAGTGTCGGCATTGGATATCTGACCTCTTATGCGGTTTCGCGATGGTGTCTAGTAAGTTCCGGCACCTCGGTTCCGTCGCGGTAGAATTTACGAGAGCCAAGTTTCTTTTAAGGAGTTTATTGCCGGGAAAATACGCTGGGCCTAATGGCATCGTCTGTGCTTCGAATCGGTATAGCAGGGTTCTTAAAAATTCACAAAATATTGGCATATCATGATTTTCAGTGACCAAAAAAATATTACGGAAAGTAACTAATAAAAGTCAAATATATTGATGGCTTAATATTTATATTTGAGTTCATACATAAATGTGAGTAAACGGCTATAATTAAACACTTGCATTTCTAACTTATACACTGATTATATATTTTAAGGCTTCTTGAAATCCTTCCTCATCTAATCCACCTGTAATGCAGCTGAATGTTAGGAAAAAAATGTTTTTGGTTGCTTAGGGATAAACCAGCAATATGAATCTCTTAGGTTTGAATATTTTAATATAAATTTTTTAGGAAAATTTGCTCCCGGAACTCACAAAATAAAGTATTGCTTTAGATGATAGCGAGTAATAGATTCAAAACTCATGTGAATTACTTTACCTGAAATTTATTTCACTTCTGGATAAGATCAGACATTTTTTTTTTGCTAGGTAAAATAAAAGTGGCCGTATATGGTGAAGCATTATGGGCAAACACGCAATTATATGAAGATCTGTAGTCATTTTACTCATTCGTGAATGCCTCCTCGTTCACTCAGTTCTTAGGTGGTCGTTTCGTCTAGTGCTTGCTTCCTGGTCTTTCCTTCTGGCAACCTTTCAGCCATCTTCTTCATCTTGAGAGATGCACGTATTTTCTCCCGAACGAGTTAGTCGAGATGATGCAATCACTGAAACGACATGATCCACTGCATCCGTCTTGATCCTTGATCCTGCGAAATGGACACTGACTTCGCATTCTCTATTCTTGCAATCGACTTGGATTTTGAAATATTTCACATTCGGCTAACCATTCTTTCCATCCAAAGCGCGTAACGCTAATTGCGAGCACCCTTTGGTGGATTTCTTTTTTTTTTTAAAGGATTCCTCATCAAATCGATTGGTTTATTGGCCAACGTTGTTTTCGTAATCCAAGCTTATAAATTTAAGAATTATTTACTCTTAACTGGTGACGTGGAATTTATATGACACAATCATTGGCGTAAGATTTACGGGATCAATATTCCTCTATGATTTGTGGTCATTTGATGACCACAAAAAATGCCATTCTCAAATTTACCAATACAAACAATTATACTAATATATATATATATATGTATATAATTAGTTATATTATATAATTAGTATTAATATTTACCAATATAATTAGTATTAATATAATTAGTATTAATTAACCAATATAATTAGTATTAATATTTACATGTATAATTAACTAATACCAATTTAATTATAATTTGAATATTTTTTTCTGGTTGCACTAAAGTCATTCATGACATAAATGGTGCAGTGTAACGATAACAAAAAAGAAACTGAAAATTCATTATTTACATTAGTTAGTATCATTTACATGAACTTTCTTGTATATTTTGAGGAAAGGCTTGCAAATACGTATGATATAACCTCATAACTAATAAAATGAGATTATTTCTCTTAATTTCTCTACTTTTCCTTTTAAACCTGCAGCTTTGAAACTCGTTTATATTTTTTCAGAAAAATATATTACCCAATTTTAAGTGACAGTTATGCATATTTCTTATAGACTCGATTAAACTGGTTTCTTGTATTTTTAGCATACGAAGGATATTTCATTGTTTTTTATATAATGGGCAGAGACGGCAGGTGTTTCTCCTCTACAGCTTCTCTTCCCCTTTCGTCGGCTTTGCAAAAAGTCATACTCAGAATCTGTAGAATGTTGCTTCACATATTTATTGGGATTATTGGGTTCGACATCTTTCTCCTGTCATACATGACTAACTCTACAGCAATATCTTTAATAGATTTTATTTGTATCAATGCCCAGTATTTTAGTAGGTATTGGTACAACTTAAATTTCCGTGATAGATTCTAGAAATGACTACTATTGGTTATTTTTGCCACCTGTGACAAGAGAAATTGCTACGCATTTTAATTAAGGTCTACCTTTGCTAACTGCTCTACCTTTGGTTATACGGTCAAGCAAATTTAGCATTTCCCCGCCTCTTGGCTGTCTATTTAACATTGTTGATAGATGAAACAAATGACCTTGTTTCACGTTAAGATATGTAAATCATGATTGCTATTAATTCATACAGCGCCCAATGCATTTGTAGGCCCGTATTAAATTAAAATTTCCCTCCTAATTGAATTCTGACGATTCAATCAAATTTTAGACCTCTAGATTTTAACTTCTCTACTAACTCAGTCAAACCGTACCAGTTATAAGTGAGTATGTTTTTTCTGTTTCCATTGGATATTAAGGCTTGTTCTATTGAACGCAGGAGGAAATTATGAACGATTAGTATAATTATGCATCGTTTTATAAGGTCTAACATTCATGGAATACAAACCTTAAACTATTAATTTTGTCTTGTGTTATATTTAATATAAATACCTTCAGCCAAACACACGTACACATATACGCCAATAGGTATACAAAATAATGACATTTGAATAAGAGGATTCCTTTGGTATTTAGACCCAGGACAATCCGATCAAATATCGAACCCTCTATTTACCTTTAAATCGGACGGAGTCAATATACAACAGAAGGAGCCGATAGTTTTGATAAACCACGCGGTGACCTAACTATATACTCTAAAGCGCATTCCACGAAGACCGGATTTTTTTGGCAGAGTGGATTACCTTGAAAAGTCTGTTGGCACACCTTAAAGTGCTCTACATCACCAGGGTGACGAGAATGTGCCAGGAGGGAGTGTGGGAGAGATGTTCTCAGGTGAAGCTCTGAAGCTTTATTTCTGGCTGGAGATACCTAATTCCAGCTAGAAATTGGGAGACTGTTCGAAACACAGATGTCCCGCACTACTTTATATATATATAGGTGTGTGTGTGGGTAAAAATAAGCTTTTGAAAAATAGTCAAGGGAATTTTCCATGATTGCAAACGTTTCGGTGTTATTTGGTTGAAATATTCAACTAAAATTCGAAAAATGTTGCATATTTAGCTTTTGGAAATCAAAGGCACTCCTAATTCATTTTTTTTACAAAATGTTTAGTTCAAATTATGCAAAAGTTAGTATATATTTATAATTTCTAATGGAATTTCTACGAAGTTCTTTGTGTAGTTCGGCGTGAAAAATATGACTTTAGAAACGAGTACGTAAGCGTCAGATGTAGTGAAATCAGTCGTTTTCATGCTAGTTAAAAATCATTCGCCATGACAAACCATTTTTGCTCTATCAGTTGTGTAAAGTCGATGAACAGGTGAAAACGGTTATTTCAGTAATGACTATGAAAATTATATTTGCCGCAAGATAGTGTGATTTGAACTCGATATATGACCATGAACATGAAATATAGACGTGTTAGAAACTGATGACGAAAGATAAAAAACTACTCTTTAGTGGTAGTTTATACGCATGGAAAAATTCATGGATGATTTGCGGTTTTGTTTGAAAGAATTTTTCTCCACGCAATTTTCCTCGTTGAAAAATACATCATCTCTGCATATATTGCGGTACAAAACTATAAACTATGCCACTATATAGCTATGGCACTTATAAACACACAAGCCACAAGAGCATTTAAAACACTTCAGATAATCATGAGAATCCACCAATATTTTTAGAAAACATTGATTCTTTGATGTGAGATATTATTTCTACTCAATAGTTGTTGATGATTCCGGTCGGCTTATCCTGGGAGGCGATCGCACCTTAACCCAAAGGGTTGTAGAGGTTGGCATTAAGACCATGTTGCTGTGATGAATTTTTCTTCAACCTTAAAGAATTAGAGTGTTGTGCGGTGGCATACGTCACTTTACAATAGACCTTTAAGCACAAATATTTTCTTACGTATAATTCGAACTACTTTTGGCCTACACAATTTATATTCGTTACTTAAAAAAAAGGCAAGTAATATGATTGAATAGTTTGGGTGTTTATGTTTACTCTCTACGGCATTAATAGGTTTCTTTAGTTATTTCTAATAAATTATAAATATTCTAAAATATTAACAGCAGAACATTAAGCCTCAAGACGTTTGTCCACCAGAGGGAAGACTCATGGCAAAGTGTTTGAGTCATAGAAGCTTTAGCTTAAACATTCTTCACATTTGAACGAGTGAACAGAGTGAAATAGCGACGAGAATCGTGACTGATTTTTATAACCGTGTTTTACGTACATTCGATAAGTCATCCTTTCAGGGGTTTTTATATTCCTCTGTGAAAATCTTAGTAGGTTTTTAGGAAAACAATCAAACAGTAAATTCTATCAAAAGTAAAGAAATCACACAGCAAAAATCATTAATTTTACATTAATATTTATTTTAATGGAAATATTTCCTGCACGGCGACTCGGATGTCTGCTCAGGCAGTCCTAAAAATACCAACAGGGCCAAGGCACGACAGCATTTGCTGCACTCTCATTCGATATATTGCGTAGTAAACGCTAACATTTGGCAGGTGAAGCAATTCTAGGTGAATGCAAAAATCCTTGAATGGAAATTCTACTCTTATCCGCCAAAAATATACACAGATAGCTTATATTAACCTGCAGAAAATTTTGGTGCTGTTATTATTGGAGTGTTGCAACTACTTTCGACCGGAAAAAATTTTTCTGACCCACATGCGAGGAGACGAGTGAAAGGTACGCTTAAAAAGGGTAGTAAACAGTCAAATCCTTTCTTCATTGAAGGTCCAATATAGAAAATCACTAATGACTGCCTACCTACAAATACTGCATGCATACGAACTTGAATTGTCGCACAGTTACTGTAGGCATGCAGCCTTTGGGAAAAATTGGAAGAAGTGATCCACAGCTTATCTCACTACGGGAAATTGAGTTCTAATTTTAATGCCAAAACTCTACAACAACAGATTTACATTGAATCGTGGACTGAGGGGCATGATTCTTTATTTGAGGCATCTCACCGAACATTTGCAAGTAAATAGGTGCAGTTAAACGATTTCTTAAGTATAGGTTCAACAGATCTAAGATAGTTGACTTAGAGGTCACTTTAATATACCACGTGGTATATCTAGCAACACGCTATGGAATTTTCATCTATACGAATGTTTGAGCAGAAAATAGAATATCTTAGCTCAAAACACGCAAATGCGGCTTTGCTAATATCTTTCACTCACCTTCGTTTGAGTACGTTCCTAGTTTCTGCAGTGGTCGGCAAAATGATTCGCCTTCAACCTTCGAATTAGCATTTTTAGGTATTTTGCAAGGTGGCATTTTTCGCGGCTAACTTCTGATGAAACATTATGAAACGCGTTAACTTTGAAAGACGAGGTGCGAGTTTTTTGTTTATCGGTGTAATTACTCTCGGTACTATCCTCCCTATGTATACTTGAAAAGTAGTTTGCATAGGGCCCAGCCTCTTGCAATTATCATATATTATTTAATATCGATTCAACGATATCGGTTTAAAGTTACAGATAGTGTAAGTATAAAAAATATCTATTTTACGTTCTTTTTGCTAATTTTTGTCACGGCTAGAAGACTTTTTCGGTTGAAAGTTACCGACTTCTATTCTATTATCGTGTACTTTGAAACTTTTAAGTTCTTTCTAAGTATTAAGTAACTTTCTAAGTAAGGCTAAACTTTTAAGTTCTTTCTGAGTATTTCAATTCTCTTTCCATGTGCATGTCACTATCTGTTATGTTAACTACATCTCGCTCATTTCATATCGTTAATGTGCATATAACGTGTACTGAATGAATTTTGTTTGTTTTAGTATTTAGTATAGCAAACGTTTTTCAACTGTAAAATCTTTAAATACTGAGTCTACTCTGCTACGAATATACTTAGAAGTATAAATTGAAACGATCGAAGCAAGAATATAATTTAAAGAATAATTCACCTTCTTATTTTAGTATTTTGGAGCAATAGTGCTTGAATTAATGGAATATAAGCATGGGTAAACAGATATTTTTAGAGGAAAAGGACCACTTTTACTCGTACACACAGGTGGTCTAACGGAAATCAAAATTCATACGAATATCGAAATTCAAGGCAATATTTACGAGTTGCTGCGCCGAAAATTTTCCTTCTGTCCGTAACTCGTACATAAAGCTGAATCAACATCTGCCTGATTACCCAATAGAGCTAAGATTCCTCGAATTCAACCCCAATGCTTTCGTTTAATGCTCGGAATAAAAAAACTCCCACCGTCCATTTACCGTCGCTGTTACTGGGTCACGGACGGGCATAGTCTCCGCTTAGGGCATTAATTTGTTCACTCGGCGGTGAGCGTTAAAAAAATGGCCGTTCACCACATTCAAAACACACGAAGTCGACATATGTGAAGCTTCCACCATTTCATTTCGCTCCAACTTTTATCAGCAAGCGACGACTTATGTGTTGCCACTTTGAGGTTAATCAACTTCGATGAAATGGCAATTAGGTGCATTTATTTAAACTAAATAATGTAATATGAATGATATACAATATAAATAATTCAACAAATAAAATCATACAATTTGATTTTTGTATTTATGGAAAAAATCACCAAACAATGGGATCAAAATGAAAGTGAAACGATGTCGACTTCAACCTGCGTAGGTTACCGTCCACCTAATTGATAATTATTTTCATTCTTCTGCTACTAGGTTGTGAATAACATGCAAAATCAACAACTTTGGTTGCACTTGAAGGAAGGCATAACGTACACATTTATGAAATGAAAAAAAATAAATAAAGAGTGCTGATGTTTCATGGTTAATAAAAATTTAGATGTTTAAAGAGTGTTTAACGAAAACACCTCTATCACAAACACGTAATACCGCAACGAAAGAGTGCCAACGACTGGCCGGCATAAGCTAGGGTTACCTGAAGTACTTCAATATACTGTCTGTTAGTGATAAAGTAACGCCAAAGAATACTATATTCGTATGAAACCATTTCCAAACAAAACAATTCGCCACGGGGAAAATGGAAAACGCCTGAAACTACGGAACACGGTTCTTATCAATAAAAATCATTAATCGGTTATGAATTTTAGTTTTTTCCATCATGTCCTGGATGAATTATATAAAATAAAACTTTAAACTCATTTCTTTGCAAGTCATTCTTATTGGTACTACGTGAGTTCTAACGAAGGGACACAGATTATCGAATACGATTGTAAGCACACATTCCCTTGTTCGTATTTTTCAGTGAGAAAGTTATACAAAATAATCTGAGGGAATAAAAAAACCATTATATTAGCAGAGTAATACATTTTAAGTACGGAATGAGAATAATTGAAAGGAAAACGAAGGTAATCCGGTCCTTGGAAAATAGAAGGCTGAGTTGAATATTAAAGTCAGGGTTTATAAACCAGGACACATCAAACAGTCCGTGCGACTAGGGAGCAATGTATACGAAGATGAGCAAATTAGACTAAAGATATTAAAAAAGAGTTGTGTTAGGTAAAGAAAAATTTAGACCCTGAAGTAAAGATGTGGGAAATATTGGCATGGAGCAGAGTTTTTTACGGACTGTGAACTTGAGGTAGGGGATAGGCGTAGATAGAACAGTGTGATGGGGCAAGGGGTGCGGTAGGCGATGTAGATGAAAAAGAAGATTAGGCCTGCTTGGCGGAATGAAGGGCTGCAGGAAATAAGTGGATTCATAAATGGTTTATTGCAATGTAAGGTGTTGAGATACTGGTAACAGATGGGCTGGAATAAGAAGCGGTGAATCTCTTTACCCATCAAAATCCTACCTTGGTCGGTGAAATACTTTTAATAATAAATATATTATAAAGGAAGAACTTCCTGATGCTCTTCCCCTCTTCTTACTCTAAGCTTAAGGTTACCCAATCTACTCGATTATTGCAGGGTAATACATTTATTTCAGTGGAAATATTAAATATCAATCGGCAAAACTTGAAAAGAAACTTTAAAAAAAATTAAGGCGTCCTATTACGTCGATTTCTGACGGGTAAGGTTGTTTCTGGCGAGTCAATTGACGTCTATGTCACGGAACGCAAGTATACATTGTAATATTTTATATTGCATTTAATAAATGGCTTATTTAATCTGAAAAGATTAACTATCTGCTAATCTCATTTGGGCGTTGAGTGTCGTTAGGGCCAAATGTATCACCGCTCTCAGCCTCTTCACAGGTCTTAGCCAAGGTCTCTCCTTAGGCCAAACGAGCAATTAGAATTTTCGTCAGCAATCTCTCCTTCCCATCAGTCTCTATTTCACAATCCATTTTCGAGGCACACAAACACTCCCAGGAATCAAAGTTATAATAATAGTGATAATTAAGTTATAATAATATAAGTGATAATTGAGTCGCCGGTGACCTCTCCTACGATACAATGGAGCATCGAAATGAGCGAGAACGCGGCCGAATGAGAGGCAGGGATTTGGATCGATCACGTTTTCAGTTCTATTACGAAGAACTCGATTAGCGACGGCTATTCGCCGGTGAAAATCGTTTCCCGTCCTCGCCATCTTTCAAGAGGTTTGTTAATCTCGTAGCCGTCCGCACGTGATTTCATTTCCTCATATTACCCTTCCTGATGAATTTTGCAGCGCGACTCGCAGAGAATAAGGCTTGATTGCGGATCATAAGGCGTGAAATTAGTTTAAAAAAATACTTCATCTGGTCGAAAGAAGGGCCCAATTCCTTGGCGGCGTTAAATTAGTTTGTCTTAGCTTTCCTTGACTTTTATGTACTTCACTTAATAAGTCGTGCGATGAATTTCGTTTGGTCTACAACTGCGGTGATCACAATTCAAGTCAAACTACATTTTTATTTGAGAATGTTACAGATTATGAGACATTAATTTTTCATCTATTGCCATAATTTGAAGTTTTAAATTCGTATTTACAGATAAAATATCCGGTCACATAAGAAAAATCCTAGAGTTACTTAGATTAGTGATTAAGAGGTCGAATTCACGTAACCCAGAATATGTGAGAGTTAAGTTCGCATTACCTTTTGCAAGAGAAGCTCGGCATCCGCAGTTGCATTGAAAATTTGTAGCATCATTTTTTGGTATAAATCACAAAATATTTCCTTTTTATTCTCGGATGGGAAGGAATATTTTACTACTGCGGAGAGAGAGGTCGCTGGTGACGCTTCGCATCTGAAGTGAATTTTAAAATGGTCAACATTCGTTTCTCTCTTGCGTGAGCTTTGTTTCAACTCGGTGTGTTATTCGAGGCTCTATTTGAAGAGGGTGGGAGATTCCAAGTAATCTGATCGAGGGAAATCACGAGGGGAATGAGCAAGCCGCTCCTTCTTGTGGAACGCGTGGTTGTCATTAACTACAGTTAAATCAGGCTTTAATGACGCACATTTGACGTCACAAAGGTGACATGTCGGAGTTTATGGAGCTGCGTTTCATTATAGGAGTTGCGTGTTATTCCGTGCTGCGACCGCATTATCTAAGGTAAAAAAAAACATATGAATACCATATTGAAGCAAAATGCGTCTAAGTGGGGAGTGTAATACCTCATCGGCTGGAGTCAAGGCAAATGGGTTTTTTTTCTAATCTTTTTTAATGGAACTGGCTGTGGAAATATAATTTTTTCCAAGAACGATCATTGAATTACGATGACTCTCCCCTAGAGCAGTGTTTCTGCACGTGAACTCAAGTCTAGGTCACCAAGTGACCCTGTTCACCATTTCGAAATGGAAGACATTCTGTGATGCTATTGCGACCAGACGTGTTAAATGCCATCCCTCGCATTATATTGAAAATGTCTTTTCTTGATTATTTCTTGCACTGTGAAATTATTCTGCTAGAACTGTATTTAATTTTGTGAAATGTGCCAAGGAATCTATTATATTCGATGTTAATTATCTTTCAGTTTGAAAGGTATTATAGTGCTAATGATTTTTGCAGCTTGAAATTTCTTATTGAATCAACTACAGGGCAAACTTATTTTTGGCTCACTGTTTGAAATACAGAATTTATGTTAAGCTATTAAATAATTTCACTGTAAAATAATGCCATCATTTTTACCTGAGCATCAGTCAAAATGTTAGGCTTTCTGAATAGAATTATTTTTCACAAGAAAAGTGCTTTGAAGATGGTCAAAATTTTAAAAACTTGAATATAGCTAACTTATGCGAGTTTAACCAATCGAGAGTCATATCAAAAAGCCTGGAGAAAATGTGCATATTTAGTGAAAATTCCTTGAAAATAACCTGATTGGCATACAATATAAATACGAGTAGTTCAAATGAATAGGGTGCCTGACTGATTTGCACCTATCACCATAGTCATCCACAAGAAACCCTCGTTGTCAAATTTTTAAAGGGGCCAATGCTTTTACCTACCACTAATATAACCTTTCGGTATCTAAACACCAATTGGAAAGACAATGTTGTCAAATTGTCACCTCCTGGCCTTTGATTCGGGTCACTGCATGTGTAAAAATTCTAAAACAATCAACTTCATTTGTCTCTATTGAATGAGAAGTCCTGTATTTGACATTCACAAATTTCCCTGCGCATGGTAATTAAATTCGATTCACCATAGTTTATCTTTAAATATTTCACTGCCCCTTCTTAAGAAATTTTTCCTTATAATCGGGATTTCTACGCTAATCATGTCCGCACTAGCTAGAGTTTACTGTTACACTCGGTGGACGCGAAGTTATTATGAAGCGTTCCCCTTTAACAGTCTTACCGAACGAATCTTTAAGGTCATAGGGATAGTTATCCTTACGGAATGAAAAGAATACTCTCCTAAATTTCACGTACAAACGTTGATGGGCGTATCATTTGCATTCCCCCGACGCACGTCGGATGCAATTCCGTTTCCGCCGAGTCAATTAAGCGACCCAACTAACAGCGTGCACCTTGGATAGAACGCAACCTTCGTCGACTCGAGAGGATTACTGAAAAAGAGCCATTAAAAGGAGGGGCTTTTCTTATTCGTTGCGTATACTTTTTCGAAACGATGTTTACTACTCAAGGCTACCAACAGTATTCCACTCCACTAACAGAGGACGTGTCTCACATGCACAGGCGAGCTTCCATAGGGCACCATCGAGAAAATCTTCTAGTCCACCCTCCTCCCCCTTATCTCTCTTTCCCCTCTTTCCCACCCTCATTCCTTCCCCTCCTTCCCACCCTCATTCCTTCCCCTCTCTTCCCAACAACCAACCAACCGCCTGCTCTTCCATTCAGTTCGGCCGGCACTTCATTCGTGCGTAAGGTGCGCAATCTCCTCAGCAAGAGTTTTACATTAGCGGGGAGTAAAATTTGGAACGGCGCGTCTCCTCTTTTCGTCGTCGCGTCCCACCCGGAGGTTACAGATGCAAAGCACTCTTCTTTTATTTTTTCCCTTGCGTAATCCCCAGGAATGTTTCCCCACTCAACGCAGAATGAGACACGCCGCCACGCTCTTGACTCCACTCACCCCGCCTAAACTAATCGCGGAAGCCCTAAAGCTGGAGGACTTTAATATGGGGGAAGTAATGACTCATCCTAAATTTCACTTTTAATCGTTCTAATTTGGACACGGCGCGTTTCTGCGTTACCTACATGTTCTCGTGGTATCTGACGTCACATCTAAAAAGAAAGCGTGATGGCGAGCGGGGTTTTTTTCCATTGAAAGGTTTTTTTTGGCATTGGCCATCGAGTGTCATCTCACGGATAAGAGTGGTCAGAGCGAATGTGACTCAACCCGACGAGAGAGAGCCAATAGTTAACAAAAAGACTTGCGAGAAGGGGGTTTTAAGAAACAAAATGGGGCATCTAGATTAAAATATTAATGGCGAGGGGACCACGATGCCCGTTTCTGAGAAATAACAGCATTTTTTGCAAATCAACAAAACATGGTAAAAATATGATTTTTTTTCTTGTTTCCTTCCTTTTCTATTGGATATATTTACCAATCAATTTTCAACCACATGAATTATCTTTCTACCCGTTCGGCGAAGTCTCAATGCCTTTTCCAAGGAGCATGAGTCAAAAGGAACATAGAGCAGTCAATATGTACCCGAACAACCTTTCTAAGACGCCCTGGATCCTTGATTATTTGAAGCTTGATGCTTTATAAAATCCATTGTCCAGCTATAAAACCATCGCCAGTTAATTTGACGCAGATCTGATTGCTGGGTGAACGTTTTGTTTCTCGTTATCGTTGCCAAGAAGTCGACTGCATGGCATACTGGTATACTTCCGCCAGGCCGCGTGATTTTTCTATGATGTTCCCTTAGTGACACTATCACTGTTTGCCGATTTCAACAAAGTACAATCCTCATTAATTAAAAAAAATTATCTTTCCTATGATTTGAAGTGACAGAATTAGGTGCATTATTATATTAAAAAGATGGTTTTCCATCTTATAATTATTTTCCAAGTTTTTCATTTAATTTAATATAAACATTTCTTACTACCTATATTATCTATATACATTGAAATATTATCTATATATATTCAGTTAAAAATATAAAGTACTCTTTTAAAACATCAAAAACCTTGAAAGCCGACAAAAATGTAAATTATTTAGCTATTCTTTATTTTTTAATTTGAGCAACCAAACCTTATGATAGTGGTATGTTCATTTATTTAATTTTGTTTTCAGATTAAGGAAACTAAAAAGGAAATACACAATAGGCTGTACACAATTGCCATTTCATAGACCTAATTGAAAATGTTGTATTCCGAAATATTTAAAACATTATTTTCTACTTTAGAAGACTCTTATCTTGTTCCATTCTTCTAATTCCTAGATCTCATATGATGTTATGAGATCGAACAATTTAAATGGCGCTTTATGCTGGAAAAACTTGGATATATACGTAAGTCCACACTTCGAATTAGACCATATTGGAGGCTCTGTTGGTAGTTAAAATTCACCTCTCACTTGCTCTCTGTACTAGATATTTGTATCAGAGCGTTACGTAAGATATTATTTATAAAGAGTACGACGATTAATAGGACACACCACCATTTGAAAGGCCTTCAAATCAACTGGTTCTCTAGCCTCTCACTCTCTGTCGCCAATGGACAAAATCATCGGCACTAAACGTCAATTGAAATACGAGGGTCATCCGGAAAGTAGTACCCGTTCGTGAAATAAAGACACAAAAGTAAATATTAACAAACATAAAAAATTTTATTTGAAAGAGGATACTTTAAACTACTTCTCAACATAATCTCCAAGCAAATTAAGGCATTTGTCATAACGTGTGACAAGTTTCTGTATTCCTGCTGCATAGTCCTTCGCCGCCAGCTCATTGAGATACGCGAGGGACCCATCTTGCACAAATTTTTGCATAATGCAGATGGTGTTTAACAATTTCATGAACAATTGTTCGAGAAACATTGGGAAAATGCTCACAGATGTCATCAATTGTGACGCGCCGATCGTTCCTCACGAATTCGTCAACTGAGCTCACCAGTTGGTCTGTAATGACAGACGGTCTCTCCGAACGCTCATCGTCGTGTGTGTTCCCCCTCCCCATGTTGAAGTTGCGACACCACCGCCGAACAGACGACTCGTCCATTACATTGTCTCCATACACCTCCTTTAATTGGCGATGAATATCACATGGGCGAACGTTTCATGCATTGAGGAATTTAATCACTGCCCTCACTTCACAACTGGCGGCGTTCTCAATTTTTTTAAACATTGTAAACAATCACAGAAACAACACAGGCAATGCTAGCGTCACGCAACTTGGCTCAGAGAAGGCAGACAAGCCACTGAAGCTATCTGACCTCGTCCAGCGGCTACTCGCGTCGTCAGCACTTCATGCGGCACGAACGGGTACTACGTTCCGGATGACCCTCGTAATTACTCTTAATCAATGATGAGAAGAAATTTTTTAAAACTCTCTCATAGCGTTTATTTCTAAACGATCTTCTGCTACTTTTTACCTTCAGTCTGACTTATGTTTTCCACCGCCCATGCAAACAAGGTCATCGTTTTGAGGAGATTTTGGTTTTTAATTGAAAAGATTTTTTTACATTTCGATGTAAAATCTTTCACTTTTCCCAATTCAGTTAGATCAAATTATCTTCTAACCGGTTATTTGTTTATTTGTTTGTTTGTTTAGCCTTAGTCCGAAAACAGCACTCTGGCCTTTGCATCGGACTATTAACAAAGAATAACAATGGAGACGATTACAAACACCCAAGCCCTAGGTGGAAGAAAACCCACCCAGGCGGGAATCGAACCCGCGACCCATGGATTGGCAGATGAGGACGTTACCCCGCCGCCACCGAGGCTGGCATAAGTTTAGTTAGTTAGTTTATCAAATGAATTATTTTAACATCCTAAAGAATTTGTTAAAAATTTTCAATATGATAAATTTGCTTAGTATTCATAGTCCTCTGATAGTGAATGCCAAGCTAACTTCCGAAGATCATTATGTCTTGAAAGCAAATAAAATGTAACTATTGATAATCAAATATAACATAAGAAAATGATTATGTCTGTGGCGAAAGACATAATTCTTGGAAATATCAACATGATTCACAAAAAGCCCTTAGCATGTTTTTTACTTTTTATCGAGAATGTTCAATTCAAGTCAGAAATATTATCTTTGGTGGTACCTTACGTGTATTACAGATGGATAACAATATAGTTTCAAATAATATCCATTGAATAATATATTTACAAATTTGTTCAGGATGACACGCATAAGACAATTTGAACCCGTCTCCTAAAAGTTAAACAATCAAAATGAATTTCCGACATTGATAATTAAAATTAAAATAATGAATAACTACTCTTCCGACGACAAAATTTCACAAAAATGGATAAAATACAAGCGCATGACTTCCACGTGTCAGATAAACATGTAGGACGAGATTTTGCGTGTGCACCAATTAGTGCAGTAATCTGTGGACTACTCCCTACTTTGTTCACTGGGAGATTTGGAGCATAATTTAAAAAATATACATAATGCCTGGTCACACGGTTATCGCCGTCATGAGATTCGTTATTTTCGGCTTACGAGGTAGCATAAAATCGCGGGAACTGAGATTACCGTTCCTTTTTCGGGTCATTCGTCACGCGTGCCTGCATGAACGAGCAGAAATTTTAATTTGACGAATGGCTACGCTTATATTTCAAGAAGAGGCGATGTATTATGATGGGCTATAATGACAAGAAGGCTCACGAGTGAAAATTGATGGCAAAAGCGCAAACTTTCGTTTTCGGTGAGCACGTTTATGTTTCCCTTCGCGATTCGTGAAGGGAGGGAGGCCGCTCTGTTTGGACGTGGACTATCTGCGGAGCGCGAGCATTGTGGTGGCTGCATGCACTCACGCTCTATTTGCCCCGTAGCGCGGCTAACGAATGCACGGCGCTCGAAGCATGTAATTGCGTTTCAGCCGTTTAACCCAAAATGGAGCACGTCAACTGCCCTTTATTCTTCCCAAAACAATGACGAAAAAGTTCCTTTACTGGGTGACGCCTATCAATAATGGTCCTTACTTATTCTTCTCATTTGCATCAAAGGGGTGCCCAAGGCTTATGTGCCCTTCTGATGAGTCAGCACGCAGGCTTTCTAGTAGGAAAAACCATTCTTTGTGTAAAAACTTCTTGGTTTCAGGAATTTAACCGTCCATTTATGAAGTTCTCAGCAACATTAGCACGTTTCTCACGTGACCTCAAAAAATTTGTCCAATGTCTATTCGCCAAATGCATCGTGAGGGGTTGTCGGATAAGCTTGTGGCTAATTTTAATATTTTAAATCACGTTCTCTTTTTTTTTGAAATTAGGTTATGTACAAGTTCGACCTAAAAATATTAAGCTCAATGCATTTGCAACTTTATATATCCATGATATTACATTTGGTACCAATATTTGAGGAAAATTTTGGTATAAATAAAGAAATTTCTCGGTTCAAATTATCAATATGATGAATAATAATAAAAGTGGAAAACTCTAGGGACTTTCAACGAAACACAGTAAATATCTTGGTAAAAAACTTCGTCTTTAAAATAATTTTCATCTAAACGTAATGTTTAGTCTTTAGAACCTATGATGTACACATCAACTGATTTTTATAAATAAGATTTGGCATGTGCATATGACGATGAATAGAAAACCTAAACCTTAGTTTCGAATGCACTTCGTCAAAAAATAATTTTCATCTAAACGTAATGTTTAGTTAAATTCCAAAGAAACTGCGGGAGATGCCGCAACAGTAACTTTTAACGGAGTCATCCGCTAATGTGCATTTTAATGCAACAATTTCAGAGCGTAAAAATCATTCGCCTTGACTGGGACTCGAACCCAGATCCCTCAATATCCGGTCGAGTGCTTTAGCCACTTAAGCTACCGAGGCGTCCTCTTAAACTCTGAAATTTTGGGGCTTTTAAAGGAACTAGATGTTATGACGAAATACCGTACATACAATGTCACATGCATTCGTAGTCGTGCGCGAGGCGCCACTGTCCACGAGGTTAAAAGCCAACTTTAAACACGTATGGTGTTTTCCCTTTGACAAATTCCAAAGAAACTGCGGGAGATGCCGCAACAGTAACTTTTAACGGAGTCATCCGCTAATGTGCATTTTAATGCAACAATTTCAGAGCGTAAAAATCATTCGCCTTGACTGGGACTCGAACCCAGATCCCTCAATATCCGGTCGAGTGCTTTAGCCACTTAAGCTACCGAGGCGTCCTCTTAAACTCTGAAATTTTGGGGCTTTTAAAGGAACTAGATGTTATGACGAAATACCGTACATACAATGTCACATGCATTCGTAGTCGTGCGCGAGGCGCCACTGTCCACGAGGTTAAAAGCCAACTTTAAACACGTATGGTGTTTTCCCTTTGACAAATTCCAAAGAAACTGCGGGAGATGCCGCAACAGTAACTTTTAACGGAGTCATCCGCTAATGTGCATTTTAATGCAACAATTTCAGAGCGTAAAAATCATTCGCCTTGACTGGGACTCGAACCCAGATCCCTCAATATCCGGTCGAGTGCTTTAGCCACTTAAGCTACCGAGGCGTCCTCTTAAACTCTGAAATTTTGGGGCTTTTAAAGGAACTAGATGTTATGACGAAATACCGTACATACAATGTCACATGCATTCGTAGTCGTGCGCGAGGCGCCACTGTCCACGAGGTTAAAAGCCAACTTTAAACACGTATGGTGTTTTCCCTTTGACAAATTCCAAAGAAACTGCGGGAGATGCCGCAACAGTAACTTTTAACGGAGTCATCCGCTAATGTGCATTTTAATGCAACAATTTCAGAGCGTAAAAATCATTCGCCTTGACTGGGACTCGAACCCAGATCCCTCAATATCCGGTCGAGTGCTTTAGCCACTTAAGCTACCGAGGCGTCCTCTTAAACTCTGAAATTTTGGGGCTTTTAAAATGCACATTAGCGGATGACTCCGTTAAAAGTTACTGTTGCGGCATCTCCCGCAGTTTCTTTGGAATTTGTCAAAGGGAAAACACCATACGTGTTTAAAGTTGGCTTTTAACCTCGTGGACAGTGGCGCCTCGCGCACGACTACGAATGCATGTGACATTGTATGTACGGTATTTCGTCATAACATCTAGTTCCTTTAAAAGCCCCAAAATTTCAGAGTTTAAGAGGACGCCTCGGTAGCTTAAGTGGCTAAAGCACTCGACCGGATATTGAGGGATCTGGGTTCGAGTCCCAGTCAAGGCGAATGATTTTTACGCTCTGAAATTGTTGCATTAAAATGCACATTAGCGGATGACTCCGTTAAAAGTTACTGTTGCGGCATCTCCCGCAGTTTCTTTGGAATTTGTCAAAGGGAAAACACCATACGTGTTTAAAGTTGGCTTTTAACCTCGTGGACAGTGGCGCCTCGCGCACGACTACGAATGCATGTGACATTGTATGTACGGTATTTCGTCATAACATCTAGTTCCTTTAAAAGCCCCAAAATTTCAGAGTTTAAGAGGACGCCTCGGTAGCTTAAGTGGCTAAAGCACTCGACCGGATATTGAGGGATCTGGGTTCGAGTCCCAGTCAAGGCGAATGATTTTTACGCTCTGAAATTGTTGCATTAAAATGCACATTAGCGGATGACTCCGTTAAAAGTTACTGTTGCGGCATCTCCCGCAGTTTCTTTGGAATTTGTCAAAGGGAAAACACCATACGTGTTTAAAGTTGGCTTTTAACCTCGTGGACAGTGGCGCCTCGCGCACGACTACGAATGCATGTGACATTGTATGTACGGTATTTCGTCATAACATCTAGTTCCTTTAAAAGCCCCAAAATTTCAGAGTTTAAGAGGACGCCTCGGTAGCTTAAGTGGCTAAAGCACTCGACCGGATATTGAGGGATCTGGGTTCGAGTCCCAGTCAAGGCGAATGATTTTTACGCTCTGAAATTGTTGCATTAGTAATGTTTAGTCTTTAGAACCTATGATGTACACATCAACTGATTTTTATAAATAAGATTTGGCATGTGCATATGACGATGAATAGAAAAAACCTAAACCTTAGTTTCGAATGCACTTCGTCAAAGAATTTTTAACATTTGTGCAGCAGTATCCATTGTGAAATTTCCTTTCCCAGGTCATAAGAATGAATGATAGACCTAGAATATTTTGGAATAATTATGGTTACGTTAGCTGATAACTGCTGTTAGCTGCTAAAATCTATGAAAAAATATGAATACCAGTTCCATAAAAAGATATTTATTGAAATATGGGAATACGCGAGGTAAATCGCGGTTTGGCATGAATGAGCAACCAATCATAGTTAGGAATCTAATTGCATATATGTATATTCTGTTGATTTCGTGGATCACTTTCTCATGTAACAGACGCAATCATACTTTCTAACTTGCACATATCTCACATATTTGATTTGAATCATTGCCCTTTTCTAACCAATCAAGGTTAAATGTATGAAACCCGAATGAATGTCCTGATAATATTTCTTTGTTTAAAGATTATTATGGGGTTAGAAGTGCAAAGTTAATAAAGTGTTGAGGGTATGTTTTTATATTTGCATAGCTAAGATAGTTTATTGAAAATGATTTTCTCTTTGGGCTTACTAGTTTTTTAGGAATCAAATAAGATAAGATGGTTGGTATCTTGGTGTCTTGAAATCTTCATTATGAGGGTAAAAAGAAACTTAAAATTTCCACAAAAAGGATTTAATATTTCACGACCATGGTTTCGATTCTTAGATGATGATGCGAAGCATCGAAACCATGGTCGTGAAATATTAAATCCTTTTGGTTGAAATGTTGTTTCTTTTTACCCTCATATTCAAGTTGTTGGTCTTTTATTACTAAAAATCGCTAGCAAACTTTGCTATCCAGCCAAAAATTACCGAAAGCCACCAATCTCTACTTGAATGCCACAATTGTCATATGTGATAGGGATAAGTATGTAGATTTCATTATTGATCGTATTATATAAATTATTAACTAATATTTTAATAATTAAATATAATTTTCGCCATTATTATACATCTTTTCGGGTACAACGCATTGATTAACATGTGTATAGTAATCCATTTACCCTTGCGATATTGGTACTAATATCCTGATGGAAATAGCAATTAAAATTTTATTTAAGGAATCTATTTTCACTATTATAACGTGAAAAGTTTGACAAATGTTGCAAAAGGTCAAACAAAACATTTTTTAAATCATTGAATAAAGAATAAAGATTCATATGAATATCAGTGACACAACCTTGATTAACTGTTATGTTTTTGGTTGTTTAGAGCTCAAGTCGAGCAAATTCCTAATTTCCTAAGGCGGGTGGCGTTCGTGCATTCAAGGGGTGTGTCCAATTCCTCCGCCTTCACCCCTTTTGGTATTCTGGTGGAGTTTTTCCATTCAGACAACCACTGCTTAGATTTAAGATAGGGTCCACCTCGGATCGGGAAACGAGGCCCTTGGTTAACATCCAAACGCTATATCTACGCCGTCCGATTCGAATATACGTATATTGAGTTAATTTGATGGTTTTGACCTGTTACAACTACAACTATCGCGTTTAAAACGTTTGTCGTATTTTTTTATTTTTACTAACATGCCGGAGTGAACACCATTACATTTATTGTAATAGCTAACAATGAAATCAATTGCATTTTGAAGTATAGCGATGGATCTGAGACCCTTTAACGGCAATTTTTATATAAAATTCCAAATAAAAGGCTGTGAGCTTAGCTGGCAACGGGAAGAACTAAATACTGGCGAAAATGTGCATAATACGATAAGCCTCAACGCAACACACATCATTCTTGCATCAAATGTACTCTGAACGTGAACTATGGATCCGGATGACCTCCATTCACTCTCGTTGCCACTTGATCGTCGGCATTTAATTAAATCCAAAGTGTAATTCCCTGAAAATATCTCTTGATAATATCTACTGTTTGCTTCAAGGGTCAATGGAGGCTAAACGGCACTTTTATCTAAAGGGAAGAAGTCCATATATAATAAAAAGAATTGTAATAAACTCGCGTTCTAGACGCGACAGTAATTTTCCAATTATTCTTTGACCAGGACATATTATTAGTCCATATTAGTCTGTAATGAAGATCTGTATCTTTTGAACTTAAAGCTAAATATTAACTTTGAATCATACTAGAGATTATCACGATTTTTAGTGCATATATTTTAAGTTCATTACTGAGAACAAAACTTGGCCATAACTCTTCAATGAAGTTGGTAATTAAATAAATAGATATTTATTCCTGCTGGTTTCTGAAATGTATTCAAAGAGTATTATAATCCCATAATTTATAGTAAGTGAAGAGTTGAAGAAAAGATTAGTACGCAAAAAGTGCTGAAACGTTGAAGTTTTTAATCGGGTGGGCGAAGTGAGCAAGTTGGTGTTGGCAATCCGGAAAAGGTAGGGAGAGCGGATGGAGGAAGTATTGAAAGATAGTGAGTATTTGAAGGCCGCAGGATAAAAGGGAAGTTGTTGGGCCAACAGAGTAGAGAATGGAAAAGAGTAGGCTTTTTAGATTGTATGAAGACGGAAGTTGCAAAAATTGAAGAGAAAAGTAACATAAAGCAAGCAAGAGGAATATCTCGAGATGCGCAACAGTAAATGGTCTTTAGGGACGGAAACCTATTATTGTTGAGTGGAATTCCTTGAAATGAAATGAAAACTCTGTTAATTGTGTTAATTTTCTTAAAATTAATTATAAAATGCTAGGAGTTTGATCATTGCGGAGAAAAATGAAATATTTTACATTAAACACATTGACTTGACTTAGACTTACAGAGGTAGATGCGCATACAATGCAATAATATTCTCACAATACCCTCATTTCAACTTCATTTCTGAGCCTTCTAAGCAGACCATTGTTATGAAATTTTCTTGATGTGAATAATTAATAGGAGACTTAGATGTGCAAAACCTGTTAGTATAACCTATCCTTGCATTGAAACTATGGGTTTCAGAATTTTATATTACATTACATATTTACATACGACATGATACGAATGCCTGCGAAAATCATTTTTCTCTTACCTGGACATCCAATGCCCCCTGTGCTTTTATGTTGGATATTATAGCACATAAAACCAGCTTTTAGTCATATTATTTACGCTTGATTTGTCACCAACTGTGAAGAAAATCGCAGAATGAAACTTATGTTGAACTATTACCATTATTCATAAGTTGCTCATAATAATTGCATTTCGTAAATTACTCAGACAGTTTTTCTTTGGAGAGATTTGCTGTCCTTTTTACGTTAGTTATCCTCCAAAGTTTCCTATTAATACTTTTTGCCAGCCATTGATTTTAGAGTTTGTGACTAATGAAAGCACACAGATTCTATGGTATATACAGGTATATACAGTATATACCTGTATTACAGCATTTCAAATTCCGTTTCAATTCTATCAAAATTTGATTTTGTAATATATTCTTGGTTTTAGCCTAAAAATAGGGAAATTATTGAAATATGCACGGTTAAAATGTTGGTGACAAATAAAATTTTGGGTTGGGGAAGCTTATGGAATACTCCTGCCTCTCGTGGAATGCTCAGGGTTTCTGCCATGATGCCAATTTCTCGGAGTCGATGCGTGCAAGTGACTTTATGTGGGTTTAGATTTAACATACCCTCGTGTTTTGTCTCTTGGATAGTGAAAATTAAAATTATCCTTTTCCGGTCATGTAACAACCTTGATCCTTCGCTATTTATGGGTAATTATCTCTAGTGCTGATGGTACAAATCCTTGCGATGGGAATAGAAGGACGAAATTCATGCTGTTATTCATGCCCCTGAATTTTCTTAATGTACCCGTGGAGAATTTTTTCAAAGTGTTGAAAAATCTTTAGAATACAGAGGAGATAATAAAATATAGCACTTACATTACAATATTCAGATTCATGATTGAGTCACATTCAAGGTTATGCCATTATATTCTATTCTATTCTATTATATTATATTCTATTCTATGTACGACCGATGGTTTTGGAAGCATTAAACATTTTAGGGATTTTAAATTGCATATGTTCAAACATTCAGAAATATTTTAGGCCTAGTACCTGGCGAGAGCGTTACTTTTATTTACCAAGTTCGCCCGAAAATTTCAGGATCGATTGAGATATATATTTAATTTAGCTTAACAGAGATAATTGGCATCGTAAAGAGATCTTTAACCGTTGAAAATGTTTTAACTATAATATATTTTTTACATTTTTATTATGGATTTCCGCAAATTACTGCATTTGAGGCTTCATATAAAATTTGCAAATCTTTAGCAGTATTAATAAACCATTTTCATAATGCTAATAGAAGCCAATGGGGTTATGTTTTGGCAATATTTCGTGGTGAAAAATAATAGCCCAAATTTATTTTCATTGATTGTTTTAGACCGCGACTCTCTTTTTTGTGGTCGTGGCGTTAGACATGTGGATTGAGATGAGTCATTTTAAGAGACATCTGAAGCATAATAGATTCAAAGTGATTCATCAGCAAAGCTTCAACTGTTTCTTAAGCAGTGGAAACTCATTTATTTTTCTCAAACGCGCGCTGAAATGTTAAATTGAATAAAAAATAAAAAATGGAAACCTTCCACCCGACTACCATTGCTTCAAATCAATCAGCTGTTGAGTTAAAATAAGACATGGTGAAAATATATAGTTATGTGCGGCTAAAAGTTAACCTCGACGTGAGTCGGAATTATAAGTAACTTGATAATTACTGAATTGATGATAAATCTTCCTTTCCTTAGTATTTCTTGTAATTTATTTTTTATGTAATATTGTATTATGTGTGTGTGCATGTACACGCTTATATATAATTTAGTCAATATGGGAAAAATCAGTAAAATGAAGATTTCCTACGTTGTTGTTCTCTTGCTTTTATATGAACAGTAAAAGACAGTACATAGGAAGGTATTCTCGAAAATATAACTCACACTCGAATTTACCATAAACCGTAGGTTTATCGTATTTAATCGCTTAGGGGCGTGGTAGCCCGGTGGGTAGAACTCTGAGCACCCTCGGCTTCACCCAAGCGATGTGATTTTTTGGGTTCCACTATGCATGGGAAACCATAGGCGGTAAAGGGAAAAGAACTTACTCTCATATCCCGATGTGTGAATTTCACACGACTTTGAGTCTAGCATTATGTGAGCATTACCTTACCAGCCAACATTAAGATTAATTACTGTGCTCTTGAAATTCATTTAGATACCATTCAAAAACGGTACATAATACTCGTATCTTAGGGTGGATTAATGAGAAAAGCCAAAAATAAACCAAGCATTGAATATTTTTGCTCTGTAATCACTGAAAAAATTTCATACATTTAGCATTGTTTTCGTCGTTAAGGTGTACGAATCTACCTGAAGTTAGCAAAATTAGCTTTCAAGCTTAGTACATTGCGCATGAAATTGATATTTCCATATATATCGCAAACCGGGTTTTTAATCATAAATTTTGGTAAGAGAAAGTGGTATTTAGTTACAAACGTGTAAATACAAAATTTTAATTACGCCCATTCCTCTAGGTCCCGTGAGTGGGCCGCATTAAAGGTAATACTACTTATTTCGAGGCTTTCGATTAAAACCCTGAGGATTAACAGGACTGCTTTCACCTTTCCTCGAAAATTTCCAAATAGGTATTCGATTTCAAAACCTATGTATTATCAGTTCCCAGATGTGCTCTAATTACGTTAAAATTTCCTTACGGTGACCTTCAGTGGCAAGGCATTCTTCCTCCACTTCCCGAGTCGCATTGATCGTCGGCGAGAACCAGTTACAGGCTAAAGCCTCGGCCGCCATGTCTTTGAACGAATTGTGCAAGAGACCAGTGAGTCCATCTCCTACGTAATATTAAAAAAAGGTTTTGGCCTCCATTTTTTTCGCACATCATCCACCTCTCTTCCTTCGACGACTTCCGATCGAAACTCTTTTTCCTCCCATCCCGGTGAGCAGACGGACGACGCCTAACTTTCTCCCGCTTCAGAGAAACGTATGTCAGAGACGAGAGTGAACGTTTGGGATGGGGGAATTGTTCAGTGGGGGGGTGGTCCACGTTGGCGAGAAAGGGGGCGCGGGGTTGGGGAGCGAGGGGCATGATAGTGTCGTAACCAGTCTTCGTTCGATGGGAGAGTGCTATCGCTCAACGCCAGCGATTTGCAGTCTCTCGAAACCCGGAAGGAAATTCGATGAGCGGATGGAGAAAACCAAGCAACTTAGCACCACCGCAACGCAGCCGCCACCTTCCGAGCCTCTCGCCGTGGATGTGCCGCGTTTCAAAGAAAATTGCTTCTTCGGGAGGGAAATTCCATCGGCATTATTTATTGAGTAGATATGATGTAGATCATGGAATCTATATCATAATCTCGAGATCTGCATAAAGACCGTGGAAGCATCGATCATTGCATGATTACACCTTATAATTTTGTGGTCAGAACAATTTTCTTGGCGATTACTTTCTTCTGAGTTAAAATACTGCGGTGAAGGCATACATTCCAGTTTTGAAATTATATCAGGGGAGCGTAAAGGGAGGCAAAGACGGCAAGAATGTAATTTTCTCGAATTGTTCAGCTGAGATCCGGACACCAGCTATCTATATTTGACAACTTCAGCGGACTGAAATTTGCTGGCCAGTGACTTGAAACGGAAGCTTAATGTATGATGTATGCATGTTTTGTTAACAGAAGTCTAACGGTTTGGTATAAGCTTTTAATGAAAAGTAGGGCTACATACTACTGTACTCCTAAGTCCTAACTAACATGGCACAAGCATATCCTTAGGACCCATTTTTCGTATTAAATCTTTAATTCTGCATACCTGATACCTCCCTTACTTCTTTTCAAAATGTCTAGGCATTACTTTCCCCTCTATCTCTCTCTTCCAGAATTTCACCTTCCTTCAACGTCTTCAGCATCCCATTGCATCTCAAAATCTCCTTCTTCCAATTTATCGCCTCAGCCATCTCTCTTCCCTTATCATCTCTAGAACTATTACACTTGTTTTTTATTGCCGTACAATTTATTTTTTCCCTACTTTTCCAAGCCCACATCTCATAGTTCTCCAATCTACGTTTATCCTGTTGTTTTTTGACCACCTTTTTGAACTATTCCAAACTATCCTCGTCTTTTTTTTGAGTCATTAGTTGAGGTGCCTGTCATCAAACTCCCGCCCTTTTGAGTACGCATTTTTAACAATCACAATTCTTCTTGTAATGTCAATATTAATCTGCACTGCGTCTCCAAAACACTTCCTAAATAAGTAAACTGTTTTACATTTTCTAGTTTATGCCCTCAAAATTTAATGCAAACCTTAATATTCCTATTTCTTGATAATCTCGATAATTTCGTCTTTTTGTGATTGATTCTTAACTAATACCTGTTATATTAAGCATTTGGCTGACTGGCTCACCAACGCCTGATAAACCGAATATCTAACTGATTCGAAGAGTATTAATGTACGTAAATAAAGGACATACAGAGATTGAAGCGTTCATGCAGTTCTACCGCCTTCCATTCTAAATTCTCGATCGGTAAGCGAAAGAGAAAGATTCGTATTCTAGTATCGGACGAGGGAAAAATTCTACTACATTACGTTAAGAATTCTTTTATGCCATTTTCATTGTACTCAAAAAGTGGAAAATCTTGAAATTTCTAGAATGGGTTTTATATTTTATGTGATTTAGTATCCGGTTCATTTAAAAATACTATCGGAAATATATTTATCACCATGAAGTCAATCGCATATTTAACAAACATTAATTCGTTCGATTTTACAAGAATATTAAACTGTATAAATGAAAGTATAGGCTATCAGAGAGCGGAGATATGATTCCCCCTTGGATTTTTCTGTTTTTCATCCATTTAGGTAACACTCGCATTTTTGTTTCGTTTACCCAGCCATTTAACCTGTAAGAGTATTTGCAGTAAAAATGATTTTTCACTGTCGTGTAATTGACTATATGATTTCTTTTGAATCAAATATGAATAAAATTAAGAGAAAAATTGTTTATAATGCATGCCATGAGCACATTTTAAACTTCATATGCATGGGTAACTGTTCATGAGTCAGTTTTCAACTATCCCTTTGATGATTCAATATATATAAGTAGTTGGTTAAATTACTAGAATGTCTAGTGATGATGGGGTAGGAGAGATATTTTTTGGCAGATATCTAAAGCAGGCAGGAAAGATAGATGCAGAGAATTTTGATTGACATTGGGGTGCTGATGACCGTGATAGAGGAAATAATGTTAGACAAACGAGAAAGGGTCAGGAAAGAATAGGCATGTTGGACGGAATGAAGTTAAAAGGAAGTATGCAAAAATAAAGCCGGGTATATTGTAATATTGGTTGTCAGGTTGCTTTTTACTAAGAGAGGCAAGGTAATCGTCGTTTTACTGGTTTGGTGTTTGTCCACCTAAAACCTTCCTTCGCCGGTAGGCAACCAATAATTATTCCTAATAAATTTCATAGTGGAAGAGATTGATATCAGACCTTGTAAGTATTTCACACCCCCTTGATTTAAATCTGCTGGTGGCCATTTTATGGCTATTTAATGAAACATGTTTTAAATGATGGCGTTTATTTAACTTCAAAAGAAAAACATTTGTTTCATTAATATAAAAAAAGCAATATCGTTAACTGATTACCGGCACAATATAATTTTAGAGTCAATTCGTTTTGCTAGTTTTTATGCATTAAACTGATTTATTAGTTTTTGTTATCAGAGAGAGAGAAAGAGAGAAGGAGAGAGTTACATAAGTGGAGAACTTAAGAGAGAGATTGAAAGCTAGAGGAAGTACAAGAATTCCATTTCCGTAGAAATAGCCTATGCTCTCTCGCTTGATGAGTTCTTTAATGTACGATTTCCTTTTACTACTTCGGTGAGCATACATTTTCTAGAAGGATAAAAGTCTGTTGAAACCTCAGCTCTGCAACATGAAAATTGTCTTTGATTCATTTCTCTAATAAAATATTCGAACTTACATTTTTTTGTATCATCGGACGTCTACGTTTTAAATAATATTTATGAGTTAAATTAGAAAGTACCTTGATTACATTAAAATTTTTCAGTGATATTATTTTTTCTTTATTCCGCTGACATCTTTTGCCTCAAAGTTAACTTTGTCTTTTTGATAGGTGGCGCCAGACATAACTTGACGGAACTGTTTCACGTTGATATTGATGATGCTCTATTATTTCATAAGTATTTTAATTGAAACAACCCTATTTTTGAGGTGCAACATACAAACCAGGTGATGACGTGTTTCTTGGGAAATAGAGTCGGTTTCACAAATATTTTAGTGTAGTATGCAAATATTTTCATTTGCCTATTCAATTTCGATTGAGGTAAATATGAATTTTAACAAGATAAAATATTGTTTGCAAGTGTGTGCCATTAGCATATTCCAAACTTCATCTTCAGGAAAACTTTTCGTGAGTCAGGTTTCAACTGTCTCTTTGAGAATCGAATTATGCCTGCTATTATTATAGTCAATGAAGAAGGTTATTTTGAAGTGAAATCTCATAAGAATAACGTATAAACGGTTCGTAGACGGAAGTGAGAGGCACAATGGCTACGAGTAGGTCAAAAGAAGAAAAGGTTGATGGCAATTTGGCGTAATATTTCGTAACTTATCCACTATCCTAGCACCCAAAATATCGTTAGGAGTAAATCGAAATCATGAATTATTGAGTATTGTTTTCAAATAATTAATAACGTATTATCAAATACATTTGTACTTTTATCAAATATGCATCACGATTTTAACTTTCACCTCATCAGTGCCCGATGATGAAATGATAACAAGTCACGTCTCAAAACTTTTCATCTCTCTTATGTTAATCCTTTGAAATATTTTTCACCTATTTCTCAATTCTCAAGAGCCTGCTAATGATTTATTTATCGCTGATATTGTATCCTCCAAATTTCATGTTATTGATCCGCACAAATTTCTTGACATAATTTGGGCATTCAAAGTGAGCGCACTTTCCACAAATGATCACAAGAATGACTATGTTTCCTTGCAGTTCATATACTATAGGTAACCTTTGAAGGTCATGGAGATAAGCTTAAAAAGGCCCGTCATTCATAATAACTATCAATACAATCATCTTGGCAATGCCATTGGTAGACAAAAATACTGATGCATTTATGTATTTCAGTTAAGCTTATGTTAAACTTTGAAGATTATATTATGCTATCCGCGGTGTAATCTATAGCCGACAAACTTATATTAAAAATCATTATAAACTAGATTGAAGCGATGTGAGATTCATAGGTCATATATTATTTGTGATCAACCACATGATAATCCATCAGAGACCATGTCACCAAGCATTGAGAAAAAATACAATGCAACTCAGAGATCACCGCAGTATTTCCAATGAAATCCGTAATTAGCCACTTAAATTCAAGCTGTGAGGGAGTTAAAAAATGAAACTTTTATCAAAATTTGAAATAACTACAATGGTTCCACTGAAAGAAAGCCTTATAAATATCATCATCATCATAGATTCCTCATTTTAGATATTTTTCAAATGCATTTAACAACTAGTACTCTGCATAACTTAGCACTTAAACTTCCTTTTGCTAATCCAATTTTCTTCATCAATTCTTGATACTCTCAATCCGCATTAAGCCGCTCAAAAAGTGTATTCTTATATTTCCACAAACCAGTATACCTGAGATTCTCCCGTCCATTACGCCATTCAGCATTCCACCTCCTAATTTTTTCTACCCTGTTCTCTCTGCCTTCTTCAAATTGAATCTAAAAATTCTCCAACGATATTTAGAGCTTTATCATTAGTATTCATCTCTGTATAGATTTTTTTCTCAATTTTCGTCTGTTGCAGTAGTTCAAAAGTCTCATTCTGCACTCACGCGCTTGCCTCAAAGACCAGAGAGTATAATGCGTTGGTACATGCTGGTGCTAACAAATTTTATGAATGTAGATAGATATTCAACGCTCGAATTAATACGTTCCACCTGGAAGTAGCATTGTACAATCTCAAATCTACTCCGTAAAACGTCAAGAGCAAACGCATACTACTAATGATGTTCACTAATATGTCTATTCAAGCAAATCGATTTCGTAAATCTAGAGTGAAAACCTGTAAATGTCATTTTTGGTGTGTTTGGTTGTGGCGGATCAACTGATTGGTATTTAATGAAGATATTAATTTCTTTTTGAAGTTGGTTTCAGTACATTTATAAATATATAACTTCATATGATGCTCACAGGTAACTTTATGAATGTGTGTGTATTTATACTCATTAGTCAATACAATTTTCTTTCCAATGAAGATTGATTACTTTTGTTTTCCTAACTCGATTGACAAAAATGCTCGGCTAAAAGTTTTAGCTCTAATGAGTACATACGACTCCTTATTTGCTGCTTGGCCTGCCTGTTCCCTGCCACGAATCAAATGGCCCGCCAAATTTTCATATTTTAGTTTTAGGTCAAGGAATTCAACTCTGTGGAATCTTGTACCTTTGACTGAATAATACATTCCTCGCCTGAACTTCATTTTTTACGAACCCTTACTCGTTCTCCGCCTCAGAATTCCACTTATATCTAGAAAGAAGCGGATTTGCGAGGTTGTAATTGGATTGATTGTTCACCTCAGATAGGGCACGACTCAGAATGAGCAGTAGTACGTAGGTGGCATGGTAGTATTGTTAGCACCGTTACATAACCCTCGGGTTCCCAACAATGAAAGTTACTCAATCGTCAGTGATAGCAATAGAAAATGCAGAACTAGTTACCGAGAATGGATAGGAAGGATATTAAAAGACTAAATAGCTCGCGAAGTTTACGCTACACATCGGACCGTATCAAACACACATTCCATCACACAAACAACATTCCGTCGTCCTAACAGATTTTCGTAACGCTCCCACGACGAAGGAAAAAGAATGAAGCGTTGGGAAATGGATTACTCCTCAATATTGCCGTGCTCACTGCTGAACAATGATAGTAAAATATTTCCACCTCGGGTACCGTACTGTCAAGAGGGTGGCCTGCTTGTATGGATCGTTCATTACTTCCGGAAAGGAATTGAGTCCTCTCATCGCAAGTTTAATGGCCATTCACCCACCATCCTGAGAATGATATGTATCCATAATCTTCCTCCATCAATTCCATTCACTGACGAAGTGTAGAAAGTTTGATTGATAGATTGAAAGCTCGTAAACAAAAGCTAAAAGAATTTGTGGCCTTGCGTAGGTAGCTCTGGGAAAATCCTGGTAATCGGGAGTCGAAGGTAATCATCTCACCCTGCTATCGTAAACATCTCACAAGATGGTTTTGAAACCGCAAATGCGTCAGCAAATTAAGTACGGCCATGGATTTTGCAGGCGTTTAAAGTGAATGCCGGAGTCTTTGTCATTCCCGGGATGAGGATTTTTGAGTGAGGAAATGTTGATGACTTTCGAAAAATCCTTGAATCTCGGAAGATTCTCCACTCCAGCGCTCTTCAATTTAATACCTCATTTGGCCATGAATGCTTCTGGAGGGAGCATAATCCTACGCTAATATTTTGTCTTTCTTTCAAGTATGGGACTGAAATCTTTGCTTTTATGTTAAATCAACATTTTCATTATTATTATTTTTCGATTGTATGGCTCTAATATTTGGTGACGCTACTGCACGGAAGTTGGTGTAGGTGCCTTAAACTCTTTGATAGTATTTTTGTTTCTCATATATTTAAAGCAAACTTTTTTATTATTTTGAAACCGTGCATATATTTTATTTCTTCTATAAAATATTCTTTTAGTCATCACTGGCATATAGGTAAACTGTTCTTTTGAAACCTTATTTATGGTTACATTTTTTGGATTCAGAGGTCATATATCATTAGAAAAAATCATAGGATACGTATTTAAAATACATTTACCAATGTTTTTCCCGTCAGGCACTTGCGAATGAATTTGCATGCTTTCCTTTTGAAACTATTTCTCGCCAAAAAACGCTAGTGTGGATGAAACTAAATGAAAAGATTTTATCTTACATGCAACATAATCCTTAAGTTTTTAATAAATATATTGAAATAATCCTATTTAATAGAATATATCGTGAATTCTCTATTTAAATTAAGATTATTAATGGTTTTTATCTATCTAGACTTAATTAATAATGGTTTTTCAGACTTCCATTAAAACTGAACAAAATTGGATCAAAATATTTTGATAATCAAGGGATATATAGTCCTAATAATTGTGAGCAGGGAATGTGGACTATTATTCTCTTTTCAGTAAAAGACTCGACAAAATATTGGAAGGGAACTAGGTAAAGTTTAGAGAATTTCGAGTATTTTAATTTACTGGTCGTGTATATTTTTAGAAGTAATAATGATGAACTTATGTTAATGAGACTTAAGGAAGGAAACACTTATGTAGATGCATTTTCAAGGATTATAAATAAAGAGAAAATTTATAAGGGAACCGTTTCTCTCCCAAGTCTTCGTATGCATTACATGGGTAATTAATATAACATGACAATAACATTTTGAGTTGTTTGAATTTATTTTCCCAGGCAATTAGTTTATTTCATTAAATTCGGATTTGGTTTCCAAGGGCATTATTTACGAGTACCATCGAATTTTTATTTAAGTATACTTCTGTAGCTTAATGTGTATCACAAAGTTATTGTAGCTTGAGAACTAAAACCAATTTCAATTTCCAATTAGGAACTGTAGAAATGAAACATACGGAATCGCAGTTTATCGCCTTTTTGACGTCGTTTTTCGGCAAGGTTTACTTAAGAAATCACCTTCCGCCTGTTATTAATAAAAATATTTTATTAGATAGAGGAGTATTGGCTAAAGAAACTCAAAAGAGTTTATTATGGCTAGGGGAGGATGAACTTAGTTTGATACTTGTGTGAACAATACAACATTTTCAATTTTATGAACATATGAGCGAATACCCATTAATTGTAGCCAATATTGGAAGCTATCTGTTTATACAGTATATATGGACTATACTATCGATCTATATCTTTGATATATATATAAATCTTTCTTTTGTCCGCCGCGATTGGAATAAGGTTACAATATCAATTTTTAATGTGCTCCGGAGCTACGGTTGAATTTTTAATTGGATAATCTAATCTTGGTGTTAAAGAGCGTTGAAGCATTGAATGTTCAGAGTCCTCGTCTATGACTTACGTCTTACTTGGTAGGTACGAGGTCGTATATCTTTATAAAACGTGTTCAAGTACACGCTGAAGTTGCATCAATGCAATTTTGCGCTACCCTTATTGCATCGCGTACCTTTATATGATTAGGAAAGCTCCTTGGTTGTGTCATCTTCGTGGGTCATGAGTTTCCAAGCGATGTGCCATCTTGGAATACCACATCAGGCTAAGTTTTGAATTACTAAAATAAAATGAATATGAACTACATGTTGATTATTATTAATATACGATTCATTCGTTCTATAGAGTGCCCGATATGCTAACTTCACCTTGACATGTACTTATAATGGAAAGGTAATTGCTATTTTATTTCTACATACCAATATTTCTCTTAAATCGTTGATAAGCCGGAAAACGAAAAACATAGGGAGGGATTAATATCAACTTCTAGTACGTGCTCATTGTGAGTAAAAAGTGGTACAGGAGATGGGAATAAATTGCAAAAAGTTTTCTAAAATTTTACTTTTTAGTTGAATTTTATCTTCCTTATCTTTTTGCCTACAAATATTACAACCCCAGGGCCATTCATTATCCTTCACTTTATGTTTGAGGCCTTATAAACGCTATTGAATAATTGATCTAGCTACTAGAGATGAAATATTGTGAGTGCATTTGATAGACAGTAACTTAATGAACAATCGTGCAACGCTTCAATTATGAAACATTATATAGCTTGCTTATTTAAAATTGATTTTATATTTTATTTGAATTAAAAACTCACGAAATATTTTTCCCGATCCCTATACTACGTAAGCTGCTGCATCCTCCGTAATGCACATGGAGGGAAGAACCTTATGCGAAGAGTAAGCAAGAAAGGATGAATTCTTTTACAAGTAACTAATGTTTTCTTATTCTTGTGCGTGAGTAATTTCAATGCGGGACTCAACACAATTCACCTAACTTTCGAACCTAAAATATCTCTTCGATCAAAATACAGTTTTTAGTTAAAATCTTGTGCAGGTAAACACTTTTTTGTTTTCACACTACGTTTCACCATAGGGTCAAAGAGCGGTAGCGAAAACAAAACATTTCGTGACGGCCTTGTCCCCGTGAGAATAACCGGAAACGTCTCGCAGCCTTTCCGTCCGCAGCCTCGAAAGCTCTCATCCACCCCCTTCCTTCTCCCCCTCCAGTGCAATTCTCCAACTCACCACCCTTCCCCAACAGGAAATGGTTTCGCCGGGCGTCGAGCGGGGTCCACCGGGTAAACCAAGTGTCTGACACCAACAGTCGTCCTTACCTCTCGCCTTCGTCAGTATCTTTCTCACCCACCTCCTTCTCTTTTCCGCCCACGCTTTTGGGTACCGATTATTGCTCCCGAAGGGGTGGGTGGGTAGGTTGGCGTCCTTCAAAGGCCTTCGGCGAACGAGATGCCCATGTCCAGTATTGAGGGCAGTATTTCCCTGCGACCAGGAGGTCGACTCAGGAAAAGGATTCAAGTTCACGTAAAGGTGACTTCCGCTGGATGTATTGAACCATAGTAAGACGCCATACGTGTGCGGTTTGCTTCCCGAGAAAAAATCTATCGATCATGCCCAGGAAATTCCTGAATACCTTAAGGTTTTTTCACCCGGAATAGAATTTTATGCACATACTATATTCTCTTAATTCGTCTCTATTTCCTCTCTGTGTAGTTCACCTGTACTTGAAGTTCCCCGTGTGAACATGATTCTACGTACTTATTTGTTTCCCTTTCTACACATGTTGTTCTATTCCCTTAAATTCATAAATTCTTTCACAAGCTATTCCCTTATATTTATTTTCACGGGCTGAAATTGTAATTATGATCGCCTTCTTATCCTAACAGTAGTATCATATTTTTGCTTAAGAAGCTATCCTATCCACACTTGATTTAGCCATTATTCTTCCCAAGGATGTCATATCAAGGAAGTGCATTGTTTACATGTCTGTAGCTAAAATTCTAACTGCCTGTTGTGCTACAAATGTGTTTACTTCTATTTTAGTTTGCGCAACCTTTATTTTCAAAGGATATATTTCATTAAAATGCCGATTCCTCCATTGGAAGACAAGCTAATGACGAATCCATTTAATAGCATTAAATTAAATGTTTTTATGCACCAGCAATCAGACACGAGGCTCTAAAGCATACTTGGAAGATGGAAACTAATAAGAAGAAGAAAAAAGATAGTAGACCGAAGATTAGTTCCGGCATGTTCAATAGTTCTGTAAAAACGGACACAATCTACCATTTTGCATGGTGACCTATAATAATTATTTATAGCTCTAATAGCACTAGAGCCTTGGAGATGCCCTGAGGTTATCTTACCAAATTTGGAATCATGCCACTTGAGTAATTCCTGTTGGAGAAGAAACTTGTTTCACAAACTCCAAATGAGAATTATTCACCAAATGTTATTTGTATGATGTTTTATTGCTTGACATACTACTTGTCTAGAGCAGCCATAGAGAAGTAGATGCTTCCTATAAACACCATATAACAAACAAGCCAGGGTGCTCTTTTTTAATATTTCTTGTAAAAGCTCTTTGGTTTAAAACGATAATCTCACTCAAAAACAATTCAGAAATGAAATTTGTGCTTAATCTTCTGCTACCGTACTTGTATGAAATCACAATATCGTAAAATTTTGAACGAAACAGTATTTTTGTCGATCACCATCGGCGTCACTACTTAACGTCTCTCTTTTTTTCGTGAGGTAATGTCAATTAGGCTTCTCTTGGTAAATTTAGCAAATTCTTCACATACCCTTCACTCGGTGGGTATTGTCCTGACGTAATTTCCTTAAACCGGAGTCATCTAAAAAATCCTTACGTTTTTTCATAAATATTTGTATTGCAGACACATTTTAAGATATAAAAAAGGCATTCTTTAGTTTAATGTCATAGCAATAAAGCTAACGAATTCCGGATGCAATATGCAATCTTGACGTGAGTTTAAACGGCAGAAAGGATTATTTTAGTATGAATCTCGTCAAAATAAATACGATTCATTATTATTTTTTTTTAAATTTTCATTTATCTAGGAATCAGAAAGGCACTCAACTAAGATAAAATCGGTCATCTTAGACGCAGGGAGCTTCTTCTGCACGCGAATTGAATTCTTCTCACGCAGATCACACAAAAAAACGGTCAAAGGTTCTGAGGACATTTCCCTCGCATAGGATGGAGTGGCCAAGACCTGTGGTACTAACTACTTCGCCTCTGTCGCAGATAATGGCATGAATATTATCTCTTTGAGAGCGGAGTTGCCTTTAAGCACAGTGGAAGCTGGATGTGATAAAATGTACCATTCAAGTACGAAGGAGAAGGCTTCGAAGGCTCTCATCGCTCGTCCTCGCCGCACCTCGATTCCGCCCGAGGGGGAGGAAGGGGCGAGGTGGTGGTGGTCGTGGTGGTGGTCGGAAGGAAAGAGTAAGGCGGGTTGGGGGAGTGAGCTCCGAACGTCCTTGCCAACCCAACCCCTCCCCCCTTCCGCCCCATTCTTTCCTTCCTACCCTCGGACCCCGCCGCCCGCCCGACCGAGTGTCCCTCGCTGCCTCGGGAAGAGCCCCTCCTCCAGCCGCATGCCTGCTTCGGAGTACTACCCTCCCCTCCCTCCATCGCAACAGCGGCAGCCCTACGGGCCGTGCTTTCTCGGACTCGCAGGTGAGTGAGTCCGCTCTCGCAGACGGGAGTGAGATCTTGTCGACGTGGGACGTTCGAACGTTTTGTGCGGCCAGGAGAGATCGGGAGGAAAGAACGACGTTGCTGGGAAAGGATTCCGTCGGTCGAACAAACACACAAAGCGTTCGTGGGGGGAAAAAGACAGAATATATAGGCATATTACATATCATTCTCTCTTTCGTCGCTGGACGGACGGAACACTCTATTCCTCCCCCTGGTTCGACGTTCCGGAGTGAAAGATTCATCAAGACAGCGACGTCCCCGTTGCCACCACCGGAAGACTTGCTGAGTGAGGAGAAGAGCCCTTCGCCGGGCCCGAAGTCAAGTTTACACCCTCGCCAGGTTCTTAAAAGTGGTGACTTTGAAGTGGTGTTTTAACCTTCCAACGAGCTCTGGGGTTCTATTTGAACGTCGTTTGGATTTAATACACGAATCAGTTTTCTCACGGACCCATCGCCCTTGGATGTTGTTTGAGACTTTTAAACGTCTTCGAATAAATAACGTAAACGAGTGCTGGGATACGCCATTTGTTTTTCCTCTTTTTAAAAAAGTGATTTGCGAAGTTCATCGGCGGTAAAATTGCACCTTTTCAACCGTACGGGACGGAGAAGAATTCAAAATGCAGTTACCAAAGTTTTTTCATAAACTGAGCAGCGCCTACGTGAGGAAGTGGTGTAAGTAAACTTTTAAATATTGTACGTGTAATATTAAAATAACTAAATGTCGTCTTACGCTTTATTATATTTTTTCCAAATTTTATAAGATCGCGAATTCCGGAACTAAGCACATATCCTTGTTTTAGTAATATTCACGGATGATCGTAGTCATTAAAGTAAGGAAAGAAACAGTTGCCGAAACATTTGGAAAATGCTGTTAGGTATATTCGTAAAAATTTTTCAGTTCTCCTTGATTTTTCATTTTCTTTATTGCTTCCAGAATTTGTTTAAGTGGACATTCATAATTTCCAGATGAACGAAAATTTCATGCCGTGCGTGGTAGGTTTGGGTAATTCTCCAAATACGATAAAAATATTCGGAAACATGAATGGTATACATTGAAATTACGGGCGGTGGAGTCGGACGGTTAACGGAAAGGTCATGGGAGCACAGGCGTTTATTCATTTTATGCTGGTGTCATTGGGGGCGTTACCGAGTGAATTCCTCCGCCGGAGGCAACTAAAAACCAATTTTACCACTGCTTCCTACTTGGAGGAAAGACCTAACTTTACAAAATTGCTCAGTAAGTGCAGAATATTCTAAAGCTGATTCGTGCTTCAAGGAATTAAATAAAATACCGGATGCGTTGGAAGCTTACATTTTTTTTTTAACTTTTCGCGACTTTTGGAATTGCGGAAAAAAAAGGTTTCCAATTCTTGTTGTATACGTGTGGCTCACTTTTGAGGTGCGCGCGTTTTCGTCCACCCGGTCAGTCGCGTTTGTTATTCCGACTGTGATCTCCCCTTCCTCTTGTCCCATGAATAGTAGGGCGTCGGCAGTAGGCAGGCACATGGCCAGGAAACAATGCGCGGCATGTCTTATTCCGTTATTCGTGTGGAGTTGGAGACGAATTATTTGATGTTGCCATCCGTGAGTTTATCATTACATACATACACTATACAGCAATATAAACCTTCAAACCTTTTGGAAAAGGAGGGTATTTGAAATTTAAACCGATTGCTGCTTCTTTCTATTTTCACTGCTATATCTGTGGCAATGATTGACTATTAGTATAAGAGGTTTCCTCAAAGTTATACGGGCATACAATAATAAAGGAATAGGGAATTTAATCAGAGACAAAATATCAGGAATGGAGCGCAGAACGAGATCGGAATGATGCGGTGGCTAGCGTACTTGCTTCTCACTCAGAGTACCCGGGTTTGATTCCTGGATACGGCAGATTTTTTTCAGTGGTATCCAGATCTTTAACTGAGGTGTTATGCGGAGAGCACCGTGAGTACGCCGTCTGCCGGAAGGGACGTTAAACTGTGGACCCATTGGCGCCTTTCAGTATTAGTAGATGAGGAGGCGGAGAGTCAAGTAGCCCAGCATTCATCCCAGTAGAAGACTCGGAGTCGGCAGTAGCCGACGCCGGGTTTCTTTCCTCCCTTCCTCCTTTCCCATAAATCACTAACGGCTCGAATGACCTCAGCTGCCTCACCTAGATCTAGTGATACCACTGCAACTACGGAGAACTGGAACAACGAAGAGCGGGTTGATAATACTGATAGTTAAGGCATTTAAGAGCACATAATATTTATTTTTCGTTTTTCTAGCCCATGCTTAATGTTTACTTTTCTGTTTTTGTAGAATTGAATAATAACTTTGGTAAGTAGTTTTAACATGAATTGGAAAGAGTCATTGAAATTTTTAGCACTCTATCAGTTAACGTGAATTGATGCCATAAATGCGATTCTAAATACTCCATGGAAGTGCGGAACAAGTTTGACTATCTAGAATAAGCTGATTTGGAATCTCTAACCTTGAAGTTAAACCAGTCTTAAGGACTAACCTGGTCGGCAAGTTTCATCAAGGGCATATGTGCTCATTATGTCGGGATCTGACAGAAAATGATTCATAGGTTTTGGCAGACAACAATTCAATAAAAAATGATACCCCTACAAGATTAACAAAATATATCCTACCTATCCTCGAATTCTATAATGTTAATAAAACAACAGGGTACTAGTGCAAGTATCATTTGCAGAAATTATTACTGTTGAATTGTATGGTTTTCTTTAAAACAATTAGATAGTTCATGCATATTATCATTATGCCTAGAATGTATGCAATGCAAAACGCTGTTTTATACCTTGTCAATGGACCATTAGCGAGCTTATCTTGAATTTCGATATATAACTATTGATCCGTATACTCTATAGACTCGCACATTTTACTGCCTTAATTGGAACTATTATCGGCTAATTTTATTCATTGAGCTGCAAATTGTAATCCATATTTATAAATTTACTCAATTAAAAATGGAATTTCCGGTTCATAACTTCTGGGCGCGATAAATCTTTGGTTTCTTTACTTGATCACCTCAGTGGTAAAATTACAAGAAACTGCGGGAGATGCCGCGGCAGTAACGTTTTGACGGAGACATCCGCTAATATGTTTCCTGAAGTAACGAAATATGTGGACAATCTTTATCCCTACGCAAACACTGCAAAAACGTATGGGAACAAGACCGCACTAGATAAAATAAAAAGAACTTCTTAGCAGAGTTAATATGCTGAAAATTTGTCAGTCATTCTCTTTCTTCTTTTAAGTTATTATGATGGAGTGCTTCTCATAATACGAACCAGAAGGCTAGAGTGTGAGATTTTTTGCGTATACTTCATTGGAAGAATGCCAATGGAATGGCTTGCATTGGCCATGGCATTGATGAATTATCCCCAAATAATTGTGGATTTTGTATCAACGTTTATTCTAGAAATAGTTGCAACATGAAATAGATCATTTGAAAGAGAGTATTGTAATGAATTGAGTATGCTACTTTTTTGCGTTGCAATTGCTATCCATTGAATGAGAAATACGTATAAAATGTAATATGTTTAACTTAGCTAACCTAACTTACCTTACTAAGGGCATTTCACTTTGTCGAAACCGTATGTGAGAGCTTAAAACTATTCCATAGTATGCACAATAATGAAACTTTGCGAAATACTTTTTGAAAGAGAACCATTGGCAGTTGAAATTGGGGAAGCTCTAACATTTCCGTTCAGAACAATTTGTGAAGTGGAATTGAGTAAGCAACTTATGATTTATTATTAAAAATACTTTTCAGTACCCACGATATTCTTAAAATTACCGTGAATTTAAGCTATTTTAAATTATAATTGTGCTACGCGTCAAAGTTTGACCATTTGTGATTCCCTCATCTTTCGCTGAAAGATGTTATCATTTCATATTTGACGTCCGTCTTTTACCTCTATTACCGCTTTCCCTTGCACTGGCCTATTAACATTTAGTACTAATGCTGTTGAAGCTCGCTGAGGTTGTCGCTTATTCTCTATTGAGATTCCGCCCGGACGAGACTTTCATCTATTACCACTTTACTACCAACTTTCATTGGTCTCAAAAAGGGAAATAACCGGATGAAAGTAACAATAGAAGGAATGAGTCTCAAAGGATGGTTCAGTCTTAAGGGATGGATCCGCCGTCACATTTTCTTGACAAAAAGTAATATTTCAATTAGGGTGCCAGCCAGTACTAGTGTAGAAGCAAAGCTGAACACCCTACCACTACGTGTAGCAGCACACCCTCATATCTGGCCGGAGGTCCTGCCCAGAGTGCATCCATTAAATCCTTCCCAACTTCTCAGAATCTCAAAACTTCGTGGGACAAGAAACCAGTCTGAGGAATGAGGCAAGGGGAAAACGTTCAAGGAAGGGGGGGGGTCAGGGGAAGTTTGCGAGAATACGGCAGAGCCATCCCTCGCTGGAATGCGGAGGCTCGCGTGAAGTTCGTCGATAGTTGTTTGGGGAAAAAGTGAATACGTTTTAACGTTTCCGTCTCTTCCAGTGCGCAGGTTAGCTCGTGGAGCTCAGTGGTCGCATTGCACAAGGAATGATTCTCGGTGTTGGGAAAGCCTTCTAGTACATTGGCCAACTTGCCTTGAAATATTTGCATGCAAGCATTCCGGGATCGATTTTCGTTTAGTTTTAACTTATTATGGATAAGAGCCCAAACCATCTGATTTTTAATACCCCAAAAGCAATCATATATGATGATCAAGTACACAGTTTTTCCATTGCGTGGAAATTGAATGGGTCGTAGATTATCTCATTCGGAAATTATACGACTTCGAAGAGACCGAGTCTGAAAATTATCATTGTCGAGCCGCTTTCGTTACTGTGTGTATCACTGGTCTTATGTGGATGCTTAAAAGGGATAACAAATATTTCTCCTTGCCTTTATTCTCCAGGCTGATCTCCTATCCTCATGAGAAAGGAATAAGTTAGCATTTAATCGATAGAAAAACATAATTTAAGAATTTCACTGCCTTAGAAAATAATGAAATAGACGATCATACAGGGTTGTATTACGAGAGCAAAGGAAACGGAACCATTGGGAAATACAAAAAAGGTGTTAGATTCGAGTGATAAGGTTCACTTGTATTATGAAAACCAACCACCTTTAGCTCTCCTCGCGGACCTGAACCGCTGGGACTCGAGATATGTGGAAGGGAGGAGGGTGAGGGGGGGTTGAAAGGGGGATCCAAGAGATGGGAGGGAAATGGAGGGAGGAGAAGGGATAAGGGGCCCCTCCCACCGCATTCCATTCTAGGCCAAACGAACCCCTTCGCGAATCGTCAGCTGTTGGATGATGTTCCCCCGAGGCAAGAGGAAAAATCTCAGCGTCATCTCTCGGGAAGGACCGTGAAGCTCCCTCTTCGGATTTAATGGAAATGAACTGAGCTGGCCAGATATTCTTTCCTAGAAGCCTCACGCGTAGCTTTTAACCTTGGAATTTTTATATTTTCAGAAGAAATAAATGAGTAGGTTCGGAGTTCGACCAGTCGAAAATCCTCCATAGTATTTTTTTGGGGAAGGTGAAATGGTACAGTTTCAATGCAGGAAAGGTTTAAAAAATATTTGTTGCTCGTATTTAATGCACTTTAAGGCTGAAAACATCCTTTTTATCTCTACTTTCCCGTTATCATTACGGAGTTCATTTTGTAAGATGGCTGAGATTATCTAACCTGCTCCGTTTTCTGACTACGTGTTATATTAGAATGTAATTTTTCCACAATTAGCAATTCACATGCATACTCTACTTATGAAATATAATTCAACATCTAATTAGTGATATGGCAGAGGAGCTGAAGTGTTTATATTTTCAAAAGGTAACCAGAATATCTATGTTAATAATGAGGTATTTTTTCTGTTTATTTTTTCAAACGTTTACGTGCAATTCACGGCAGGAAGTCAGCCTTAAGAGAAAGATTATAATTGATTATGGAGAACTGCGCTCGTTGATGTCTCCAAATGATTGGTATCCCGGTGTGCCTGTTTCCTCTTATTTAGATTTAATTCAACAAAAATGCGCACTTACATTAGTTTAGTTGATTTATAAGGAATTTCCCATCCCAATTCAAAAATGGTAGAAATGTAATAATTTAAAGTCATTTAAATCTAATTATATATGCTTGAAAGTATGAGTAATTTGAGGTCAATCTAGTTTGACGCTGTGCAGTTTTGATTGTTCATTTGTTTTCTTCATCAAATACAATAGTTTCAATAATATTTCACTTATTTATGCACTTGTGTTGTTATTTATTCGTCATTATCATAGACTGTGTAATTGCAAATACATAGGTACTTTTATGTTGAAGACTCATGTTATAAATGACTGATAGATAATATTTCATCTCCGAAATATATTACATCCTAGGTACATTTAATATCATATTCCGTGGATAATTTGAGTGCCTTAACAATAAAATTATTACTGTAAATGACCAGCAATTGAACCCCTAGGTTGTACATAAACGCTACCGTTAATTATAAATTTAAATTTATACTCTTTTACTCATCATACTAATTATGAATGAATTGAAAATGTAATTCATTCTGTACGCATTTTAATTTAATGGAATGTTATTTCGTCAACCCTCAGCGGGTTCCACGTCCTCCCTCCCAGTGAATATTATATGGCTACTAAGAAAATTCTGAGCACTTCTTTATTACCTACAAAGAATATCTTCGAGGTGGAGACGTTGAGAAAGTGAATGGAAACAAGGAAAATCTGACCGTCTCGACTCGTGGGTATTTCGTTCTGTTCTACTTATTTCCGAACCTTCGAACAAATGCGATTCCATTCTCGCTCCCAAAATTATTCGTTTTAGTGCCTTTCATTTACGCGGAGCGTGTCACACGTCGATGTTGCCTAATGCCCTGCGCTGTGGAAGCAGCTATTTGAGCCTTTAGTCGGAGAGCTTAACCACTCTAGTTCCCTCTAAACTCTTTGTGCGAATGGAAAGAGAATCCCCCACGCAGCGGAAATGTGGATCAGGTCAAGTTCATCCAGAATTCTCACTCCCAAAAACTCGTTCTTTCATTCAATCCGATTCGAATTTATGCCAAATCCTTCATTTATGTATTTTTTTATTGAATCTAATTTTTATCTTGCTTTTAAATACTGAGATGTGAAAATTTTACAAGAGGATGCTTAGCAGTACAGTTAAAATCGACACAGGTAGTTTCTTGGAAGTTTTATTGAAAACAAATTATAGAAAACCTCTACAAAAGGATTTGGATTCAAACAGAGAAAATATGATACATTGCTAATGAGGCAACTGGAGAAATCCTTTCATTCAATATTAGCTTAAATCTTTATTTTTGCCTTTCCGAGAAAGAAAAGAAGAACTTCTATGGGAGTAGGAAATATTTTTCCTTGCCATTACATTTGGCAGTCTGTGCTTTTCAACTGCCATCTCACGCCACACGCATTTCTACTTACTGTGACTAAACTTTTTGAAGTCACCCATCATTTTTCATTCTACTTATTCACCAGACCGCGGCTTCTCTTTTCTCGAGCATTTTGAATCACTTTAACCTCCAACTGACTCGTCGCCGCACAGCCGAGAAAAGCTCGTGGAATCACTTTTTACCCGTCTTAGCAACGCATTTCAGTCGAGTTTTTTGGACGTTATGGCCGTTTTGCGCTGGTAAGGAATCCAACCAAAGAGTGGCCACGATTACGTCATAACTAAGAACGTGAATCATTAACCGTCATCGATGAATTCTGAGGATTTAAAATTTGCTTTAGCTGGAACGATGAATTTTCCACCTTGTTCCTCGTCTAAAATTGGTCTTTGGGGTTCTTAATGCCTTCCTTTATATATATATATATATATATATATATATATATATATATATATATATATATATAAATATATATATATATATGTATATGTATATACATATACATAATATCGATGATGTAGAAGCACTCACGAGAGCAATATAACATTTGGACGGCACAACAGAACAAAAAAAATAGATAACACGTAAAAGGACACTCACATTTCAGAAAGTTTAAACTTTCGACCTTCACTGAGGCTTGCTTCAGGTCAGACTGCTGATGTACTATACATTTATAGGGTGTGGCAACATAACTTCCTTTTTCAAACGCAAGACGCTTTCAAAAAAGGAAGTCATGTTGCCGCACTCGCACTCTACATACATATGTATATTCATTAGCACAGTAATCAACCCGAAGGTCGGTTTGGTCGGTGATTATAGAGTTCACCCAGTATTATGCCCGACGGAGTGTGAAATTCGCACATCAGGATAGGGGGGGCAGTTATTTTTTTCTGTGTCAATCATGGTTTTCCAGGATGATTTAATACCCAAAAAATCACATAGCTTGGGTGGGGCTGAGGGTGCGTTGCTTGCCCAGGAATCGAACCCGGGCCCTCCGGTCTGTGATTCAACGCTCTATCACTGGACTACCGTGAACCACTAATATTCAAGGATAAGGGATTGAAAGACATAAAAAGGCAAACACAGTATTCTTAGAGATAGCTTATTCCTTTCTAAGCTGACGTTTTCTTGTTGATGCGTACATTAGCGCTTTGCACATCCGCGGAACAGTTCACTTTTTCATACGTTGTGCCCGTTATGTAATCACGAGCTGTGGTAAAGCTACGACGGTTAATTTTTTTACTGTGAATTTTTAGTTTTACATAAAAGCAAGACGATTCTTCGTAAGTTTTCGAAATATATATCATCATAATGCGAAAGGAATAGATACCTTAATGGAAAATAGGAGTAAAAAATTAATTTAAGCTAATTTTTCAACGCGATCCTGGTCATTTAGTTTATTTGGAAAGAGAAATTGAGTTGAGCTGAGGCAAAAAAAACATTTCATTGCGTTAAAGAAATAGTTTCGATGCGTTCTTGTCCTGAGTTCGACCTTTTCGATTCTTCTCGCCGTGAAAACGAAAAAATGATTGAGCCCTAAATTCTATGATGATTATTTTTTCCCGCTTGCCTTCCCGGGACCTTGAAATTTCTTTTGACCTAAATCTTCTGCGTGTTCATTGATGTAGCGTATAAGAAAACCATCCCCACTCCCCTCCCTCGCAGGAACGAGCCAACTTCGTCCTGGGAAGCGGTGGGGGTCTTCGTCACGCCGTGGGAAGTGGTATCTTCGTCTCTGCTTCGTCACGGGAGGCTCTCATCCGAGACATTTAGGTTTTTATTTACCGACGGCACCCAATTCTCTTTGTGGAGGCAGCCCCGTTACTCTCACGACTGTCCATGAGAGGAAGGATCCCATCTCGCAGGCGGCGCTCCGCGGCGACCTGCGCCTTCCCTCGTGCTCTCCAAACAAACGATGCATCGCGTGCCCGGCCACATGGCGTCCCGTAGCAATTTCCTTGGCTCTCTATCAGCGAGGTTCGTTTGCAGTTCGTTGGACTCTGGTGTTGATTCACGGTTCCGACGGAAGTAGGAATGGTTCTGATTTATGAATTTGGTCAAATGTCCGGAAGTGAATATTCGACCATCTTTTTTGGAGGAGGTTTGAACCAAAGGAAGAAAAGCGTTATGAAAACATAAATTCAAAATTTTTGATTGCGCCATGTGCCGATAAAGTCCCAAGTTAGTGTTTTTCATAGATAACAGATTATATGCTGAGACGGAATTATATGCCGAGAGGATCACTAAAAATCCCACTAGCTAATCTGATATCATAATCCCTGCCTCATTTTTGAGGCTATGAGCTTCAACTTAAGTATATTTTTGACTTCATAATTTGGATTCGTTATATAAATATCATATTTTTTATTTAAGAAGACCCATACTAAGCGATTATTGACTTACGGAATGTAAGTAAATACTAATTTAGGAAAGCTATTAGAGCTCCTTAAAAATTGATGTCTTGTATTTTGACTGCTTATAGATTGAGATCTGTAATAATGAATACAGAGTCCAAGTTATACATAATATTTATTATAATTCGTGAGCCAAATTAAACTTGATAAAGCGTGGAGAACGTAATCAACTATGTATTCTCTGCTGGTCGAATAAGACGCTTCGCTAATTTAAACATTGATGATTCATTCACTAGATCTTAGCAAGGTTTACACACTCACTGAATAACTTGTACGAGTAGCGTCCATACGTCTATGGCATGAACGTTGGCAGGGAACTCCTAAGATCGGTTGAACTATCCAGAATGGGCGGATAACTCAGACAGTGAAGAGCCTTCGATGGGAATGCTATTCTTTTGGAACCGGCAATAACACACCACTAAAAGGAGGAACGCAGTTTTACGGTCGTTCAAGTTGCAGCATATGAAACTTCACAGCCCTCCGTTTGAAATAAAAAAAAACATCTTTATAATCCGTAAAAATTGCAACCTCACCGATAATTCGGTAAAATCGTCTCAAGGCACAATTAGTGTTGAAAGATCTGGGAAATTTATTTAGTTTAAGGGATTATAAATTTGAGGAGATTTATTCATTTGATACATTCCAGTGAGGAGGCTTAAAATGTGTCTTTTCATCATAGTGTTTCGGCTAAATAAAAATTCCTTGCGCCGATCGAAAGTTAAAACTATTCATCATGTAAAGACTATATGAAATTCTCACTGCATGAGGCGTCACCACCATTTCACATTGATCAGTTTATTAAATGCACAGGAAGAGATGAAGTGAGCGCTACTACATACCTCTCGCATCAACTCCGTCGTATGACGGCCTTCGAGAGCCGAGTTCCCACTTATCATCCAGGACACGGAATGGGGTGGTTCTCCACGAGCCTCTATTGGAGCCCAGCGATGCACTCACTTCGTTCTCGCGGCATTGTATTAACGCTATAGATTCCGCCCCTTCCTTCATCCACCTATGTACCTTCTCTCCCTCCCAAGAGGCCGTCTTCCATTCCAAAACCCTTTTATTTTTTTGCCATTCACTTTCCCTCTCGGATATTCACGATGGCTGCTACCCTCTAAAAATAAACCGCCCGCTTCCTCGGGTTCTTCGGCATTCCTCGGTGCGCCTTTGGACCTTCCTTCGCCTAAGAGGACTTTTAGGTCACCCATCGAATTTGGTGTCCCTCGAGTTTTCTCCTTCGCCCCCGCCGATTGTTTTGTTTGTCGGTCGAGACGTGAGGGAGGGTCCCTTTCAGGCTAGTTGCTAGTTTTGAATTTTGATCACGGGATTGAGAAATTGACGAGGGAATCGATTTCACGAGGACACGCGGTAGAGTAAGATGTCTATTTATGTTGCACAATTATTATACGATCATTAACTTGTTGCTATTCAATTATAAACTTAAGAAAATCAATACCTTGGTTACCAGGTTAGACTTCATAGAGGTTGGGCAAGATAGGGATCAATAAGCCTGTAATTCAGCATCAGGGTGTCGAATATCTGATTTATTGGTTTATATATTTTGAAAGTTAGAATACGAACTCAGCTTTTTTTGTCAATTATTTAAGATTTTCCATCCTTTTTTCACTCTCGTTGGGCTTTTATGGTAATCATCTAATCCCTTTTAAGTTGTACATTTAAGATTGTTCAAATACTCTGGGGCAATGACAGCTATCTATTAGAAATATTAAATTGAAATATGGTAATTTTGATTGCCTATGTTTGTTGGTATGTCCTGGTAAAACTTGTTCCACGCACTTACTTAAATGATATAATCAAGTTTTCAAGCTTTACAGCATATGGATTCATGAGTTGTTTGGATAGAAATCCCTTACTCTTAGTTAAGTTTTGAGAAGAGTAAATATTTTTCCGTGCATCGAAATAAACGACCATAATCGCCAACGGGATAGTTAACGGGTGACGTTATTAACGCAAAATTTGACGGATAACTAATTTTCTGTAACAAATACTTGATTAATATTTTTTCATTCTTTAAAAAATGAGGGAGCGAAAAGTAAAAAACATTGTTTTTGTTTCTGGTGGGAAACCAAAATTTCGTAATAAATAGCATGATGTAATTCAGTAACAACCAACCAATTTGAAATGTGTTTTTAATTACTTCATACTATTTGATGTAATAGGAATTAAGAAATTTCTAGAATGTGGACAAATTTGTTTTCCAAAAATTTTCAAATCTCTCTTCTTTTTAAACATTAGGAAATGTATGACTCATTAGACATGTATGACTTGTATTATTTCAAGTACAAGTCATATTACTACGGTTTTTTATTCAAAATTTCACAAATTTAAGGCTATCAGATAAATGAAAGATAATTTAAGTTTTTAATGAGCATTTAATATTGTCTAGTACTTGTTATTTTACTGCAGTAAGAATATTGAATTAATTAGTGCCTACTGTGACCTCAAGCCATGCACTTAGCGTTTAACCTTTTCACTAATAGAACTAGGTAAGTCTACGGCTGGAGCTATGGCGTCGTGAAACGTACAAAATCCGCTCTTTGCTAAGGTTTTGAGGGCAAGTTTTACGAATGGATGGCTTAAGAAACGAATGCCTTAGGAAATAAATGAACTGGGACTGGTACTCAGGTGCTCAACCTTTACTTTTTCAAGGTTTTGTTTCAATAAACATCTTGAAGAAAGGGGGATCTGAATCACCGAGTTGTCTAAGCATCAAGGTGTCGCTTAGAGGTGTGTGCTAACAACGGAAGGATAAGAAACGCGTTGCTCAAGGGTTGCTTCGCATTGGAACGGGTAGTGTACTTGACCGCAAGTTCTTCACCTTTCCTGAGAAAAAATTTACTTTTGGGTACCTGGTTATCCTCCTTTAGAGGCGTGTGAGGGTTCGTCATAATAAAAAGTATATCCTCACATTCTGGGGTTTCTACTCACCCTCTTCACGGCTTGTTCGTGAATTTTTGGCGAGAAACAGCATTTTAATGATGTTCCAGCCTCTATTATTTATCAGAAATGGTTCCGTGTGACCTTTTTTTGGTTCCCATAAATAAAGGAAACCTTAAAGGGCCGTCTTTTTACATGTAAAGATGAGATTAAAAACGTATCGTTGAGAGAGCCAAAAGCTTTACCAAAGGTCGAGTTCCAGGAGTGTTTCGAGGGTTGGAAATAGCACTGGTAAACGTGCTTAATACATAATGAAAATTACTTCAAGGGGATGACATTTATATAAACGAATAGATGAAATTCTTTCCAAATAACCAAAGTTCCCGTTATTTATTGAACGCACCTCGTTCGCGATAAGATCAAGATGAAATTCAGAGTTATCATTTACCTACCCACGGGTGATAATCTGCGAAAGAAATTCACGGTTTATTTCCGGTGATTTTATTATGGTTGGCACTTTGTATTTTGGCCATGAAATTCCGAAAAAATGTTTCCCATACGTATTACCTGCCTTCTGTTATAATTATTGCATACAAATTTTGTTGTGATTCCGTATCTCGTCGATAATTTTATGACTCCAGAGAAAGTATTCATAGCACTCTTTTATATTCGTCGTATTTTTGCACTGGGGTCACAAATTGGGCAATTCAGCATTAGTGGGAATTTAGATGCGCGTCGAGTCTCAAAAATGCCTTGGGGGATGCGGAAATTTTTATTGGTATGGCGTAAGTTGTCCCTTTTCAGACAACATTCGTGCACTACATGACCATTGCTTAAGTTTCTTAAATATATTAGGTGGTTGTTTTTCGGTGAGATAACTTCTGGAGGTGAAATCACCCGGCAAAAGCTTCAAGATATACTCTCTTCTCTGGGAAGTAATGGATTCCACGCATCCTGTGATCCTCTCATCCCCACATTGCGTCATAAAGCTCTGAAAACATTGAAAATGCTCTGGTTTTTATGTATAGATATTAACCAATCATAAATGGAAACTTATGGATGAGAGAAAGCGTTCGGTCGATATGCTCTGTTTTCATACAGCTGCTGTTCTTACATTTAAAAACACTTCATTTTTAGAGACTAATCCTCTAAAAGACGAAAATAAAGCACTACTTTCCGCTTTTCTTTACTGTATTTGCTCATTCTTTGGACGCTTGATTCATTTTAAAATACAAGCTTCCACAAAAAGTAAAAGCAAATTGAATTTTGAGGAATGGGAGTAGAAGCACACACTAAGTCAATAGCTGAGGAATATTTTCACACTACTATTACCTATAATAGAGAAATAATATTTATATCTCACATGCTAAAATATTCATGTCACTTAGGTATGAAAGTGTTGACCCAGCCATCCTATGATGCATGCGGCTGTATGCTAATGACGTACTTCTAATAATATGGCAATCCTCTATGTCCTCTGCCTGATCTTTCTATTAGGCCAATGCTTCAAGGTCGTCCTGCGACGACGATTTTAGTATTCTTGGAGCAAGTCTTGGGGAACCATAGGAGATTCTTAATGAATTTGCTGAGTTTATCGTGAAGGGTGTTACGCTAGCAAAGCGTTAATTAACTGTGAGCTAAGCATATTCTTTGTACTATAATGTAATTCTGACATTATAAGTATAGTTTCCTTTTCTGTGGTATATTTACCTAGTAAGGTATGCTTAGAGTGAGGGTTCCAACTGCTGTTATCATAGCAACAGTTTCTCGATAGACGTATTTCACTACCTCGCGTCGTGAATAATTAATGCTGTTGGCCGGGGGGAGAGACTGGGATTTCCCCGAAGAGGATAACAATGGGTGTCAGGGCGAGACGGCGAGGACTCTTAACTGAAGAAAGTCATGTAGATGAATACCATTGAGTCTACATATTATTATTATTCTCTCTGTTTAAAGTATGTCTTAGGTTCCGACCCTGCTTTCTACGCTCAATCTCTTTCTTCACTCTCCTGAATTGTTTCATCATAACTTAGCTCCAAAAATCTTTTTTTTTCTATTCGCAGACGTCTTGCTAATGGGACTTTAGGCAAGTATTTTTTCTATATTTATAGTCATAATGTATGCATTGAGTTAGGTTTCCACATGAACCAATTGGTAAATCTATCCAGTTAAGCTTTCTGCATTCAACAATTAGGACCTCTTTCTTTTCCTTAGATTACCTCTTATAAATCACATTTTTAGTGAAAATTTCATCACGGACCATGTTTAAAATTTTATTTTAAAATGAGGAACACATTCCTTGAATTATTAACTTCAATATTGCAGCCAACACATGTTCTAAAAAGTACCTTCCCTCAATATTTACCTACGTGCCACTTACATTAGCTTCCAGCGGTTTTCTTTTGAATACCTAATTATTTTAATAGGGGAGATAAATGAATGACCTACCTTTAATAATTGGTAGGTCGTAATTACGGTTTAGGAAGACGGAACTTCTTAATCTCCCGCTTTCAACTTTTGAAAAACATACTTTTTGATTTACCACCATTAATTCAATTTCCGCTGCAATGCTCACTTCGTAACCATGGCTGAAATAAACATTTTGGAGTCAACTATTAACTTCTTTCACATTTACTTACTTTGATAGCAAACAAAGGGCTACTTGTTGTCTAATCCTGTCAGCGAACCTCTCTTATCTGGCACCAAAATCGTCACATGGGGTGATAAATTTTCTTTGAGACCTTTGCCTAAAGGCGTGACATTTGTCTAGAACCCGGTCAAGGACAACTTAAAGCTGTTTGATGTATAATAGGGATTAAAATGGAAAGTTCTGGTCATTTTTCCTTACATCACGAAAATAAAATTTTTCAAAGAAGTTTCAATGTCATTAATATTTTTAATGCTTTAATTTCAACATATCATGTGACATTTTAAATCATTGCCCATCTCTCCTTTCATTCCTCAGCTTATTCATAGTTGGGAGTTAGTATACATATAGTATAAGCGAGCTTGGGTGAATAATAAGAGAAAATTATGACAACATTCGCTTTTCGATTCCTGGGCAAGGTTCCCTGGGCCATTGCAGCTTCTCCCAAGCTATGTGATTTTTCGGTTACCAGATATTCCTGGGAAACCATTACCGGCACAGGGAAAGGAACTGGCCATCCTACCCTGATGTGTGAAATTCACACGCCGTATAGGGCTTAGTACAGAATGAACTCTACCATTATCTACCAAGCAGACCTTCGGGGTGATTACTATATTTATGGTTATATGTATACATGCATATATGTGTGTATATATATATATATATATATATATATATATATATATATATATATATATATGCATATATATATATATATACATGCATATAGGTGTGTATATATATATATATATATATATATATATATATATATATATATATATATATATATATATATACACAAATATACATACTCGTACGTAAATCTGATATCGGATTCATACTCGTGCGTTGAAATCACCTAATATTTCCTTCTAGATTCTCTTTGCACCTGTTTTTCGGAGTATCTCCCTAGAATATATGTCTTATCTGGCAATTGGTGATTCCTTGAGGCTTTGCAGTCGCTGCCTTTACAATAAACTCTCTTTTTACACCAACCAAGAAGTGCCGAACAGCTCATATCATCTCGTTCCCGGAAGGTAAAATTGCTTGTGTCTTGAACGTTCATCACCTCCTCCCTCTCCAACTCATTGAATCTACCCATTACACATTTCAGAATGTTAATGAGGAAATATAACAGCAGAAGACAGAAATATGGGCATAATCGACATGAGAACGGTGGTAAACGCGAGGCGGATGTCGATAATATGGCAGAACTCTGCACGTCCGGATAAACTACTTTTTGTCTTCTGGTTAATCATTGTCGTTCAGCCCGGAATTCTTAAACCTCTTTCTCATTTAAATTTCAAAAAGGAAGCACGTAATGCTATTCCGGCCGCATTAATAAGCTGTTTCAAATTCAGTTCTCGTAGCATTCAAGCACAGAACGTTTTTTTCCGTGGGTATAACTCTCTGCACTCTGAAAGAGATAGCTAAAGAAGCTCGTTGATTAATCGGTGAGGAAGCGACTTTCAGTGCGAAATGTCTTTGTCATTATTAATGGCAGGAGGGACATTTTTCGGAAAAACTTGTGACTGATGAAGAATTTTTAAATGAATTAACAAACGTACCCGTTTCATAAAATCTCTATGATAATATGGTAGTTATACTTTTTATATAATGATGCTAACATTTATTTGGCTCTTAGAATTATGAATCACTTAAAGTAATTATTGCAATGTGATAAAAAATATACTGAAATAGTTAGAAAAATTGAATATGTATTTATGCAAATATCGTAACTGACTTTTTATGCAAAAGAATAAACTAATGGCTCTGAAGCGAGAAAAAAACATATGTATTACATGTGGCAAGAATACCAAGCATAGTTATGCTATAACAGAAAACGATTCTGAAGCATATTAGTTGAAATATACAAACATACTATAGATGTGTTTATCTAGTTCTCTTACAATTCATAAATCTCACTGATCCTTATGGATTTTTGTGTAATTGCCACAATCCTGCAAATGTTTTTTTGTAAGATATGAGTCAAAGAAGAATACACAGCTAACGTTATAAACATAATTCATTTAAACATGCATATCTAAAGCAAACAACCCCAATAATTTGGTAAAATTAGAGAGACGAAGGTCTTCAGATATATATTTTGGCTTATAACCCTTCTATGAGAAATTTGGCATTAAAAATTACTCAGCTATTTTTTTATACTGAATGAAACCCCTCAATAGGTTTTAAGCATCCTGTCAAATTAAGCGATTATATGAGGATGATAACATTTATAGTGATAAACAAAGTTATATATATACGTATGTATGTATCTCTATTTCCTTGTATGTATATATATATATATATATATATATATATATATATATATATATATATATATATATATATATATATATATATATATATATATATATATATTTGTGTGTGTGTGTATATATATGACCTAGAAGACTTACTCATATCACAAACGTGAGGTCAATGAATGCTTAACTCACACGAAGTATTCAAATAAATTAATATTTTAGGAAAGGCGCTTTTTGTTGAGTGATGAAACTTTATTCTTTTTTTAGTAGCAAAATAAATATAATCTAGGGCAAGATTTCAACTTTGACGTAAACCTAACGTGAATTTTAAAATAGATTTGCCTGCAATAGATTGGATCACAATGAAAAACGAGTTACATGTCTAAATTTAACTTTAAACTGTTTGAGAAAAATAAATAGGTTACTGAGATAGTAAGTACTTATATATTCCGTTGGTCATATACATGCAGACTATTTCAATTGAAGTTTTAATGAAACGTAACTCTCATCATAAAACTTTTATTGTAAAAATGTGTTAATATTTTAACATTTCATCCTTCGAAATGTATTCCTACCTAACGCTTAATGCCTCGCTTTCTAAAAAGAAGTAGCGTAGTATACCGTTTAACGAGGGGAAAATTAATGCAAAACATTTTTAAGCTATGAAATGGTGAAAGTCTTATATATTGCCATCTCTAGTCGAGTTATTCTCAGTTGGTGCTTACGGGACCAAAACTCTTGCCGAGATACAAATCTGATGAAACGGGCGATGAGTTGATAACCACTGAGGACGGAGGATTTTCCTTTTATTTTCTAAATTGAAAACAAAAGCCAAACCTTTACGATTTTTGCCGACTTTGAATCTTAACTTTCTACCCAGGTGGAGCTTCCTTTTAGTCGTATATTGGACACTTCGTTTTATGTACAAGAGAGGGTGCATTCTCGAGAAGGGAATGGGAACAATAACGTTTAAAAGCGGTATACCGCGGGCGTTTTTGAATTCATTTGGCTGTTGAGTTATCTCAAATTTATTTCAATTGAAAACTTCTCCATTCCCTACTGTTTTCTCTACTTATCACAGATTTAAGAGTAATGAGTTTTCATTTTAAACCATATCCATTTAATTAGAGTTTTTAAAAAAGACAGAAAAACTTGGCCGAAATATTGTCACCAAGTCATAATGGTCGATATAAGTAGTTCTTTGATTAAATCCGAGCTTTCTACGAATTCCAATAAAAAACGATGAGGCGTCTTTCGTTACACCAATTTTTCTATACTTTCTCCCCCATTTTTCACAGGTGTATTTATATATTATTCCAATGCGACAATTTCAGAGTGTAAAAATTATTCGCCTTGACTGGGATGAATGATTTTTAAGCTCTGAAATTGTTGCATTGAAATGTATATTAGCGGATGACTCCGTTAAAAGTTACTGTTGCCGCATCTCCCGCAGTTTCATTGGAATTTATATATTATTATTAATACAATAGTTACTGGTCGACCGTTTGGTTGGATGGTTACGCGAAGTAGAAAAAAATTGGAAACAAATATTACTTATTTTTATTATTTGATTTTTTATAATGTTATCATTCTTCTAGGAACGCTAAGCATGCACACGTTTAATATTTTTCTTTCTCTGAAAGGAAAATTCTACTCCTGTACACACTTATTTGCACCCATTCCCTTCATTATCGTCTTCATCATTATTTTTAGGCCATTAAATTCTGTCGTAATATTTACTAATCGGACCGGGAAACTCCGGGCTTCATGTAGCAAAATTTTGTGGTTGTTAAGTTTCACTATTTAAAAAATTACGAGGTGTACTACGTGACAATACTCAACACTAAAAACTCCTCCTCTAGAGAACGTACAAAAATGAATCAAAGAATGCTATCCCATATTTTAACTGGATATCAACTACATCTGCATTCTGTTTGTTTACCAAACTCAAATACTTAGTTCCATTTAATTAAAAAAGCAAAAATGACATATTATTTATAAAATTATAAATCAGATTCAAGGAGAGCAATTATTATAAGAACTTTTGTAAAAAGGGTTAACTATGGTAGTGTATAATGTTTTAACCATTCATATTTAAAGTTGTAAAAGGCGAATGCGAGGCAATAAGCATGTAAAAAGTGTATGAGCATATAAAAATGCATTCATCCAACTATTCAAGCCAAATAAATTAGCATTAAAGATTTTAAATGAATTCAGTTGAACGTTTATTAGCGTTTTGGTTAATTTCTCTGTGTACACATCGAAATGAAAACATTATTGAGCATAAAAAGATCTTGTTGTTTTAATTTTGGTAGTTTATTTGATTGCCAGATTTTACGTAATAATTTTGTTGCGACATTTAAAATTTATACTGCATAGGGCTATGAATACTAAATCCAGAATTTTTTAAAGTATCTCGTTCGTAAATAATATTTTAAAGCACGAGGTTTCTTTAAAAGTTTAGCACGTAAACAACTTTGAAGTGCGTTTCAACTGATTTTCATAAGCTACGTCATTTATGCTAATGTTTTAAGAACGCATGGAAGAGTTCTTCATTTCTGGAAATATCTTTTTAGTACACTCTTGCACCATGAGCATATTGCATACATATTTAAATTTCTATATTTTTACCCGGATCGTCAGTCAAAAAACATATACATTATTTTCATTTTGGCAGCATTACGCTAAAAAATTATCTCTTCAGATGCTGAAATGAAGTAGCTATTTTTTTACGACAGCTTTCTAATGCCTTTAGGTAAAGGATGACTAATTAACGAACTTAGAAAGTGTTTGCATTGCTGTGGAGTTTGCAGTGGCAGCCTTTCAGACACTTCTCTTCCGTCACATGTCGTGTGGATATTATTAATACATCTCGAAAATGTTTTCGTGTATGTACGAGAGTAGACTCGTAAAGTAGACCTTTTATAGATCTATAAAATATAGCGTTTTCTCTAGCAATGAGTTATAGATTTATGACTTTATTTTCATCAAGACTGCCTTTATAAATTTTTTAATGCTTGTTGTTAAAATTTAAGGTCATTTCCTTTTGCTTTATGCATCATGTACTTATTCAATAAGTATAGATTGTAACGCAAATTGTATTGCCCTTATAATGAAATTTAATTGAAAATTATTGTTGATAAGGCTGCGATCGTGAGATTGAAATCGTTTATTTAGTTATTTACAGAAATAAATATTATACATTTATATTTCTTAATTATTTCCTATAAAGAGCGTAATATATGGTGGAGAATATTCATCGTCTCAAATAAGATATATTTTTAGGTGAGGTTTGCGCTTTCTCCTATAGAAATGATTCTAGCTCATACAGCTTTTTAGAAAATACATCGTTTGTAACTAAAATTCAGAAATCGTCGAGGATTAAAATCTTTTCACTTTTCATATTTACATATTTATCCCTTGAATAAAAAAATTGATTTCCGTTTAATACCCAAACAAGTTCGCGTGAATTATTGGCATTATTATTTACTGAACATGATTAAATTAAATATTTATTTTTTAAGTTTTTTGTTTAATTCCAAGTATTGATGATTGTCTCATTTTCCATTTGCATATATTTTACAATTTCCTGTAAAAAGGCTTTGGAAATACTCAGTAAAAATCCAAAATTTACTCGGTTGCGCAGTATTTTGGCATCCATATATATTCAGATTAACTTCAGTGCACTAATTCAGTTCAGTGGTTTTTGCAATTATATTTTATACTGTTCGTAAAGTAATAGCTTATTTTTATAGTGCCACCAGTTTTACTACTTTCGTATAAATGCACAATAATACCGATGGTTGGTGTCAAATTCCAGAGGATAGCGAGCAAACCTTGTGTTTCTGGTGCTCGAACTAGAATCTATGCTTCTTTTTCTTCATATATTATACCATTGTACTTCTGTCAGGAATGACAGAGGAAAAGTGATGTCATAGTTAATCCTTGATTCGTCCAGCTCATACGATATTTTTAACTTTGGACATTTTAAACTAGTTGGCATGTGAATGTTATAATAGTGAATGAACACCCTTTCCTTAACTTTTACTTCCTACCTTTGCTATTCTATACGGAAATTGTAATATTTACACAATTAAATTACTAGCCAATAGGTTCCCACATCTCCGTCCTTATTAAGACATAAAATGAAGTGACAACGGAATGGGATTTTTTTATTCTTGTAGATTCCTACTCTGCAAATATAAAACCATTCCCTTTTATATCATTACTCTGCCGTAATAGGATGATGAAGATTGAAACGCCGAAACCACTTCATCAAAGGTTATCAACCTAATGAAGATAGATTTTCAACTGTCCCTAGCGCATATCAGGTCTCACTATAACCCACGTACCAACTTCTCATTAAATTATTAAGAGTGTTACGAATTTTGTTATTATCCCTCATTATGTCTCCGCAACATAAAGTAACGCCGACCAAAATGTATTCCATAGCATATCGAGATTTACCCTCGACTACTGAGCAAGTAATCCTCCTACATTCTCCGTGGCATTTCACTACCTGAACGACTTCAGCTTCAAGGTTCGACCCATGGGACGATTTCGAAATCTCGGGCCCTCTCCGAGCGATCATTTGTGGGACGTGAAGGCTCGGGGCTCCCTCTTTCGCTCCGGAACAGTACCGACCGTGGGAAGGGAAACGGATGAGATCTCAATCCGTGCCACGCGATCGTGATCCTCTCTGGATTTGATATCCACAACGTGGGTGACTCCTCATTAAGCCGGTAGAATTGAAATACTTATGCAGATCCAAGTAATTGCACACCCCTCTCACCAATGACTATTAGATAGATAGAGGTCTTCATTTGGGTGATAAGGGGATATAGAAAGGGAAAAGCATGAGTTTTGACAGTGCAATCAGATTGAATCGTTTATGGCTCATTCAATACCGGGAGAGGAGACTAAAATGAATGCTACCGTGAATTTATCGTTTAAGTAGCTGAGTACATAATGTTTAGAGTATCGCGGTTCGATTGATTGATCAATAATTTCCCATAAAGTTTAAGACTTTTGGAAAGATACGAAACACGCAGGTTTACTTGTAACACCGACGGCATTATTATGGTTCCTCATTACATTGATAGATCGGACCACCAGGATGAAATGACCGACACAGTCCCTAAAATGATCAAGAACTCGTACTTCCCTCGCACTATGCACAATCATAACCAAATCGAATCCATGCACCCCATTCTTTCCAACTTAAAAACCAAAAGTTGGTCATTTAATCTAGGATACACCCGTTACTAAATGAAATAGATAGGCATTTATGGGACTCAGCGTACGTGTGTTTGCGTATAGGCAAATGTGTACAACTTTCATGCTTGTTCGTACGTTCATATATGTGCATGAATGGCCTATATCCCCACGTGCCCTTGCAGAGGCTTGTGGGGTTGCATATTGTAGGTTTTGAGTAAATATAGGTGAACACATTGCCACGGTGTTTGGCAAGGGGTAAGCACACCTGGTATATCTGCATTTAAGATATGTTAAAATTTCCTCTCTGTTTCGAATCTCTCATGAAAAGTTAAGGAAAATGGAGTGAAGTAGTGTAATTCTAACGATATAGCCTGCATTCAACATTATAGCTCAACGTACCGTGAGCAATTTATACGGAATACCACAGTAGCAAGGGCAAACTCGTACTTGGACCATGTAAATATTTGTAGAGTATGTACGTATGCAGTATGAATTGGAGAATGGACTTAATAAACAATGTGCACTGGGAAAATACAGCCAAGATAATTTATCCGAGGTAACGCTAACAATTTTAAGTAACTACATTAGTGATTGATTGAAAATTCATCTTTAAAAATGTTATTTGACTTGGCTGGGATTCAAACACGGATCTTTCAGGTCCCTGATCTCCTAAAAAACATTTCTGAACATTTCATAGAAGTATACCTTGGGAATTAACTGAGGTTTAAGGTATGTTGGAGGTGAAAAACTACTTGGCTAACACATCGTAACAGCAATTGTAAAATCCAGTTTTTATTCTCAGTCAATCAAAATTATATTTTCCCATGGAAAATTGCTATCCATTTGCGCATTAACTTCCCCGTGTGATTTTGAGGTATTCTATTATTTGTGCTTCTTCAGTAAATCATTCGTGACAATTGGAGAAAATTGCCCCCTCCCTTACTTAGCTAGCCAAAAAATTAAAATGCCTATCTTAATCGTCCATTATCCCATTGATTTCCGCAGGGTAGTTTTAAAATTAAAACTAGTATACAGTTAGAGTAAAATAGGTAAATATTTCCGCCATCGCAGAGCTGTAGCAACGTTCTTTAAGGGATAACCCTTGCAAAAATGTAGATTAGTTTATTCGATATCTATTTATATGTTTTATTATTATATTTTTTGCTCGTGGAAGGACTAAGTGACCTGCTTTATGTTTTTTTTAACATTGCAACAGTTTCAGAGTGTAAAAATCATTCGCCTTGACTGGGATTCGAACCCAGATCCCTCAATATCCGGTCGAGTGCTTTAGCCACTTAAGCTACCGAGGCGTCCTCTTAAACTCTGAAATTTTGGGGCTTTTTTTAACATCTTAGAAATTTTGCAAAAGCATGGTGTTTGCTGAAGAGAAATGCGAATTATATGTAATGGAATGAGAGTTCAACAGTAAATTTGATGAATTCATGTGGTCACGGTGGGTGTGAAATGTCTGTTGAAAAGATTAATTTTTGTCTGGATCACTACATTTATTTCTAGTATATCTTACATTGTGGCATTCCAAGAGGTATATATTCGTCTCTGCGTTGAGATTTTCACTTATATAACGGGTTGTTAATTAATGTTGATGACTCACGCTCTCGCATATAAATTGCTAGGAGAATGACTCCTTCAAGCTTACTTTCTATCTTCCGGAATTCATATATTCCTCTCCTAGCCGTTACTTGCCTTGCTCCAGACGTAAAGACATCCAGTGAAAGTGTGTTTCAAAGCTTTTCTCCGCTCTTTCTTCCCGTTTAACTCCTCTGGAAAAGGAATAGCTTGTGCGTCCGCGGGGAGAGAAATGATTCCAGGAATTCATAACATGCCCACACCCTCCCGGATTCGGAGAGCAAGTATGAAGACGAATGAAGGAAGCGAAATTTCTTTAACCCTCCTCCTCTGGACGTCACGTCCTTTAATTAATTGGTTGTCAGTAGACAATTGGGGATAATTTTTGGTCGGGCCCGATTTCCGAGGTCCATTGGGTCCTTTTGGAATGGACGATTGAGATTAGGATGTGCGAAGCGTGATTTCGAAAAGTGGCACAGTTAGAGAGAAACCAGGCATGGCAGGAATTAGCATGGTCAGAGACGCCAAATGGATGGAAAGTGAAGCCCTGTCATGAGGCCAACCTTCAAATTTTTGCGATTTTGTGAAACCTCGAAGTCGACCAAGCAGAGATCAGATTACTGCGGCTGAAAAGTTAATTACCAGCGTAATGGGGGCTGCGGAGAGAGAAACCTGTGTTTGCCGCCTCACCAATGGAAACCATTAACCACACACTCATCATCTCATTTGAGGAGGTCAGTTTGCATTTGTCAAAGTTCTAAGCCTTTGATAAATATTTACTTCCATCGAGAGAATATACAGTCATTTTAATCAGTTCCTCATGATTGAATTACTCCTACTTTTAACATAGACCTTGCATTATATTGTTGGTTGAATCATATATGTGGAAAAGTACTGACTAATCTATTCAAGACGACTGTCTACTCATCAAGTAAAGAATGCATTGTGCTTTGAAGGCATTGTTTACTCCGTAAACAAAACCTAGCTGTCAACAGGATGTTTCAAGATGATTCAACGACTGAGAAGCTCCCATTAATTAGCTTAATGTCAATGATTTATTCAATTTAAATGGTTTTCTAGCGTGACTTTTCGACTTGTCGATAAGGCTGCGAGATCGAAGTGGAACTCAATTGGGTTTTAAGGGGACCTCTTTCGGAATATTCACCAAATTCCATGGTATACTCTTAGCTACAAGAAAGGAGTGTTCAATTTTAATAATGGATATCTTGCAGCATTGCACAGAAGTATAACGTTTCCTCGTCTGAGGATGGGTTTTAGAGCTAAATAAACATCAAAGAATGAGAATTTACTCCATTTAAACTCTGAGATCGGCCACCACGTGGTTTCTCTAGGCTGTTTTCCCTTCCTGTACCCACACTCCGGTCTAGAAAGGGTCAGAAGCGGGGGAGAGAAAGGGGTAGGAGGTGAGGAATGCTCGCTCGAAGCGATGCAGGGAATCCCGGAAGGAGGAAGTCGAGCCCTGGCGTCTTAAAGGATATCCCCTATCGGAATGAGACACTGCCGTCCGACCAACCCTCTCACCCTACCCCATCTCCCTTGAGGCTCACGCAGGAAGCGGGAGAGTCGCCTGCCACGATCTCGAAGGCCGCGCCGGACAGAAAACCAGTCGGCCATCCGACTCGCCGCCGGTCACGGGAATGGAGACCCACTTCCATCGGAACACCGATCACCCGTTGAGCTCCGCCGTTCCCTCGCCGTTTCCGACGGCGGCGTCGAGTCGCAGGAAACGGAGCCTAGTAGAGAGAAGGCGGAGGTTGTGGAGGGCAGGGAGACAGGCATGAGGCAGGGAAGGAAAATATTCCGCGGGGAGGAGGAGCAATTGAAGGGGGATGATGTGGTGTAGGAGGGAGTAGGCGGATCGGGTGAGGGGAAGGGGAACCCTTCCCTCCCTTTTTAACTCCCCTCTTTCCCTCCCCATCTCTTTCTCTCTCTCCCACCCCAGCCATCTTAAGTGGGTCAACTTTCCCCGCGAGCACCGCATCCGTTCGCCGAGCAACAGCTCTCTGGATTGTCATCTCGGCTTGGAGTGAACGGAGAACGATTAGAGTCGATTACGCAGCGCGAAGGGGCGGGTTTAAGGAGAAGGGGGAGGGTCGCGGGGAAGAGTTTGGGTTGACGGCTGCATGGAGAGGGAGCGGGGGTGGGGGGGTAACCGGCAAAGCTCGCCATGAGGTTTCCCTGTTTCGGAGGGAGTGAACGAGGTAGGAAGTCATCCACTTCGCGCAGAATTTCGAAGATCATTGGAATGAAACTCTCTCACCCTAAGATTTCGGTCTTCACACTTCTTTCGAGCCTGCAGTTCATTCATATATTCATATTATTCCAGTTCAGGGTTTTCTTGCTAGAAGAGTCTTTCATACAATAGATGCAACATTATAATTTTTAATTAATTTTACTCGAAATAGTATGGCTAATATTTTATTCAACTTTTACATATATTTCAATCGTCGAATTATTAATGTATTTTCTGGATGGCTCGGGTTTCCTCGTAAAGAAGCAAGTTATACAGATTGCCAAATCTTTTACGTAGGACTATCCTTAAATAATAAAATTTTATGATTACAAATTGTTTTCCTTGACAATTCTTTAAACGCAACGGCGTGGACAAAATGAGCAAAAATATAGAATATGAGAGACCATCATTAAGTGGTAATCTGAAATTGTGTACCGAATTCAAGCCACCCGTACAAATTGTGTACAATTTTAGGACTTATTTCCACTTATAAGTAACTGCGGCGGGGTCTAATTTGTGGGAAAACAATTTAACTTAAAGAAGAACTTGTAATCGTTCATAATCTTGATATGCGAAATTATTTACGATGAGAAAACATACTCAGATGAAAATAGTTGAAAGAAGAGAGTATAGAGAGATACGGAAATGGCAGCTGTTAGGGCTAAGGGATGAGAGGTATCTAAAAGGTGTTTATCTCAGTGCGTAGAGGTTTGGAAGCTTATTTTCAGCAGATGAGGTCTATTAATAAATCAGATTTCAAAAGTCTTTCTGATACTCCTGCAATATTTCCAATTATTCCCACCCATTTTGTCTGCGGTCTTTCTATTCAAAGTGCAGGAAGTCAGGAACTAGCGTGGGATTTTCTCTTTTATTCTAATGTTTGTCACATTTTCTTCGCATTCGCTATTGCAATATTTTGATCAAGCATTTTTCTTTTGATACTTGTTTTAATTATTTTACTCCAATTTCCCTTCTATTCTCTTTCTCTATAGTCATTTAGTTATGAATTATGCTCATTCTAGTTTCCATTTCAACACTATATTTAATTCTTAAGCATCTAGAGGTTAGTTTCCCTCCACTTGTTCGACATCTCTTAGCCTATGTCGAAGTTAAATGAACTTGTTATCGCGTTCTTTCATTTTTGGGTTTAATTTTGAAACAATAAGAAAAAGTTTGTGCACCATTCGGTCTCAGATCTTTCCGTCAAAAATTCGGGAATTTTTAAGATGGAAAGGGAAAAAATGTTGATGGCATTACTGCATTAAAGAAGTTACGAAACCATTTAAAAATTTTAGTAATAATTCATGTGGAAAAGGATTTGCTGAGCCATGAAAGAGATAGAAGTTATTAAAAGGCAGTCATGAAATCTTTGATCTAAACCATGTCATGATTTTGTCTGAAGAAGAAAAATATTTGTTAATTCTGAGGAAATATCTATCATCCTATTCAAAAGTGCCACAATTTTACTATGTTAAATTTGGGGCTATTAAACGGACGAATTACTTCTCGTAATTACGTTGACATACTTGAAAAAGAAGAACTTAACTGGAATATTAGAAAAGAAGCGCTCATATGCGGCTAACGACCTGGTTGCCTTTGGGAAGCAAACACTGGGATATGGCGATGACAAAAAATGAAATATCATGAACATTAAAAAAATTGAATGAGGAAACAAAAAGTCACAGTTTTCATAAAGTTTGTATAGTCTATTTGGAAAAGGGCTTTTGTAATAATATAAAAATTTAAAAAATAATCTTTAATTCATAAGTTCCTTCATTAGGTCACTACAATGGGTAAGACCCCACATCTAATCGTAGTTTTACGAGTTTATAAAAATTAATAATCTCTGGGAATATTTTAATTGGGCTTTAGCTGTTTAGTACTCGTTCAAAAATATTTATAATTATTACTTTATTCTTTCGTTTGGTTACATGTTATTCTTCTCATTAAGTGGGTGATCTGCCAAATTGTCTTAAGGATTTTAATATTATTCATAATTACGAGGGTCATCCGGAAAGTAGTACCCGTTCGTGCCGCATGAAGTGCTGACGACGCGAGTAGCCGCTGGACGAGGTCAGATAGCTTCAGTGGCTTGTCTGCCTTCTCTGAGCCAAGTTGCGTGACGCTAGCATTGCCTGTGTTGTTTCTGTGATTGTTTACAATGTTTAAAAAAATTGAGAACGCCGCCAGTTGTGAAGTGAGGGCAGTGATTAAATTCCTCAATGCAAGAAACGTTCGCCCATGTGATATTCATCGCCAATTAAAGGAGGTGTATGGAGACAATGTAATGGACGAGTCGTCTGTTCGGCGGTGGTGTCGCAACTTCAACATGGGGAGGGGGAACACACACGACGATGAGCGTTCGGAGAGACCGTCTGTCATTACAGACCAACTGGTGAGCTCAGTTGACGAATTCGTGAGGAACGATCGGCGCGTCACAATTGATGACATCTGTGAGCATTTTCCCAATGTTTCTCGAACAATTGTTCATGAAATTGTTAAACACCATCTGCATTATGCAAAAATTTGTGCAAGATGGGTCCCTCGCGTATCTCAATGAGCTGGCGGCGAAGGACTATGCAGCAGGAATACAGAAACTTGTCACACGTTATGACAAATGCCTTAATTTGCTTGGAGATTATGTTGAGAAGTAGTTTAAAGTATCCTCTTTCAAATAAAATTTTTTATGTTTGTTAATATTTACTTTTGTGTCTTTATTTCACGAACGGGTACTACTTTCCGGATGACCCTCGTATTTCTTTTCAATTGAGTATAAGGGTGAGCTTTACCTTTGAAAAGTATATAAAGGATATGATTTTGTCCAAACTTTGTGGAGAATGATAAGATAGGTTTATAAAATAGTACCGTGCTTACAATGTAATTGAAATAATTCATCGTAGGGCCATATAAGGGCTTGAATTTGTGGCCTTCTGCAATCTTAGGATTAGTCCGTAACAACTCTGCAACATATCCTGTTGTTTTCCTAACTCTTAGTTTATTCATAATTTATTTAAGTGATTTCTCCATCTTTTATTCATACATTTATTCTGGGGTTCCTGTATTTTCTTCTTTCAATGAGTCCCCTTATTGCGCTCAGTAATCTGTTATGCCTCAGCAAGTACGCGGGTATATTCCTTCTTCTTATTACGTTTTTCATTCTCTTCTTCAGCATCTCTTTGAAGATTTTTTATTATTACGTGGCCTTGTAATTTTATCACCTTGATTGCGTAATAAGATATTGAAATTGTTTTTGCATATTTTTTACTGATTAAATCGTGCGTGTTCCATCTTGCTAGGACGTACGGCTAAAATGTAGGTTTCGGAAATGATTTTCATTTGCAAAAGGAATTTTTTTCCGAGGATTGTTTGAATTCCCTCCTCCAAAAAGTCTTCTCTGCTTGCGCTAATCTTCTTATTTGCCTCTAATGCTTTCATTTCATTTTTTCATGTGCCGAATATAGTTAATATAATTTCAATTTTCATAAAATGTAGCCAATTTTGGAGGCAGTATAGTATATGTAGCTTTGGCATCATTTTCTTTAGAATGGATCCTGTGTTTAAATCTTGGTGATGCATAGGCACCCTCAGAAGTAAAAATATTGAGGTTTTCCGTGCACTTCTAATTCATATGCATTGATGCGTGGGAGATTTTCGATTGGTTTTGATTAATCGACAATGTTTAGGATTTCAAAATTTATGTTCCAGGCATTTGCTTTAGCTTCAATGTGTACAGCTGCTCCTCCATTTTCATCTTCAAATGACTCAACGGCTTTCTGTTTACCCTGTACCTTCCTACGTTGGCGATTTCTGGGGAACTGCAGAATACAAGAGAGGGTACTTAGCCGTCGACTTTGAATGCTTGCATTTCACGTGTTTTTTGACTTAATACCAGGTTAAATCTAACCGATAAAACTGAATTTAACGTTATACTCTATTAGAGGATATTCCACCCAGATTGATTCCACCAGCCATTTTTAGGAGTACTTAGTCATAGGCCAATTATATAGAGCAGCGAAATCATTCCTCAGGGCAATCGAGCGCGTAGCGGATGAAATATGGACTAGCCTAATATGGGAACGTTACAGCTTTCTTTTTTTTGCATAGCTTTAGATAGCCTCTACCTGTAAAAAAGCCTTGCAAATAATGGAGAATATTTTTCCCTTCTCCATCACCAAGTTTTTCCTCTTTGCTTGCGAAATCCTCTGCTCGATGAACAAAAAGGTTAATTGAAAGTGATTGTGGTACCCAGCTTTTTGTTGAAATCAAACCACCCAATTAATGACTTCAGAATAAGTCAAAAGGCATATTTTCCAGCCGCAGCTTCATGGAGGTCATTGAATTTATGGTCATGACCTTGTTACGTCAACACGCATTCGCATTGCCGTTCACCAAAATTTTCCCCTCTTTGCGTGTGTTGTCACTAAATTCTCCAAAAATAATTCCAACTCATGAGAATGGACGCAATTTTTTTGGGACACTTCTCTTTCATGCTTAGAAATAGAATATTCTGAAGAAGAGTAAGTATATTTCCTTCCCTATGAAAGTGCTCATTCAAAATTCTATGATTCACTTAAAACAATTTCACATCTCCCACGTTTCGAAAATGCAACTGGCGTTTTTTTCTCACGTGTTCATCCATCATTACTTTCCTAAATTCCTTGATATTTTCTAGAGAGAAACGTTTGCAATAACATTTTCAAAATTTCTTTATAATTTTGTCTAATTTTTGTAGAAAAACTATCATATTCTTAAGAGCCTGTGCTAATTTTATTGAAGTTTGAATCCCTTTGTATGCCTACCTGCTTGCAGTCATAACAGACATGGGTGAAAACAGAAGAATAGGGTCGCGACTCAGCATTATACAACAATGGGCCAGTGTCTAGTGCGTAAGGCTTTCCCGCCAATAAAATTGAAGCCGCAAACACAGGGAGGACTTGAGAGAGCTTTGCGCGCTAGGAGAATGAAATCTCTCAAAGGACAGAGAGTTGGTCGAGAAGGGACCGCGGGTAATGAAAACCCCTTTTGGTAGCAAAGAGAACGTCAGGGAGAAATGGCATACTCACACGTGCTCACTCTCCCCCCACCCACGGACTCAATTTCCTAGCGGTTTTGTGAGAGTGAAAGTTTTATCACCCTCACCCCAAGTCTTTCACTCGCGAGACGATTCGCTGACCGCCGCGGCCATGTATAGAGATGTCCTATCTATGAACTTTGAAATTTATCCGACGAAATCGTTTTCATTTGACGACTCGACAACTAAAGGGCATATCAGATAACGGCATGATATAATTCAAAATTATTTTTAGATTTATGGCCGAAATAAGATGAGGTAGGGACATAACCGCTATTTCTCTGTATACGTGTATATATTTATACTACCGGAATCATTTTCCGGCAGTTGACCTCTTACTCAATGCCATGGTAAATTTTGTAATTATTTCATGCGGCGTATCCTTGAAATAGTGATTCATGTCCAGCCCGGTTAATCCTTTCACTCTAACTTTCAAAAGACTGGAGGAAGCTAACAAATAATCTCATATCGGCAGCAGTTTTGGTGATATTTAGAGTTAAAGCGTATCAAATGACGAAATAATCGGACACTAATGGCACATTAATGCTAGGATACGAAAGCCGAACATTAATTTATATCATTGTGAATTCTCAAAATGCAATGTATTCTCTATAAAAGTAGCAGTAAATTTTATAAATAGGATACCCGTTGCTGAAGCCAGGACACCCGTTGCTTAAGGAAATATTCTTTTAAAGACCTCTATCTATCTATCTATCTATTCTTTTAGTCCGATGCACCAAAGGGTTGACGCCTGGCTCTCAAAAGATTCAGATAGATTTTTTCCAGTGAGGCTGACCTTTGCGATTCTTTTAAAACCGTTCCTTAACGTTTTTATTATGCTATGTCAGTCCATTACACCATTCGGTACCAAAATGCATTTCCGTACATATTTACCGCGGCTACTTCGTCGAGTTTCTTTTGAAAACTTTGTGTTTCCAATAAATCCTTTAAATAAAACTGACGCATTGCCTGGTGGATCACTGTTTAACGGAAAAATTATTTTAACTTATATTTTCAATTTAAGATTACTTTTATTTGTTATTAATTTGCTCGGGTAAATGCTCTATGAAATACCATTTTCATTGGATAGACCTCAGAAAACCGCATTAACTACATTAGAGAATCTCTGTGCAATTACCAGAAAGCCGCTGATTTATAAATTAAATTTTTCTGCAGTAGAGAGAAGGAAATAATGCAAGGACCAAATATTTGATAAAAAATAAAATAGTTAAAGTTTTGGCGAAAAGAGTATAAGCATCGCGCAATCACCACCGAATATTTTATACGCCTACATAAGTAGGTCATTTACATAAAAGTTCGGAAAATACATGTTGCGATATACTGATCATAAATAATAATAAAGACTGTAGCAAATACTTGAAAAATAAACCTATTCGTGGGAAAAACGAGGCTATTAAATATATCTCTGTAGTCATAAAACCCCGCAGACGTTATTTTTCCTTCGCAAGTGTACATCAAATGGTCAATTTTGAATGTGGTCTGACGACAAAGAAATATACTTTGGAGGTTTTTTCTTCCCGAGATGGTGAACGAGAATATTTTTTTGCATCTGGAAATCAAGGCTGCTTCTCAATATATATACTTATTTATTCCAAAGCAACTTTTTTTGCTATTTCAAAGCCTGAGAGAAAGCCAGAGCAACGAAGTGAGGGATACGATTGGGAAGGAACGGAAAAGGGGGGGGGCTGAGAGGGGACGAGTTTGCCAGGGGCGATGGAGAGAGAGAGAGCGATTACGAGTGCGGTACCCTTCCTTCCCCTCATCCGAGAGTGGTGGGCGTTTCGCGATAACAATGGATTCTATTGGTTTGGCTCAGATCAGTTGGTTGAATCGATCGATCCAATAGACCGCATGCGAAACAACGATTCGGATCGTATGCCTCCGATTACCTAAAGATGGGTTATCTCAACAGATCGTGTGTATGAGATTCAATTGAGATTAATTAAAGTTAGATCGATTCAGGTGAAATGCGCTCGAGAGTACTGACATACCTGTCCCCGTAGGTGTGGTAAAATCTCGGGAAATTTTCTCTGAATGTCTGTGAAAATCCTATGGTTTTAAATCCATATTGACGAACATCGATTGGCGAGCAGAATTTGAGCCTTGTTCGGTTTAGCTTATACGAGCATAGATACCAGAATGGAATATATTTTTCGCGAGAGCAATCAATGCTGTATTTTTGCAACAATTATCGCAAAAAGTCCATTTGACGTTTTGGAAAATGTGCTGGTATTAAATGTTGCAGTTTCTTTGTGGAAAGTACAGTATTAGCGAGGAAAGTTAAACGTGAAAGCGTTGAGAACACAGCTTCCGTTGAGTTTCAATTCGTGGGTTGGATAGGTAATTCTGTAACTCTGCTATCGTTCCACATATCGAGTTAATTTAACATTTAAAAATTATTCTAGTTCTACCATAACTTCAACTAGTTTCTAAAGAATGTATGATTGTCGAAGACCTAAATATGCGCGTAATTTTGAGGTCGAGGATGGTAGTACTATCACATGCTCCAATTTTTAAAAGACTTTCGTCGTTAACGATACTTTTTAAAACCGTCAACATTATATACGAATACTGAAGAATACCAAATAATTTCGTGTAAATGCTGTCGATATCACCTGAAAAGAGCAAATCACATTTTCTGCGAGTTTGACGGAGGGGTTCTTTCATCGTTAATTTGTCTAATTTCTTTTGACCTCTTTAACCCTGAACAATTTCTTATGATGGTATATTTTTTTCAGCTTTCAGCATGACCTAAAAATCTGAAAACTTTAGATATTCAGATGACTGGAAGTGGTCTAAAACTAGAGTAGAATATACACTTGACGCCTTAACAGTAATATTAAGCTTAAATGGATGGAGATCTTAAGTGTGGTTTTCATTAAAATCGGATAGGATGGAGTCGATTCAATGAGAGATTGGTTGTAGTATATGGATTATAATTGTTTCATAATCGGTTAAAATAATCAATCTCCAAGAGAATCGCATCGAAAGTACCTATCTAGAATGTTTGACGTATACGGAGTCGCGGATAGGGGAAAGAAATGAAGGCGGGAGGAAAGTGAGAGTGGGTGGGTGAAGGGATGGTAGAAAATGGGATCAAAAGTCTTAGGAGAAACAAATACGGAGAGGGCCTCGTCAGAATATAGAAAGGAAACGTTTGGAAATAAACTTCTGCTTTTATTCCTTGAATCCATCATCATCCTCAATTCATTCCTTCGAAAGTTATGTAAGGAAGTGCTACGAATATGTCAAGTGAGTGAATAATGCCTCTTCCTGCATTAATCAACCATGAAAATGTCGATAGTTAAAATAAGGTTCCATTAATACCAATAGTCGTCCCAGAACCAAAAAATAAGCATAAGCTCGTATATGATGATTCGGGTTACCTAATGACTAGATTGCTATGTTACCTAATAACTGATATTAATAAAAAAGTCCTCATCCAATGTAGGCAAAGGGATATTGAAATATTGGTATCTTGATCATCAACTAACCTCAGTGAAAAATTGTAGGTATGAAGTAAAGAGCCGTCAACTTCCAAATAAGGTCTATGCAAGACTTGAAAGCTAACTAAGTCTAACTTCTAACACTAATCTGGTGACATAATTACTGGTATTGCCTTACCAATATTGGCAATAACAATGATAGGTCTTAGGTTGACATCTTTTGATGTACCTAACAGTAATGTATTGGTAAATGTCCATTTGGTAAAATAAATTTTTAATGGAAAATCTGAATTCTGTGACGACATTAAGGTTACTCTCAATTTTAAACGTTTGAATTATCCCATGGTCTGAACAGTAAGTTCCCACGAGATTAGTGATGGGGATTGCAAACTCTGGCACAGAAGACGTGTATATCACGATGATGTGAGCATATAAAAGTGCCTTTGGAAAATATGTGTTCCACATCACTATAAAGTTGAAAAATCTAACAATAAGCTTTAATTTAACATTTGATACTTTCCGTGACTTGTTTTAAAATTTCCTGAGTTAGTTTAAAAAAAATGAGCATCCAAATGGGTACTGGCATCCAAAGCAGGTGCAAAACTAAGTTGAATATTGAAGTAAACTATTCTAGCGAATATTGCTTATGTCATACCAACGTATATAAACTCCGCTCAACGAACATCACCAACTCCACTTCCTCTTCGGTCATGAAAATATACCCTACCTCGTTCCCCGTTTGCCCTTCCCATCCGTGAGGAAGTCGCATTTCAGCGACAGGCTCGTGACGGCTGTCCTTTTCCTAGCATTTCCGAACTGGCCACGCTGTGAACAGGCGTGTGTGCCTTTGTGTCGAAATACTCGTTTCCCTTCCCTTCAGCATAGTCTCGCGTTTTCGCCATTCACGATGACACGGCGCCGAAAGGGGGCACGATAAGGTATTTGGCGAAACTATTGAAGCCCATTTCTCCTGTCCTCTCCTCCCTCCATTTACGTGCGAAAGTGTTTGATTTGATGCTCGACTAGAAAGTGTGGGCCCGCTGAGCAGGAGTTCCCCTTGCCTCAGAACAGTTGCGGTGCCTTCAAAAGCTAAATAAATTAGACGTTTCCGGCTGCCTCTGGGTGTACTTATTACAGCAACAGATTAATTCCCATTGGGTTAAGCCATTTGAAAAGATGATTCTCTTTGTTTTTTTAGGTGCACGCACACGCTTCTGAAACGTTGCTTTCACTTTTACCTTTAGCAGTATGTTCAGTTGTGATTTTCGATAGTTTGGTCCTGTGTGAAAACACATTTTCAGGGAAAATGTATTGATATTCTCATGTTTAAAGTGAATCTCATTTATCACAGTGTTTATTTCAGCCCCAGCATCTGTTTTCATTTCCTTCATAGGAAAAAAGGATGCCACGCTTGCAGTTGTTCCGTTGAAACGGCTCTAATTTTTAATTGATTGACTTAACGTGATATGAATAATTCAGTTATGAGTTTTTCAAAAAATCCATTATAAAATGATTTCCTCGAGTTCCAGAAAATATTTCAAAGACAATAAAGCGGAACATTACTTCCTACGAACATATTATTTCTGCAAGCTTTAAAATGGAATTCGTCCTCAGTTGTATTCTTTTTATGCCTTCCTTGCCTTTGGTATTTTCACCTTTGAGGACTTCCGTAATAAATTTTGCCGTCCTATTTTACATCCGTATTCCTAGATAATAAATAATTATCTTTTTAAGATGACGCAAGTTTAAACTATACCAAATTGGCTCAAAGCTATTTCATAGTTTATTAAGACCATTTTCTTAGGCTATATATCCGTAGAATGGTCGAGAAAATAAGCTTATTTGTTCGGTAATGCTCCCTGCAAACTTGCTCAAGGTAATTTAGCCAATGTTTTTTAATTCTGAGGTAATGAGTTTTTGAGTAAGATTGGTATTTGAACATTGAGTTATCGAAAGAATGAAAATGTAATCGGAATGATGTTTCCACTTCGGCAGCATTCTTTTTTTCCATCTTGCTATAACTCTTTTACCCTTTACCCACCTGGACTCATCTCTTCATCCCGTACTGTTTTACATTAAGACCACAAATTACGTTGTCTAGGTTTAAGGAAGTCACGTATTCCTCCAGACCACCGTGAAGATCATTGAAGTCTGAAAATGCTTTTCAAGCTCACAAGTCCAGGGTTACTGTTGGCTCACTCCCTTGATAAAAGCCGAGTTACACAGTCTCGTTCCTTTAGAGCCGATTAGAGTATCCCACGTAGAGAGTGAATGACGAAACATTTGCGACGCAACCGGATCACGCAATTGCCACTCCTGTTCATTTTTCCGTATTTACTCCCTTTTCTCCCCGATTTCGAGATAGCCCACTCCTGTTAAAAATTTACTTTGGTTGGAGAAGGTAGTTTCTTCATGACGACATTAGGATATACAATTTTTCTGGGAGTTAATTTCTTTTCAAATGAGATGCATCAAATTAAAGTAGAGAATTATGACTGCGGGCAAGGTTGTTTGACGAAAAAACCGGTTCTCAGAAACGGCATGCATTCATCCACTAAGGAAAATATCTTGTGAAAATACCATCGCGCGATCTCAACAGAGTATTTGCGGGTTATTTTTGATTCCCATTGGAGATGCCCAACCTAAAACTTGCCTTAAATTTCAGAAAGTAGCGAAAATAAGACTTGAGCAAAGGTCAAGGGTGATTTTCGGAAGGCGGAGAGAGTCCAATGAAATAAATTTTGATAGGCGCTAATGCAAGCCAATAAGGCCATGAGAAGAGGGAAAAACTATTTATAATATTGTAAGAAACGTCTCTCATTTATTGAATGGTACAGCTCTACCATCTTGAGAAATATGGAAAAAATTATAGCTTCTACAAGAGATATATGTGATGTAGGAAGATTATAAAGTTGGGCGGGAATATTTCACGCCTATTGCGGAAACGGAAATCCACTGGCTGGTTCACTGATGCCGTGTTGAATATGACAACAAAGAGAAGCGATACTGAGCAAACAATAAAGCAGCCTTTTAGCCCTCCGCTTGCATATATCCAATAGAATATACTTCCTGTTTTTATATTTAAAATACCTTATTCTTTGCTTCGTATTGCCTCGGGCAACTTAAATATTTTTTGAGTGTTTTATGTGATATCTGTACAATATTTGGGACACAACGGAATACAAAAGTTTTTCTCGTGCTCGTTTTTATTGAAAATGTACAAGCTAACGTATTTACCCAAAAATTACCCACTCCGAAAAATATGCTGCACAAGATTTCATCACGCGTCGCAGTTTATATGACGCGGTTGATAAGGATTTTTTTCAGCACTAGATTTAAAATGTTGCATTGATAGCACTAAAATAGCAGGATTATTTTTCACAAAAATGAAACTAAGCGCATGGCTTTATTTAATCTGTAGTATAGATCAAACGTCATTTCCGTCATCTGAAGTTATATGAAAGCCCTGAACTTGTGTGTGTGCACAAAGAAAAGCAAAATCATAATCCAATTATTACTTTTATTTACCAGCCGTGTAGGAAAGTATTTACTTGTTTTTTTTAAATTTATTTCCGAGAAATTTCTTGGGCTTTGGAGCTAAAGTATGACAACAAATTCTTACTTCTCTCATTTATTTTAAAAATGGTAAACCATTTTTATTCTCAGTGGCGTTATGGACGAAAGTTATATCAAAATGAAAAGAGCTTCGATTGTGCAAATCATAGTAGTCTTCGCACAGTTGTGGTGTAAGAACGAAAGATTGCTCAAAATATCTATTTTCAGTATGCGGAAATAACTACCTGGTCCTTCCTACATAAAGCCCATTTTTTTCTTCGAATTTTCTACTTCCACCCAATCCTATTGCATCACCCCGCAGTCGTGCGTAGCAATTTTTTGTCCCCCAAAAAGTCGTCCATTGAAGTTAACCGCGATTTTTGATTGGCTAACATTATTTTACGTATCTTTCATATAAATTTTCAAAATCTCATGATTTAACTTCATAAAGCTGGCTAATTTTTTACGGAAAATATTTACGAACACCTTTCCAGATGAATGAATTCAAGAACTATTAATGGAGGTCATAACGTAGTGCGATTGAATCGTGCCCTCATTTTAAGTAGTGGCAAGATCCAAAAGCCAAATATATATTAGAAGGACAGTATGTAATATGAGTTTATGCCTTTCTTAAAATATTTATCAATAATGTACCTTTATTTCAGATATGCCATAAGTATATCCGTTTTCTTGAGTAACTCAAAAGATAGGGGAATTAACCAAAGCAGGTGGAGCAATTCACAAATATTAGGCTAGAGTTTTGGAAGAAAATGGGCATTGTATTGGAATAATTAGAAGAAAAATAGTACTGGCAAAGGAACCATTTAAAAGTAGGGACAGGTTACCGAGTAAAGATTAGTGAAGACTATTGCGGAGCGAAGCGCTCCATGGATGTAAATCAGGTCTTTTAGGCGTGGAAGAAGACGAAAACCATTGTTTTGTTCACACTCTTAAAGTTAAAATTTTACTAATTATTGGTGGGTTTCTTTCAATTTTCAATAATATTATTGCTTATATATATATATATATATATATATATATATATATATATATATATATATATATATATCTTTTTTTATACTGCAGGTTCTAATTAACTTTGTCAAATTTGTTAATTAAGCAATCGGTAGTTAAATGCCTTCCGAAAAAGATTTTACGAGTAATTATTTCCTTGGTTTGTTATTTTGCCGCATATCCTAATTTCTAAGATTTTATTTAAGATGAGATATAAAAGTTAATAAGTTGGTGTGATAGGAAATAGTTCCATTTTCAAAACATACAAGCATAGCTGTAGTTTTGGGCGGAGTATACTTTCTCATCTCGTTCGGAAGTGTGACAGTAATTTTGCGGACGTTGAAGTCTCCAGAAAGAATAACATGCAATCAGAGACCCAATTGGACATAATGGGGTAGCGGAGGAAGTTAACAGCTTCGTTACGAGACAGCGGACAGTCCGCAAAACACGCAATGAAAGAAAGGATAATCAATGGCATCGGCTGCGTGCTAACATTCAAGACTCGGAGACTTCTTCGTCACATGTCATAGTGAAATAGGTCGTCCGACAGTGTGATACTCGGAAAGACAAGTCGTAAAGTGTGGAAGAGACATTTCTCTGTCCAACCGTCTTCCTTAACTTTGAAAGGAAAATTATTGTACTGATTCGAAGACATGAAAGGAATAATATCTTTATTATTTTTTTTGCCAATAGCACTATCATACTATAATTTGTCATACTATACGTGCATTTTATGATATGAGCCAGCTGGCCAAGTGCCTTCGCAATTCCCATTAAGTTTTCTGCAGTCAGAATGAATGCTGGAAATAAAAGGGTTAGAAGTGTTCAGGAGTATTGGTTGCTGACTGCAGCGTTCCGAGTTCACATCCGGCTACCCCTACACACCCATATGTTTAACCTATTTGTTTCTGGAATTAGAACACGCAGAACTTGCAGGTATGAAAGTTATATTAAAATATATATCTCAGTTTTTACGCAAATTAGGGAATGGTAAAAAAATAATCAAAAATACTTTTATGAGAGTCACTTATGGAGGATTCTTTCTTACTAAAATTTCATATAATCTATATATCAATTATAATGGTTTTTATGTCCTACCTCGGATTCAAAATCCCGAGTTCTCACATCAGCAAATGAAAATTACATGCATGAATAGATGTATGCATCGATAAATAACAACTTAATGTTATAATACGTTTTCCAAGTTATCATATATAATGAGGGGTAGGCGATTAATATTGATCGATCTCGTATTTTTGTTGCTCGCTAGCGTGCATAATATTCCCTGCTTGTGGCGATCCAGCTGAGCGTAAAATTGATGTAGAAATTACTAAAATGTGTATTAGTTTTTGCTTCACTATGCCAATAGGATTCTTGGTACATCACCAGCAAAACTTAGCGAGCGCACGTAAAAGACGCAAAGCCCTAATCCAACTAATAGTGTATGAACGTGGTCTGTGTTCTCATGCTCTGCAGAAAACATCCGTTTTCATATGAATGAAGCGTTTAAAGATGGCCGGAAAAACGCCACGAATGACGCGTGGCCGGAACGACCTTCAACCACCTGTGTTGACGACAGCATTGGTCGTTTGCAGTCCCTTGTCCGTACAGATCTTTGAAAAAATGTCCGAATGATAGCCGATGAACGGAATTTAGGAATGTCAACGGTGCACACTTTAAACTGAACATTACGGATGGATCCTTCACCATGATAATACACATGCAAATTCAGCATTGATTGTGCACCAGTTTCTAGCAAAACATTCAATCACCATCCATGATCGTTCTCCTTTTTCGTCAGATCTCGCCCCCTGCGACTTTTTCCTATTCCCAAATGCAAAATGTGATGATGGGACATCACTGGGAATTGGTGACACAATAAAGCAAGAAACGACGAGAAAACTATAAAGCCTAACTGCCGAAGACTTCAAAGGGTGCTTTAAACAGTGGAAAAGAAGATGGAATAATTGCAACGAATGGAGAGTACTTTGGAAGGGACTAAATCGATGTAGACTAAATTTTGCTAAATAAATTTTTTATGGCCTCAATTCGCGTATTTATTGGAATGACCTCGTAAGATAGAGTAGCAACATCGTTAATGATCATTGAGAAAAAATTACGCTTTCCTTTTTATTGCTCTTAAAAGTGTTGAAATACTCGGTGAAAAAGAATGTTGATCTTTTTTTATTAGAAAGTATTCCTATTAAGGTGTTCCATTCGATAGGTTTCCAAAAATTATTCGTCTATTTGTGTATAGTTTATGCTTACGGTCTCTATGCATAGGTTTATCCACCATTAGAAGAGAATAATTCTCTTCCTACTATTTTGATCTTCAAATCTTAAGTTATGCTATTTAGAAGCATAGTAACACTGTTGATGACTGACATATCAGGATTCGTGTGGTCATTTAAGTTCTTTAATGTTTTCTCAGGCACCCTTAAACGGAATACCCCAGGAAAAACGGGAATCGAACCGGTCAGTATTCAACGCTTTACCCGTGGAATACCCCGTCCCAAGATATATATATATATATATACTACCTTGATCAAAAGGTTCTCGGAATAACCACCGTGTGGCGCTCCCATCGTTCCGATTTGAGTTCTGTTTTTTTTGTTAAATTGGTACATCTGTTGTTGATATTCCCTTTAAATCTTAGTGTCATAACTTGACATTTGCTAAAGTTACGGTCGGTTTTCGGTATGTCCATCAGTGCTTCCTGCGATTTTTCCATTACTTCCTCTCGGCTGCTAAAACGCGTTCCCCGTAATGGTTTTTTAACTCGATTGAACAGAAAGAAGTCACAGGGAGCCAAATCAGGTGAATTCGGTGGCTGTTGGATGGTATTTGTTGCATTTTTCGTCAAAAAATTACGAATAATGATAGCACTGTGCGACGGTGCGTTATCATGGTGCAAAATCCACGAGTTTTCTGCCCACATTTCTGGTCTCTTTCGGCGAATTGCTTCACGCAAACGTCTCATAACGCCCAAATAATACTCTTTGTTTACTGTCTGGCCTTCTGGCAAAAATTCATGATGCACTACACCGTTGTAATCCATGAAAACCGTCAGCATTGCCTTCTTTTTTGACTGAAAACGACGTGGTTTTTTTGGTCTCGGCTCATTTGGTGAACGCCATTCACTTGCCTGATGTCTGGATTGCGTGTCGTACTCATAAACCCACGTCTCGTCTCCAGTAATGATCCTTTTGATGAATGTGGGATCGGATTCAGCCTCGCAAATCATGTCTTTTGCGACGTCAACACGGTCTCTTTTTTGCATGAAATTGAGGTCTTTTGGAACCAACTTTGCTGCTACACGACGGAAACCCAAATCATTAACCACAATGTCTTGGGCGGATCCATAGGCAATGTTCAAGTCCTCCGCTATTTCTCTGATGGTTAATTTGCGGTTATTGACCAACATTTCTTTTACTTTATCAATTTTTTCACCGACTTCCGATGTCGATGGTCTGCCACTGCGTTCATCATCTTCGATTGACTCACGACCACTTCTGAACCGCTCGTGCCACTGGTAAACGACCGTTTTTTTTAGAGAATCGTTGCCGAAACACTTTTCCAACATTTCCAACGTCCGTGCGCCACTAAATCCGTTTTTTACGCAAAATTTAATACAAGTTCGTTGTTGCAAATTTAAATCCATTTCTGAAATTGTAAAAAATCGCCAACACACACAGAGATAGATGTACTCTTGGCTACGTAACCTTTGCAAATGTCAAGTTATGACACTAAGATTTAAAGGGAATATCAACAACAGATGTACCAATTTAACAAAAAAAACAGAACTCAAATCGGAACGATGGGAGCGCCACACGGTGGTTATTCCGGGAACTTTTTGTTCAAGGTAGTATATATATATATATATATATATATATATATATATGTGTGTGTGTGTGTGTGTGTATATATATATACATATATATATACATATATATATATATATATATATATATATATATATATATATATATATGTGTGTGTGTATATATATATATATGGGTCGCGGTATTCCAGGGGATAGAGCGTTGGACCGGAGGGTCCCGGGTTCGATTCCCGGGCACCTCTGTCTCTGGGCACCTGCATCTCCACCCAAGCTATGTAATTTTTTGGGTACCAGATTTTCCTGGGAAACCATAACCGGCACAGGGATAGGAGCTGTCCCCCCTATCCTGTGTGAATTTCACACACGGTCGGGCTTAGTACTGGGTAAACTCTACCACCACCAACCAAACCGGCTTTCGGGTTGACTACTATATACAAAAACATATATATATACCTATATAAATATACATACAAATGTATGTATATACATAAACATAAATTTGTGTGCGTATTGATATATACATGCATAAATTCACACACCCCACCATGGAACTACGGATTTTTTTAATTGACGACGGTATTTTTAATTGAAATTAATTGAGAGCCAATGAAGGAAACGACCCATATTTTATGTATGTATGTTATCATACTACCCGGTTTTGATGCTGCGTGGTGTTTCTGGGCAAAACTAGGTATATAATATTTAAATGACACAAGGAAATGAACTAGGTAAGGGTTGAGGTATAGATTGAGAAATGTAAGATATTTTGATCAATAATCACCTCTGAGTAACTTTAGTTATTTGAAGGATACATTCAGGAGTTAGAACATAATTTCGTTCAAGCCATATTCAACCAAAATTTTAGTCCACTTGTTATGAACCAAGTTCCTTATGATTGAATGCCTGAAGGGTTTTTTATTATATACCAGTTTCTATGGATATTTGGTATGATTGACTAGATTCCTAAAAGAAAATATGCACATGGATGGAAATACAGTTGTGAACCGTAAAGCTTACTCTAAAAAATTACTCTCTGAACATATTTCATCACTTTGGCAAGCTCTCAATCAAGGAGCACGACTGTTAACTAGACTCTATGGTATTCAATCATTTGGTAACTACGACCAATTATATTAAATATTATGTGATAGCATTTCATAACCTTCAAAGACATGTCCGCTGAGTTACAGAGCGATGGTTCAAGGTCAGAAAATGAAGCGCGGAAAAGTTTGCTGGCATGAGTGGCGGAGTCCTGGACGGCAGTGGAGGATCTCCGGTTACATGCTCAATGTCAGGGCATCCTCAGAAGACGACCTTGAATTCGCCGTCATTTGCTGGCGGGCTTTGATCGTCATTGGACGGTGGTTGGCTCCTCTATAAGCCATCGAATTAAAAATTGTTCTTCCCTCTCAATGGTAAAAATATTTAGGCAAAGTTTTCTCTCGGATAAGTTTTAATGTATGTTGATTCGATAAAAAACGTATTTTTTCAGATAAAAAGTAGCTCTGGATTTTAAGGACAAAAATTAAATTCTAATGGGAATGCGAATATGCCAATACGAGCTATAGCAATAGCTCAATAGAATAGAGAAATATAATAGTAATAGGTCGTACTTTATTCATTGACTTTGATTTTACAATCATTCCTAGCTTAGTTTTCTTCTGTTATACGGTGTATCATTGACAAGTAGTCATTGTCAGTGTCAAGCTATTGACATTAGAAAACAAAAAATGAAATTAGACGTGAAGTTGAAGATTATATATGACGAGGTTAGCCAATAGGAAAATTCAGTGGATAGCTGCTTCATACTATGGATCAAAAATTAAGGATTGATGATCTTTGATGGTAATCTTAGAATAAAATGTGAACCAAAAAAATGAGGAAACTGTAAAAACAGAACTTATGTTTGAGGTCAAGTTGATTCTAGTGGAAGCTAAGGGGGAAAATTATTTGCTACTGGCAATGTCAACGAGAGTGATAATATCGTGACCTCAGTATACGTGACTATATCTTAACCATACATGACTGAATACGTAACCCTACGTGACTGAATTTTAACGACTTAAACCCGCCTATGTATTTTGCTTTCCTAGTTTTCCTTTCTGTTTTTGCAATTTTAATTTTCGAAATATTTAAGTTCCTATATACTGATTTTGATAATTTGTATGTAGTATTTGCTTACTTCCCAAATGTAATTAGTAACTTTGTTTTTTCATGTTTTCAAACTTCTAGATCATTTATGACATACAAGTACTACATGGAGACAATTAAGAATATTAAATCTCCGTATATTTATTGTTTAAGTCACTTTGCGCAAGTGTTTAACTTTAAGAACGCTCTTAACCTTAAAACCTTTAACCTCAGCTTACCATAATTGGCATGCCATTTTTCAATAGATAATTCTGATTCATTGTTTCTTTCATGGCAATAGATGTATGTTGCCCAATGTTAGCATTGTACGGATTTAGAATATGTTAAGCATGAGAGGTTATTTATCACCACCAATACAAAGTTACAAATTTTAAATGCATCATCATCTTTTAAAAGTTTCAAAATATTTGTTAAGGATTTACACATTTTAATAATGGCAGACACGCATTTTATTTCAAAACAACTTTAGAAATCCGGGTGGTTTAGCTGCAAGATTTTTGCATCCTACTTGCTAGCCAAACTTTCCAATTAAGTAATTGAATAAGTTGAAGAGTTTCCTATTGACTAATAGGAAATATCTGAGAAATGAGTGTCATTTATATTCCTCCCCATAATTCAGTGATGATAGAATTTCACTTTTGATATACCTTGGATTATTGTAGATGAGGCATGCCTTTTCTCACTTTTACAAATCATTCTAAAAGTCCTCTCTAACAAAGTGAAAAAATATATAACAAATCATTAAATTTAATGGCAAGTACAAATCATTGAATTAATATTGACCGTTTTATTATGTTAACACAAAATGACAATAGCTTCAATGAGTCTTATTTAAAATCGATTACTGCAAATGTAAACGCGAGGCAAAAAATTGAGTAGATTTATTGCCAATGAAAATTCATTATAAAGCATTCAAATGATTTTGTATATTCTATGTATGGTTTTAATACGAGTAACTAGCCCGAAGTAGAGTAGAGATAAGTAATCGAAAAGTTAAAGACTTCTCTTAAATCTCCTTTGGTCATTAGCTTTACACATTCTACAATCTTGTTCTTCAGTATCAAAGAAAAGACTCAATATGATTAAATACTTCAAGGATTTTGAGTTTTTGACCTTGAAATAATTTTGAAAGTTAATTTTATGGCCGATAACTTAGGATTAAGTGTTGGCTGTGACTTGTACTCTTATATTGTGTCATAAGCCGTAGAATCTTATTCAACATATTACTATGCATGTATTATCAGAGTGGATAATCAAAACTGAAATAGCATAAACTTTATTTTGTTCAATTAGCAATGATCATAATTTGCAGTTTCATTCTTATATCATCGACAAGTATATACTTATCAATCGGCGATTCGTAAAAATAATATGCTAAAGTGTATTTGAACTAAATTTTCTTCATGCAATCGGATCAGGGAGCGGAAATGGAACGCTCTAAAAATAACATAAATACTGTAATTTTAGAGAATTTTCTGTGTACTCATCCGTATTTTATGAGAGCAAACCTTGAAAAAAAAAAACGTTTGGGAGGAAATAAGTGGGCTAAAGCACATGTTTTCTCACGTGAAAGTTAATAAATGGTATCGAGTGTCAATCTACGTGTACAGCTCAGCGTTCTTCTCTTCTCGCGATTTCCGGAACGGGAGGAGAGATTTCACCTTCACACACTAATCTTATCTGTTAAGTGGATTGGTAGAAATTAATGCCAAAAATTTAAAAAAAGACCAGAATTTTTTTTCGTGGCAGTTAAGTTTGAGAACAAGGGCGAAGTTTTGTTAATCGGTGGCATTTAATTTTTCAATAGACGACGTGATTGACGGTGTTATCCTTGCTGAGCGTTGGAGCATTCTATCGGCTAACCATTTAGAGATTTGGAATAATACTTTATCAGCTAATACGACTAGTTTGATGCCTGGTCAGACTTACAGGGAGATAACGGGACGGTTCAACTGAGCTGGTATGTCACAACTTTCTACGTTTGTCGGTTACGGAGTCTAAAGTTACGGGGCATTCGTTGCAGCCCGTTTTACTTTCAAATCTCCAACTTAAAAAAAAATTCAAAAAATGATTCAGATATTTAAACTATGTTTCGCATATGGGGAGAGGTGAATGTGTCTTCTGATTAGCAACATTCTAATATAAATATTTCTAGCCAATCGTCGTTTTTCAAATTAATTTGTTGTGGATAGGAAAGAAAAGGGAATGTTGATGGCACGGAGTCTGTGACAAAAAAAATGGATTTGAAAGTGTTCCTCAAGGATAGATTTCTGAATATTATTGTGCTTATGTTTTTTTATATGTGGGTACATACAGTTATATCTACAGGGACAACCTGCGGACATACGTACATATATATCTCTCATGTTTTGTACGCCTACCTGTGTATCTGTGACACCTTCGTTGTTTGTCTATGTTATCTTACTCGCCATATAACATGAAGTCCATGATTTTTTATTGGCATGGATTATGTTACTGCAATTTTATCAATAGCTTGCATTTTATTACGACATGAGGTGAGTAGCTATAAATGTCTCTGAGGTACTTCTAAGAAACTGACGGGTGAATATTTTTAATAATTTTTGTTTCCAGAATTCAGTGGCTACACGATGCATCATAACCGGACACATAAAAGAATGGATGGGTTTAAGAGGATGTTTGACGATCTTCCCTAGAGTGTTTCCTCTTATTTGATCAGATTCTATATGAGAATCATATCTATCATCACACGATCTCTGCTGTTATCTCTCATCTATTTGTCGTCCTACGTTGTGCGCGGAGGTCAGCTCAAAAATACATCAGACCTTCGGCAAGGGAGCTTGCGTGATCTGTTGGTGTATAATTGGAGGAGTAAATCAGAGGCGAGACAGGGTTTCCGTTCACCTTGATTTTTGCCTTCCCACGGATTCAAAATTTTGATCGATGTTTAGATATTTCTATAAAAAATTCTCAACTTCCTTCTTATAATACTCTGGAGTCAAATTCAGAGAGTAAAAGTGAATCCTTCCCTTAGTTTCACGCTCTCTCTTACAGACTGCACTTGACGTCCGAGTTACTCTTCTTCGTGTAAAAACACAAAGACATGCATGTTTTTATAATAACCAATGGCTAAACAGCTAAATTTTATATATAATATATTAATAGCTTTCATAATAAGACTTTGTTAGTAATATTATCTCTCTCAATTTGTTTCTTTATTCTTTCAGGGTTCGTCGTGTTCGTGTCGCTGTTGTTTATTGTCTTCGGCGCCGTAATTTTTGTGTTCTTCTCAGGATGGGTGAAAGCATTTATTCAAAGCGTAAGTATTGATATAATTAAATATTCACCTTAAATTCACTTATGGGTATACAGCCTTTATTATCTTTATGTGTATCCGTTTGTAACCGGAAGCAAAAATTAAATAAAGGTTGAGGCCTCAATTTTCTGCCCGTGGGATATTATCCAAAATCCACCCACTTCCTCTATTGGCTGAATAGCAAATAATAGTCAAATTGTAATTTTCCGATCCATGTTTACCTATGAAGAGGAATTAGAGCTCATATTTTGCGTTCCTGTTAAAAGGACAGCGATACAAATCTTGATATACTCTGTTTTTAGTTTTTTGTTGGGAAAGAAAATCACGTTAGTCAATATAATCGGTATTTTTTTCTTGAAGTTAAACTTTCACTTTTTTTATCATTCATTTTGGAGAATGAAATAATTCCATCTGCGTGACACTGTAGAGTAAAATTTTAGGTTATTTCAATCATTTAAATAGTTGGGAGCCATTGTTGACCTTCTACACTGATTACAACTGATTAATTTCATGCATTTATCTCACCTTATCTTATTATGGTAAGATTTGCTCTGTATTGTTTAATTTAAATTTTCAAAATATTTTCAGTTCTTAAAAAGAAAGTTCTTTGGTTATTGAAGCAGTACAGAATACAATGACATTTGTTTTCATCCCTTCAGTTTAGGATCGATGATGAATTCACTTGACATTGAAAGAAAACCAAATTAGTATTGCGTTTGATTTCAAGATTATTTATTTTTTAAATATGTAAGACTATCATTTTTTGAGCTCGAAACCGATTCAAGCTGAAGATGTAGCGGGTCAAAAGCTTATGGAGTGAATTAATGAGAATTAATAATGACATTTATTAAAAAAAAAAGGTGTTGTTGAAATCAAGAATAAAAATTCAAGAAATTCATTGACACAGACAAATTTAGTATGTATTGAAAAAAGTTCACTGTAGCAAAAAAAGATGAGCTTGAAAATTTGTTGCGAATTCAACAGTAAAAACAATTTTTTTAAACTTCACTGCTACTATCAGCATCTGACCATCCACGTGAGTCCTTAATGCTTAGTAAACCAACAAGCCAGCAGAATCTCAATTCCAATAATTGTATCGCAGTTTTATTGCGTCTTAAAATTACATGCGGGTTCTGTGTAAGGTTTAGTATCTTATTTTGTGTGTGTGTGGGTGAATTTTTATATGTATATATAATATAATATATATATATATATATATATCTATATATATATATATATATATATATATATATATATATATATATATATATATATCTATATATATATATATATCTATATATACATACATACATACATACATACAAAAATATATATATATATATATGGGTCGCGGTAGTCCAGTGGGTAGAGCGTTGGACTGCTGACCGGAGGGTCCCGGGTTCGATTCTCGGGCAAGGCACTCCGGGCACCTGCAGCTCTACCCAAGCTGTGTGATTTTTCGGGTACCAGGTCTTCCTGGGAAACCATAACCGGCACAGGGAAAGGAACTGGCCCCCCTACCCTGCTGTATGTGTGCATGTACTATATATATTCTGAAAATGGAAATTAATGAAAAATTGCTTAAGAGTAACTCTTATCAAAGGGTAAACTAAAAATTTGCGAAGTAGTTGTAATTTATAAATTTTATGGGAATAATATTTGTCTGAATTAACTAAAAATAAACAACAATTAAGTCTAAAGTCTAAATTGTAAAAATCTCTATTATATGCTGCCGTGCGCATATAACTATGAGGTTTGTGCTCTTCTGCCCTTGGTTTTCTATTATCTAACTCCATACACACGTGAAAGAGCATTTGTGACTGTGAAAAGGATGCTCTCTTTCTGGGTCTGGGAATCTAAAACAATAGGTAATAACTGAATTGCGCTCCAGAGTATTCTCAAGGTCTCCTAAATGTGTTGCATTCCCCACGCAATATCATTTAGGTCGCGGAGCTCTGTTGAATGAAAACTCCGTGTTGTTAAATAACTTATTTGCATGCTTTAGATCTAATCGTGCGTCATTCATGGCCCTCGTAAATGTAGGAAGGTGTCTCTGGCAAATCATTGTTTTGCCAGACCTGGGAAAGAGCAGATAGAGCAGGCGATCGCGACAACATTCACACGCGATAACTCCGCGGTTCCTTCCGAGCACATTCACTACTTTCGCAAAAAATATACGCTTTTGTTGCGAAATATTGAGAAGTTCCCGCGGAGGTGTAAACTGGCACAAGGACGCGGTGGATGCCGTGGAATGGATCGCCAAGTCGGTTTAATGCATTTTTAATATCTCTGGTAGAGCATAAGATAGTCAGTAGTGGTCAAGTTCAATTCAGCGTGCAGGATCCAATTTCGTCGCTTTCTGCTCATTTGCCCAGTCACTAGGTTCTCAAGCCATCATCGGTGGATTTGTTTTTTTAAATTTTAAGTTAAGGTTCTGATTTTTAAATTAAATTGTTTTTTACGTTTTTATTCATCCAATTTTTATTCTTCCATAGTGAATAAGGTCTTGTTTTTTAGTATTTAACTTACTTTCCAAATTGAAATCACTTTTCCGAAATGGTTATGAAAAGTTTCAAAGAGCCCTGAGGTTCTCCGTCAGTATTAATGAAAAAGTGGATGATTACGATGAGATTGAATTTGTTGGGTTCCAGCCGAACACTGTAAGCAACCAACCGGATTTTTCAAACCGGATGGATTAATATGTATGAATTAGCTTTTAGACTTTATTCTATGGTACGGAATGTTTTCGAGTCGTTTTAATATTTACAATTCTCTTTTGCGAAATAAAATCATCATCATCATCATCACCAGTGTTTCAATCCGAAGATTTGTTCATTCTACCTCTCCATTCCAACTATCTCATATAAATTCTCATATGCCCCGGTGGTCTTTCAGTCGCACAACCCTCTCAAGTTGGCTGATGCTGTCCATTGGCCTTCCTTGTAAGACCTTTTCATCTATATTGCCTTCTATTATATTATTTAAAATTTCTTAGAATCTCAAATGTGTCCTATTCATGTGGTTCTTGTTTTATTTCAGATGCTCAATAGGGTCTTTCCCTCTTCTATCATGCCCTGCATATATTTATTTCCTCCTTTGATTTTTTATTTATGCTTCAACTTTAAACTCCAAAACTTAGTTTCAAAGGCTCCCGTTCTCGTTTGGCTATTGAATCTGAGCGTCTTCTAGAATAAAATCTTTCGTTCGTATTTGTAAAGTGCCAAAGGAAACTTTCAAATTTGAACTTGGGCAAAACATGTGAGTTTTTTTTTTTCACAACACATCCGTCGGATGTTTCACTCAATCTTAAAACATTTTCCAAGAGCATGCGCAAGTAGTGCACTTGGAAGGTCGTGCGTATTATCAAACTTGCTTCCACGATTGTTGCATTTTAACTTTATATGTTTACACGTATGAAACTCATTGAAGCGTAATAGTTTCCCTAACTGGAACGCTGAATTATGGAAGCGGAATCAAAAACCAAGAAGACTGAAGGGAATAGAGTCTAGAGCAACGTTGTTCCTCTCACTTTGAAGGAAGGGAAACCATGCCCTCATGATCTTTGGGAATATTTACTGATTTATTCTTTTACAACTGGGACTTATCCAATTGTGACATGCTATCCAATCGGGCGCGGTGTACGACCGCATTCGTTTTGATTGTAGATTGATTGATATCGTAGGTTTCATTACTCAATATTTAACGGAAACTTTATCCACTCGTCAGTCATTATTACTCAACGCTTCAATTCGAAAAACTTTTGTTTGCTTACCTAAGCGCTAAAATATGTCCACCTGTTTATGACTTACTGGATTAAAATTAAAATTAGTACTGAAACCAATAATGTATGAGCTGATGTTTGAGGTAAAACAAATGTTGTTGTCCTGATCCAAATTGTATTATAAAACCTGACTTCAAGTTAAAGTCATCAATCATCCTGGTGAATGACTTGCAGAAATGAAAGAATGACGGTTTATAATAAAGTAAATACAAAGTCGTGCAATTTCATGAAATAGCGTCACTTTCTATATCTAGAACCATATCCTCGTTCCTCGTTATATTACATTTACCACAAGCTTTTCCACAAGTTCCAGTTTCGATTTCTCACTTATAGCAGCTCAGATTCAGCGGAGTATAACACAATCCTTCGTAGTGGGTTTCAGATTAAGTTTAAGTGTATAGGAACCCATATACAGGGTTCGTCCGGAAAATAAGTATACTGACTCCTGGGCTGGGCGCACCGCTCCAGGCGCGCCCAGCACCGCTCTGACGGGCTGCGATTGGAGGGGGGTATGTTGGCAAGCGACGCTGAAAAAGGCAGTCGGCTCTGAGTGGTGTAGTGAGGAGCTCTGTTAACGCGAACCTCCACGCTCGACCCACGTCACGGAACGCGATGCCGAAGCAGCGTTATTCCATCAAATTTGCAGTAAAGCTTGGGAAATCGTCTACCGAAACTGTCGGTATGATTAACCAGGCTTACGGGGAGTCAGCCATGTCCAGAAACATGATCTTTCGGTGGCACCAGATGTTCGTGGAGGGCAGAGAAGAGGTCGACGACGAGTCTTCGAGAGGTTACCGATGATGCCTTCGCGGGAGCGTTCCAGGAATGGGAACGCCGCTGGAACAAGTGTATCGACTCACAAGGGTCCTATTTTGAGGAATATTAGCTTAAGATATGTAAAAGTGTAATAAATTTTTTTTCCTGAGCTCAGTACACTTATTTTCCGGACGAACCCTGTAGTCCTCCTCATTTCTCCCTAGTTTCCATGTCCCGTATCTCGAAAGTCTCAATGCATCTCTTCCCGTAAACTCAAAAGTTTAAACAAAAGTTGATGATAATGCATCTCAATTTTGCAATGATCCAGTTGAAAGTGAGACGTTTCTGCATTTATTGAAAAATTCTACCAAGTATATCTCTTATGCATCTTCGGTCTGATGTCATCTTATTACCGAGTAAATACCTGTTCTTTAATATGTTGGTACTTTGCTCCTCAAGTCAAATTCTATCAGCACCAGCGTTTTATTTTCTCTCTCTAATTATTATTCCTATTAATCTCCGTGTCGAACTTGACGCACATGAAGCTCTCAATCACTGATACTATGATCTTAAGTTCTTCAGGGCTTGCTAAAGCTGGATGTCATCTGAAAATGTAAATATGGTCAGTTACGATCCCTGAATTATTACGTATCCTATCTTGTCCACACTCATTTTGCACCACTCCTCCTCGATATAAGAGGGTAATCCCATAAAGCACCCGACCCAAAAAAGAAAACACAAAACCTAGGAAAAAAATCTCTCGCGTACTTTTAGTCGATGATCATCCAGTATCACTTTGTGGATTTTATTCACCGTTGCTGGAGTCGTCACCTCATTTGATCAACCAATGCGATGCTCCTCTTGACAGCTCGTACGGCCTCGTTTAAACTCTGCTACCCAATATTTTACTATTGTAAACGAAGGAGCAGACTCACACAGAGTAGAATCCAGTTCAGCTTTTGTATTGGTTTGGCTGAGGCCTTTCAAATAAAAGTATTGTATCACACAGCAATGACCAATTTTCTCCATTTTCACAAATTCACTGAAAACGTTTACTATTAATGGCTGCCAAACAAATACTAAGCAGCTTAGCGTCTTCAAACTTGAAACATATGCTTTATAGATTACATACTTTCCAATACAGTGATAAGTTTTAAACAACTATCGCCATCTCTAGGCCAAGCCGGGTTCTTCTGGGCCTTCCCATGTAGGCGTGATGGAAAAGGGATATATTCTCTTTCTGACCATGTTCGCACTCCACACATTTAATACAAACCCGCTTACGATAACCTTGATTTTTTCTGCGTAGTTTGAATCAGTGCCCATTTCCTTGGTCAGAAATGGGCTACGGACTTACTATGAGATTTTATAATTGTCATATTTTTCTTTCCTCTTCCATGTGCAGGAAATCGTTTTGAGGAACGGTTCTCACACTTTCGACTGGTGGCGCCGCCCTCCCGTGACTCCTATGATGTCCATTTATGTGTACAACGTCACGAATGCCGACGAATTCCTCAATGACGGTGCCAAACCCAAGCTACAGGAAGTGGGACCATTTGTATACAGGTAAGATTCTTCACCATGTCAAATTCCTGCTTGAAAATCACTAGCCTCGATGAGAATTGAGGGTAAAAGAAGTGCTTTGCTGTATACAATGGTATGCTCCTTCCATTTAATGATTAATCCCATGCTGCGTAAATATAAATTCACATATATGGAACGGGTGTACGTTGGGAAATCTCCGACTCAGCGCGGATTTTTTTAACAAATTCATGCGGACCTTTTTGTGAAAGCATTTTGCCCGCTCAAATTTTTAGTAATGTTATAGGTCGTGGTAGTTCAGGGGTAGAACGTTGGACTACTAGCTGGAGGGCCCAGGTTCGATTCCCTGGCAAGCCTCTCTGTGCACCCTCAGCTCCATCAAAGCTGTGTGATTTTTTGGGAACCAGTTCTTCCTGGGAAATCATAACTGGCTCAGGAGAAGGCACTGACCCCACGACCCTGTTGTGTGTATTCCACACGCCGTCGGAATTAGCACTCGGTGAACTCTACCATCTACCAAACCGAGCTTCGGGTTGATTAATGTGTTTTTGTTTTTTCATATTAGCTTTTATTAATTTTTCCTGTAGATGAGTATCAAATAATTTTAGTATGGCAGGTTCCCGCAATGATTTACGAATTCTTTCGACTATTCGATAATGTTTCCGAAATTAGTTTTGACAAAATTAAATCGTATAAGTTTTCTATTCCTTGAACATTAAAATCATTATTTTTCTCCCCAGTATACAGCACAAAGGCCTATCTTTATTGTTAGTTCAGAAAATCTTTAAAAATTATGTGAAGTACATTTAAGGTTAATTGGCTTTGGCAAATTTGTTCACTTGCTCCCTCTTCATCGCCATATAAAATATTTTTGCGACCATATTGAAGCAGGAAGGAATCCTGCTTCGTTAAAATTAGAGAGTAGAGATATTGTGTTCTCAGGTTTTACGCGCGTAAGTCATGACAATAACGAAATTCTATTCATCACCAGCACCATTCTGATGACTATTATACTCCTGGGTCTTAATTGTCCCTTTTGGCCTTTCGGTTACCTCAGAAGCCACTTCCCAACCTCCCTTGGGTGTATAACTCCCAAAGGACCATTCATCTCTCATCACTCATTCCCAGACCCTCACCGCTTGAAGGAGCAGTTGAGTGGAGCAACGTGACCGACGAGTTGCAACAGTAATGCACCGCCGAGAGACAATGGGTGACGCTTCTAATTTTATTCCCACTCTCACGACCGCTATCCACATTTGCTTATGAGAATGAAAGTCGACGAACTGGCCAAAGCAGTCTGTACAAGTTCCAGCTCTAACCACTTTCATTGCCATGTCATTCAGGGAAAGTCTCATTTAACATCAGATTGCCCGTGGTTGAAACCTGCTCCAGAGGATTTACCTTGACCAACGAACACCCGGAGGGAAAGGGTCCTCAAGTATCGTCGTCGCCCATTTACTTATTTCTCCGTTGCTTTACTACGGAAAACTTCGATTACTCTTTTGAATAATGCTCTCATTTGTGATATACTTACCTGAGGCGGAGTAATTGGAAATTCATTGTACGTAATCATTTAATGGAACCCTCGTAATTGATAGGAAACAAAACCATTTCTTGTTAATTAAGATACACATGTTGAATTTCAACTCAATGTTGGTACATTCAGACACACCCTAGCATAATTTCGATTCCATAAATATAGAAATGAGTTAGATTTTAAGAAATCAATTTTACTGCGCACACTTGCAGTCGTGGGTTAACATATTTTAATCATCGATGAAAACTATGCTTATTTGGCTCATATTACGGTTTTACAAAATAAATAACAAATGAAATGACTGATTTTTGGAGTGAGTTTTTGTTTCCTGCTCATGTACATAACGGCCATTCGGTTTAAACATGGAATATATAAAACAAGCATAAGCAATACTTACGAGTATAAATGATCCGAGCTCCACTTAAAATAGCACGGAATTCTTACGTCGCGTCTCTTCACATACAAACAACTTTTATTATTATTATTTTAGAGCCTAGATGCTATCAAAAAGGAGTAGGAAAAAGTCTCTGTTTCTCCTGCAATCAATCCGTCCGTATTTTGCTCCATTGTTATATGAGCAACTCCTGCGTGGGATTATACTCCCGAGAATAACTAGCGGGGAAATCTCAAATGAAAGGGAAAGCACCATTGTTTCCCGAAACTCTTCGCTGAGGATTGCGTAACTTGAATTAGACTGCTCGCCTATGGATTACAATGCGGTGGGTTAACGATAAACGGATATAATTAATCCACTCACTCATTAGGTTACCCGCCGCCGTTCAAGGACCGAGATAGAGCAACGATTACAGTGGTTTAGAGTGATTATAAGGTGAGAGGGATAGGAACACCCTTGGCATCTTAGATTCCCTGAGTATTGGGATAATGCTCTGCGTGGCCATCGTTGGATTACTTGCTCTTGTAGACTCCACGTTTCATCGATCTCCGAACATATTTGCATCACCTTTTTCTTTATGAGAACCAGAATCAAATTTAAATTATTCAGAACTGCTTTGAAATCGCTCAAATATTTTTTTATCTGTAAGACTGAATAACTCAAAATTAATGTTCCACAAGATGTTTTGATGCCATTTGTTTTCAGAATCCTCTTTCTTGATGAGTCCACGACGAAAGTATTAGTAAGTGCGATTTCATAGAAACAAAGAAATGTAACGTGCGTTCAAATTTTTAGTATAATAATAGCATTATCAACAAAATTTTATCTTTTTTGTACCGAAGAGTTATAGGATTTAGTTTGGGTACCGTGAGGAAAACAGTTGAAAATCGCTGCTTTGGATTACCGCAAGGGGGGGGGGATGAAATAATTATTTATTTTTATTTGAGGTAAGTTTAGTTGAGATTCATTTGCTAATGATCCTCTGCATTGTGTTTCACTTTTTCGGTGTTTCGCGTGATGATAACAGCGTGTGCAGACAATCGAAAATTTGAAAGCTTCGTCATCTGTGGTCACCCGTGGGCCATTTGTATTCACGCGCGGATTTTAAGTGGCCTTTCCTAAAATTGAAGATTGCATCATTCATTTCCCATATTTGGATGCGTTAACGTGATGAAACTTACAATCGAACAGCCTTATGCGACGGGACAAAAATTGCGAGCGACGAATTTTCAAATGAGTTGTGAAATCGTCAACGTTTCCCTAAACCGCAAGGGGTTTATGATGGGTCTTTCTGTGATTTTACTCTGTGATCGAGGTTTCTTTCCGATTAATTAGCCTTCCACTTTTACAAAAAACGTATCTTTAGTGCACCCACGCCCTCCTGACATTATGAGTGCCCAATGCTCAGTGTTCACTGGAGGTTTCTGTGATGCCTGAGGCGCCGACGGAGAAATGATCGTGGTATTTAGGTTACGTATCCAATACCCCACCCGTGAATTAAGCAGTGGAACCTCTCTCACGACACGGGCCCGTTAAAGAATGCCCTTCGCCGTCAGCGTTGTAATTTTATTGAAGATTCGTCCATTGGCGATTCAATAGTTGATTTATCTGAGGAGACTTTAGATTTCATTTTTTTAAATAATAAATATATTTTTTGCTTTGAATTTTTAGCCATAGAAATATGCAGCTTGTGTTTTTGTTTTTATGAAGTATTTATATGTCTACGGGATTTTATGGGACTCGCGGGTTACCTACCAATTAGCGTCACGGAGCGGTATTTCTATTTAATGAAGGCAAATGGCCTCGCCAAAACATTTATTAATTAAATGTATTTTTTACCATATCCTGAATGTTGTCAAAGGATTTGAAAACTTGGAAATGAGAAAACGATCACCAAAATCTGGCATACTATTTCAGATTTTAAATGAAACATATTCGTACATTCAACCATAGGGCTAAATTTGAGTACATAATAGCATACCGTAATGATATTACTGAGAGGTTATTATGGCAATGTGAGCACTAAATATTTCTATTACTACGAAAACATCACTCATTACATTTTCCATACCACCATTTTGTGCAGAAACCTGGATATTTTGAGATTTGCTTCTAACTACGTCAGATGACGACTTCTGCTGCTATAGTTTTCTGTAAGGAAAATTCCAAAAGTCTACAATGTCAAAATAGTTGACATAATATCAGAATTAAATTAAATTATTCATCTAAAAGTTGGACTCTGATTGGTTGTTGGAAATTCAATTAGCTGGAAATCGTTTCTATTTCCTGTAAGAAAAAGAATTACATGTTCACCAGGTGGAAAATATGCAAAGGTGATTGAAATAATTGTTGGTGAATGCCATATCATTGAGCTATGGGTATCTACTTGAAATATGATATCACTTTTATCTTTTTTGGTCGAGTTCTCGGAAATCTTGCAGTTTAGGTCAATTTTATATTTTTCCATTGATGAACATCTTTTCATTCCTATACCGCCAACCAGAAATTGAGTTATGATTTCTGTACAGTTATTCTAGGGTGTTTTATCGCGCGGTTACGATGCATGTCGCCATTTTACTTTCAGGTTCACGAATGGGGTTTAGAAAATTTTAATCATTTGAACAGTGAAATAATGTAATGAATAACAAATTTCACTGAACGAATTTTAACCGATACATACGGTAATATATTTTATTTAAATCTCAACCAAACCGACCTATGGAAGATGAGCAACGGAAAATTTTTTCACAGCTCTTTATAAAGATACATCCGATTATATCTTTAAAGAGTAACCTAAGAAATGTGCGCACGTTTCAATTAAATTTGTATGGATAAAGACAAACAAGGATAAACGAGCCCATTATTTCAGTCTTTGCCTTCATGTAATACACTCAATGCCTGTTTATACGTGTTTCTCAGACAGGTATATGTCGTTATCGCCAACTCGGTCTTTCCAATTTTATCATTTGTTTTGCAGTTTAAATGCGGACCTATCTTCGAGTTAAGCGTGTCAGCAATCGCACAAATCCTTGACGTCATTTTGACCCCTTGGCTGGAGTTACATTTTCCGAGAGCATGCATAACTACTTTCCTCAACTTCTTTATTTTTTCTTCGATTCCAGCAATTCTTACGAGGTAGGAATAATTATTGCACACCTGTTTGCAACAAGGTGCGTATTTGTATCTAGGTTGGTTATTTTTTAAGCGAAAGTAAAAATCTTCATGTCTTTCGTCATAGGCATTTACTTGTTCTCCTTGACAACGGATGCCTTTATGTATCTGTGGAAAAGCCAATTGAAGAATGACTGAAAAAAATAAAGATTATTTTTTCATACCAGCTTGTGAATTATTGAATGAGTCCTGGCATTCAAGTTAAGCTTCGCACTGAAGGAAGAAAATCATTACTCTAAGGACAACTTTTAAATTAATTGATAAGAAATATGATGGGTCGAGATTTGTTTAAGAGCCTCACTTGATTAGGTCAAATAGCTTAACTTTCGTAATCTACGTTCATTTATTCATTATGATACATCCCTGCGGTATCTGAAAGTAGCGTCCGGAGGTATTATCATAAAATTGAGTGGGTGTGAGTGAAAGCGGTGAGTCGAGACTACATACCCTGCAGCTCATTGATGCCCTACCCAATTTTACAGTTAGACCAATATTGCCAAATTTTTTGTATGAAATAAGAAGGAATAAGAAATACAAGAGAGGCGGCTTGCTAGAGATCGAGTTAATTTTATCTGCTTAGGAAGGAATTTCCTTCGGAAAGCAAGTTTTATTATACCCAACACAAATGCTCAACGAAATTCGTGATCCTTACTAGTTTGGAAATTTAGTATATTTTTATTTAAGTTTCACTTTTTACACGTTTTCAACATTTTTTCTCGCGAAAACGAACGATACGAATAAAGAGATCTTAATTCGATGCAAAATAAAAACAAGGGGAAAGCGTTCCAGAACCGGATATGTGGAAGCTAAGAGAATGCAAAAAAATAATGGGAAATCCGGGAGATACGGAGAAATGCCAAAGGGTCGGCAGCCCATCTAGCTATAAGAACGCATTTTTTTTTAGATGAGACGAAACTAAGAGCGCATACTTTTCGTGTGAGGGGCCTCTGGAAGCCGGATAGAATGGATTCCTCAAATTTTTAATAAAATATTTCCTGGATTTATATGCCTTTTACGGGATGCTCCATCGTTTTAGCTTCTCAGTCCGTGGCTAGCGGTTATCGCGAAGCATCTGGCGAAGAAGTTCAGCGTAGCGTTTCCGTGAAATGCCAAACCTTTAACTTGGATCTCCGAAAACACAAGCTTGAATTTTTCTGGAATTTTAAATGTGCTGGCGTCTTGATTAAATACAGAGGCGTTTTTTTGTCGGCATGGTAAACGGACATTGATTCTTTCGAGATCGTTTTATGAAATTTCTTAAGAATATAGACTTTGAAACATTCGCATTTTGAGGATAATGTTAACAGCTTATCTAAAATAATATGGCTAAATGATATGAAATACATTGAAATTTCATGGATGAGTGAAATTGGTAACTTAAATTTAATTCTGTAAGGCACCCCAGAAGAGCATGGAAGGGCCAATAGCGATTAATGAAAATTTTTCGGTAGATTTAAAGTTGTGTTCGATGGCTACTAATTTTGTAATGCTTGAACAGTCAGTTTTGCATCCCAAATTGTTGGCTTTATCATGGACGAATGACCTAAATTTTTCATAGGCGATAAAAGTTCATTTTCTCCAGAAATTGGTTTCTCATCGAATGTTGAGAATCGATTAAGTTCACAATTTGTGTAACACGGAAATAACTAAAATCTCAGGCAAAAATAGCTGAAATTCTCACCACCAGGAGTCACGTTTCCCACATTACATTTCCACATCCACCATAAGCATAGAAGTGTTGAGCATAATATTCAGAAGTATGGTAATGGGAGAGTTCCATAACAACGGAGGAAGTGATTGAGAAAGAATCACAAGTTTATCAAAGAAGAAAACAAGACTTCATAATGTTAATCAGGCAGAAAGACCTGTTTAACCGTTTTGCTGATCTCCATTTATGTTAATTGCAAGAGAGATCAAGGCTCAAATTGCTGGATTTTCTTTTTTAGAGGAAGTAAAACATCTTTCCGTTACAGGCAGCGCGTATTCCAACATTCATTTTCCTGACAAGAACGCCTTAGTCAACTGTAGTAGTGAGCACTCATATCCATTAGGATTGCCTTACATACGTGGGAAATGTAGATTTTTAAAGATAATTCAATAACGTGTTTAAAACCTGTCCTTGAAATGCAAATTTAAGTCTTTCAATCTCCCTCGAATATGCATGACACATGAAGTACTTATGGCAGTAAAACATATCCACCAAAGATAATGCAGTTCAAGTAGTCTTGGCTCATAGATGGAAATGGAATACATTCGTCCAGAGAAAATTCGTTTGATTTGTTAAAACTTTCTACAGGGGAAGTAAGCGGGACAAGTATTTTGACACATACAGGGTCGCACCCAAAAGTTGTAGGACTGATTTTTTTACAAGAATTTTATTGACGATGTACTTACATCGACTTAATAATCTTCAAAGTATGCTCCTTGAGCTGCTACACACGTTGTTAGTATGACGTTGCTCCCATTCCCCGTACGCCCGCTGGAAATTTTCTTTGGGGATGCCGTTGATGACCCTCGTCGAAGCCTCTTGAACGGCCTTTATCGAGTCAAAACGTCGTCCCTTGAGCTGTCTTTTCATCAGGGGGAAGAAGAAGAAGTCCGGTGGTGCCAGATCGGGAGAATAGGGCGGGTGCGGCAACGTGGCAACGCCGTATTTGGCCAGGAGCTGTCTGACGATGAGCGCGCCATGGCAGAATTTTCGGCTCCTTGCCAGGCAGATCCCCCTCCAACGCTCCGTTCCCGCCAGAGAAAATCAGTCCTACCACTTTTGGGTGCGACCCTGTAGATCGTTTTAAATGTGTTTTTCGCACATTTGAAACGATTTATGTGAAAATATTAATTTTTTTATTAAAAGAAAATTATTATGCCTTCTTAAAATGACATGGCCAAGTTATTTAATTAATTTTGGTACCTGAAGATGATATAATACATCGAAACCCGGTCGTGCTATTAAACTTATCTAAAGGGAAATTGTTCCCATATTTTCTTTATTAGATTCTGCTGCGTTGTACGTGTATTTTTGGACTACATGGCCTGATGTTATGGAAAGGAAATTTAAAATGTGTCTGACGTACCATTAGAAAATGCATTTCTCTAAACGCACCAAGCAGTTCTGTGGATAATGAGCCAAAGAAATGGGCATTTTTCTATTCATTAAAATTTAATAATAAAAACTGGCGACTGTTTCAAATAATTTAAGTTTAGAGATAAATGGTTCAAGTTCAATTGTTTGGAACTATTTTGATACTTCAGCCCTTACTTTTTCATCATAAGTGGATTTTGGTGTAATTGTCTATTAAAGCTCGTAATTGGAAATTAGAACTTAATGGTCTCTTGAGATTTTTCCCTTTAATTTGACATGTTATTTTCCGTTACACTAGTCACACTCTTTCTGCTCAAAATTTTGTTTAAGGCAGCATTGAATTAGACTGTTATTGTGAGCTTTTGCTATATGCGAGCTTTTGGTGTTATACGAATAGTTTAACGGTAACTATGCCTCACAGAACTTGGTGATGAAAGAAATAAATGATATTAATTTCTGACTTCAGTAATTTAGAGGCTAGATCTTACTTGCTAAAAATGCAAAATTAATATTTATTAGCGTTTCATAGTTATTCAAATTAGCTCGCTTTTTTGTTCATTTATTTCACTTTGTAAATTCATTAAAAACCAAAGATATTATTGTCATAATTTTATGTTTAAATAACTTAGTCAAAAAATTACTATCAATTAAAGTATGTATGTGCCGCGTTAGATACAAGGTGTATAACAACTTTTGGTCTGAAGTTTTTCGTGTTTTTATTTTGAATATAACTATTAAATTTGGAACGGCGAAGGGCAAAATGTTTTTATACTTTCCGTTGCACAAATAATTTTCACGATTTTACAATATATGCTCGAAAAAGAAGCACATGCCCAGCACATAAAATTACTAAGATATATTTGGTCAAAAACAGCGCCCGTTAGAATTGATAACATTCGCTTACTTGAGGGATGTTTCGGCAGCATGTTTCTCTCAAAGTCAGTCCAGATCGAAGGCTAAGCGGAAGGTGTATTTATATATAATATTTCACTTTTTACATATATATAATATATATATATGTATGTGTGTGTATATGTGTGTGTGTATATATATATATATATATATATATATATATATATATTATATATATACATACATACATACACACACACACACACACACAAAGTGGTAGGCCAAGGGTGAACTTCGAGCATTAGGTAATTGAAGATATCGGCACGAGGAGATCAGAAAAAAAGGCGTAGGGAGTGAAGAGATTGACTGGAAACAGTATACGAAGTTTAGAGAGCTGTCTCAAACCAATCCTATAATTTCTACCTCGTGATGATGATATGTGCACAAATTCTTGCGGGTAAATAGAAGAAAATACATGAGGGAGTAAGTGTAATTTTATAGTTAAAAACAAAGTATTGTTGGGCTTACATAGTAAGACTATTCTCACGTATAGGTCTCTGAGTGCATTTAATGGTGAAACTTGATTTGTGAGATTGATAGTTGATCTCCAGCCCCTAAAATGTCTGATTTGCATTCTTAAGACGAAACTTTTTGCCTTGGAATGTTGATGGAGTTATGTGGAGAAATTTTATGATCGGATGGAGTTTATAAAAATGCATTACATATTACCGTTTATGTATGCTGTTGAAGGCGAGAAGATTTTATCACACAGGAGAACGGCGACCGATCTGTGGAAAAGGGGAAAACAGATGACTACAACTTACCCGGAAACGAAATACCGATACTGATTTCACTTTCCTTCTTTTATGTAGCAAATACTGATTTCACTTTCCTTCTTTTATGTAGGAAGAAGGGACTATTTGGTCTCAATTTCGCCCAAATAAAGACCTCTATCTATCTACCTCTCTTTCTATCTCTCAAATGGTCGACAGTTGTACAATGGAAACTCCTGTCATGTTTTACCTTCTCGTACTCTAAGGCCTCATATTTACTATGCAACACATTGAATGAAAACCTAAAAATTATATCTTACAGTACACTTCAAATACCTCAACTCTTGTATTGTATAATATTTAATGATAAATATATTTTTGAATGTATTTTTATGATGCCATGTTATAGTCGAAAATATTACTCAAATTTGCGTTGATATAATTCCCATTTTCACATATACTTTTGTTTAAATGGAATGGTTTCAAAATGTTTCATTAAAAATTCTGAATATTTCTATCATAACTGTATATATAACATATTGTGGAGAAATAAAAGTGAAGCTGAAATTATTTTAATAAAATGTAAAGAATGTACATTCGGAAGTCTAAGCTTAAATTTTCTGCAAAAGCAGAGGTAGATTCAAATTTTTACGGAAAAATTATGTGATGGCATTCGATCCATGTACAAAGATTCTTATTTTGTTAATATTAATCCGCATTATACTGCCGTTTAAAATCAGTTTGCATTGTTATACTCGAGGGAAGGGTTCATATAAAAACTTATTCGAGCAAGCAAAAATACATTGCACTGAATAAAATACAGCTTTTCTAAAAATATATTTTTTATTGCAATGTCTTTTATTTGGCTTCAATAGTCGCCAACAATATTGCTGTACAGTATTGCACTATATAACATCTCTTTCATCACGAATAAAGAGGGAAGTCACGGGATTTCCATCATCTGAAACATCTCATCTAAAAATACACGTAATATTTCTATCCTGCCATGTCTACCCTTCGAATTGGTGGACAAATTGGAGATGAAATCTTTGATTTGATTATCAGATCCGTGGTTAAATTAATGCAGTGTCGTATGATTCTGTGGTAGTATTTCATTGCGATTGGGAAAATGAGCATAGTTATTTCCCACTACGGCTTCCATAATATTTTGTGTGCTGAGTTTTCACTTCCACTGAGAGCGGAAATCTTAAACTTTATTTCTTCGTCGGGAAGCATTGCCGATGGGGAAGAAACAGGAATCTATCGGCAACTGGTGGCAGCAGATGATGGACCGTCCCAGAAAAGACACTCGTCTCGTCGCGGACCGCTACTCTATTCTCTCTGTCCGCATCAGAGGATATCCCCGCGTCCACGTGACCTGTGCGGCGTGGTTGGGATAGATGTTGGGGGAAGAGCGGAGGGGTGACCTGGCGGAAGGAGAGAGAGGGTTGGCGGATGGAAAGGGGTCCGGTATAAGGGCAGAGGGGAATGGGGCAGAAGGGATATGGCGAGGGATGGTAAGGCGTATGCGGTGAAAGTAGAGCGGAGAAAGTAGACACGCGTATCCCATCTAAAGATATAAACACCTGTAGCTTGTGTTCGTCTCAAATTCATACGATCGTATGCACGCATGTGCGTATAACTGAGCCGTTGGAGAGATCATTAGTTATGCTCAAATATTTATTTTCAAGTTCCATCTGTGCTTCGAATCAGTTCGCTAGAATTTTGTGACGTTCACGGAAATATTGATGTATTGCCTCTCTCAAGTACTACTAAAAGGTAACCTTAGATACTATTTTCGATTGATTTTTTTTCAGATTTTACACTAAAGGTGCGAGCAAAACGTGCTGTCACGCAGTCTACTCCAATGGCTTTTACATATTTCATTCACGCCGCAAATTGCTTTGAAACGCCTAGTAAAACTGAATGTCAAGTCGGAGTGACACATGTGGGCAGTAAGAATAGAATATATGCACGCGAAAAGAAGACTCACATGTCTATTTGGATATCTTTGATCCTGGATTTATGCTTTATTCAGTTTTTGTCTGGTCTCAAACGCGTGTATAGTGCAGAGTGTAAGATGGTTGAAGAATGTAAAAGGTAATTGAGCACTTTCGGGGTCTGAAAGCGGTGCATTCTTCATCGAAGGGAATAAACGCACCATTTTCCTCTTTTAGGGGTGTTTGGGTTAACGGAGAGCGGGAGAGTGAAGCTTGGAGGGAATGCAAGGCATGAAAAGATGTTGATAGAGGGCCGTTTTTATTTTGGGGCGAGATTGAGACTATGGTGTCTCTTCTGCCACCTAACCCTTCGTCACACATTTACAATATTAAAATTACAGATAAATTACCCATTTTATGCATAAATTACAATATAGTTATTATATATAATATCTTAGAACTAACATAGAGCAACGCAATACATTAGTTGCCTATTGAATTAATAACTATAAAACAATAGGAAAGTTCCTTTTGGAAAGGTCGGCATCCCCGCTATGGTTGGGAGGTGTAAATGAGAATGCTGTGATGCTGTGTATAGTATTCATAGTTGAAGCGAGTGTTGATGGAAAAATGTGTTTGATTACGGTTATTTGAGTCTACTGGAAAAGAGATAGGAGTATATTAACCTCGTATCCGTTAAAAATCTGATTAGGGAACATATCCATATTCCTACGTTACACCTCCGTGCCTTAAAAGAGGAGACATGGTGGATAAGCCATACACCCTAGCGGTGGCTTGCAGGGTACATAAATAAATAAGACTACGTGAGAAAGAACGGTCGAAAGTGAGTGAGGGCATGTTTTGAAACGGGAAGATGGATGCTGGAGACCTTGCGGTCGTTTTGCGTGTGGAAAGTGGGACACACGTTGCTCCAATCTGGGAGAAGGAGCACTGAAATCACGGCAGGAGATATATCACCACATTTTGAGGTGCTATCGTCGTGGAATAATACTGAATATGGGATCACGCTCTTGTGGTTGGTGGATTTGAAAATGGAGCGCATGATTGAGGAAGATTCCCTGCCAAGGAACCTTCGGACTTTGGAGGCGGAGGATATGTGGACAGCCAGTCAGGATTTTGGATGTTGTGATGACTGGAGGGTTTTTTACAGAATACTGGGGGGGGAGTTTTTAATTGCTGACGGTTTATAACCTTCCAACGACGAATGCCATTTTCTACATTGAACGCCAGGTGTTTCCTCAATACGTCAATTTTGAAGTATTTTTCTCATAGGTAGCGAAAGTAATGGAAAAGCTCCCTCACAATTCCCCGGGAGTGGAAGAAGTCGCAACATTTGAGTAAATGTCATCACGGGTACTTTTCACTTGCGCGGATTTCGGGAATAAAGGTAGTTCGGATATTGAAATGAGACTTTGAAGGTGACTAAATGATTCTGGGCATTGAGTTAAATTCGCAGTTTATTTAAGATCCTGCCATTCAGAAGGCCATGGGGAGCTATTCGGTAACTTAGTAAATGGAACAGTCATATAGTGCGAATGTAAAGACGTCGCGTCCCCTACGTTTAGGGATTTCGAAATGGTATTCAGTGGCTAAATATCAACGGGAGCGAGGAAGTTGCGAGTTATTTTGGAGCTGGTGGTCGTGGAAGCAATTGAGACGGGGGAGGATGAATTGAGGTGAGAGATGAACGTTGAAAGGGAATCGGTGTCATATGACCAGTCCAATGGACGAGATGCCGTCTGAGTAACAAACCCCAAAGGAAATGATTGGAGTGTTTGTGAGGAAAGAAATTCTTCCACGAGACAGTCCATTGAGAGAAATCGGCAGATACGCTCTCTGGCCAATAGCAGTACTTTTGATTTGTAAGAAGATCCGATCTCTCATCGATAAGACATTGTTTTCGAAAAACTTACGCAGATATATTCAGGAGAAAGTCCGTTAAAAGGAGAGGAAGGGTTGAGCGAAAGATATGTCGCTGTGCTGCAGACCATCGCTGATGGGATTGAAGTATACAATTTGTGAGTGACTTGCCATATTAATAAAATATGTCCCATTAGTATAGGTGATGGAGCCGGATAAGAGTCTATGAATGTGATGTGTCATGGATGAACGAGAGAAAAGAGACGGTAAAAGTTTGAAACTACACAGACGACAAAGCAAACGAAAATCTGATCACATTGTGAATTTGTATTATATAGTATTGGTCGTGCTGTTGTTTTGGGGTTTGTATAATGTGAAAATGGTGTAAAATCGGTGCTACCTGGGATTCGATTGCGAAAGACGATATATATCTAAATCTTCGATGCTGTACCTGTGAGGCAGGACAATATTACTCAGCGGAAACTTGGACTGGAATCGGGAGGAAGGATTTGATAGAAGAAAGCGTCCTTTAGTCCGCGAAAGAGTTGGGTGATTTAGCTTTTAGTGCCAGTGACCACAACGCTGGAACGATTATCTGCTATAGGGCTGATGGTATTGTGATCAGATTGAAGTTTCCGCATAGCAACAATGTATTTAGGGGAGAGATAATTGTGGTTTCCAGGATGGTGACGAAATAATCTACCATTTATTAACTGATATAATGAAAATTACCTATTAAATGTATTACCAATGATTGTTTGGAGTGGAAAAATGTGGTTCATGATAGAGTGCACACTTGCAAATGAATGTTTACGTATATATTTTTTACGCGATGAAGTTGGCGCGACGTACCCGATTTGCTGGTGTACTCATTAAAAAATGCTTTTATTATATTCACTAGATTTTTACTTCTTTTTGGAAGATGGTTTAATTTGTATTTATTTTATACTTAAAACTAATCAGGTTTTTTGCCTTCCATACTCTGGAAAGGTATGTTACTGGCCGTGATCGATTTTGTCGTCCCGGAATCAACCCAAAAAACTTATAGGCTGTCCATGAACGTAGCTAACAGACATTAAAAAGGATGATTATGTAGGAAACTGTGGAGAAATTAAACAGCTAGGATAATATGTTATAAAAAAAGATAGAATTAAAAAGCGTCACTATCTCCACAGCACAAATGCAAATGATCATTCCATCTTCAATAATAATTATCTGGGAATAAATTAGAACCCTACACCTATTGCTTAGCCGTCCAATATACCAAGAAGAATGCTGGAAACTCTCAGATTTATTTCAATTTGTGAGAGGGTGTCCTGTAACTTAAAATAATCTGACGAAAAATGTAAAACCTCCGCTGACTCATCTGATTTCCTAATATTCTACGGAATAGTTGACGGATGCAAAGCTATCTTTCTCATTTTAATTTTACGATCGATCTTTTGCAAAACCACTCGCAATATTTTTTCCTTAAAATCGTAGTTTTTAATACGAATTTGTAATAGCATGCATAATAGTTTAGTGTAGATATATCTTAGAGTTTTTTCGTTAATATGCCCCACCTTGAAATGGTTTAGAACTCAAAGCAGGAATTTCTGAAAATTTGTAACTTTAATAGAAACTTTAAAAAAATATGTTGTATTTGCATATTCTTCGTTATTTATATTCATTCGTGATAGCAAATTTAAATTATGTCATTGTGGGTTAACGCCAATATCTTCTATAAATATTTAATTCAAGATTTTTTATTTAAGTTTTGTGATTGGCGGACCTTATAGCAGTTTCTAAATCTTCTCCTAAAATGTATTTGTAGATATTTAATATTGTTCCAGAAACCTGTGGTGACAATTTATATTTGGCCCTGATCGCAAGAAATAATGAGCTCTACGGCCTCTCAATTAAAGAAGAAAGAGGAAGAAAACTCCAATGGCCGTAAGAATTAGTTGCCAATCTCTCGTCAGACCAATTGTTGTGTTGGTGTGACGGGAATCACGTCAGGGACCAACCACAACCTCTCGACCAGAATACCCTCTGTGGTGGTTTACGGGAAATTAATCCGCGTCAGGGACCAACACACAGCCACACGCACACTATCCTGACTGAAATCCTTCACGAGGCTGTGAGACCCTGTTAAAGAATTTCAGATGGAGATGGAATCCTTCACGAGGCTGTAGAGTAGACCCCGTTAAAGATTCCAGGATATTCTCAAGCACACACTCTGTGACTGGCACAGACCAATCACACACACAAGCACTCAAGAAACGCACACACACTCAAAAGGGCCCAACTTCTGGGAGAATCTGGACACAGGTAAAGAGCAACTAGGAAATGCGTCGAACACGCGTGTTTCGGCCACAAAGTGGCCCTCTTCAGCGAACCGAAGGGAAAACACCTCCAACACAAGGTTGAAAGCGGATTAATTTCCCGTAAACCACCACAGAGGGTATTCTGGTCGAGAGGTTGTGGTTGGTCCCTGACGTGATTCCCGTCACACCAACACAACAATTGGTCTGACGAGAGATTGGCAACTAATTCTTACGGCCATTGGAGTTTTCTTCCCCTTTCTTCTTTGGCCCTGATCTTTTCAGTAAACATAGAATTGTCTTCCACTGTTTCCGTATTTACAATATGTCAGTTCCATTTGCATCAGTATTTTAAAATGCGTAAAAAAAATTCAGAATAACAGAGACGAAGAATTTTACGTAATAACTAGTAACAGTCTTCACCTCTGTTATTATGGAACAGTTCCACCACATCACGTCTGAATATGTAATTTATATTCTACGAGAAATGTCGTATGTCAGAAATCGGGTCATTTAGACTTAAGGCTAAAATTTTTATGTCCTATATGGTGGTTATAATTTTACTTTTTGTACAGAAAACAAAACTTGCCACAAAAATTTATTTTTAGTCATACTGTTTCCGAAAATTTCCACTGTTTCAAATAGTGTTGGGCATCAGTTTAAATATCAGTGCAATAAGGAAAAGATGAATCAGCACGCATTAGATTTATTATTCATTTAATGTATGTGTTTGATGATCGAACCAAATGCTCACACTTTCAAATTTAATGGTGTTGCTTGGACTTGTATTTTATGTTCACTATATTCCTCTTGGCCACTACCTCGGCAATAGTTTTGCAAGAAGGAAAAACACTCAGTGGCAATGCCAGCCTTGCGAAACAGATGGAAAATAAATAAGATTAGTGATTGTAAACATAAGATGAGTAGACAACTATATTAAATTATATTTCCTTAAGCCGTAAAAAGCTTTTTGCATGTAAGTATACTATTTAATATATTCAGCCTATAAAGTTACCATAAGAAGCTCAATTTATCCTTTCCATACGATAAGTAGACAAATAATACTTTTCACCAGAGAAATTTACCCGTACAATCGATATCTATGTAATTATCTTGAGAAGACCATATCGGGCTAAATTTTAGCAGAGGGAATATTTGTTAAAGAAATTTCATGTAAAAAATTAAAATATCACGCAATCTGTTTAAATTTTATTTTCGTGAAATATAAAATATGGAAAATTATGGATATAATTTATAATAAACGGAATTTGTCGACGAACTATTTTTTATCCAGACGATATGTATAAACTGTATATTTTCAGGCTTAGCTTTGTAGATACTTTCCATATTGGAGAGAAAAGATATTTACAGTTGTGATTTCCACTATATTATTTTTATTCATACGACTCGGGAACACTTCGTGTGATAATCAGGTGAAAATTACTTGCATGTTGGCAAATATATACTCTTGTTGATGAGAGCAAAGGGGGGGGAGGTTTAAGGGGTAGGGGTGTTTTTGTTTGGCGGGGATAATAGACTGATTGGCTAGGTGAAAGAGCCGATCTAGGTGAGACATGTATAAAGATTTTGAATTGCGCCAGTAGTTTCACTCGAGGAAATAGGTCAGATTTTAAAAGAATGTTTCTTTTAAGCCTCATAATTATACACGAGAGACTCTGAATACGTATATTATAAACCTGACTTTTCTTTGCGTGCCAGAACTAAACCATATAGATGGCGAAACCGTGTCTTGGTTTACGAGGTCTAGACCGACCTCGTAACTATGTCATCAACTTAAGTACGCCTGGTTTTAACGGAAACACCGAAGGATAATGTTTTTGGGGTGTCATCCCTCCCTTGCTTCAGCCTGAAACTGCCGAGACATCCTTCACCAGTCTATAAAGTTTCTTGACTAGCAGTCAGTACTCTATCTGCTAGCTAAATACGCTGCGAAAAACAGCATGGAAAATGGAAATGACAACAGTCACCTACTCGAAGGATGGCTTTTGGTACATAAGGTTAGGCTTAGTCTCGAACGAAGCCCTATGGCATGTAACATTCACACAATTGGGATAGGACCTCCCTCTGTGTCATCTACGAGTAGTGTTTCCTACAAATTGCGGATTTACCGAAAATTGCTATGTCTGGACTTGAAATGTGGTTGTCTCAGGGTATCCCTTGGAACCCTGCCATCATACGCTTTAGCCTATCGCACGGCAGAAATAAATGTCCGGGAAATTATGTTATGGTTTTACGAATGAATATTTACCGTCTCAATGTAAAATAAGGTGCAGATATCATTGAAGGACCAATAATTTCAGTCGCAAGAATATCCACGTGACTTGGTCGGATGTTGCCATTTCTTGTCACAGAATATTGTGGCATGAGATAAAAATCATTTGCCAAAATCAAATCATAAGAACTGTAAGACACCACGTCTGGATGGAAAACTTACAGAGTTATTTACTCTGTTATCGTTGATATTAAAACTTTTATGTAAATCAGATAGGCATATTTAGTGAGCAATATAATTTGAGAACCCATAGTCTTTCATTTATTTTAGCCGCCAAATGGTTCCACGAAAAATTTTTGGAACCTCTAACCAAGGTTAAAGAGAAATATTAATGAAAAGATTTTACGAGAAACTACGCAGGTTTTCAGCTGCGGATGGCCATGATCACTAGTAGAATGATTAAAAAAAATCAAATTGCATTAATAAGTTCTGAATCTCTTAAATATATGGAATATAGTAAACCAGTATGGAATATATCAGACAGGAATCATATGAAAAACAGCTCTTATTTTGATAGGTGGACACTGAAATGAGGTGCAGGCTTGTGTAAGGTCTATCTATTTTATGCATTGATGGATTTAAATTCCTGTATCAGGATATCTCATTTTACTGGCGTATTTTCTATGATTTCTAATGTAGTCAAATATTAATTAGGATTCTAAGGATATTCTTAATGAAAGGAGGCACGTGTAAGAAGGTTTATCAGAAACAAAATGTTAATGATGGTTTTCGTCATTCAAAGGAAAACTGAAATTATTCTCTCTCGGGGAAGTATCAAGAGTATTTTTCGTCTCTATGATTTAGAGGCATGTAATTTTCGATAATTTCTTTTTTCATAGGTTACATAGTTTAGCACATTTCAGTGTAAACATTTGAAGTGATTTTGAAAAAAAAAGATTAGTATCGTGAATATTTACATGAAACAGTGCTCTTTTACTCCCTCCGGCACTGATTATTGGGTTAGAAAATTTCGATACAAAAAATGTATTCTCAGTGTCACACACGATCCCGATGTTTTTCTTTTCTTTAATATCTTACGAATTCAGCGCGATGGTATTCGTCCAGAAGCAATCATTTCCTGACGCTTCCGTAAAACAGATGTCCGATCGCAAGGAAAAAAATTCTTATATCTCATCTCGCTGGGAATTTCCATTCATGACTGTCACGCCTACGTTGAACTTCATGGGACATAGCAGTAACAAAATTCAACGATCTATTTTTATCATTTTAGCGTTAGCTTTGGATGTAACTTCGTAATTCTGCCTCTCATTGTCATTTAAAATGTATAAAGTTATAATGCTGGTTTGTTTTTACCCTTCGTATCTAATGATTCAATTCTTTGCCGGGTGATGCTATTTGATAAGCAGCAAAATAAATAAATTATGATGAAAATATTAAAATCATTGAAACGGATTGCTTTAATTGAATAATTCAAAACCTGAGCGGCGTTTAATGTATAGAATAAAAAAGGAATATTTAAACATTTCTGCTATTATAACAAATAAATTATGCATTTAAAGGCTCTTTATTAAATTCCCATGTTAAAAAGTGTCTCAGGCTAATCAATATTATAGGAAAGGGTTAATTTAACATAAAAGAATCACAGGCTGATTGGATCTGGAGTTCAAGTTTGTTGCATTGGGAGGAAGAGAGGGAGTAAGAGGAGTGATCGATCGGCCAGCTCCATTTATAACCTGTTCGCTTAAGTTTTCGCGATGAGGGCCGCGCGGTTAAGGGTCGGGGATTGAAGCGGCAGGAAGACTTAGCCACGCATTAGTGCAAATGAAGGGAATGGCAAACACTCAAAGGTTGAGGTTACCGATTACTTATTCAAACTTTCTTTGAATAATTAAGGGAAATGCTTCAAAACTTTATTGTGAAAGAGTGCTGGTAATGACAAATCATTTGTTTAGAGGATCTAAAAGGGGGCATTTGTTGATCGCTGCGTTTAGCCCATTCTCCACCGAATTACTTAAATGAGTATTTATTCAGCAACAAGGTTACAACGTGTCTATTTCGGTGCTTATCTCTACAAAAGGTTTCCTCGATCATTTTTCTGTAAAAGATTTTTATTTCGCCGGGAAAAAATCATCGCCACACTCTAAAACTCATGGAAGAAAATCTTTAAATTTGGGTGTCAAAAGTTTTGTAGAAATCTGGTTCTTTTGATTAATTTTTTATCGTTTTTCCTGGGGAAGTAGTTGAATTAAAGCTCTAAAATGCTTCCCGTACTGTGTACTTATTTAAGTACCGTAAAATTAAAAGAGGTCGTCTGTGTCGAAATATTTGAAAGTGAAAATGAGAGTCGAGAGAGATGTCGGAACTTGGTCTTCTTTCTTTCGATCCAAAATTTCTTGATCTCGCGTCACTAACTTAAGTGCTATTAAGAAAATAAAATTATGCAACCATTTTATCGCTTTCCAAGAATAAAAACTACCCAGGTAACCCGTCGCGTTCAAAACAAAGACTCCTAACCTCTCAAATTAAGTAACAAGGAATCTTGTAATGATTACAATTATTTTCTAAGCTAGGTTCATTGAATTTATTTTGACTATTTCCGAAGGTTCGTTCTTCAAGGGCTTAACAGACAACCTACCTTTGTTTTTAACTCCGTGTATGCGTGTGTATAATACATTTATAAAATATAATATTATATAATAGTAAATATAAATATAATAGTAAGTAATATATTAAAGTAAATAAGTAAATTATGTATATATACGTATATATATTTACATAGTTACATTTTTTTTAATGATGACAAATAATTATGCAAAGAACTTCTGTGGGCTTAAGTTAAATATTTATTGTGACTAAATTTAGCCCACCTGGCCACGCTCGGCAATCAGTTAAATGATTCTGTGGTCAGGAACAAAAACAATATTCGATATAATCAGCCCTGCAACAAGTTTCTCATTTTCTCGACTTCTTCGAAGTTCTTCTTGTCACAATGTTGTCAATTTTTCAATTTTACCCTTGTTTCGGTGAGGAAACGTCAGTTTTCTCTTTTTTCGCTTAATAATTTAAAACAATTATATTACGAGATTTTGATTAAGGAGCAATAAAAATATTCATTATTGTCTCATTTCTTAAAAATAATATGGTATTGGATGAAATTTTCCGCAAAAACAGAAAGCCATCTGTCTACCCCAAGTCCAAAATGCTCATTTCTTTTAATTTAATATAAGGTGGCAAATACTGAAATGCAGCCAAACCAACTTATGCCACTACGCAGATACACCGACATTAAATTGCTCTTTACTCATGAAAAGTTCAGCGAAAGGCTGGTAATTCTTTCCTTCTGGGAAGACATGATGAAATACCAGTAAAAACTAGTTTGCCAGGAATGAGTAGCTTTGATTTGTCTCGGGGAATGGTTATTAATTTTTTAAAAATAACTTGCAAGAGGGACGTCAGAGGAAAAGCTCGCCTATCCTGATGCAGCCGCCACTCATATATAGAAGCCGCAATGGATTATTGGCCATAGACCCTGTTGAAAAACAAACATTCTTAGAGCCTCCCTGGAGCCCCATGGAATAGAATTTCAGATAGCGTATTAAAGATGTTTGGTGATGGAGTTTTGTTGTTTACCCATGGTTCTCAGTTGGATGAGATGAAACTAACGCTCAACTTAAAAATACATCATTTGAGTAGATGGCGACAAACAAAGAAGGGAAGGGTTTTATAATGGGAGTACTTTTTTCTGTGCTGCGTTAAGGAAGCCTGAATATATGCATTTTATTACTTGTAGTACTCCTAACTCCACATCTCAGCTGTCGGTCGCCTCCCCTAAACACTACTACTATTCCTAACTCCACTTCATATTTATGTGCTCCTTTGTCAAACTGCCCTCGCATTTGATATTTTTTGAAATTGTCCAAAAAATGTTTAGGAAGTCATAGCTTTGAAATATCCTTCTGGAGTATTGAAAATTCTGTAATTTTATTTAATCCATTTTTGCATCGATTTGATTTCTCCCCGTGTTTAATAGGCATTTATTTCTACTTAATAAGTATTTGCTGTGAAAGAGGGGATGTTGATATTTTCAGCTCTCAAGCAATCAACTAATGTCATTTAAATCGAAAACATAACTGCAACCTAAAGGACCATTCAAAAAAGGAAATAAATATATACTGCCCATTACCGATGTTATACAATTTGATCATAACCATTTTATTACTACGATTGGTTGATTATCTTTTGTCTATTAAATTTAATCCATGAAGGAAGTAATTTGTGCCTTTCTTGGGAATGAATCACATTAGTTCTTTTGCACATCTCAACATTAGTTCTTTTGATAATCATCTGAATGACCTTATGTGATAAATATTTGGTTTAAATACCTTCTGTTGAGATTTGTTAGTTAAGGAATGGCTCCATGCCGCCCAAATCATTACCGTTTCTTCCCGTTACTTGACGTTACTTCGGGCTGCTAACCACCCTCCCTTCCATTTATTTCGGCAACCTTGTCTCGATCTCTTAAACCCTTTGCCTTCCTTCCTCAATATCTCAATGCTTCCGACTCGGTGCCTGGGGGATTCGATGCCTCGAGTCGAAAAAATAGCAGTGAACCTCAGAAAATGCAGTCTGTTTAGCCAACCTGCTCCTGTGACAAATGGTGTCTCCCTCCCTCTTGTGATGCTCCAGCAGGTTTCCGAAAGTCCCGCGGATCACGCGTAATTTCACCTCGTCCAGTTTCGCCTTTCCTTTTCTTTCGTCACTTTCGGCGGTCGAGCGTCGGGGGTGGGTGAGGAAGGGGGAATAAGAGCATCGCGAGACGAGACTTTTTAATATCCCCACCCATTCAGAGTATAAACCTCGAATGGATACGGGATCTGCTCTAGCCACCTTCTACGTGAGAGTTGAGGGTATAATAACTGCTTTAATTGTAACTTAAGAGGCAATTTATAAATATAGGAGCTCCTTTTTAACTACCTTTGTTTGGATTTTCTTAATTTTAATGCTCGAATCTTGCAAAAAATCATAACTTTCAAATCGTAATATTTGAATTATTGCAATTTATTTTATATAATCTATAATTTTAGCAAACTAACTAAAACTAATGGAATGACTTGTAATTGCTAAAAAAAATGTGTCTTCTGTCATGGTGCAGAGTGGCTTCCCCTTCCTTCTACAAATTTCCCGGGTCGTTTCTTTATTGGCCAGCTCAGTTTCCTGGATCTAATGTCAAATCAAGCCTCTGGCTTCTTCTTATATCTTCATCGATTCCTCCCCCTTCTTCGAGTGAAGAAAGGCTTGTTCTTTCTTCTCATTCCCCCATACTGTTTTAGGGCTGATTTATCTCGCCAATCATCATTGGGTTGAATCAGGGAAGTGGGTCGGAGTGGATCTCGAAGCGAGTTTGGTGACGACCTCACGATCGTGACTCGTGACTATTCTCTGCCCCACCTTCTTGATCCGTGAAGTGTTGAGGTATTTCACACCTCATCTCGCCTTTCTCGTCTCTACCCTGAATAGTAGACGATAACCTCACCATTTTGGTGAAAAGAAAGGCGCCCACACAATGCCTATTCCCGAGGAGGAAAATTCACCATGGAACCTCATCTGAGAGTTCGCTTCAAGTTTTTGTCAGCTTCAGCATCGGAAAATGTGAAAGAACATGTCAATCAAATATTCACTTGATTTGTTCCCTAAGAAATCATTCATTTGCATAAGGTATGATGGAACGGCTGGCTCTGACGATTATAGTATTGTAGGAAAGATTTCGTCGTTTGAATGGTTTTTCGGGCGATGAGTTGAAGGATTTTTTCAACAGTCACTCTATTTATTTTTAGTTCGCGATTTTGAGTCGTATAAAATTCATATTTCCTTTCCCGAGCAGGAGAAAATTATGCTCGTTTTTTCTCGCGTCTCTGGTAGTGCGCAGATACATTTCGTCATGGGAAAAGTCTTAACTGCCTCGGTCTTTGTGGTTCTCCTATCTCGCGTGATTAGCTATTCCTTCAAGGAATGGCATAAGTGCATGTCTGACATGTATATTAGATATGAAGTAATTGTCTTGAGAAAGCCCAGCAGTTTTAGGGATGGTTGGAAATCAGGAATTATTTTGCAGTACTAAAATCATGTTTCTTAGGATCAATAATGATGAATTTATCGTATCATTTATCTTCCCATTTTTCCACCTGTCCTTTTGCACAGTTTATAAAAGTTAATGCTTCAACTATCACTCATATTTTAGTGGTTAAGTATGATAAAAATCATGGTCATAGCATTAGGTAATGTTGACTTTCTCTTTCCAAGGTATATGTAATCACAACCGGATGACCTCGAGATGGACCTCTTCTGCACTCACCTCTTAAGGGGTGATCTTGCCTCAAGTCCACTCGGGTAGCCTAAAAAAAACATCACTTTTCCTCTACAAGTAAAAATGAACTTGAAATGCCTTGAACTTTGTTAAGAGAGAAAAATGGTGGGCGGCAAATATACCTTAGAATCTTAGTTTAACATTTAAAATTAGAAAAGTAATTTTACTTGATAATGCGGATTCTTACTTAATGACTGAATGTTTAAATTCATTTTGGGAGACACCAAATTCAGTTAATCTTTAGCGACGAAAGAATGAAGGAATCAGATTATCTTCAGGTTTATTCATTTATATATTTTAAAACATTATCCACACACAGAAGTAGCACCAATTTACAGTGAAAAATATAATAAAAACACGTAAGAGGACACAATAACAGCATAACAGTAAACAACGAGAACCGAACATGGACTGGGGAAATATTTGATTTGTTGAGTGGTGGGATAAAGCTTGAGTGCTGAAATTGTATAATAAATAAAAAGGAACGAAAGTGTGGGGTATTGAATTTAGAAGGGAGGAGAGGCGAAATAAAGGTGAGCGCTTAGTGGGAGATATCCTAGGAATAAGAAAATGAGTCAGGAGTGAGTGCGCGAGGATCGAGTTGGTAGCCTGAAGTTTAAGAGAGAGAGTAGCTCAGGGAAATGAACAGTCGAGTTTAGGGTGTTGTGGTGGAGTTTTAAATCAGCTTTAAGTCTGCGGTTTGGGGGCTAGAAATGGATAAAGAAGACAGAACAGCGTTTAAGGACATATTGCGGACGTGTGGGACTCGGTGTTTGACTATTTTGGCGAAGAATTGAGAGATACAATCGAGGGATTTTAGATTAGTTGGGGATAAGGTGGACCAAACTGGGGAGCAATATGATACTATGGGAGCGACAATTGTTTAGAAGTACGAATGGACTGCTATTTGATATTTAATTTCTTTGAAGCGGTAATACTGTAATACTGTGGTTAGAAGTAGGCTGCAGGCAATCGGAAAAGAATTTTAGAAAGAGTTTGGATTTCTCTGAAGCCGCAGCATTTTCGGTACTATATGAGAGTGCTTTGGGAATTTGAGGACGATTACAGTGCTGATTGATAAAGGACTAGAATTTTTGGGGCTAGAGGAAATATTAGAGGAGACAGTCGGCGCGTAGTTTTCATAGTCACGGCGAATGAAGAATTTGGAATAACGGCGGTGATCAACGAAGGATCGGCGCGTTTCCACATTTGGGACGGCTTTATGGAGGTGCCAAGCGCGAGTTTTGTTACAAATTTTATAGTATCCTGTTTAATCCACGAGCAGAATTTTTTGTCTTGGCCGTAGCTAGAGGAACAAAATCTCTTATGACGGTCCAGGTGAGCTCTGTCCTAACCGATTGAAGGAACCTCTGGGTTGAAAATTTTGGTGGTGGGTGCATACCATCGGTCCTTGACATCAGTATTTAATTTCCCTCTCATTGGCTATAACTTCAATGGCACCTCATGTGACTTTTCCACCATTAGGATTAGATGGTGTACTTTATGCCTTCAAATCCTAATTTCCAGTACCCTCAGAAAGTGCTTAAGTTGAGCTTCTTCAAAAATTTGGTGCAAGGTTGTAATTTTTATTTATTTTCATTAGCATTCATATTGGTTGCCTCTTGTTTTTTTAGGGAGAAGTGGGAAAAGGTCAACCTCAGGCCACACAAGAATGGAACAATAACATTTCAACAAAGGAAGATGTATTACTTTGATGCAGCAGCATCTGCTGGCTCAGAAGATGATCTTGTGATAGTGCCGAACATTCCAATGCTGGTGAGTATGATTTCATCTTATTATATAGAAGCCAATCTGTATGTTATTTAAAGGACTCAGCATTACCTTTATCCACAGCCACCTTCTCTGGGGTATATTTCCAAAATGTTTTGTGCATCACACTGATTTTCATTAAAACTTTGAATTAGAGTCTTAGAATTTACCCTTTACATGCATAGCTCAATATTTTTCTGCTAATTCGGATTATCATACAGAGATACAAGGATGCGTATCAAACTAGTTAAAACTCACCCAAAGCTATTTCAGTGTTGGAAATGATGACATTTGATCAGGTTTTAGTTTACCACATAGTACTTTAGTGCTTAGTTGAGAATATATATTAGTAGTTAAAACTTACTATATATGTATTAAGTTTTTATAGCCATCCTTTTGTGATGTAATTGTGAATATAAATAGCATTGCCATTAGACCACTAGTATTTGGAAAATAAAATGTTATCTTTATGACTTAGTAGCCCTTTTCTGAGCTAAAATTTAAAGATTTAATGAGCTGGATTAAGTCTGTTTTGCATATGGTAAAAAAACCAGTCAATAAAATTTCTTCCTCTGCTTCACAAGCAACAATTTATTTTTGGATAAATATTTTCAAAATGATTTAATAATTTTTTAAATCATAAATACCATGGCAATTTTTTCAAATTTGTTACTTAAAAATTAACTTTAAACGCTATACCCATGGCTCATTTGTCAATGAAATACCTATATTATTATTATTAAATTAGGAATATTATTTTATATGTATTAGGTTACTCCAAGGCATTCTAAGAGTTCTTTTTTAGCCTAGAGATGATTAAAAGCATTGATAAAAAAGAATGCTGCATACTTTTCCATATAAACATATAATTCTGAAAGCCATAATATTACAATTATTCATTATGTAACTAATCAAAATGAATGTAATATTTATTTATTTTGTCAGAGTGCAACTTCCCAGAGTAAGCATGCAGCTCGATTCCTTCGTCTAGCCATGGCTTCCATCATGGACATCCTTAAGATAAAGCCATTTGTAGAGGTTTCCATTGGCCAGTTGCTCTGGGGTTATGAAGATCCACTTCTTAAACTTGCAAAGGATGTTGTTCCAAAGGAACAGAAACTCCCTTATGAAGAATTTGGCCTCCTATATGGGGTATGTTATTTGAATACCTACTTGTGTCATGGAATATTTTGGATTTTGTTTGCTTGGCTAGTTTCTGCTTCAAATGTATGCCATTTCAGCTACGGAATGTTTTTACAATCTTCACTTTATTTAAAAAATATTATGACAATTATGAATAAACATATATTATGGATATGGAGGGGCAAAAAAGGTATTAAGTTTCTAAAGGACCAATCACATGTATATCTAAGTGAAGGAAAATAATTGATGATGAAAACACAGATTCCTAAGAGTTTACTACTTTTTGTTCAATGCAATGGTATTCCTGAGATGCACAAGGTATATTGCCAAGAAATAAAAAGCTCTTACCTAACTTTAATTACTGAACAAATTTTAAACTACTCTTATTTACTGCTTAATCATTCAAGCCAGCAGTTTATCTATGAAAATTAATGTAGTGATATGGTTTATATCTATAAAAGCTTAAGGCATAAACCTCTATTAATTACTGAAATGCATGTTTTATTGCCTTGATTTTCATTTGATATTAATAGAGACTATGATTCTGGGTAATCTGCTTATGCCACCTTGGCTACTCTCTTTGTTCATGTTCATCTTGAGCAGTTGTAGAAGTTGATAAGATGAGTTTAAATGCAATATAATTAGAAAAACACACATTAATCGCAAATTAGAAGATGATGTCATAAAAAAATCAAGATTCAATGGATTATTTTATATTCCTAAGCTCACCATCTCTGACCATAATATATACTTACATATTATGTAATACATGCCACTGCATGTGCCATTTTTTTATGAGTATCACTATAAATTGGTAATGCTGCTGTATGCTAACAAATACATATGATCCATCATTACCTGAGTTTTCCTTTTAATTTTAGTCACCAAATAGGAATAACTCTTACCATAGCCCTACAGTTGCAGTTCACAAGTCCATTTCACCTTATACTATAAAGAATTCATTGAATAAAAATGATAGTTATATAAAAATGGCACTTTTATTATTGGTAGCATTAGTGATATAAATATTTTTTTCAATGAAATTGTTATTTACGCCTATATTAAATATACTTAAATTTAATTTTCATTTTTTTCTGAGCAGAAGAATGGAACATCGAAAGATGTTGTCACAATCTTCACCGGGAGAGATGATGTCACCCGTTATGGCCTAATCAATCGCTACAATGGCAATTCTCAAATGAAACATTGGAATACTGATGAATGTAACAGCCTTGAAGCAAGTGATGGCTCCCTCTTCCCTCCGGGGCTTACCAAAAATTCGACTGTGTATGTGTACGAGAAGGATCTCTGTAGAAGGCTGCCACTTGTATTCCAGGTATATACATAATCATAACAATTTTTACTTGAGAGTGCTTTCATGCAGCTTAAGAGAATTAACTCATAACTCAAAGAAAAGAGAGTAGTGAAACATATTCATTTTACTCAGTAGTGAAGATTTAATGCATCAGAAAGACTAATTATGGATGACAAGGAAAAGCAGAATGGCTTGACTCATATATTGAGATTCAAAAAGTAGAAATATAGGATCAAGTGAAAAAATTACAATTCATATACCTTAATTGTTAGGAAATTAAATTTGTAATCTTGCAATCATTCAGGACTTTCAATTTGCACTGTTTATTTTATTCCAACTAATTAATTTATGTATTCAATTCTTTTGTTTGGATTCCTTGAATATAATTTTATTTAATTTAATTAGATTTTCTTGATTCTATATTCATAAAAAAATTAGGTGGGTATAGATGATCAAATTAGTCAAATAATTTAACATTGTTTAGCATAAGTATCAAGTCGATTTTGCAACAACTCATTATAACTATTTACAGAAAGGTAGTCAATGATCAGAATGGAAAGTAATAGGTGGAGGTGAGACAAGGCTGTCCTATAATGCTTAGGCTTTTGGGTGCATGCTTATGTAGATGAAATGATTTGAGGGGAATGGGAGATGTTATTGGGATAGCAGGTAGGTGATGAGCTAATAAAGCTACTAATTGTTTTGAAAATGAGTGACTGCTTTTTATACATAAATATTTAGCTAGACAGTGACCCTTAAGCATTGCCATTATTGTAAGTATGATATTACAATGAATGATGTAAACAGATGTGTAAACTAAAAGGATTTCAATAGTTAAATATAAGGTTATGATTGATTTAAATGAAAGTAAAAGTAATGGATTTTTGAAACCAATAATTATTAAGTTATGCATGAAATTGTGGAGGCTTAAATTAAATCAGGTTTAGTACTTCATGCACCTAGCAGTTGAATAAAATGGAGCATGGTAGTAAAGACGTCAGGATATTATTAGATTAGTGTAAAAAATAATACAAAATGGATAAAAGTAATAAATGGGACCATGATGAGAAATGTGAAGAAGGTTATTGAAGTTATTTTAATTTAGCATGAGATTACTTTAGAATCTTGAGGTCTAAGAACAAAGATAATAGTAGTCCAGCTGCTTTTGAGATATGGATTTGTAGAAGAATAAAATAGTCAGATGAGCAGGGGAAGATGTAAGAAGTTATGGATGAGGTGGGAATAGGGAATTACTGTATTTTCCCATCGATAACGCACACCTTATGTATAAAGCTCACCCAGAACTTGGTAGTTATCATGATTTTGTATAGGGCACCCAAGGATTCATAGTTATCATTAATGTGTATAGTTGCCATGCATCTGTATGCACATATATATATATATATATATATATATGATAGCTTCAGTGGCTTGTCTGCCTTCTCTGAGCCAAGTTGCGTGACGCTAGCATTGCCTGTGTTGTTTCTGTGATTGTTTACAATGTTTAAAAAAATTGAGAACGCCGCCAGTTGTGAAGTGAGGGCAGTGATTAAATTCCTCAATGCAAGAAACGTTCGCCCATGTGAATTTCATCGCCAATTAAAGGAGGTGTATGGAGACAATGTAATGGACGAGTCGTCTGTTCGGCGGTGGTGTCGCAACTTCAACATGGGGAGGGGGAACACACACGACGATGAGCGTTCGGGGAGACCGTCTGTCATTACAGACCAACTGGTGAGCTCAGTTGACGAATTCGTGAGGAACGATCGGCGCGTCACAATTGATGACATCTGTGAGCATTTTCCCAATGTTTCTCGAACAATTGTTCATGAAATTGTTAAACACCATCTGCATTATGCAAAAATTTGTGCAAGATGGGTCCCTCGCGTATCTCAATGAGCTGGCGGCGAAGGACTATGCAGCAGGAATACAGAAACTTGTCACACGTTATGACAAATGCCTTAATTTGCTTGGAGATTATGCTGAGAAGTAGTTTAAAGTATCCTCTTTCAAATAAAATTTTTTATGTTTGTTAATATTTACTTTTGTGTCTTTATTTCACGAACGGGTACTACTTTCCGGATGACCCTCGTATATGCTCGTTAAAATTATATACAGTGTATGTAAAAATATGCCCATGTTTGGATTTTTTCAATTTTCATTACATAACGCACATTGTCATTTTTTTAATCATCTGAGCATTTTTGTACAGACAACGCACGAGTTATCGATGGTAAAATATGGTAGTTGTCAAAAAAACTTGAACAAGATAGGCAAATTAGATGGAGGAGGGCTATTGAGACATAATAAAGTTGAAGCAATGTCCAAATAAGTTGTTGGGTTGGTGGGTAGAAGAATGAAGAAGGTTGGTATTTCAAATGGTATGAGTTGGGAATTCAATTTCCATAGAAGAAGTTATCAAGCTCTGAAGCAGATACTGTTGGAAAGCACTTGTTTTATTTGCCAGAGTCATTTCTAAAGCACTGAAGAATATGCATAATTTTTCATGGATCATCCTAGAACTGCCTCTGTATGGTGAATTATTCATTATGATCAACCTTCAAAAGTGCTCTCCAGATCTTTAAGAGTATATTTTCTATCATTGCATGTCTCAGAGAGCATTTACTGCAGAATACATGAAATAAATGATTGAACTCAAACCAGATTTTCAAGAAGTGGCATGATGGAGAGAAAGAGTGCTCTCTTTGAAATTGAATTATAATATATTCATTCTTTTCAACAATATGTATGCATTTGAATTGCTCTTTAAAAAGCCTTGAGCTATTGCAATAAAACTGCAAATATTAACTATGTAAATATACGGTATGTGGTTAAAAATGTAGAGTATATGAAAATTCATAACTACACTAGCATAATTTCATTTGCAGGAAGAGATTGATAATGCTGGTTGCCGTGGGATAAAGGGATACAGATTTACTCCTCCAATTAATGTGTTTGCTGACATTGACAGTAATCCAGATAACATATGTTTCTGTCCATCCGGTCCACCATGCGCTCCAAATGGCCTTTTCAATGTTTCCCTCTGCCAGTATGGTAAGTATGACGAAATGAAATGATAAAATTCTTCACACTGAGTATCTGTCCTTAACTCATGCTGAATCATTGAAAAAATCATGTTAGCAAGTTTTTCTTGATGACATTTCTTATATCCTGTAATCTAGTTGCTATTTAGTGTGTTTTATGATAATTAATAGTGTTAGGACTTGCAAAAACAGTCCATGTTGTCCTTCATATAAGCAAGCAATATCATGAAAGTTTGTTAGCTGCACTGCACGCATAATTAGGAAGTTATGTTTAACAGCTTACTTCGTGAAGTTAAAAGCAATGTTTTTTTTATGGGTTAATTTAAACAAATACTTTCATTTAACATCATATGAAATAGTCAAAGAGATTGTTGAAGTTAATTAGTTAATTAATAAAGTAATTAGTTCAATATGATCAGAATGAACAAATCAGAGTAAACTTTTATGTAATACCACTATTTAAATTAATAAATATTTTTACTCATATCTGAAAATACTTATGTCTATTTTAAAAGAAACCTATTGAATCATAATAGAAGGTGAATAAAATTTAGCTCCATATTTCTAAATGTGGGGGAGATATGATGTTGAAAGATTTCGAAGTCTTCTTGATCTCTCTCCTTTTGGCTCACATTGGTACAACTCTAAAATTATTCTTATGAGGATGTATATTTTGTGAAATATTAACATTTTTAATGCCAAATTTTCGATTGTTTATTCTTGAAAATATATATTTCTATGTTAAAAGTTTGAAATAAAAATGATTTCATGAGTTTAGCTAAGGGTTACTCAAAAAAATTACTTCTTAAAATTTTAACATTTAGCATGTTGCTACCCAAGTCTGTCTACATATATATTTAATTAAACCCCCCTACCATCTCCTTCACTTATATGGTGTACAAATGATTCCAATGACTGTGTTTTTATTATAAAAATAAGTTACATTAAATATTCCCTTACATGGTCCACAGCCATGATGTAGTGGAGAGACTCAGTGGTAGTCAACTTAGTCTACTTCTAAGTGATGAGGTAGCTGCAGAGATAGCTAACCTCTGCAGGGCAGCAATTTCAGTGTATCAAGAGGTGGCATTAAAAATTCAACATTGGGGAAGGCAGTAGAAAACCACATAAATTATATCCGCATGGACACAACTAATGTATTGAATTATAGAAAGAGCAGGAAACTTGAAACTTTGAAACTTGCCTTGAAACTTTTAAAGACGTTGAACCCACAAAGATAAAGTGCAAGAAGAATTTTGTGACCAATGAGCAAGATTCTTTGAAGCCCTTAATTGGGTTCAACTAAGCAAACAAATGATCATGCCTGTAGGAATAATTGCTAGAGATGGTAGAAGAGTTTAGGATATTGTCTTAGAAAGATATACTCTTTGTAAGAGTATTAGATGTATGTAGTAATGGTATGATGAATACTGTGCTGAATTGAAAATGCTGACCATAAAGTTAATAGGGAAATCAGGAATAAGTATTCTAAATGGCATGAGGAGAGATATCAATGAAGGCCTGAAAAGAGAAATCATATTGATATTAAAATACCTCTATACAACACCTCAAAAAGGTGTAATGAAAAAGTAGACTGTAAACTTTAACTCTTAATCACTGTCCTTTAAATAATGATAAAATGTTATCACTGGTGTTTATTGTGTATACAGTATGCATTTGATTTTTTGCAATAATTATTTCTTTTATTGATTTGCATAATGCAATCATTCTTTGATGATTCAACCCTCATATTTGTCTATAAGGTTGCTAAAACTTCTTGTCTTTCAGGGTATGATTATTTTACCCTGTTCGGGCCCTTAAAATTAAAATCAACTTAATATTTTAATTCAAATTCATTGATACATTACTCGGAAATAGTTTTTAAAAGAATATAATAAAAATCATTGAATCTTTACACAAATCATAAAATATCGAGCATTTTCATTGTAATCAATGAGGATGTAAATTACCCCTCTACAGATTGATAAAATATTCAAATTTTTTTCAGATTCTCCAATTATGATCTCCTTCCCACATTTCTACCTTGCTGATCCATCATTTAGAGAAGCTGTTGAAGGTATCAGTCCTCCTGAGAAGGAGAAGCATCAGCTTTACATTGACATTCAACCTGTGAGTCTTAGTTAATTCACCTAAATCATATTAATACTATTGCGACTGGCAGGTTTAACTATTTTAGAGCTAAATAAGGTATTATAATTTGTCTATACATATATTAATGCATAATGATTATATAAAGTAATGATATGACAGGAGAAGGTGAAATATAAAAGGTCAAAGCGCATGAAGTCAACACCTGAGAAAATTGAACCAACAACTTAACAATTACATGTCATGTGCTTTAACTGTCTGAACTGTGTACATATATGACAACCAAACAGTTTTCATAAGATTTTTGGCCTCAATTTTTTAAGAGTTTCAATGTAGTGTATTTCAATATGAACATGCAATTGGAGTAGATTTGCCATTTGAGCAACAGACCCTCATGATATGGAGTCATTTATAAATTTTATGATCTGGTGATATTACCCCATTATGCCTGTCATATGGCTATATGTTTACAACCCAGGCCAAAATATGTTCCAGTTCATTCTGGATTGCTTAAAGGAGTCGGATGAAATGATAAAATTGGGGTAGCTTTAGTTCATTCTTAGATCTTGCATTAGAGAGGTATCTCAAGAATCTCAAAACTTTCAGCGCCAATAAATGAGTTCAATAAAATTTGAAAATCTGTTGTGCATTTCATAATGAAATCCCCATATACCTTGGAAGTTTTTTTGATTGGTAGCCTGGAGATTATAAATAATAGAAAAAACTTATTTCAGAGAAATAGAAAAGAAAAATATTTTGAAAATTAAACTTGAAGGACTTATAGATAAAAGTCATAAAATGTACTTTAGGAAAAAATTAAAACATGGCAATGTAAAGTCTTTCTTTGTGATACCCAGCTTAAACATTGGTAGCATCAACAGCCAATAGCTGATCTTGGGACATGACACAAGATTGTTTTTATCCTTTTAAGTGCAAAAAACAGCACTCTGGTTCTCCAGTTGCTGTGACTCATGTTAGGGAAATGTTTGCAAAGGAAGGTAATTCTTTCAGTGAGTATTGAAGTTTATTATTCTTAAATAATTGATGTAACTTCAGACTCCCTGATACCTGATGGAAATCTCCTCTCTCATCCAGACCATGTAATTTATTCTGCTGGAAGATTTTATTTGTTAAGTTCTGGATAAACCATAAAAATTTCCTCAAGTGAAGCAACAAAAAGCCTTGTAGTACTATAAAAACATGTTCGTATAAAATAATCTTGCTGCGGGAGGAAAGATAAATTTGAATATTTTTTTGCTTGAAACAAGAATGTCTTCCACCCCTTTTGCAACAACAGTATGATCACTATGTTTAATTTATTATAGTGTCAGTTAAATTAGTTTAAGCGAATTCCCTTAATCCACAAATATACCTCAGCTAACAGCATCCACAGACATCATTGTCATGACCTCTTAATGGAAGTTCAAATTACCAACAAAACTTAGAATTATCAATTATTTTCAAGAGTATTTCTCCATTTTTTCTCAATTCTTCATTCTACTTTTTTTTGCAGTAATCACTTCATAATTCAGCTCCAATTAACTAGCTAACTTAATAAGAAGCTATATTCACTCTTCTGACCATTGCTAAACTTATTGCATTTGTAATGTGCCTTTTGGGGCCTGTGTGCTTCTTCATTTTAAAAGACAATTATCCTGTTTCTTTCACTCCTTTTACAGCCAATTAGAAAAAATATTTTTTATAACTCAGATTTGCTGTATTTAAACATTTTTTGATGCACCACTTGGATCATAATTAGCTCACTCCTGATTGCAATCTGTAGTTTCTCAAGTAGTACAGCCAGAATCCAGTCCTCAGAAAACAGCTTCCCTGTCTTTATATTCACTAAACAATTCCTTAATTTCATTTGGACCACATGACTTACCATCACTGGAAGTCATGTGGCCCCTCCCATCACTGGAAGTCATGTCCACGCCCTCTCCATGCAAGTCATCCCCACTCTAAGCCCCAAAAAATACTAAATCAATTCTGCTCAGTTCAGTTGAAACGATCACTCTACTTGTCCAATTCAGTCCTAGTCACTGTAGAAACTTGTGGCACATTAGAGTTGAATTTTATTATACTACCCTATCTCCCTTAACAAACTTCCTTCCTTCTCAACAAACTCAATCAGAACATGAGCTGTTGGCTATATTTCTGCTACACAAGCCCGGGGACTCATTGCTGAATGTTTAACTATTATTTTGGTGTGTGACTGTAAAAATTGCACTTCTTATAATTAAACATTAACGAGTATGAGAAGAGTTGTTTATTTCATGATAAGATGAAATTTTACTTTGCTGAAAGATAGACAATTCTTCTAAAAATCAAGGGAATGCTGCAGCTTCTATGGACAAACCACCTCTGTAGAAATTAACACTAAAATATATGTAAACATTCATGTTTTTTAGATCATGACAATATGAATTCAGGAGTTCAAAAAATTCTTTTATAAATAAAAAATTACTTCAAATCTTAAATTAACTATGATAAATATTGAAATGCAATAACAATTTATTTAGAGTGTATTAAATTCCCTGAGTGAAGCTGGCATTTTTGAACTACTATTCTGTCAGTTTTCAGAAGTATATTTTACATTTCTTAGGTTTGTTGAATCAATGTTGAGATTTTACTTTATGAGAAATGGATTAATTATTCAGCATAATTCTTTCCAGGTAATACTTATTAATCTGAGTAATAGTTTATAGGGGTCCATCAAAATCTTTACCTGATTGGTACTCTATTGCCAGTAATAATAGTCGTTTTTTCAATAGTAATTTAACAGCCATTAACTTAATAAATGTTCATGCAAAATTTTTATGGGGTTTTTATATCAGTAGGTAAGTAAATTTAATTTTTAAGACATGTAATTAGTAATTAAGTTCTACTTCAAATATATTACTTTAAAATTCACTCAGTATTTAACACAAATAAGTGATTAGGGGATTCTCATTAAAGCCCTTTTGCACCACTTTTGTTAATATTCATTCTTTTGATAGGATTTTTAATTAGTATTCGTATCTAAATAAATTTCTTATTTCTATATAATATAGCATGTTTTAAAGCAGCTGGTATTATTATGCCAGTCAGATGTAGTGAAATTAATGAAAAAAATATCCATACCATGCACATAATGGATACAAGACAAGCCTATGTGGAAAATATACCTAATTTTTGTTTAGTGGAAGCATTTTCTGTGTTGCAAATGATAATTAGGATAATATGCTGAATGATTTAGTTAATTTTTATGTTTGAATATGTCTAGTTGAGATTCATTTATGTAATCGTGTGTAAACGTAAAGGTTTTTACACTTTGTGGCTTAAGTTTTTCCATACATGAGTGCTTCAGAATACTTAATTGAATAAATCTCTCTCTTCTTATGTCTCAGGAAATGGGAGCTGCCCTGTCTGCTCGTGCCCGTGTACAAATCAACCTGGCCGTGAGTCAAGTTGTGGACATAAAGCAAGTGGCCACATTCCCTGACATCATCTTCCCAATCATGTGGTTTGAAGAAGTAAGTGAAATATTTGATCAAACTTACTAATTAAATCAACAAACTTTGAGCAAAATTTTGCTTGAGAAGATGTGAGAGTTCACTTGTACTATGAGTATTATAAATATAGTGGAAAAATGGAAACTAATATAGTTCTTATGGAGCAGATTTTGTTTGACAAATGTCCAATTTGTAATGTTACTGGAGGAAGGGTGATTGAAAATTTGGAAAGGCTCCAATCAAATTTCCCAATCATCTATAATATTTTTCTTTTTTGTTTAAAAATATCAATTGCAGAATTGAACTAAAATTAATCTTTATTATATTGAATGCCATCATTTTAGCTTTACCATGAAAAAACCTGTCTCTCTAAATAGTTTTTGAGCTCTGCATCTTTTTCCTCCTCTCTTCCATTGAGATTCATTGACATGATGGCAGCATAAGCATTCAGTGCTAATGCTCATTATTCTTAGTATATCAATGTCTCCTCTCTTCAGAATAGTCCGAATGGCTAGAAAAGTTCTTGTATTTTCTGCAGCAGAAATGGTATGTGTTCACCGTCACTATTCATACCATCATGGTTTATAGTGACATGACATCATGTCTCAACTAGCATGGAATGAACGTCTTTCATAATAAGTAAACCTCTATCAGGGCAGGGGTACAAACTTCAGGAGTTTCCTAAGAGAGGAAAGACAGAAAATGTTGGAGAAATTCATTTAAAATTATCAAGAAGCTAGTGCTTCACTTACATTATAGTAAAACCAGTGAGTCCCTTATGCTATTGTGTTTGAATAAATCCACCCTTAACAACTTTTATACATTGCTATTCAGTAGTTTGGGTGCAGCTAAAATGAAGTAAAACAAATCTGAAAAGTTATTATGTTCATCCTAAGAATGAAATGAAGTACTTTCTTTACTTCAATTCACTCATTTATGCTAAATTGACATTTAAAAACCTTATCATGAGCATTGAGTTTATCACCTTATTACAATGTTGAAGATTTCTTCTGGCCCAACTGGTTATAATAAAAAATACCTCTATAGAGTGAAATATTTCCAAGCACTCCTAGGGAAAACTTTTTAAATATATGTGTCTGTTTACTAGAACAATCAAAAACTTGTCTTTTTGAGGGAAGTTTGCCTCTTGCCTTTATTTCATTTAATTTATACTTGATAAAATATTTCCTTATATGCAGGTAAAAATTTTCCCTCATGTGGGCTAACACTCTTCTTCAATTGTAAACAAGCAATTAAGAGCCACTGACTGATAACCTTATTTTGTGCCCCACCAATGACCACTCATTACTAAGAAAGGTAACTAGGAGTACCAGATGCTCCTACTGAAACTATTGCTCATTTTAAAACTTGCACTATTTCACTAACAATCACACAATGAAAATATACAAAAACTGTTTGAATGAGTCTCTATATTCCAGAAATAGGTGTAATTATTTACATGAGGATTGAAGAAGTAAATGAAGGATTGAAAAGATGAAGGTTGATGATGAAATGGCTGAAAGAAGGGACAGGAGATGAGGTCGAAATTGATGAGTGGGAAGGAGGGAAGATATGCTCTTTGGTAGCCTGGTGTTAGGCACATGCTAGCAAAAGTTCTGTATCAAAGTTATGATTGCTCAATAAAATAGAGTGAAAGGTGTAATCTCATTATTTTATATTAGAGAAGTTAAACATTTTCTCTCTGAGTCTGCATGTATGAAGACTAAAGTGAAGAGTTGCTATGGATCATTAGGTATTCCAACATTATTTATTCCATATTTTTTTCTTATTTAGCAATCCAGAGTTGAGAAATTAGAGCACATTCCATTATTTCCTGTCACAGTTTACATCAATTTGTTATTGAACAAGACTAGTCAGCTTCATAGTTTAAGATGAGTGATTGAAAGAGAGTGGCAAGCAAACTTTCTAGAAAATGGGAACATGGAAAAAAGTAGACATAGCAAACATATTTAACAAGATCACTTTTTTATAAATGACTTTTTTCATATTTTTTTACCATTAACTTATAAACTCCTGGCACATTATGTAACCCACTTTTTACAGACACATTTTTTTCATTCTGAGATATTTTCTTTGAGTTCTTACTACATTGACTCAATTAATGATAAATATTTAATAATGAGCTCTCTGCCAGAGATGCAATGGAAATTCAACAAGAAAACCAACTTATAGTTCAGCATGAATTAAAATAAATGGGAATCCATTTTTTCTGGAATTTTCACTCGAGGTGGTTTTGTGCTTCAAGAAATCCCTAAACACTTTTCTGTTATTGAAAAATATTTTTTTCTCTTAATGTCAAATATTGGTTTTCTCTCATCGCTCTCCAGATTCTATTACTTTAACAGTAAAATGTATCATTCATTATTTTCAATTGCAATTTATAAAAATATCGCAGGGTGTCCAAACAGAAATGTAAGTTTAAGATATAGGAGAAACCAAGGAAAATGGATTGTGTTTGCTTGTGATAGAACCTACGAGGTCAAAAAAATCTTTCTGCAAGATGCCCAAATGAATCAAAACGTCGGCACAATTCCAGAAAAATTAGAAAACTGAATAATGGCTTGCTTGAAATATATTTATGCAAATATTGGTACAGTTTACTTGCAGGTCAAAGAAAATCAAGGTTTTTGGGCTTAAAGCTAATGTGTATCAACGGCCACACTCCCTGAGTAACCCTTTGAATCGTGTAGCCAGATTGCTGGGTAACCCAAAGATCGAGTCGTGAATTAGAATTTATCCTTGTGATTTCCATATGCAGTTAATCTGTGTAAAATAATATATGAGATAGAATTTTTACTTAAAGTACTGCGATGATACGCAGGAAGTTCCTGAACAAAAATCCGATCTAATTTCCATTGTAAAAATCACCGTTGAAATCTTACGACTGTCTATGCCCATCTTCGATTATTACGGCTTCGCACTCTGAATTACAATTCAGCAGGTTCGGGAAAGTTCGTAGATAGTGGTAGAAAGGGAAAGGAGTGGCGGAGATCGCTCATGGAGGCCATAATTTTTTTAAATAATTTTTCGCGAGAATAGATAATCTCACCGCGAAATTGTTTCTGGACAATAAGCCTTTCACACTGCACTGACGTTCATTGTGAGAGTTCCCGACGATCTAAACATCAACCAAATGTTTGCAGGTCAACATGCCACAAAAAGACAAATGCAATGAAAACCTAAATGTACAGTTATGAATGCACAGAAAAGTCAATTTGGTCAATGAAAGACAAGTTTGATAAATCTCATTAAATATTTTCGATTATGATATCGCCTACATATATTATAATGTTCCACCTTTTGCTAATTTTTCACAAATGCGAAATTTTAAGAAAATATTTTACTTTTAATGAATCATAAATCTGCGTTTGCTTCATTCTTAAATCTGGCCCTTATTTTTAGGTTAAATCTGCTGATTACTTGATTTTATACTGAAACTTTGAATTGAACATGCAGCAAAATAACCTTCAGTTAACAAGTAATTAGCTAAGCACTAACATTTCCCTTTCACCGCGTAATCCCCATATAATATCATAGACATGTGAATGTTAAGTAACGAAAACTCAGTGCGTTTTATTTATTGTCCTCCAATTACTATTTAAATTTGCAGATATTTCCACTGTTCCGATAACATATTCTTTAAATTTTATTTTCAATTTCATCACCCGATATGCCAATGGCAGTTTATTGAGCATAATATATATATATATATATATATATATATATATGTGTGTGTGTGTGTGTGTATATTTTTGTTTGTATATATGTATATATATATATATATATATGTATATATATATATATGTATATATATATATATATATTATACATCTTCAAAATGGAACGCTATTCGTTGACGCAAAAATGTATATAAAACACCGAAAGCAGATTTTGATGATGACCTTTCTTTGTTTCAAAAATCTATATCAGTGTTTATATTTATAAATATATATATATTTCTATATACATTTACTGAATTTTTATATAAGCTATATTTATGAATGTTGTAATATTTACTGTTACTGGAGTTTTACCGTAAGTATTGTAGCTCAATAAAACATTTTATGACGCTGCAAGAAACTTTTTGCATCTCTACAATGTGTGAATCTGGCACGTCTTACATCTTAGTTTGAGGCAGGCTCTAACCTTATTCGTCAAAAGTAGCCTTTTGGTTGGTTATCATGGCGATAAAACAGTGAGCAAAAACAACGGTCAAAGTGAGCGTAAAAAAGTTGGTGTGGAGAATGGAGGGGAAGGTGGCAAGCAAAGGGACGAAAACGAAACACCAAATGTCATATTCGGTCAATGATTAAATGGTAATGCCTGGCTGCGAAACCGGGTGATGGAGGGTGAGTTGAATACTTTTGGAAGGATATAATTATGGGGAAGGTATTGGATAAGATAATTAAATATAAATAACCCACTAAATGAGTGAATTAATGTATCTATTCACTCAGAACTACTGTTTTAGTACCAGTTATGTTTATTGGAATGGTTGTGTATTTTGAACATATGAAGCGAATATATCGAAGTCATCGGAATGACACAGAAGTGAGAATCAACTGTAGTGATTAACATTGATAAGCTGCATCTTAACATAATACTTTCTTTCTTCGCCGCAGGGAATCGACAGCCTCCCCAACGAAGTCCTGGACCTCCTCTACCTCGCGACCGAGGTCCCCCCCCTGGTCCGCGTCGTCCTCTCCTACGGCCTCTTCGCCCTCGGCGTGCTCCTTCTTCTCATCTCGCTGGGCTGCCTAGTCCGCAGCGCGGGACGTCAAGAGACCTTGTCTCTCGAGGCCAGCAACCATTTCGCCAAGCCTAAGCCGGCGGCCAACGGCAACCGGAAACCCATGCCCCAGCTACCACACTCGGGAGGCAAACCCGCGCAGAACGGAACGACCAACCACGTTAAGTCCGGGAAGGACACGATGGATGCCCTCAACCCAGCGTTCGTCGAGGCGCCCGAGACGGGGGTCGCGGGGTAAACGTGAGGTGTTGGTCGTCAAAGAGAGAGAAACAAATGACGGACAAATGAAGGAATCGGTGTCGAACGCAAAGGAGGGTGAGGGACGTGTGCGCCTTTATTTTATTTGTTTTCACTGCAACCTGCGTCGTCGAAGACAGCCTCGAGACCCTTAGGGCTCTCTCTCGTTGAGGTCCGTATCCCTCCTTCAGGTTTATTGAAAGGTGGACGGCGAGCGAGGTGTTTGAGAGAAATTGACGCTCCAAACCGTCTCTGTCTCCCGACACGAAAATCCAGGTAGCACGCCCTTAATGTTTTTATCCACCACCGAATCACTCGTCCCGTTAAGGGAAACGATAAATCGACAGGGTCCAGAAGTAAAATAAAATGTTCCTCCCATCTCCAGTTTTGGCCCGGTACCCTTCTCGCGTGTGTGCGTGCTTGCGTGTGTGTATTATTTCTGTAAGCCCGAAGACATTTATATACGAGTTTCTTGCGCGTGGCCAGAAGGGTGTAGGGAGGGAAAGAATGCGTGAGTGTGTGCTTGATGGGGTGGTGATAATTGTGGAGCGCATGGGTGAACGAGTGCTTGGGTGAGAGAGCTTGTGTGTGTGTGTGTGTGTGTGTGTGTGTGTGTGTGTGTGCGTGTGTGTGCGAGAACGCGTCATCCTTCGACGGAGAAGATGGGCGTCGAAGGAAGTGGGAGATGGGGCGCTGAGTGCAGGAGACACGGTCATGATGTGGAATGTTTTATAAATATTTTTTTAACCCAAGAAGAAAGTGCTCAACGAAGCTTAAAGCAGCAAAGACACGTTCGTGACTTATTCAGTAAACAAAGGACAATGTGCAGCGCCATCTGTGTGAGGATCGCTTCATGGAGAGATCTCATTTATAGCTCCTTTGGACAGCCAAATACCATTTATTATCATTTTATTGTCTCCTGTGTGTAGCGAATAAGTTTTACGGCTAAATTACCCTGAAGAAAACGAAATTAATTTTCTTATGTCGGCCGCATTGTTGATGCATAACCATTTCAATTTTCAAAATGAGGATTTCAGTGAAGACTGAACGTAATAGCCCTTCTAAATAGAAATTGTTAAAAAGCGAGAGAATTCGTATCCGTATTTTCAATTGTTTTTTAATCTATACATTTTAAATATTTTCGACGGCTGTAACATCAGTGTGAAAAAAATATTTTTATACTAATATTAAACAACAAAAAGAAAATACTGAAATTTAGAGTACTATTAAGAAAGTTATAACTTTTTCTTTGACAGGTAACGAACTTATCCACGGAGTGACGGGTGAAAATGAATTTAGAACGTTCGTTTAACATGCATTATTTTTGCTAATTAATTTTTATAATGAATTTTACGATCCAAAATACAGGGTATTTGATAATATTTTTGTTATACATGCCTTATTTGGGCGTAGAAAATATATAATTCGTAAGATATGACAAGCTAAATGCCTTTAATTGCCTTCAGTGGATAAACCGAATTTTCATGGGCGTCGTACTCATTTTTTCACATATACAAAGGGATATAAAAGTCTTATAAGGCCAGGAAAATTTTTGGAGATAAGAATCAATAAAAGAGCTTAAATGTCTTAATGAAGCTTGTTTTTTCTTTTGGCAGCGCACGGCATTGTATATAAGCATTTATAATATGATTACAGAATCGTTATTATATATGGTGTTTTTATATAAACTTTAAGGTTGAAGCTGTTGATTATATGTGTATGTTTATGTATATATATATATATATATATATATATATATATATATATATATATATAGGCGTGTAGCATATATACATACGTGTATATATATATATACATATGTATATATATGTATGCATATGCATATGTATGTATATGTATATATATACATGTATGTGCGTGTATATATGTATATGTAAACACACACATACATATACGTCGTTAGATATCAGTAGGTTTTATATGAGGACTTAAATCTCATTTTGTTCGTTAAGAGAGGAAAATTTTTAAATCGCTCAATTTATTTTTTGTAATGTTTTATGAGGTTATAACATAATGTTTAAGCCAGACATTAAAGAAATCGATCAAATTTACAGTTATGAATGACTATGTACAATTAAAAACGCATGATTCGTTGTATACATTTAAGAGTAAAATTAAAGAGGGAAATTTCCAAAATTAATGAGAAATAAAGATCCATAGATTTGGTCTTTAGAAGAGATAATAGCTATCACACAGATTCTTCTTAATTAGTATTCAATGTTAATTTAATAGCGAGATAATGTATCAACTGGCGTTTAGTTAGCGTAATCCAATGTATTTTATGCGCTAATTTAGGCGAACAACTGGTAACGTCTAATCAAATATTCTCGCTCCATCGACCATGTACTTATATCATTCCAAATACTGTGTTAAAAAGTAGTTTGGCTGTGCATGTGTGCCTTTCATGTGGGCGTTTTAGTTTCATTGCATTTGCCTAAACGGGACCATTATATTCCCTGTAGTAGGGGCGAAAACATATGAAGACGTACCATATCCATGGCAATGCTTATTACGGCAGTAGGAGAGGGTAACTGTTCCTTTTTCTTACTTTGAAATGTTTTGCCTTTTCTTTTCATGTTCCAAAATGAAAAACATGTGTATTTGGTAATGCTTTGTTAGGCTACTCTCCCTCTCTCCAACTTCAAGACTATGTTGTTTGAAGGATTCAATTTGGTGCAATAATTTTTATGTATATACTAAAACTGATTTATGTTACTATTTAAGTTAATTTTTGGACGGTTACTTAATCGATGATGACAAAGTATGCAAAAATAGTAACAATGTTCTGTAAAAATTGAATACGATTTAAGTTTATGAAGTTGTGAATCAAATTATTAACGAACGTTACATCTCCGTCAATAGATTATATTTCTATGGAAGCGATTAACATGAAATTGTTTCATTTTTTCTGTTTTTGAGTGTACCTTGAGGTGCATTGTGAACTATCTTGGAGAAGTTTCGTTGTATAAATATCAAAATAAAATCGAAAAAACATCTAATCAATCTCTTTCCATTGCTACTCCTTTTCCATTTGATGTATGAGATCAACTGCTCGTAAACCACTGAGATCAGAAGTCTTATACGATGGAGTGATAATTCCATCACTTGAAAATTCTAATGTATATATTGCTAACCAGATTTAAAAACTTACTCAAGTTTGATTCAAAATAATAGGAAATTGTAGCAAGTGAATTCAGTCAGAATTATAACGAATTATTTAGAACTATAGAATGTATAATTATGTGGATTATAAATTGGCTATGTTATCACTGATAGTAAAAATAAAATCAGAAAAAATGCTTATCATTTCTGTGAAAAAAAAAACATTTTTTTTTCGATGGCCTTTAAAATCACCGATGTCTTTCGACACCGATAAAGTACTACTAGCATAATGAAGAAACTTGGAAACTTCAACGGCCAACATAAAATAATAAGCAATCTTTTTTTGAGCATAATCAGTTGAAAAATGTATTTCCAAGAATTATGGTTCGACTCATGTCAACCTGCCAAACTACTCATTAATACCTGCCGACATGGTATAATAGTTAGTGACTACAATACAGCATATTTGAAAGGCTCAGGAGAGTTAGAACTAAGTAAATTCGCCTCAGATAAGAGACTTCAACGCTCGTAATTTGAACGGTGAGAGATCATAGTATAATTAACGAATTACTAATAAAATCATTCTTTAATGAATTTAATAAAACGCTGCAGTGCGCGCCACATTAAATTACCGTATATAAACTAAACGCAAAAGGAAATAATAGAAATATACCAGTGAACGAAGATCACTTGTGACCGATGATGACCTCCTTAGCAATTTACCGGGGAATGCAAATAAACTGAAAACGGTCAAGGAGAGGAGTAATAAAATGATAGGTTTTGTAGTAAGACTAAGTCACCACAAATATAGTTATGTTTTCAAAAACACGCTAATGATTTTTTCCCGCATATTTTTGGTTGTGATTAGGTATTAGTGAAAAGACCACTCTAAGTACTGAAAGACTGACCTCTTTGTTTTCCTGTGTAAGTCGTTGTGCGTCAAGTCTAAAATTGCAGATTTTACCATCGTATTGGACTAAAAACTGTTTTGCCATCATGATTTTCCGTAGTGATATTTATGGAGTGATACTCGTAAAATCGCAGCTATCGTATCAGCTTCAAATCCCATTAAATGTTACTTAATTGGGGTAAAATCGTGAAGCCTTTCCCAATAGCACCAGCTGATCATATACTCTTTAACCATATTTTATACATTCTATTACGAGGGATTTTTTTGAAAAAAACAACTCTGCTTCGATTATCCATCAAAAGAGAAAGGAATTGTATCAAAAGATTGTAATAGTATCGCTAGTAGTCCAAAAGCAATGTGTTTCGTTATTGCAAAACAAAAACGTGTCAAGGACAGCTATTTCATTTAATATTTCTCAAGTAACGTAAAGACTCGACGGAAATAATATGCATTTACGCATAGCGTTTTGATGCTGCTATTCTGTTCCTATTTCTACACCATCTTCAACATCTCTTTGGGTCTCATCACTCAGGGCTGACTTTAATCCTTCGCGATACGGGTCCCTCCGCTTCTTTATATGAGTACATGAACGAAGGACAGAAAGTTTTCCTCCTCGCATTCCCGAATATTTCTCGCAAATAATTAGCTTTTAAGAGATTCTATATTAAAAAAGTTTAACTTTTTTGAACAAAATATCAATAGTTTCTAATAGAATAATATTATGTTCTATTTAAAAAATACGAGACCGATTATTTTAGGCTTACTTGGTAAATTATTCATTTGAAGTTGCGTAGTTTTTCAACAAGCTAATTATTCTCATTCCTTCAATCGTAAATCTAATAGAGACCCTAATTCATGCTACTATAATTTGCATTTTTTAATCAAAATGGCAATGACCTTTAATATCAAAATGAGTCAGAAGTAATTATCTTATTCGAAAAGGCGGAGAGGGGTTTTAGGACCTCAAGGTACTTAAACTAAATGGTGTAACTTTAAGGCTAGTGTTTTGAACAATGCATTAAGTTAAATTTTCATGAAGCTATGATCAAACATGTGTTGAGTGTTACCATGAATCTCTGAACTGTAACAATGCAACAACAATAAGGGAAAAAAGAAATTTCCCTAGAATATCAATATATGTATGGGTCATTTTTTCCCTGATCGCCTTCATGGAATCAGTATAATGTTACTTTGTTGGAAAGAATCACTTATTAAGAGATGCAAGCAGTCCGTTATTATACCATGCCACTATTTTTCATACAGTAGAACGAATGTGCTAAAAACAAAAATTAGAAGAAAAATTACAAAATTTACATTCGGAAAAAACCATTTATGTAACAAAAATAAGGTGAATATAAATGAGAGTAACATTGGACAGGAGCAGAATAGATAGATAGAGGTCTTTATTTGGGCGAAATTGAGACCTAATGGTCCCTTCTTCCATTTAACCCATCGTCCAAAGAATATACTAATTTAAAAATGTTGAATACCGCCCATACACGCTTAAAGTCTGAGCGGAATGAAAATATTCTAGTTGACATACCTGTATCTTAAATCATCGGAGTATTACCTTGCCATATCACACATATTACCATTACTAAATGGTTGGTAATTGGTAAAATGTGGATCTACTGAGAAACAATTGGTAGTACATGTATATGGGTCCGCTGAGTAATACAGACCTACGCTATAAGAAACTAAACGAGTAATATCCAAAAGGGGTTCAGTAAATGTGTGAATCTGTTTATGGAGAGAATTCAGCAGAACCTTTTAAATGGTACTATTATTATTACTGGTATTCTGCCGTTAAAGGTAGGTTTTGAATAAACACAGATTCTTACTAATCGTCCCTGTCGTTTCACGTATTTCATCTTCTTATGGTTCAGCAGATTTTACCATTTTGACCCAGAAAAGTTCCGAGATTGGTCAATATTTTCATCTGCTCAAGTTTATGAACTTCTTTTTTAATATTTAAAATAGCTTTCTTCTTTCACAGAAAGCGCATAATATTTTTTCTGTTTAAAGTTATCATCATCAAATACCTATCGCACTTAATTTCTAATGCGCTCAGCAATACTTGCACATCTTAGCTAACTGGAAAACCAAAGCTTGATCATCGATCATCCGCAAATCATGTGAATTTTATTCCCCACCGACTTCCATTCCCATCTCAGATTCTTTCATGCCTGTTTAACCATTTCCTTTGCCTATGCATTGCATAGAATCCCTGGTAACGAACTCCTGACTCTCTTTTTATGGATATGAGAACTAACGATAGCCTAATGAAATCTTCAGGGCAAATTCCAATATTATATTCCAGTCTTTCTGTATCAAGCTTGTTGGGATAAATATTCCTATATTAACTGAGAAAAGGATTTAAAAAGGAAAGCATTGTATTCAGTTATTAATAATAAAAATATTTCATGATTGTCAAAGTGCTTCCTCATGACACCTTTGTAGTTTATGCTCACGAAATAATAGAACCTATGGTTACGGAATTATATTTTAAATATTATTCATTTTGAGCACTCATAAATAATTGTGGTTTTTCTATTGACTTCATGCCCCAAGGGCATTCTCTTTTGCTGGATTTCGTTGTCTACTCTTAATTCTGCCGTAATTTTCCAGGACTACCTTCCGCAGGGCTAATGCACTTCAGTTAATGAATATATACGTGTTTATATCTGAAAAAGCCTTGGAACTAAATGTCTTAAAACGAGTTATGATAAAAGTATTTTTAACAGATCCAAGGGGATTGGAGTGGTCCATAGATTAGAAAGACCCTTTGAATTTTTTTCTTGTACCATTATTCTTTTCATATACGCATGTTAAGTGTGACAAAATATTTAAATTATTTCCATTTAATATCTGACTCTAAAGCACCATACAAATATTCTTATTTTCACTCATAAGTTTTCATATATTCAATAAAACACATATAAAGAAATTCTTTCGGCATCAACATTATGCACTTCACTGCACTATATTTGTGAAATGAGACAATACAGAGCACTTGAAACGCCATTCTCGAACAGAAATTGAAAATGTCGATAGTAGTCAAAACTTTGCCCCAAAATGAATCGGGCTGCGTTGCCTTTGATTAGTATCAACGTAAACGCTTCATGGCATCGTTAGAGGTTATTTCTTTCAAAAGAGTTTTGAGAGAAGAGAAGGAACGTTCCAGAGGGAGAGTTTTCCTTCAGGCCACCGGCGGAATCGGGATCCGGTCTTGGATGCGGCGACCTCACGGGCGGAAGAACATGCCGGTCGCAAACAAAATGCAGCCGTCTCTCTCTGCCGTCGTGGTTGCACCGGTGACGTACGAAACGCTTTCAACAGGTGAGCAGGCTAACTCACCTCTCTCGGGCCCACAGCCCCCGACTCCCCGTCCCCATCTCCCTTCTTCCACACGCGACGGTGGATGCGTGTGCTGCATTCACCCCTCTCCATCCCCCTCCCGCTCGCCCGGCCCGGCACAATCCCCCGCCTTCTTACTCGCCCTCATCTCCCTCTCCCATTCTCCACCCTCGCTGATACACTGCCACCTCACCCTCCCCGTAGCCCTTAACATCCATCTATCCCCACTCCGTCGAAAGCCGACCCGCGTTCCCCTTCTATGCTATTGGCAATGCGAAAACTCTCCGACTTGAGCATTCATTAAGGATTAAAGAGGGTGGAGGGGTCGGGATTGGATGCGGGCGTGGGGGGAGAATGAAGGGGGTGAGGGTTCCTGTGGCCATTGGGTGAACTGGAAACGGCTCCAGCATTACAGTCTTCGTAAGAACGGCGTCGCCGAACGGTGCAGACTGCAGAGTCGACAAGCGCGTGCCGTTGTTGCCCCTCCTCTCCCACCCACCCACCCATCCCCCCCGACCCCCGCCTCCTCTCTCCCCGATCCACAAAGGCAGTGATCGGCCTGATGGTCGGTTTCGATAGGGACGCTCCCCGGTAAGGGAACGGATTGTTGACTCAGTTACCCATGGTAAACCTTGATCCCGATAGAGCTCGTTTTTGTTTTTCGGGAGTGCCCGGCCGTTTAGACGTGGACAACATGCTTTCCAATCGTCCGGGGACCTGGCGGCAATGGCCTTAGAGATATTTTCAAAGGGAGAAAAGGAAAATATAGGTCGCTGGACGAGTGTCATCGGACTGTGTAGTGCTTCGTGCAAGTATTAAGCGCGTCTCGACGACGGTGTTGTGCGGTTCGGTTTGAATGTGACGCAATTGCATTCACACCGTCGGGATTTAGGGGTCATAAAGGAAAATGCTGAGCTAAATAAGTTGATTTCCGCACTATATATGAATATTACAGAGGAAGGGAAAATCCCCGGAAAGTGAAATAAGAGGAAGAGTCTGAGGAAGTGCATTGGTCTGGTGGCGCAGAGGAGGGACCTGGCTTGGGATGTGATGGGGAACTAAGTGTTTGTGAGTATTAAATCTTTTCCTAAATAAAAGGTAAAGCCATTCGAACCGGTGTGCTAAGCGTTACGAGTGGCAGATTGACATAGTAATAAACGCCCCTTCTCCTAAATTCCATCGTAGAGTTGTTACTTGGAGGTGATGACGTTCGTTTCTATATGACCAAGTAATTTACCGATAGTAACTGAAGGTGACATCGGAGATGATATGCATTCTTCTACAGAATACATTTTTAGTTCGCTGAGGGTACTTTAAAATTTTGTAAAAAACTATCCTTCGAGTTAAATTCATCACAAGAAATATTTCAGTATATGAACATAACTAAGTGTTTGCATATATTAATAAATATATATGTATATATATATATATATATATATATATATATATATATATATATATATATATATGCATATGTTGGCCGATATATTTGTTATTCATGGAAATAGATCTGCGCTGACCGTCATCGATAACTCATTCTTTCTCATAATTATACGGATGACTGCATAGGGCGGTTAGGATTTTGCAACAAGCACGACTCCAACTTTTCACTGCCTCATAATATATACCTCCATCATTGGTTTCGTAATGCGTACTATTTAAATGGAATTCTTTAGAGGTTACAAGGTTCAATGATTACTATGGAGCAACTTTTTTTTCAATTTCCAAATGATTATTCTAGAAAGCTTAGATGAAATGGTGGAAAAGATAGGAGGCTGCCTTCCGCAGATCAATCATAACATGACTAAGAAATAACGTATTGAGTGTCAACGAAGAGATAATATTATTCACCCGTTTGGATGTTCAGTTATTGTTATGAAAAATATTACGTTTGACATCTGTAACCTGGAGGTACAGTTACTCATGGAATGCTTTATGCGAACATTGCATGTTGCTTAGGATTTTAGTGATTTAGTAACCTACGGACTTTGTACGACCAGGTAATCATCATACAGAATGTTCCTGCGGAATGCTGCTCAAGGAATTCTACCTAGCTCTCCTTACTGAATATATTTCATAGTAAGTCTATTTACATTCAATCGCTGTCATATGTTGAGAAAACAAAAATAGAACAGATAGGATGTTATGGGAGAAGTGACATTTTCCTAGTGAATTCCTAACATTATAAAACTTGGCGAAAACCATTGTCGATCAGCTGTCTGCTATGTGAATTAAAGATTGCCCAATCGTGGCTGATGTCACTTGCATTAGACTCCTCTTGCCCAGCGATTCATCAAGGCGGGCGTTATTCCGAGAGAAGTTGACCATGAACGTCATCGGGCTTGAGGGGGAAGGAAGAGTGTACTACGGCCTCTTAATTAAAGAGGGCATTGCCTCATCTTGTACCGTCGAATTCAACTATCTCACTCTTATGTGATTAATACTGAGGGGAGTTCATTGTGAGAGGATGAGATATTTGAATTATTCATCTGGCTTTGAGAAAATGTGGGGTTATTAAGAGGCAATTACGAAAATGTCGAGGGCGAGAGGCCGAGAAAGATATTTTAACCCTTTTTCTTTTGGGTTATTATCATTTATTAATATTACGAATTCTAAATTATTATCACAGTAAATTTTCCATCATTAGCCTCACAGGTGTAGTCTCGATTAAGACTGCAACTAACCATCGTACATTTTAATACATTTATACTATTATCTTCCACTTCTTTACTAACAAACGAAAATAATACTTAACATCCCAAATAAGTCGTGGGTATATGTCAGACGCATATTTATATGACTCATGTAATTAGTCCAGTAAATTGTTGTTGGTGAAGAAAAAGTTGAAAGTATGAGCGTACGTCATCTGGAGTGCAACAGAAAATAAAGATTGTTCGTGGTAAGATGGTTGCACGTGGGTACGGGACGAACGTTTGCCACTCAATTTTCTTGGACGGCGGTATTTGCCATCAAGTAGTCGTGGCTTGTAAGTTTCGGTATAGGTAGTTGTTTTGTGACTGTGAACTAGCCAGCCAAGTAGAAGCCGAGAGCCAAACCGATGGAAGAGAGCCCTGGGAAAGTGAGCGGTGAAAGGTCCTTAGTTGTTCAACTCCCTGTTATTATCCGGGACAATGACACAATTGTTGGATGACCTATTTGACTGTTATTCCAAAATCATATTGAAAATCAGGATGAGTTTCATGAAACAAACAGAGCTTAAATTTTCCAGGCTATCGGTCAGATTGTGAAGTATGAGGATAGTTGCTGCAGCATTTAGATCTTAAATTGGAGGGACCGGGATCGAAGTCAAATTCAACTTCTTCGAGCATAAAACCGGGAGTTGAATGTCAGCAAGTGCAAGTATGATTGAACTTAACGGAGACCTGGTAAAATTGCAAAAGGTTTTATGGAATAGCTCGTGTGAAAATTTTCAATGCGTAATTCGTGAATGCACAGTTTATCGTAGTACAGAATTTTCTGACGCTCAGAAATGTATTCACGTATTTTCGAAAAGAGCTATATCGTTCATGCCATCCGAGCTAATTACATAATAATGAACACTCTTCGGTGTATTAGGGTAGGAATAATTGAAAATAAGCTAGAGGGAGCCATCATTGATAATAAAACTGTACTCAGTATTTGTTAGTTCATGATCAGTTGAGCGATCGTCCGTTCCATTAGTCATTGGAATAGTATACAGATTCTCTAGGAACGGAAGGCGTTTGGTCAAAGAATAGGTCGTATTTCTTTTGTGCCGTTTATGAAAAAAATAGCGTAGATCTTCGAGCAAAGTGAGATTAAGACGTTTTGAAGGATGGGCTACGTTTTACATCGATTTTAGAACAAAAGGATCAGTTGATGAAAGTAGTGAAATTTGGATTCTAAATATAGAGTTGTCAGATTGTTGAAACGTTTTTAGCTACATACGAGCTACTCATATATACACAATATATATATATATATATATATATATATATATATATATATATATATATATATATATATATACAGGTAGTCTGGGAGTCAATTTAATGACAATAATATATATATACACATAATGATATTTTTTCAATACTTTTATTAGAAATGTTTACAGCCAGCATAAATATTGGTCATTAAATTGACTCCCAGACTTCTTGCTGGTGATTTCTTACACTGATCCTTGAGCTTCAATCTTTCAGTTATAGGTAGTAGTAGTAGTAGTATTTAGGGGAGGCGACCGATTGCTCAGGTCATTTGCGCAATTAGGGATGGACAGGAAAGGATAAAGGGTGGAGAGAATCCCGGCGTCGGCATTAGCCTACTCTTAACGAAAGGCGCCAAGGGGTCCGCAGCTTAACGTCCCATCCGACGGACGGCGTACTCAATCAAATTGCCCCCCACAAAGCAATTCAAGTAGGGATCAAAATACCATATGAAAAATATGTGACGCCACCGGGATTCGAACCCGGGCCCTCTGGGTGGGAAGCCAGTACGTTAGGCTAGCTAAGGAAATTGACACAGCATGTGCGCTATGATACTTCTTTCGGGAGGCTTGATTGCTGCCAATTCTAAAGAAGTCAGATAAAAAAAGGGGGGAATGCCAAAGGTTGGCGAAAAATTGGAGTAATAAATCACCAAAAAATAGTTTAATAAATGCTCGGGATATGGAGTCAATAAAGATTATGTTATATTGCAACAGAAGAGTGATATTATGATATTTTGGAGAGCAAATAATGGCAGAAATTATTTGATTAGATGAAGCTACCTCTGAACTATAGTCAAGATAAAAGGTGGTTCAAAATGAAATTAATCACGAAAGACTATCAGATGAGGAGTTTCTTCTTTTAAACGAAATGTCATCACCTGTTAACTTTTGGTACACACCAATAAATGCAAAGGATAATTATACCAACCAAATTGGCAACGCCAGACTGCAAAGGACAATAGTCTCAATCAAAATTTTAAATCTTCAGTTGAAAATATTTGAATACATTATAAAAATAATTAGCAAAAGTAATGAGCCCAAAGTTTGATAGAAATAAAAAAAAACATTAACTAAAAGTTTTCTCTCTGGTAAAAAAATTTGAAATTAGCCAAATAAATTAGCTTTGGTGATAAGTAGTAATCTATGTTTTACTCTAGTTTATTTGAAATGCGTGTTAGACAGAGCTGAGAAAAAACCACGCTCATGTAGAAAATCCAAGGGTCTATGGTTTTGGTTTAAAGGTGCATAGATGTTTTTGCGGTAATGGATTAGCGTCGTCGCACATATTAGGTGTAGCTTCACTTTTTAACGATTCTTCAAGTAAAACCCTCGTCGGTATTTTTTCATTTAGATATATTTTATTGCTACATTTTACTCTGGACGTAAGGCAACGGGTAATGCACCCTCGGTCAAGACTGTCAAAGGGAAGCAAAGGTTGAGCAAATACAGAAAGCGTTGCGCAAATGAACACGGGGTGAATCTATCGTATGAACACTCCTGCAGAATTTGTTGCTGAGTCTCCCGAGGCCCAAACACAATTTAAAGTACTTGGTAAGATGCTCTTACCTTTCAAAACGACTAGTTTTTACAGGCACTGATTAGTATTCCGTAAGACTCAACATCAGTTGAATTTCCATTAGACCCGTCAACATGATCGAGACTAAGCCATAGTACATGTATTGGGGAGAGAAAAGAGCTGCTGATAGTGAATCTGAGTTGCAGTTAATTAGAAGAGAAGGAAACCTCTTATTAATCGGAACCATACATCCTTAATTGCTAATAACAGGCATACTATATGTTGGGAGTGACATGGAATGTAAGAAGTAAGGTATGAATGATTGAACATATATGTATTCATGGGTTGAATGGAGGCACTAAATAAAAAAATGAGTGATGATAAAACTAGAATAGCAATAATTTTTTTATTTAAGCATTATTCACCTTTTCATACTTAGGTTTGGAATTTTTGTATGCTGCACTAAACTTCCTGCCAGCTAATACAATAACTGTATTAAATAGACTCCATAGATACATATACTTTATAAAATAAATGATTTCTCAGGCCTACATTTTATCCGGAGCATTAGACTGAACAGCTATATTGTCTCTGGCTCCTCTGAGGTGTCCGCCTGCCTTGGATACCACTCTTTTCAGACCCCTCAGAGAGTCACCAAAGACAGTATCCACTTTAAGTTGTATTTTATACAACCGCGAATTATGGGGAGCGAATGATAAGGAAATAATTAGCGATTAAAATTTTTGAATGGCAGCATGATTCGAGGATTACGACGGCATATGCTCAGTGAATGAACTCAAATTTGAGAGGGTGAGCTATGTAAATTGTCAGTATAGAATGTACATCGTTAGGTGATACTAAAGGAAAGATGTTTTGAGTAATTTAGTTGTCTTAAAATATCGGGCCACTATGGTTTAACCCTTATTCATTTGAAATGTACGTTCTGCCCAAAGATGGAAGTACCAAAGTGACAGTGACCTTTATATACGTATCGACCGCAAGTTGACTCATTTGGTTATTCTCTGGAGGCTATTTATATTTTTTTGGTAGGTCTGTGTACGGTTGGAAATCCTTGTTATCTCAGTGGCGGGTCGGATGGGAATTCTGAGTGCTATAGAAACAGCGTGAGGGATTATTTAGTGAGAATGATGCTAAAACAACCTGACAGCGTCACGTCAATCGAATGGTATCATTTGAAAATTTCGGGAGGGGGATGTAATCTTATCAAGAATGTTAAACAATCTTAAGTTCACTTTCAGCAACTGCATGCAGAATAGAATCGGATAATATCTTCGTTGAGCTATCCTTTCGAAATAATCCGACGCCGTTTGGCAATATTCGCAATAGCGTACTACGACGGTTTCTCTCTTTGAAAGTGTAATAAACTACCGAACATCAGGTAGTGGCATGGTGTCATCATATAAGACAATGTGACGTAAGATCGTGTGATTGAATCCTTAGCGCCACCAGTAATTCCTGTGCCCTTTTATTCACCGCATGACTAAATCTGCAGGAGGATCAACATTTTAAAGTTTTCTTAATGCCTCTCTAAAAACTGGAAATGTCCCATCTATGAATAGACTATATATTCTGAGCCGCAATTAAAAGTTAATATAACTACTAGCTTTAGAATGTACAATGTAATTTTTATCCCGAATAAACGGCAAGTAAACCGAAATCTCATTTAGGAAAATTTGATTTTCATAGAATATTTTGACAAAAAAGATCAGATTTCCGACTTTCCAAGTATTTTTTGTTGCATCGAGTATTTTTTATGTTTGGCGAAAAAAATAAGAATTAGTACTATCGATAATTTTACTAAGGAAGCTATGTGCATTCCACAATGATAAATAACAGAGTAAGCAATTATAGTATTAAATATGTAATGTTCCGGCCTGAAGAAAGCTGAGAGCGGAAACATTTTAGGTCTTGTTGAAAAGAAAAATTCAGATACATTTCTATATTACATAAAATGTATTCCTGAACCGGTAAAGAAAATCATTAACCCTCAAAATTGCAAGCTCATGCGGTCCATTGGTATTGATAACGCCTTTCGTGAACGTTGGAAAATTCATCCTCTTGCAGTTGTAGCTGTTTGTGGTTGCCGTCCGCTAACCATCGGGAGATTCCATTAACGTGGCTGTCGCGGCATCTCCTGCACTAATCTAAATTTTGCAAATGAAAACACCTTTATGCTTAAATTTTAGTTTTAACCTTGAGCACTTTGATGCAGTGAACAAGGCTACGATAACTTACTCCACTATCTGTTCAATGATTCGTCATTACATCTTGTTTCTTTAAAGCCCCTAGGAAAGATAAGTGTAACGGGGCGCCTCATTACCATTATTTGTTGAAGCCTACTTTCAACAATGACTTGGCTGGAAAACGATGAATACGGGTTCCAGTTCCAATCAAGGAGGAAGATTCTTACACTCTTAAATTTCTGCATTTGAGTTGCGCGTGTGCAATATTAATATGGATTAAATCACGACTTTATTGTCAAATAATTATTGTTTGGACTCAAATTAATTATAAAGGCTCAAAATCATGAATTCTGTCAGTGGCCAAAAGCTCTACGAACGATGAAACTCACCATTTCCTGATTAAAGATATATTGTCTTAGGTTCGGAAGAAATTTCAATGTGGGCGAATGACTAGTGATTCATCTTTGAGCCAAAGCATTCTATCTTGTTGCCTGGACTTCCTAACTGTTCCAATTTACTAGTGGGTTATTGTCATGAAATATACCTTTAACCCTCATCTACATTCCAGCAATCAAATGCAATTTAGCTGTTTCTTTATATAGCCAGACCTAGAGCCGATTTGGTTAACAATATTGTCTTTCAAATTTTTCATTTTTTGACATCCTCCTAATCTTTTTATACTTGTTCCAAACGCCGATCCCTCGTGGGAAGCATATTTTTGCAACAGTGAAAACCTTAAATTAATGCTGCGAGCCATTTATATGCAAATGTACGCTCCCATCTTGATAACCTCCAGCGAAAGCTCTGGAGCACTGGACGCTGGTCGTCCAGCGTTTGTATTAAAAATATATGTATTTTGAGGGGATGACAAATTTGGCCGTCATCAATGCCCATACATGCACGAAAAGATCCGCTCTGTGGCAATTCGTCGTGATGGTGGTTCGATACTCTTACGGTTGCGATATGTGGAAGTAACACGATTCTTCAGCCGCTCTCTCGTGACATATAATCTTCGAAGGCCCCCAACCCTTTCACAACGTTACCCGCTCTAGTCCCTCTCGGCATGGCTCTCGCTCCAGCAGAGAGGGGGAGGTCGTCAGACGGGTGACAATCGTAGTGCAACGGAATCATTTCTCACGGCTCCTCTTTGAACGACCTTCCCCAAAGAAAGAGGGCGATCACTTCGGGAGCAACACCGTGGCACATTGACCTTAGAGCAAAACATTCCATCACTTCCCAATTACCTCCTCAGCACGGTGTTGGCCTCATACACGCCGCGGCCCGTGTCAGCGGAGACTTTAACGATCGACGTTCGCAGTCATCCATGCTCATTGTTCAGCGACACATGTAACAAGACAAACCGTCGATAACTGTCTCGAAAGTAACTCGATTGCATTGAAAAACGTATCGCCCGAAAGTTCCTGAGTTTGTCTCTCCCCAGGCGATATGAAAAAAATATACATATGGTTGTGAGCTACTGCAGGTGTGCACTCTGCCGCCCTTTTTATGGAAAATGTTAGTGAGGGAGCGGCTACTCTCTCGCGTTGCCAGTCAACTAGTTCGGTCGGCAACTAACCTGTATGAGGCAAGACGCGGCTGAGGGGGGCGGGGGATTGGGGGAGTGGGGGCGGGGTGGTGGACGAGGGGGCAATTGAGTGAGGGTGCGGGTGAGGGGGGAGGGTCGGGGAAGGAGGGGGGTGGGTAGGTGGTGGCATTCACGTGGGTGAGGCACGGAGGTCCCAAATGTCGGTCAGCGCGTTAGACCGAGAAGCATAAAAGATCGGATCCTTATTCGCACCGCGTGAGTTGTATTGGTCTCCTGCTCTGATTGCCGTGAAGGTGGTAGGAATCCGAAAGAGGGACTGTCCGACATTGGGGATGTGTGAGAGCAGGTGGTAAACACGTCAATTCGCCGTTCAAGTGGCCGCAGTACGTGCCCCGAGGAACATTCTCCATCTTCCGACTGTTTGCTGCATTTCGACCCAAGGAGCGAAATTTTACCGAAACTTTCAAGGACTGAAAAACATTTTGGGTAATTTCAAATATGTCCACAAAATATTTGGCAATATTTCCTACGTAAAACTTTTTTGGAGTGGAATCTTCACTCATGTCTAGTGAATTCAATTGGTGGTCGGAAAAATTACTTTTTTATTGAGAAAATAATATAGTTAGATTTGATGATGCGAACAAATTAACTCGGTTATAAATAAATATAAAAGGAGTGGTTTTTCTACGTAGTTATAATTGAATGAAAAAAGCTCCAGGGGCAAAATTTTGATAAAGACAACTATCATAATTTTTTAGGTACTTATTTAATTGCTGTTAATTTTTTTCCTTTGATGTTTTTATTAGTCCATTAAATCTGTAATTCCACTGAATAGCTAGTTTTCATTTATATGATATATTCATTCCTAAGAATCCACAAACGATCTGAGCAACTGTGTATTATTACATAACTTGTCCCATGGAATTATCTACAAGATAATATTTAACTTTTTTAATATCTTGTCATCCGTCGTATAAGTTCATTCCATGCTTGAACACCGCGTCTCATAGGTAATCCTATTTTTGCAACCTTATTATTCTGTAACGAATAACAAGTCATTTAGACACTTCCACGTTGACAAGTACAACGCATAGTATATTTATTTTGAAGTACTGTATATTGAATGAAATTATTTGCACCAGAATTTTATTAAATAATCTTTTCGTTTAATTCCGATCCTATCTCAATATTTCCGAGTAAAGCCTGATAAAGCCAATTTTGATATGAGATTATTTTCAGCTGATGAGAATTTTGTAGCTATCCTATAGGTATGACATTTTAATTCAATAGCACAAGGAGCTTCACCCAAAAGTCTATTATTTCGGGTTTTGTTATTTAACGAGTGAAATTAGTTTCTCATGTCTCTATTTTTAGTATTTACAATGTAGTTACCTTCATTTGAATCATAAATTATATAGAATTTTTTATGGCAATAGGAAAAAACAGCAATGCCTAACGATACATTTTTCAAACTTTTTAATTTGGTTGGTTTAATTATATTAGTGTAAAATTTCTTTCACTGCGAAAAATTTGAGAAAAATTGGCAAATTATAATTTTTTGCATCTAACAATAAGAGAATTGATTAGATAGCCGAGATGAGTTGCACAAAATCAGTAACGATCCTTGATTATATTGATAATAAATGTCAAATGCTTAATCGCGCTCATCCTCAGGATATATTATAGCTCGTGAATAGCTCCTGTCACACAGGCTCTCTTTCTCTGTAGAGACTCTCTTCAGAAATTGGCTGGATAAATTAATGCTACTTGGACCTCAGGAGTTTTCTACACCCTCTTTAATTTTTGTTAATTGTCGGACAGAAATATTGGCGAGCGACAGCAGCGTTGTAGTCGCCTCATCTCCTGTCTCCAAGTACGTCACGTAAATTAAGAGTGTATATTCCCAAAATATGAACAAGAATTCGCCAAAGTTTGCTCCCTACCATTAACCAATTAGTTGATTTTTATCAAAAGAAAATTTCTGACTAGACGCTATACTTCTGAATAAAAAATGCAATAAGGTTGCTAGGAGTCTACAGGAACGCCGAGAGGGGGTGTTATTGATTTCTCGTTTACTTTCCATCCCGTAACACCCTTCACTTTTATGGAGGACCATATAAATAAAATTATTATTCTCAGTAATTATCGATACTTTTTCATTAAGGCACTATGAGTTTCTGTCCAGGTACCTCGATGATGACAGTCAACCGTCAAAATTGGTATTACAGTAATTTGTGCGGTAAAATACTATTACTCATTTGTTCAGATGTAACTTATTGGAATACATTTATAGTTCAGACAAGTATTAGTGTCTCAAATGCTAAGGATTAATTATTTGTTTATATAGTAGTAGTTTTAAGGGGAGGCGACCGACAACTGAGGTCATTTGCGCCATAGGGAATGGACAGGAAAGGATGAAGGGTGGAGAGAAACCCGGCGTGGAACGATTCCCCAGAAAAATTAAACCTGATCCCATTGATTATTTTACTGTGGGCTTCATGATCTTGGACATTGGATTCTCAAACTTGGCATTAGTTACTAACTGTAGAAATGCACTTTGAGGTGGGTAATATCCTCTTGTATGTACGTATATTATCGTTATTTTCTTGTTAGTATGACTTTCATTATTTTCAATTAGACCAGCATTATTTAGGTTTTCGAATGATCCATCTTTTTGTCAGTTAGTTATCCAAAGGAATAAAATAATTGCTGAGCGCATTGCCGACTTAAATTCGGCTAAGCTCACTCATCACGGCCTCTTGCAGCGCTTCCGCCGAGCCTTGGTGACGTCCTTTCAACACGGATCTGAGGCGGCGAAAGAGGAAGAAGTCTGGTGGGGTATTGTCTAAAAAATTTGGATCCTCACTCACAAGGTCGATAAGGTCTTGGTAGATCCGCGTGCGAGATTCCTCTGGTTCGCCCGAGAGAACTTGCGGTACCAACTTCGCACATACCTTTCTCAATTCCATGTTTTAGGGCACAAGGTGATGCACATGAATTCCAGGGAGGCCAAGTTCATTAGAAATCATTCAAACACTTAATCTGCGATCCTTGTCCAACAAAGTATTCACTAGCAATATTTTCGTCACTTTTTGAGGTCGAAGCGCATCCTGAACGTTCGGCGTCTTCATATTCTCTACCCTCCCTTGTGCCACTCAAAAACACCCGATCTACCCATGGTATTATCACCATAAGCTGTCATGAGTATGTCTTGAGTCTCTTTCCCAGTTTGTTCCAGTTTCACAATAAAAATGGTGGCGTAGCACTGTTTCAATAATCGGTTCATGACGAAGTGTGACGAGGTCACGTTATAGAGATTTCGCAAACGAAAGATCCATACTCCGCAAAGGCTGGGAGCCAGCTACCACCGGCTTCCAACCTTTCCTGAGACTCCCCTCCCTCGAACCCAGCCAGAGAAACCGCCGCCCGTGCGTCCGTTTATCCGGGAAAAATTAAGTCCTACTACCGTTGGGACAGACCTTGTAGGAAGGCTAAGCTAAACCTTAAAATTGTAGATCGTAAACTAGAGTCAGTGGAGCAGTTCAGTTCATCAAATTTTCTTCTTAAATAGGTAACTTCTTCACCTATTTACTAGTTATATTAGAGAAACGTAGTAAAAATAATAGGAATACAGGAATAATTGCACTAGTAAAATAAGTTTTACATGATAAAGAGTCTATTACAAGGGCCTTGAGTAAGGATGCAAAGGAAACAATGCTGAAGACTGATATGGAGTGTAGTATTCTGTACCGCAGAATCTTGGTTGTTTAAGCAAGAAGATACGCCTTGATGATTTGGGCGTGAAGAAAAATGGAAAACATAAATTGGACTGGAAGGAAAACGAAGAAGTTCTAGGCAGGATAGAGGAGGAAAGAGGGTTGTTGGGAGAAATCCAAAGGAAGCAAGAAAAGAGGATGTAGAGCGTGGGCGATAGAATATTAAATAAAATGATCCAGGGTAGAATGTTGGGCAATCGATGTTGAAAGTGAATAAGAATAGGCATTTTGGACGGAATGAAGGAAAATAGAAATAACGCAGCATTGAAGAAGGGTTTAAAAAAAATATAAAATGGTGTGTTGGGTTGTTTAAGGAGAGGCTTTAAATTTAGCGTTGTTTAGCCAACGTGTCTATCGAAAGCCTACCTTTAACCAGAGGATTTCAATTGTGAATAATGTCTAACCGCGAGTAAAACCCGGATCTTTGGGTATTTTAAATTGTGTTTTTCTGTAATTAGAAGTTAAAGCTTCATGCGGCGTTCCGAAGCAGTTATGTCCCCGGGAAGTCATGCGTTTTACCTCCCCGCATTCCTTGTTCCCCGTCTCGTTTTACCGCCACACCTCTGCAATTTTTTGCTTGTCAATTAATTATTAAATAATACTTTATTAAATATCTTAGTTATTTTTTAATTTATTTATAAACATAGTCTGAGACCAAATTCTTCATTGTCTTTAATTTACTAAATACATGTTTCGTCAAGAATAATCACAAAGCTGTTTTGGTAAGATACTCGTACACTCGTCATGGTATATACATGAAAGAAATACCGAGAGGCGTTCGACAGTTATTTCAAGAGACGAAAATCACAAAAGTAGTTTACACACTAACTTGAGCACAACCAGAAAACGAAATAAACTTACAAGGTGAGCGCAGATCGTTAATAGATCGCCAAGGTTTAAATCGTTATTGCCAAAATAGCTAGGTCAGCAATTCTAGTCTTGCTCATATTCCGGTAGATGGTGTGTCAAGTCCCGCTAATATTGAGGAATTAAATGTAAGGGAGCAACCTCTTTCTTTTTCTTAAATGCTATGTAGCGGTTTAGTATCAAATATAGTTTAAGACAAATCTCCAGAACCGTGCAACATTGTCCAGGCAAACATTATAACCACTCGAAGTAAATAATTATCTTCTTGAAACATCCTGTTTCTTACGCGTATTGCTTTACAAATTAGACCTAAGGTGTATATTTTCGACCGTAGAATTTCCTCTACTTTGCAATGAATAGTTGGGGAGCATTTAAGCCGAGACAATGATTCATGGTTTCCGGCGTAACTTTGTGGAATCAATTCATTTTGGAAGTGAAAAAATAGTAAATTTGTGATTCTACTGAAACTTTATTATGATGCGACCGAGGTTTCGATGTTCAACGTTCACCTGAAGATGACGTTAAACGTCGAAACTCGGCTCGTATTGTAATTAATTTTCAGTGGAATCACAACGTTACTATTTTTTCATTTCCGAGACAATGGGTGTTGTTCAGGGCTAAGCCCTCCTGCTACCGAAAATGTTGCGGATTCGCATCCCACCCCTAGTATGAATACATCCCCAGAAAGATCGAATATAGTATTTTTTTCAATTTAATTAATTGTGCATATGACCAAGCATCTTAAAATGAGAAGTAATTCCTTTTCTAATATTTAAAACGTAACTGCATAGTTAATGCCTCGTCAAGGCTGCAACTCTGCACAAGAATTTAATTTATCAATGGCGTTTCTCGTGCTAGCAACTATATCGTTTTATTTACCTTATGATAGACGAAGAAGTTTCTATGAGATCAGAAAATTTTACCTTAGTCCTTTGAATCGGAACAAGTATCTGTACCAGCAGCTAGCATCTGAACGCGTAGACCGATTTTCCTGGTTCTTGAATACAAACGACACACCAGATTCAATATCTTTAGACTGCCATTTTAATTTGCTAATAGACTGATAGCAAATAGTTATTAGCATTTAGTCACAGTGATAGTTAATAGTAAATAGATAAGGCAATCAGTAAGACGACACGCAAAAGGCTAGAATCTTGCTGGTTGCACTTAGTTCTACGGAAAAATTAAAATCGGCTTACATTAACGGTGTTCTGTGAGTCTGCTTTATTTTTATACAAAAAATTTTTTACGAGGTCAATTCAAAAGACTCACCCAACAACTATAAAAAATTTCTATTTGGTTATAATCGGTTAAGTGGAAAAATAAATTTACCCGTCATCGAGTCACTCTTTTATCGATGAAAATCTTTCATTTTTTAAAACAAAAATTTGCAATTGCCTTTGCATATCTTTTGAATAGGGAAGATAGAGATGATGGTTATATGCCGGCAATGTTGAGAACGACGGAGACGATGCCTTCCTACGCTTGGCTCGTCGACGAACCCCGGCGTAATAGACGACCAAGTCCTGGTGGAATGAAGGGAGGGGGGCTGGAAGGAGGGTCTCCTCACCCCAAGATTCCTCTCCGTCCTTTGTCTGATGACGGCCACCTGCTCTGTACCGTCGCGACATGACAAAGCACCCCTCCATGCTTTGCGGGCCCGAGCAGTATCGGTCCATGTGTGCGCACACCATTTGAATGCCCGCCTGCGTGTTCTGTAGGCCTGCGGTGTGTTGGACTTTGGGCGTGGTTGACGCACAGTGCCGCCAGCCTACGACCGACGGTGAATTTCTTCCGGGGTTAAAAATTTATAAGTCCACTCGAACGACTCAGACACTTAGTTTCTCTCAACTTATTTGGTATCACGTGGGCAGATAATTGGTGACGCACTGAGATCTGCAAATGCACGAAAGTTGTCAAATTGAACAACTTTCTCTAATGCGCTATATAAAGCGCTTTCCTCTGCTTGACAAGATTCCCTGTAGAAATTCCATTAAGTTTTAAAGAATTTGTGCACGTAATTCTCGCGCCGTAATACAACTTGATTGACAGCGCAGGGAATGATACGATTGTAAGTATTGGCATTGAGGCACTTAACGTTCGAGTCAATCATGTCTTCACTGTTTATTTCGCGTTGTAAAATGTATTCGTGATGTATGCGAAAAATTGTCACCGACTATGTGAAAATTTATACTCATCAATTCTATTGAAGTACGAGGGTCATCCGGAAAGTAGTACCCGTTCGTGCCGCATGAAGTGCTGACGACGCGAGTAGCCGCTGGATGAGGTCAGATAGCTTCAGTGGCTTGTCTGCCTTCTCTGAGCCAAGTTGCGTGACGCTAGCATTGCCTGTGTTGTTTCTGTGATTGTTTACAATGTTTAAAAAAATTGAGAACGCCGCCAGTTGTGAAGTGAGGGCAGTGATTAAATTCCTCAATGCAAGAAACGTTCGCCCATGTGAATTTCATCGCCAATTAAAGGAGGTGTATGGAGACAATGTAATGGACGAGTCGTCTGTTCGGCGGTGGTGTCGCAACTTCAACATGGGGAGGGGGAACACACACGACGATGAGCGTTCGGGGAGACCGTCTGTCATTACAGACCAACTGGTGAGCTCAGTTGACGAATTCGTGAGGAACGATCGGCGCGTCACAATTGATGACATCTGTGAGCATTTTCCCAATGTTTCTCGAACAATTGTTCATGAAATTGTTAAACACCATCTGCATTATGCAAAAATTTGTGCAAGATGGGTCCCTCGCGTATCTCAATGAGCTGGCGGCGAAGGACTATGCAGCAGGAATACAGAAACTTGTCACACGTTATGACAAATGCCTTAATTTGCTTGGAGATTATGTTGAGAAGTAGTTTAAAGTATCCTCTTTCAAATAAAATTTTTTATGTTTGTTAATATTTACTTTTGTGTCTTTATTTCACGAACGGGTACTACTTTCCGGATGACCCTCGTAGATGGGACGAACTTATCGATACATTTTCGGACACGTTGGAATAAGGAAGACATTGGTAGATTTCACAATGAAAAGAATGAAAAACAGATGCTTCTCCGGATGATATAATAACAGAAAAAAATATGACAGACGTCAACGAGAACTATCCGGGTTTGCGGGAACTCTATTTGAGTTGGTTAGCTGATAGGGTGAAAAGTTGCATTCAACCTAACTTTGGGTTGATGAATGTTCTTCATAATCATGATGATAGCCTCATAATTTCTTGTTTTTGTTTTCCCAGAGTTGACGTGGATGTCAGCTGTGGTTAAGTGTTATGGTTCTAGACATATTATCTCTCAATTAGTGGATTAATATCATTCCTAAGTCGTGCGAACAGAGGTTGAGGTTGGGGAAAAGAGCGAGGGAAAGTAATGAAGAGCCCGTGGAGAAACCTAGCACCAGCTTTAGCCTACTCTTAAGAAATGAGCCAAGTGGTCATACCGTTCGAAGACCGTTTCGAAATGCAGGGCAGTGCAATTAACTTGTTACCCTCACAACACGGAAGCGGACACCAATAGATGTCCTGTAAACATTCACCACCCTTTAAGCATTGAACCGAAGTCGCATGCTCCTCGTCACGGCTATATAAACACTTTTCATTTTCTTATTTTTTAAGGAAGGTTCTTTTTGGCCTTCCTTGTGGACTGTGCCCTAAGAAATATAAATGTAGCAATTTAGTTCTGATGGAAAATTGACATGAGCATTAGTCGAAAGATGAACGTTAAATTATTTCAAAAGTGCCGTAATGTGAAAAATAAACAAAATGACATGGTGTTAAGTTATTTCAGTAGAGCTTAATGTACATTTTCTACTGGGTCAGGAGCCAACTCATTTACAGTCTGGCAGCAACATAGCATATGGCATGATTCGTTGGCTTCCTTCAAGATTCTCCACGTTAATGAGAACGAAATTAGAACACACCAGGAATGAATCATTTATGTGATATGGATAGGAAAGTTAAAAAATTTTAAAATTGTTAATAAAATTAAAATTTCATGACTTCCATAATAATGAGTTGAAAAACGGTAACATGGAATGGTCATTGCTTTTCCGTGATGAAAAAATTTAGCTCTAAAACCAATTTTTCAGTAAGATAAAATTACCCTCTATTATAGGATTTGAAGGAGACGCTTAAGTGAATATCATTACAACGTTTTTATTTTTGTATTATTAATTATTCACCCATCTTAAAAATTAATTTAGCCAACAGTTTGTCAGAAAATATAACTAATGGGCAAAGTATGAAATATGTTCCGTAAGTCCCTGAGATTTTTAAATAACTGAAAACTCTTAGATTCTCTCTCTTTTATTTTTATTTGTGAATTATTGGAATTTAATCTATTACCGTGCAAAAATTGATTTAATCCAAGTATATCTTCAGAAGCATGGACATATACAGTATTTTTTGGTAGGAAAACTGCAACAATATAGAAAAAGTAAAAACTATGGAAATGTAGGAGGCGACTTTTTAACCACCATCTTTCCAGAACGCAAACCACCACTTTGTGCCTGCTATTGAATACAATTATTGTTGAATAAAGTTATTTGACCAATGCTCTTGGCTCTAGGAGAAATTTCACGGAGGAAGGTAGTGTTAAGGGATATCTACCCTTATATAACTTGACGAAACCGCAAACGCTGATGTTTAGGTATAGTTGTGCATAGCCCTTTCCCAAAAAACAATGAATGAGGGGTTATACATAGAAATATCTCAAGTGAATCCCTATTTGGAATCGATGACGAAATGCAATACGCATACTGAATGAAAGTTAAACCAGCGAAATCCATGTAAGGGCGTGAAGAAAGCAACAGAGAGACCAAGCCGTTGACTTGTTTGTTGTGATTGTTTTCTTCAACTTTCTGGGTTTATGATTAGGTTTTACGGACGTTTAATGTACATGCTATTGAATCAATCAGGATCGAAGTAAGCAATAAGGCTTAAGTCTATGGTCCTTAGAATAGTAGCATCCCTGAAGACTATTGATTGGACGAGCGCAGATCATGAGTTCGACTTCGGCGGCGTAAACTAACCAACTACTTTGTCGTGGCTCTGTGGTACCCACCTCTTAAGAGAATGTAATAATTTCGCCAGCACCTGTGATTTTTAGAGTACCCAATAACTTGGGGGTACTTCGAGAGTACTTGAGCGTAAAATGTTTTGAAATGTCACGGTCTCTTTTAGTACATAGGGGTTTTTAATTTACAAACTCATTTCATTAGCAATCGTTGATTTCTGTTGCGTAATATGAAGCGAAAAATGATCCGAGGGTACTCACACCACCTTTTTTTCTCAATATTCAGCCTGATCGAAATACTAAAAAATTGATTACTACCTATTAATGGTAAATGGCCACGTTCGCAGAATTGAATGCTTATCCAGGTGGAATATCAAGACCAATGAGGTATCTATAACTTTTAAGATTTACCGATGAATCTGGTATACTAAGTTAATTTATCGATCAAACACATCCAAGAGTACTTTCATTGATTGCAGATAACAAAATAGCTTGAATGATAACAAGATATATCACTTGTGATGACAGCGCACTTTCATTGAGATGTTTTTGTAAGCTTTGCATTCAAGAAACAGAGCCATTTAGAAACGCAGTTCCTGCCTTTTTCTTCTTGAGGTTATATATTAATTGATCGGGTACTTTAATCATTAAATAAGTAGATAATGTATATTATTCACCGACCCGGATGTGATACTTAAATACCAGATATTTTTGTAGAAAAAATTAGAGAATTACATCTCACAGGATTAACGAATAATTTGCATTAATTTATAAGTGTCTCCTTTTTTTGCCAACGTGGAGTTTTGATTTTATTCTAATGCTATCAGCAGCTATTTTTATGCTTTTATATTTTGAATGATGTCCTTTAGTCTAAAATTAAACCTAGACCTTAGACCATAAAATAAATTCTTTCAAGTTCGTAGAAAAGTACTTCTGAAGATTTCCAATCTTCAGAGGATCCATGATGAATGATTTGCCTAAACGTGACCTTTATTAGCTTGGGTGTTAATGCAGTGCCTAGAAACATCCGGTTCATATTCTGGACATTAGATTATTTCATTTTAGGTGCGTTTTAATGGAAAATAATTAAATCAACAAAGTTTTATAATTGATACTTGACAATCAAAAACATATTAATTTACCATGAAACTGCGGGGGATGCTGCAACAGTAACTTTTAACGGAGTCATCCGCTAAGTGTTTTCCACTTATGAATTTAGTTAGAATTGTTTTCATAAGTAATGTTTATCCTCGTTTTTTGGTGACCAGTTTACAAACAAATGAAATCTTTAACTATAATTTTTATGCATTGATAAAAAAACACAGAATAGAATTATATTGAAAGAGTATTTTATATAAAGTAAACCAGTAAAGTGTGCTGGAGGCTTTGATATTTTATCGAAGAACTATCAAGGGTTTTAATTAGAGATAATATTAAACAATTCTAAAAAATGTTCATTAAACTCTTCATTGGCTGCTGATGGCCCAATGTCACGTGGGTGATATTGGACTATCAGGAACAAATGTAATTAAGATATTAACAAATTATATCGATAAATCTTTCATTAGAGATGATCATTAATTCTGGAGTCATACGATATATTGATTAATTGTGTAAAAATCATCCGAGGGTTAAGTTGCACAGATTAACCGGTACTTACCGGTTAAGTCGCGCAACTGAACCCTAATATATAACTATCTATGCATGGCCAAATTCTAAAATAGAAAATGTAATAGTACTATAACACTTCACTTCAGGTAGTAATTTATATTGCAATGTTTGTGGTAATCAAAGCGATGCATGATTCATGTAGCCGCTAATCTAATAAACTACTTATTCTAATATTACTTACTTACTCTAATATAATACTATAAGAGCACCAAAAATATTTTCCTGATAAATGTTTGAAATGATAAATAAGTTAATATCTGTAAAATATAAAGGCAGAGTTCTGATCAAATGTCATATTAATTTTGTTTAAGAAATGTAATAATCAAGGCATACATTTTGATGCCAGTTATGCAAAAATTTTCTCTTTGAAAAAAATTGCATATTTCTTGTAGCCATGGATTCGGAATAAGGCAAGAGATATAGAGAAGACTTTGAAATGATTATTCATTTTTGAAATCGCAGCAAGAGCGACAGAGAGCCGATCGATTCAGAATAGATTAGTTATGCAAAACATAATTGACAATTAAATTCTTCACCCCAATATCATCAAATATAAACCCCTTAACAGAAGAGTACACTATTTCTTCCGTTTTTCTTGAGATAAATGTTAGCACTAGTCTCTATAATTAAGTGATCCTAATCTTTTCAAATACTTGACTTTTCTTTCGAAGGGCTAATTACTGCTTCGCGATTGTAACAGCGTGTAACATTTTCAGGTTGAAATTGCTTAAATGACCCCTCGATAAACATGATAAGATTTAAAATAAACTTTGGGTGCGACCAGGTTTGTCGGCTTTACTCTTTGAAAGTTAGCAGTAAATAAAAACAACCATGCTGCTAACCACCATGATGAAACTCAAGTTTCAATGAAGACTAAACGGACGTCATGTTATACGAGAGATGTACTTCTAATGACCATGCATTGGTACACCCTAATTAAATGATTGACACTCTTGCCTTAGTTACGAAGATTCACGCTACATAAATCCTGAAGGATTTCTTCTGCGGCATCATCCTCATTCGGAACCAATAATTTCTCCGTTAGCCTCACCATTCTCGCCAAGATGAGACTGCGTATACAAACATTCAGAACTCCGTGAAGAGCTCGGAAACGGCGATTTCATAATGTTTCCCGCATTTCACCTTTCAGTTGTTTTGAAGAGGTCACGCAAGGGGAAATAGCCATCCACCCCTCCTTAACTTCCCCTCTGACGGTTACTTCACTTGGAAATTCCCACATGTTCTCGCTTCGCTCCTTCTCCTACGGCCACGACTCTTTCCCTTTCGTTCGATGTCGTTTCGCTAAGACTGTCAAACATCATAAGTCCGTGTTGTGCACGTACTTGCCATTTAAGAATATTCTTTCATGGCAAGGCCGATTTCGTATCCAAGGCGTAAGCTTCGTAATTTGTTGTAGCCTGATAAGATGGGACCCCTAGTAATCCTACGGATGATGTATCCACGAGTGATCAATTGCCATGAATAAAAACTGCGTAAAACGGAATGAAAATTGCTTTAATCGAATCCAGTTGATCAAACTGGATGGGGTTAGTCGCATCTGCCTTTCTCATGAGACGGTGAATCTTCGTAAACCACACTTCGCCAGTATTGCGAGAATGTGTTGGGATTTCTAAAAGAGGGATCATTTAATTACACATTTATCAAAAATTTCAGTCACGACGAAAACATCTCAAAGAGTACAAGAAATGGTAGATTTTGAAGTTCATTTAAGTATTGTTTATGGTAAATTATTCGCGTTGATTTATGTGGCAAGGAAAATTTCAGATCATTTGGTATATGTATTTAAATTGGAGAAAGCAATGAGCCTCCGTATACATTTTGGGGATGGGAGAGAGCATGAGGTGAGTAATTTTCGGTACACGAGTGAAGAACCAGTTCAAGGCCAAAAGGAAGCCATCATGCAGAGGAGCGTTCTTGCATTCGCCTCGTTGTTTCTCCACCATCAACCACAAAATTGTGATCTCGAAAGAGTAGTCGAAGATCGTGACGACACAATTATGTCATTTTCCAAGAAATTGAAAAAATAGCAGGACGCTAATCGGGATCATCTCTTATTTATTTCTAAAGTTGAATGAGCAGTTTTTCTTTCACCCTAAGAATGGATGAAAATATAATTATCTATAGAGTTTTATTATTTGAATAAATAAAAACCATTGCGATTAGTTGTCGGTCATTTTATGTACCTAGTGTCATTTAAGACATATTGATAAACGGGGATGGCTATTGCACTAGGAAAAAGAAATGACAGAGGATAGTCAGTGTTATCGGTGTTTGCCACCGATTTCAACAAATGATATCATTGAGATCACTGTTTAACGATTTATCAGCAAATGTTGAAGCGATTTCTGGATTGTACCTAAATAGAAGCGGGAGGATCACTAGAATGTTATCAAACACAAGGAGTTACGCAGTTGAAATGACTGGGGCATTCACTGCAAACCATATCCGTTTTTAATGCCTAAGTCATGGGAAGCATTAGTGAAGGACATTTCTCGTCTGAATAGATATATTATGCGTTTTTGGAAAGTTCGTGTTGATTGTTCATTGTTGATTCAAGATGAGCTTAGTATCCCTAAGTTTGAACATTACTATCGATCGAAACCATTGTCATCTTTCCGATCAAATTTATTTTTCCGTAACTTTCATGAAAATGAACTTAAAATCTAAATGCGTTTCTTTAAAAAGATCTGCTTCATTCCCGATGTAACCTTGGTGTTCAACACAGGTACATGGCATGCAGAGTTTAACCTGCTGCATAAAAAGACGTGTGTTTGACGGAATAACATTTATTTAAAGACAATATTATTTAAAAGAAATACAAATTAAAGAAATTTAAAAGAAATTATTCTAATTTATAATATCCTCTTCTCCAAGAAGAATAGGCATAGTTATTAGTTAATGAATTTTATGTAATGAAATATTTTATTAAATTTTTGTACATATTTCTTGCAAGAGCTGAACCGAATTTTTCATAATATTTCTCTGGACAAGCGGAGCAAGTATGGTGAATTGTTTGTATAAGCACACAGGTCAGGTCGCTTTCGTGTAAAATTATCAGACAACATATCAGACAAAAGAGGGTTCTCTTTATATTCTATTATACGAGTAGATACCTTTTGTCATGATAGAAAATAATAAGGTTTCTAATAGCTCTTAGATATTAGATTGATGTTCAGTATGTAAAATGACTTATACAGTGCTGACCAAACGGCCATTGCCAACACCATATAAACCATAGATAATTTACAATTCATTAGATGTTAACTACGAGTAGGAAATTTAATAATTCGTTTATTACCGCATATGACATCTCATAAACCAAAAATATTTCTCTTATCTAAAGTAGTTCATAAGTGACAGCAAAAAGAAGAAAAATCCCGTTGAAAAATCATTATATGGAAAATCTGCGTGTAAAAAATCCTGATGGTTCCAGTTAAAGAAATAATTATAAAATTGATTACAAGTTAAAAAATCACAAAATAAATCGTTACAAAATATTCAATTTTCAGAATCCTACAGTATGCTTTGAATTTAAGCTTCCCCGAAGCTAAATTATACACATGATCCATTCTGATGCACGGCCCTGGAACCTGGTCTACAGTTGAGGGTCTCTAACCTAAAGAAACTTTTAATGAAATTTAATACAGATATTAAAGTCAGTACTGAACTTATGATGTTCAGTATTGAATGCGAACTTGCTCCAGCAAAGTCTTTGATGCGATGAAGTCCCTAGTATACGATTAAACTCCCTTACTAACTTAACACACGGAACGATTTTAGTTTTGTGTTTTCGCCGACTTGAATGCTGGTTTGATAGAATACATTGATCCCGGAGCAACAATTTGTGTTCCCATAAAAGCTAAAATTCCCTTGCTCCTCAGTGCTTGATGGTTATATTCAAGAATCGGATAAAAAATGGTCTCATACTTATTATTATTTTCACCATCAACATTCTAATTCAACTCAATTATCGAACAAGAACCCCCTTCATGGCCGGCACGGTTTTGAATAAAATTTATTTCGTTCTGATTTCAGTACTTAAATAAGCATATTTTTTTAGTCCTCGTAAATGGCACCAAATTTCAGCCACAAAGAATCTTTGGTACGTACTTTAAAGGAAGAGTCACATCCTCTCTTATGTAAAGCTCAAGTAAATCTTGCCATGTTGGCACTAAATACCGCCTATCTTCTGGAAAATGACCACACGCATCCAAGTCACGGATGTTGGCATTCCCATAGCGCGCGCTTCGCGGAGGAAAGAATGGAATAATCGGAGAGCAAAAGACTTTATTCGCAGCTCTTCGGAGCGATCATTTTCTTGGGACGAGCAGAGAGATCCCCTCCCCGAGCATCTCTTCCTCTCCTGCCCCACATCGAGGGGCTCACGAGCTGTTTCAAAACCCCCACTCGGCTGCAGAGCCGTGGCGGGGAAACATAGCCACCGCCGAGCCGGGTCGGCTCTCTTTCCAAACAACCTTTCGCCTCAGCTGCACACCCGTTCCCGGCTTTAGCCCGAGTAAAAATGTGGATGGCCATGACAGACTTATTAGATAAGAGAAAGCATAGAGGGAGACCTCTGGCGCGCGGAGTCGGAACGATTTTGATTTCGTTCGCGCGGAAAGGTTCCCGCGAAGGAGCTCGCACACACTAATGCTTTGGGGTTTTGCATGGCGGATGGGGTGGGGAGCGGGAATGAAGATTGTGGGAGGAAAGGAGGAGGGTTCAAATTAAAAAAAAAACATATCGGAAGAAAACCAAGGCGAACAGAGCGCGGTGTATCCTTTCACTGACCCCACTAGGGAAAAAAGTGCTAATTTAATCAATTAGAACGTAGTTGTTTGCGATTGTTTCTCGTGACCAGATTCAGAAAAAATGACGATTTAATGAGATTTCTCGTCCAAAATTCCAAATGATCACGTAGAAAATGACTGATTTTCAAGAATTCTATCATGTTATGGTAGCGGATAAAAATTTTGAGTATCTATTTTACTGTCTCGCTTGATTCTAATTGCATTTCACCTCATTCTGCTTATAACTCACGAGGAAAGAATGAAAGATTCTTTCTTCGTGCGTTACAAATGGATTTCCGCAAAGTATCGGTCTTGATCATCTCTCAAATCATTCTGCTTATTTTTTTCCGTTGAATTTGTTTAAAAACTATGGATAAGAAAAACAGCGATAATCCTGATATTTCGATAAAGTTCAACAACTTAGTTCTCGCCTGCAAAGGTTCTTCAAGGAGCTAATTTTATTTCTATACAAGTTGGATATGGAATTTTGATCACATATTCTCCCACCACACTCTATCACTTAGTAAAGGAAGTCTTACGGTTAAAGATGGATGCAATTTTTTATTCGCTCGTCGGACAGCATTCAATAGCTCACACTGCTTCAGATTGTCTGAAAGCATATAATGTCAGTGAAATGACAGCTGAACAGCTGGATTGAAACGTTTTGCACGCTATAGGCTGTGCTGAACCAACGAAAGATGTTGATATCGTTTCAAGCTGCCAGTGAACCATGGGTGCCCCTTTAGTCGACAGCGTGCATGACTGGGGAAAGTTTTCTTTAAAAAATGCGAACAGTGAACGGGCCGATCCTAGCAAAACCAGTATTCGCATTCAAACGAGCGCCTACAAAGTAGGCGGAGAATAGTTGGCAAGGCAATGCATAGTAAACGTACTGCATCGGCGAACACAGATCCCGTCTCTGGTTCCTGCAGCAATCGATCGGTTTTCGTGAGCGCGAGGCATGTTGAATTAAATGACTATTTTCGGGGACCACTCGTTTGGGTTAATTTCATTGATCGTTGTCTCCACAAATAATAATGGCCTTGTAGTCTTCGTAGCCTCAACCGAAGAAAACTACTTGATAATTTATTTATATATCTACATCAGCAAAACTCTTGAGTCCATGCAATTTTTCCGACCATAACAATCTATATGCGCGGCAGAATATTTCGATGAATTTATTGCAAATGGCTAAAAATAGTGTAGATTTTTGAATTGGTTTTATCCAAAAAAATAATATGTGATGACACCTATGTTGCTTCCTAACATATACATGTGAATTCCGTTTGAGAATAACAAATGCTAATCACGTACATTTTATCAATATCCCTTGAAATTGTTTTACTCGAGGATTTTGTTTGGCTAGATGCAATATTCTACAGGAAAGTAAACTTATTTGCACTCAAGTAGCCGGGTAGATGATGAATTAGAGTGAAAACTGGTTGATTCACATTCCTCTCATGTTACAATTGCTCTTCGTGGTCTGGCTGCGGTAGGCATGTGCATGTGAGCTCTAAGTAAGCATGCGCGTTATACGCACGTATACTATATACGCGATTTCACACAATTGGGTTAGCATCTAGTTTTAAAATCGTTTAAAAATGCTTAAAATAAGGACAAAAAATCACGTGATCTGAAAATTCGTGAACATTAATGAGCACTTAAATTCTGACATGGAGCTTTTACTTGATGGTGTTTAAAAAAATATATTTATATTGCCCATTTACGAGTATGTTACAAATAACCCTCTTTCGCTACCGAGCAACTCCTCGTAAAAGGGGTTACCATTATCAATTGAAATCTTTATCAACTAGAATTTAATGAGTGGAAAACCAGTTACGGCCATCAATTCGCATATCCACAGCCCGGCGTAAACCAAGATATTTAAAATAAGATTGATACTAGGTTACACACTTAGTTGTCCCACATTTCTTGCGTCTGTAATATTTTGGTATGCATCGAAAGTCATTCTCGGCAATTCATAGGATGGAACCTCAGAATGTATTCAATTCACATAAACCGAAACTCTCAGTTGCAGTTTTATTATATTTTGCTATTTGGTATAACTGTTGTGCAAACGGTTTCTTTGTAAATAGGAGTATAAAATGGTCTTTCACCTTTTTATCTTTATAAAAAAATCTTTCACCGAATGGAAGTGAATACGAGATAGGAAGAAAAGAAATTGCTATGCTCGCATTTTATTTTCAAACTCTGATTGGTTATCGTCGCCTGAAGAATATGAACAAAAAATTATGCTTTGCTTTCAAAGAGTAATGAATATCAATGAATTGAAGAGTTCAGCCCCTCTACTGTACCACATTTAATTTTTAACGCCTTTGTTACTATGGATAAATGTCAGGTGATTAGATGTGACTCATGCGTCAATGCGACTATCATATTAGCCTAAATGAAATAGATAAATATGACCCTAAAATTTTAGTTTATTTTCCACAAACTATAAGAAGTCTAAATATATGTGATGGAAATGCTATTAGAATCTCTCACCTTAGTTCAAGTTATCGGGATTTGAATCAATGAGGATTTTTCAGCTATATTTTATGTTTATTATATAAAATATATATTTATTTGTTTATTTATTATGGGTACGGAAACGAAAAATGGATAGCAAGAACGGAACATTCCCACTCTTCACGATTATACAATTTTACCTTTTATGAGAGCGTTGAAAACTGTATTCATGGGACGTTTGTGCGTACATAAATAGCATACTGCGGTTGCTTCATGATTACACGCCTAATAATCAAAGTAAATGCGATGAATTGAAAAAGTAATCTGAGACCAACGACATTACCATTTTTAGATGAAAATTTCATCACATTATTATGTTAGCTTTTGGTTATGCGATTCGTATATTTTTCTTGTATTGCATTTGAAACTTAACAACTAGTGTAGGGTTTCGGTCTTGGATATTCCCTTTTCTTCTCCTTCTGACATTGTGCTTGAGTGAATGCTAACGATGAATCATTGAGGTACATTGAATCAGCAACTTTCATTACATTTAATTTCTTAAGAAGTCCTAGGCTATTTTATTTAAACGGTTGCCTTTGGATTTTCAGTTTGAATAAGCTATATTCCCCAATAAACGTGAATTAATCGGTATATACCTTGTATTGAAAATGTTATTAATGGAAATGGAGGTGGGGACTCGTATGAAATTTTCTGAGATTATTTAATTAAGGACCGGTAAAATTTTGGGTTAGAGCTAGCTTGCATCTTCATCAAAGATTAAATCAAGGACATTTTACATGGGAGCCATTGGTAGTTTTGAAGCACTCAATAGTCTTATCTTCTGATATTATTTTCAGGAACGGGAAACTCTAATGGGAGGAAGAAATGCTCTTCTGACTCATCTACATACAGTTGAAATAATTTTTTTTCTTTTATTCCGCAGAGTTTCTTCTTGATTCTTATATTTCGTTCATTCTCATTTATTTTAAGCGCATCTCATCTTAGGGCACTTAACTTTTATCCTCGATCCTTGCACTATACTCTTCCCATTGATTTAAGAAGTGATAGTGATGCTATCTGCGGTTGATAATGAAGTCTTGCATCATTAATAAGGGTTAAATAAGAACATGTTAGCCTTGATGGATATATTAGGGGGTTAATGCAATTAGGGATTTAGCAAAGCTATAAAAGGACTGCGGAAAGAATGAGAGCAAACCATGTAACTGTGTTTTTGCTATTGAACGCGACACTTGAAGCATGATGGCACACATACCCACCCAGAAACGATAAATCAAGCACAATCCTAATCTAACGTTATATTAAAAAAGTAAGAATTAAGGGAATATAATGCTAATGTTAGAATGTTAAGACCTAAAGTATATACTCTATGATTCCCATATAAAAAATGTAGAGGGTGACCAATGCCTTTTGGTGTCTCGAGAAACGGAACGTGAACCAGAGGATGAAGAGGGAAGTGTTTCTACATACTTAGAGAAAATATTCATTAAAGCTATAAGAGTCTATTTCTTTGAAGTAGTTTTAACACCTAAATATCATATTTGAATTGGAGGTATCGATAACCATCATGAATAAATAGTATATGGCATGTGAAAGTACACACCGTGGTTTTGATACTTACCAAAACTATTTTAAATTATAACCGATAATACATCCTTAATTAAGTTGAAAACATACTTCAATCACCAAATGATTTATGGTAAAGCTTTCCTGTGGATGGAATTAAAGTAATGTAATAATAATTACTTGATATATAGTGGGATGAAGGAAGTGGTAGCCTAGTGGATGGGATGTGTGTATTGGCTCTAGGAAAAGACGTTCAAATCCTGGCTGCCGCCTATCCAAAATCCATTCCGGATTTGGCGCGAATCTACAGGTAACAAATAAGAGAGTGCTGCCTCCTCTACTCTTAGTAAGTGAAGTTGTAACAAATTTCGCTTGATCGATGTGAGTCGGGAATTCGTCTTAGAGTTTGTTACGCTCTATCCTCAGCTATCAAAATCAAATTTCGGATTGCATTTCGTATTAGAGTTGGTAGGATTGGAAGTGAAGGTAAATTGCTTTACCAAAATGCAATGAGAGTATCCGGAACTAGTTCCAGTATAACATCTTTTAATTTTAATGCATACTTTTTCATGAACACCCTTCCCATTGTGTTTGGCGAGAATGATTTATTTTCTCTTCTTTTTCCAAACTGATGTTAAATGATCAATGGAACCTAAACGTACGTGCATTCCCAATGCACTGAACAATTATTCAAAGATATGCATAAGTGCCTATTTTTTAGCCTTATTTTCGAAAAATACATCTGCCATATGCTACAACTATTTCAATTTGGGAAAGCAGTTTGACCAAAATTAGTGACGCTATTAAATTACGGAACAGTAAATCAGTTGTCACGGATCTTTGGAAAGGTGATGTAGTATTATCCCATCGGCATATGATAGCTAGCCTGTGGCACTTTTGCCGTTACTTGTCAGAATGGGACGCCAAAGCCTTTAGAAACTCCTTCCGTAGAACTGCGGTGATAAAAATTCCTTTGAAAAGATTGAAGCCAAAACCGTACCATATCATGACATAAAAGGAACAATTGAGAACCAAAGTTTTGATCTCTATCTTGTCTTAGGGCCTGAAAGAGGATGAGATAAGATTTCTGTTAATCCTCGATGATGAAGAATGCCAGCAAGGTTATTTTCGAAGCTTGAATAAAAATCTTTTGAAAAATACTGATAAATACATGACGCTCACTCGTGAAAGTTTCATTCGGACTTCAAGATATAATTCTCTTGAAAGCATCGACGCATTTTTTCCTTCAGTTCCTCTATTCCTGGCTTTTAGCTGAATTAATTCCTCACTTCCTTGGCAAGGGCCTCCCATCCAATGCAGTCTTCGCGGAAGCAAGCCCTGGTTGCTTGCCTGAACAGAAGTGAACGTACATTTCCATAGTTCACCTCCGTGTGCACGGAGGTCATCGAGCTGCCAGGCTTTCGATCAGCTGGGAAACTCGACCGGAAGGAAGTGGAGGGGTGATGGTGCAGACGTCCTTGCGTTCGCTTGTGAGAGGGAGGGACGATTGCAAGAGAGAAACGGCTCTTCCTCTTCTCCTTGATATCGTGCATTGACCTCGAGCGTGTACACATCTTACTCCTCTCCTTCGCCATATGCGAGAGAATGCATTCAGTTCCCAAATATGTAATTCAAAATACGTATAAAATATGAGGCTACATAAAGGTTGAAGATATTGAATCCATATTCTCCATATTTATTATGATAAGTAATTTGACTTTCTCGGGTGGTTTTAGGAGCATTCGTGAACAATATTGCATATTTTGGTAAGCCTTGGAGATTATCCTCAAAAGGAAAACAAATTTTGCCTTTCGATATATTTTTGGTTAATATTGTAGAATGAAAATATTTTCAGCCCCTTTTGGAATTTGGAGATTACTTAGGAAAAAAACTATTTTTCCTTTTATTTTATGAACTTCAATTACTCAAAGCTTCATCTTTAATTTATTTAACATACAAAATACTTTTCCTTTCCCTTACTCTTCCCTTATACAACAGATGAATAAATATAATTCTATTAACTTAACTGTATTTAACTAAAGATCCACGCGGTTTTTATTCGATTTTGACTGTATAATTTAGATAAATTCCGATTTAAAAGGTTTTTTTGTAGTACCTTCCATTTTTGAAACCCCAGTTATATAGTATATTATGTCTTTGCGCATTTACAGATTTATTTAAAATAATGGATTTTGCTTTTAAATTGTGGCAAAATTTAAGTGATATAGATTAATTTAACTATCTTAACATCTCAATCAATGTGGGAATATTTATGAAGTCTTATTTCTCCTTATATTACAATAAATTTCGTAATAGTAATAGTTTTGAGGGGAGGCGACCGACAACTGAGGTCATTTGCGCCATATGGGATGGACAGGAAAGGATAAAGGGTGGATAGAAACCCGGCGTCGGCATTAGCCTACTCTGTACGAAAGGCGCCAAGGGGTCCGCGGTTTAACGTCCCATCCGACGGACGGCGTACTTACTCAAAGTGCCCTCCAAAAAGCACCTCAAGTAGGGATCGAGATACCTCTGAAAAATATTCAACACCGTCGGGGTTTGAACCCGCGCCCTCTGGGTGGGAAGTCAGTACGTTAGCCCCCGCACCATCTCGATTCCCATAAACTTCGTCCATTTTCGCTTACCTTAAGTCAAGACTCCTCTCTATCGGCCTTATTTTTCTTCTTTGTTCATTTTATTTAAATATTTGCCTTATTAATCGAAACGAAAAAATCTATAATCCTATTGACAATTTTACTCATTATTTTTTGCATGAGCAATTACGTCGTAAAACTCTTGAATAAACCGGTTATTCAGCGTGCTTAAAGTGACCATGTTATTGGTGATATTTAAAGACAGGATATAATTCGCATCCGCGTTCTTAATCCAGTCTCTTTGCAGCATATATTTTTTAATTTGCCCTAAACTTCCTTGACAACTAGAATTTTATGAACATTTCCGGAAATGCCAATGCGAATGCTTATTCTTGCAGCTACATTGGAAAACACCCAGCGAGTAGATTTTCCTTTTCTTCATAAATCCAAATCTAGGCCTGTTTTAGAGTGTAACAGATCTTAGTTTATTTTTATTTGCTTTCACTTAGTAAGACTTAAGCGTGCTACACTCAAAAGTGCATAGCCACCCCGCTGCTCTTAAGTTGCGGTATTGCAGCTCTTCCCTAAGCTTCCCACATTTGATTATTATTACAGTCAGCACTTTGTGTAATGACCATGTTTTCCCTGTGTGAGTTCAATATTGATGCACTGCCAGTTAAGAAAATTCATATTGAAGGCTGATAAAAAATTCGGATACCGTGCGCAGTATTCAAATGTGACGGGGTGTTTTGATAGAAGCGCCCACCACGTGAGGCGCACACGGATGGCTCATCAGTTGCACTATACTGAAATTATGGAGTGCAGTTGTCACGCGGAGTAAGAAAGAGATTCGGAAAACGTCTTTTCGTTTCATCGCAAGTTACGAGAAATTGAAAATGTCTGCAATCAGGGTTATGACCACATGATAGAAATCATTTTGTTCCTAAGAAGCATTTTTTTCATTTATCTAAAATACAAGGAATTGAATAATTAGGAAAATTGCCTTTGTTAAACCATCCGTATTTTAACTCATAGCTCATTTTTCACCAGTTCTTTTGCGTAAACGATCGAAATAAACCTTTCAAAAATTTCCTCGAGACCTGTTGACACTAAATTGGATATTCTTCCCTGAGGACAATGATGTTAAAAGAGGTTATCGGTATAATTAGAGATTCCATTAATATTGACGGTGGAATGCACTGTGTCATAATGATTCGACTGCTATTTTCTCTTTCATCATAGTCTTCATCATGTTAGTCAGTTAGCACCAGTTATGTCAGCAGTCTTCTACTGCTTAATATATCCACCATAAACTTTTCGCCAATTTCCTGTCGTCTCCGCCATTAATAATGCTTTATTTGACTTTCTATTTACACTTGAGATCCTCCACCGTATGTGGGGCACATAATCCTTCAACCTATCCCTATACTCTTACTGGACGAGCCAATTTACTTAACCGTACAACTTATTTTTATCACCTTAAAAATCTTTCCTAATATGCGTATAATTCCTTTGCTTCTATATTCAAGAAACTCGGTCGTTAGTTCTCCACTTTTCGTAGTAGTGAATGTGGCTGCATTTCACGGCACGAATCCGAAAAGTGTATTGCATCGTCGTGCTGGCAATAAAATCGAGCGTCAATTTATGCCCAGACGTATAAATGCGTTTTTTTCCCGGGGATCCGGGCATCTCGCTGTAGCTGCACTATTGACTCCTCCTCAAGTACTTACGGTCTACTGGCTTCTCGGAAATTGGGTCGATCGAAACACGATCTGAGGCGAGAGGAATGAAAGTTCCACAGCGAGCACGTAAGGCTATATAATTAAAATACCAGGTTAATATCTATACCTTATGGATCACCGTTTGTTTTTGTTCATAAGTAAGTAAAGGTGGAATATGCATTTACGGGCGAAGTTGATCTCGGAAGTGGGCCCAATGCCCTTAGATACATTCATGTCCTAGCACCTCTCTGCACAGGGGCGATTATGGTTGGTACTGATCTTTAAGGAAACTATATTAAATTATTCGATAAACTCCTGACTTTTGTTTAAAATCCGGAGATGAAAACGTTCATATAACATTTACAAATGTTTTATTAAGTGTTTTATTAGCACGACGAAAACATGAAGGAAGTTATATTTACTGACCTCTACGAAAGTGTTCTTTTAAAAAGATTCTTTCATTAAATTCTTTGATTTCAATATGTTAAACACAAAAAATGTTGTTCAAAAAATTTCCATTAATCTGCAAATACGATTCCGCAGTCCGCAGAATATGTAACTGGAAGTGATTTTGGCTAAGAATAATTTTTTTGGACGCTAGTACGTGTTAATTCGTAAAACATCAAAACCATAGCTTAGGGCAATTTTCCAGTGCAGGTCCTATTTCAGTCTTTTTCATGTTTAAAGATAATTTTTATTTATTTTCAGTTTTTTTTAGACGCTAAGAAGACAGGAGTAATTATTATAGGATGTGTTTACTAGTATAAAAAATCCTTGACTCTCTGGTTTTTTAACATGCGGTTATTCATTTCTAGCTCAACTTCAGAAAATTCAATCAAATTAAGTGTCAAAGTACAAACATGCGAGTTATAAAAATATCGTTCATGCATTTTTCACATAAACACCGGTAAAATGTATTTGGCCATACGAATGTTTTGCTAATGGGAAATGTATATATGATATTACTTAATTACAATTCCATTGAGCTGAATTAGCATTCATGGTGATTTAAGATAAAGGAATTGTTGGCTTGAATTGAAAAAATATTTAGCATATGTCATTAATAATTTTAGTTAATTTTTTATTTTATAATTTTAATCATATTTATTTTTGATATGCCAAGCGTAATCAAACTGTTAACATGATTTATAATATGATTAACTGTTCAATTTTGGAACAAATTGAACACTTTCATAAGCTTTCTAATTCTTTCATCCAATATTAATCGATGTTCTAATCCGTACTAATAACACATTCAGCCGCTCCGATAAATTGAGATGAATTGTGCTCACCACAATAAAATTTCTGTATGTGAATGCACAACATATTTTGAAAACGGATATTGCAATTCACTTCTGGATTTTTAGGTGAGTAGGAATTTTTATGGATACAATCTCATTTTTGTGAAAAGTTTAAGCTAAAAACATCGCAACATATATTTTTTAATTGTCTCTGGAGTGTGTATTCTCGGCAAAAGTCTGTCTTACATTAAGATTTAGGCTCCGCCTATTGGGCTTCCACCGGAAATATTCTGGAAGAATTTTGACCAGGAGGGGTTAGTTACAAGAGGTCACTGCTTGACCTTGGCTCAACGCTGTATTAAGAGGGACAAATGCGACAGAACGCAGGAGTGTCCCGAAAAATAAAACCTCGCCAGTTCCTGGCCATCGAAATTACAGAACAGGTTTCCTACTCTCCTACTGATCGTATAAACAGGTGTGGCATGCCCCTCACATCTCTCGGCGTAAGCGTGACCCTCCTTAGGGGATTCGAGACCTTTGTACCAGAGCCATATTTCGATTTTTTTATCTTCTCTTTTTTTGAGGTCACGGCTACACCTGCGGCGGCGGCGGTCGGGGATTGACTGCTAAAGCAGAGTCGAAAAATTATCATCCTTCCGCCGTCTTCTTTTCATAACTCCTTAACCTTCCTCCTCACGTGCGTCGGCAAGTATTTGAAATCAACAGTGTGTACCCCACGTTAATTCTGAACTGCTGTCCGGGAGCCAACGACATCTCTGTGAGGAAGGACGAAGCTCAATATCCATAAAAAAACCATGTACCAATCAGGAAAAAGTGAACTTCGTGGGCAATGATGCATGTGCGACTTTGGAAGAAGCTATTTATATTCAGAGTTTTTGAAAAATTGATTATTTTTTACCGCCACCATCACTATGGGTTGGATTTTTCCGTCCCTACTAATGGGTGGTAAACCACTTAATCACCCCTAAAATTATATTATGTATTTCCTAGTATTCATGAAACAATTTAGTAGCAGCTGTGGGGAGCTACAGAGATTTAAAAATTGTGACATAACCAACGAAACTAATATTTGAGCTGCATTCCATATTTTTATCCTGTTTTATCAACGCAGTTTCATCTACCACTCCATTAATTTGGGGATACGTATTTAACTTATCCGAGTTGCTATTGAGCACCTTCTTCAAAAAACAACACGCAGCATGGATGGCATACCGAGCCTAAACGGCCTTTATCTTAACTTGCGTAACTTAAGTTATGCATATTTGAATAAATTTTAAATTCATATTATTCCTGGCCTTTACTTTCAATTACATACTACCAATCCAAAATTTGGGTCAACGCAATTAACATATTTTCTAGTAGTAACTATATTTTATCAAACAAGCAAAGAGCCTTTCTTACATTAATTCCCACCTTCTTGATGATTTTTGCTGTGCTCCTGGTGACGAGAAAGTATCCACTGGGTCATTTTCTGCCACTTTCAATTCGATGGGATTACATTTCTTTGATAAAAGAGTGAGAATAGAACGCAGAAGCCTCATTGCGCACTTCACAGTTTCGAAAACACGCGGAAGAGCTATTCTATAGTATATACCAAAGAGCAACTGTGCTAACGAAGAAATGTTTCTCTCCGAATTACGTGTGCCTACCTGACTATAAATGGAAAAAAAGTGAGGTCGCTCTTAATCGGTTCATTTAAAAAATGTAAAAGCTTCCACTCGATAGGTATTGCGAAAACGGCCATTGGTCGGCTTTCTTGATAGCCAACAGAGTTTTGCAACTTTTGACTGAATTCGTCATCATTGGATAGTTGAGAAACTGAGGTTAAGACTTGTGGAAGGTTTCCATTTCCGTACTTTTTGAGGCCCTAGCACCCTCGTCTCCTAGATATTGTTTAAATCTCATCATCGGATGATGAAGTCCTGCTTAGAATGCACTTGGATTGCCTTTTTTTCAGTTTCATCATTTCATCAGATAGATGGTTGTAGAGCTGATTAGATTCTACACCAGAGATGGCGTCTGAAAAGAAAACCTGCTAAAGAGCACCGCCAGCAAAACCATGTATATATAGATCAACATATAACATATGAATGCCATTTACCAAATTGCGTCACAATTTTAATTATGTTTTGATTCAATTTTACATAATCATTTTTGCCGGTCCATTTTATGCCCGACAATTGATGAAATAAACGGTCACATTTATTATGCGAATATACATATGTGTTTCCTTGTTTTCCTGCCGATTGCCTTCGCGGGTACAATGGTGTCGTTCATATTTTTATAAAACAATATTTGAAACTGCGGCTATCTCATACAAATATCTAAAAGAAAAATAAAATTATAAAACTGCAGTTATGATACACTACAGTATTTTAAAATGAATGAATTATATAATGAATTATATAGTGAAGTTATAATACAGTTATAATGGTACTCATATCAGCAGAACTTTTATAATTTAGAATAATATTTGGATTATTTTGTAATTAAATTTTTAAGTATTTTCTCGACTAAAAGTAATTTAACTGGTTAAAAACTTAGTTGTAAGTACTAAAACTCAAAGTGCGGCGTTGAAATGTTTACTTGCATGATTATCACAATTTTACTAACATACTTCGGCTATTAGAGCACACAGACACAGTTCTGAAATATTTAACTTGCACGAATATCCTTATGCTGGAATGGATGACGTAGTGGCTTCCACTTCCAAGGGTCCAGGTTCAAATTGGTGAGCACTTAAAAGTGAAGCACGTCGTCCGTCGGAGGGGCGTTGAACTGTGGTCACTTGGCGCCTTTAGTTAAGAGTAGGCTCTTGACTACGCCAGGTTTATCTTCACCGCTCTTCCATTCCCTGATTATCTCTTACCGAATCATGCACCTATCTTTAATGGCTCAAATGACCATAGCTGTCTCTCTTATTAACTATTATATTAATTGCACATAAACCATGCTGCTGAACGTGAAGGACTGAGATAATTACCATTTCTAAATTTCTCTTCGGTTGTCTTTATATTTTCTTTCTCATTGTTTGCTTTTAGAGCTACAATATCTTCTCCCTAGCTTGTTTTTCCTGTAACTAATCTGATATTTGCCTGTGAATTCAAGTCTTTCGGCATATCGTGTAAATTACTGTAGAAAACATTTTCAATGTTATAGTAGAAAACGCTCTTGTAAAATGTTTACATTTCTCCACCACTCTATTTTTACATGTGCATGTAAAAGTTCTCCTGGGATTTAATTAGCACTAATTTAGTTGAAAACACGTCTCTGATTAACCACTGATCTCCTAGGTTTTTAGTAATGCAAAGGGAATTTCATCGATTTCTATATCTCTTCTTAAATATAAAGTATCGGCTTCTGATAGAAATACGTGGGTCCTTTTTAATTGTCATCCAAATGGTATCTTTGAGCACTATTTAGCTCAGCCTTTGCATATTGGATCGTTTCACCAGGGGTCCATTTCATGCTATTCCCGTTGTCTTTGTTGTGTAAGAAAACTTTGCCCGTTAAAATTAAAATTTAATTACCCTATGCAAGATATTATTTGAGGTGACCTCTTAATTTTTAATATGCTACTTTGATTTCTATGAATTACGTTGTCTTGTAGGCCTTTAAATATATTTTGAAAATTATTCTTCACTGTTTTTTTAGCTTTACGTTAGACCATATTCCTGATTCTTTTCTATCCATGCTGCCCTTCTTTAGTCTATGAGTTTTTGAATCCTCTTACGTTTATTTCACTTTTAGATAAATTATTTCGATTTGACAGATGGCTGTACCTTATTTGAATTCTATCTTCCAACTTCTGTTTCTTTCAATGGGTTTCTTATGCTATAATTTCATTTGCTTTCGTCGATATCTTCCTATTTTAATATTCAAAGCCTCTTGAAATGTAATGAAATAATTGACTTTGTAATTTGTGTGTGGAATTACAAAGTCAATTATTTCATTACATTTCAATATGTTATGCAAATTCCACAAAGTTACGCCTGAGACAACAAACTAATTCAAAGCCTCATCTAGCATTCTATCCAGTTTTATGAGCTCCTCCACTTGTAAAATTACCTTCATTTTTCTTAAATTTAATTTTAAATTCATCATAATAAAATGTGATCCCTGTCGTTTTCAGCTTCTCGGTGGGTCTTGCAAACAATTTGCCTTTGATATCTTTGATATCCTCTTTCCGAGAAAAAGTGAGGTAACTATTGTCTAATTTTTTTCCTTGCTCTTCTCCATGCGTGTCTTTTACCAAGGGGTTATAAAATTCTGTTTTGTCACTAAGAAGGCGTCTTGGGTGCAGAATTCAACGTGCCCCGTTACTGTTTCGTTTTGTCCGCCACATCCTCACTTTTATTTTATCTCATTATTTTTCCCTCGAAAAGAATTGCATTTCATTCTCTCATTATTTCTAAGTAGCGGGCCGATCAAACAATATTTCTCTCCTTCTCTATGCATAACGGTCAGATGCGATTTGTGAAGTACCTCCTCTATCCGTATTTACTCTTAACTTGTGTCAGTGGTTCCGTCATGTTAAATTTTCGCCGATTCTTTCCGTCACGGTGCCGTATTAATGGTGGGCTGAGTAAACCAAGAACTTCGTGATGTAAAAACAGGATTAAAGTGAATTGAAAATTGAAATTTTTAGAGCTGTTATTGAAAGCAATAAATATTGGTGTCACCATGGAGTTAACGTTCAATTATAATGTGATTGGTCTGAGTTAGAAAGGAAAGCACGCGGTGAATTAATAATGAATTTTTTCATGCCAGCAAAATGATGGCGTTGATGACAAAAACAGAAAGAAAACGATTAAGATAATATTATACTTTTTCACTGCCTTAAATTAATACTGCTAGTTAGAGATCAGGTTAACTTAGACTGAGTAACCTTTCACTGAACTGAGTCATTCATGTGTAAAAGAGTTGCAGGAGATCGTACAAAACTGGCAATATTAAAAATGAGTAGTTTCCCATAAACTATGCTCCGTTCTACCGATTAGAATTTGTGATGAATAGATGATAATTTCAATAAAGTCAACTACTTGCTAAGTATAGCTCTTTTTTCTGTGGCAATTTTAGAAGCTCGAATCCAGGTTTCCTTTATCTGTACACAATAAGATAGGAATGATTTAGATGACCATAGCTGCCATACGTTCATAAACTTTCGGGGACTCCAATACACATTCAAGAATTTATCCTCCGCATCTATTTTACTAAACTCAGATTACGTATTGAATTCGCCTTCATTTTTCCTTATTTGGATTAGGCGAAACGTTATTGAATTATAACTTCAATGTTAATAACTTACCATAGGTTTTACGTCTTGAGAAATGAAAAATAGAATCTTATATTTAGGATACTCTAACGGAGTGCCCATCATCTTACTGGTTCTATGTACCATGTTTAGACACGCATGTTAAATGAATGAATACCGTTTGACGAAATATTTGAATGATAATTAGTAAAATTTTACTATTAAATGGCTCCAAATGTTAGTGTCATGCTTTCACACTCCAGTTTTGTAGTTTTTAAACATGGAGCGGTTATTTTATCTTTATTCACAGTATTTTTTGCCTTATTCCAATAAGTCTTTAGCTTTTATTTTAACTTTGCTTTATTGCTTAGCACTATATTTTCAAACTGTTTATTAAGGATAAAAAAAGGGATGAATTTACAAAAATTAATTTCATCAATAGGTACTTTCCTCGGCAATAGTGATTCAAAAGTATTGATGTACCAAATGTATTGAATACCTAATTATGAATTCCATGAATCATGCTAAAAATTGAAACATATGAGAGGTCAAATGTGTTTAGATATTTTAAAATAAACATCTGTACTTACGGTCATTTGGTAAATCAAAAGGAGTGCTCACACATCATGCTAAATAGGTATGAATATAATATGTATGTAAAGTAATATGTGTACATATGAATAGTGTAACGTACGAGGGTGGTCTGAAAAGTTTCCGACCTAACAAAGATAAGTCGGGAACTCAGAAAATTTCAGAAAAAATGTCTTGTACCTTTGTTGGCTCGGAAACGTTTCAGATCACCCATGTACATTTAGGAATATAACATTCCCTGAAAATAATATGTAAACAAGTGAATAAAATATTTATTTTATCCCTAATTACTCGTAGCTTCAATTTTGACGTTTATTCAAGCCCATATGAACCTGATGAATTATCAGTTTAACATAACAGTAATTGAGCTTCGGGTGTATCGATAGCTTGGTTAATTCCGAACTGTTTATACAATTCAATAAATAGAAAAATGGCCCAAAAATTTTTTTTCCATCGTAGACGTTAAAAGAATATTGTATTTCATTCCTCTATATACCTAGTTCATTGGACGAGAAATATATTTACTGATTGATGATCTTGAAAAACTAATTATCAGATTTCTGATCTGAGGAGATCCTAATGATTCTCTTTATTCGCAGATAAGGAGTTCAGATATGTTTTTACACGATCACTCATATTTTTATAGAGGTGGTAATTACAAATTTTAATTAAAAATTACGCCAAATAATCTCTGGGTCTACTACAGGGCCTAGTGCGATCAATTTGGAGAAGCAAAGTAAGGAAGCGTCAAATATGAGGCAGACCCTGAACTGAATCCGCTCGAACGCGCAGTGTGAACTATGGTAGATGACATAGGAAATGCTGCTTGAATAAATGCGCAACTGTTGAGTATTTATGTGTACATTTATTGAAAACAATTCATTGGAACTAAAAAAATTATTCGCGTTCAACCGAGGAAATTTAGACTTCGAAGAGAATACAAAAATACCGAATGGATCCGCCATGTCCACAGAAAGATGGAAGTACCGAAGAAAAGGATTTATGTTAAGATCTCATTCGACGGGCGGTGCTGTGTGATTGTGATGTTCGCGTCAAGGAGGTGGGGTAGTGGCAAGCAGTCCTATCGCTCCACGCATTTATGAGGGAAGTCTTAAATCTGAGAAATTCTGTGACCCTTCCGCGTTCCGGTTTCGTGTCTGTATCATTAATTTGGTGGTTATGTGGCGCAGTCACTCCCGGAGGATTGGTACGAGGATAACGGCATAAAATTTGGTATGGTATAGTAATAATTTAATCAAAAATATGACCCTGCCTACAACAAATATGCAGATGCATATTTGTTGTCAAGTGGAAAGGTATTTAAATTTTTTATCTGGCTCAGCCAAATTCCGGCAACGATTGCCCGTCGACCAATACGTTAGTACCAGTCCTAACTCGCGCACCCTTCTTGCTATTTCCAAGCCTGTATCCTGGCGAATAATGCCAGCCATGGACCCCCAACCTCTTCATAAGTTACCGACCAAACATAAACTTACTATAAATAAATAATAACATTTAAAACCCTTTTGTCCTGCGAAGTCTTGGCAAGTAATAGTTGGCAGTTTGAATGTACGCCTGTGCTCTACCTATTTTATGAAATAATTGAGGGGGGAGTGGAGTGAAAGGGAATATCGTGGGAGGGGTTTAACCGCTGCGAAAGAGCGATCTTCGGTTGTCTCATCTCGCTTGGCTTGCTCATGCCATCGTTCCGCTCGGGCGAAGGAGGTGGTGGAGTGCTTTTCAGTAAGTATATGAGAAACGAATGGGATGTCGAGGAGATCCAAGGACATATTACACGTAAAAACGAGAGAGAAGCGTTCCTTTTTCAAACAGATTTTTATCAAAAATTCTCTGCGTGTATAATCTTCCCAAGAACTAGCATTGGGAAACTAAGAGGAAAAGAAAAACACTTGCGGCATAGTTACGAATTGCACACTTTGTTTGTTCCGGAGAACTTCGGAAAAGCATTATCTCACTAAATTTATCAAAAAAACAATATGTAATTTTGTATTCTTGAAAGTAGCTAATTATTTGGGTATATTTTTCTTCGGCAAGGGGAATAATAGTGTTTGAAGATTACATGACCCATTGCTGTAATCTTATACGCAATACGTAAACCTTTTTAAGGTCAAGTTTATCGTAGCAATTTTTTTTTAAATCCGCGAGATTTCTTCTGAGCTGAATGCCATAAGCAACGCCGAGGAGAAAGCGTTCTGAAAGGCGTGTGCGGAGAAGCAACGGGGAGTCTTGTGTCGTGATGGGAAAATGGCTCTTCTTTCGAGAAAAGAGGCATTAAGCCACGTTTGTGCGACTTACGCCCGGCGCTACCTCATCTCCGGTTTTGATGATGTATCGTTGAAATTCGAAACAGCTATTCCTCTCGATGACGCATTGCTGTAATAAACTAGGGGATCCTCTTCTTTTCGAACCGTCTCATTTTCACTGAGGTAATGCGACCCAAATTTACATGAAACATCGGCATTGAATAGGAATATTAAATGTATTTCTAAATACGAAGTATTTTGAAACAATAGCTTGCCCGACCACGGATTATGTAACTGAGGATGAGAATTATAAAACCAGACGTGACCGATTGCTCTTATTCGTGACTCGAGCGGTTTTTTCACGAAATAAATTCCGTGTAACGGTTTGCTCATCCTCATTGCACATACTTGCAAAGCCTACATTATGGGACTGTACGTTGAACGTTTTTAATGTCTGCATCATGTTAAAATGCTTTACATATATTTTTACGACTCTTCTTTTAATACTTGTTTTCGTTTACTCGTGAAATATTTCATTCGCGGATTTTTTTAATATAAATTGAAACGATATACGTTATAATGTACTTTTAAGGCGTTTTGCTTTTTATTTGTATACATCCATGCCTCAAGTAGATAATTTAAACTGGTAAAATTAAAAATTTTAATGACGTGTGATAATATCAAAAGTGCCTTTAATTCTTCAGCATCAGATATCTTACGTGACATATCACACAGGTACCTTCGAGAGATATTTGCTTAGAAATTTAATCTGAAAAATGTGAGCTAAACATTGTGTGTATAAAAAAACCACGAACACAGTAATCAACCTTAAGGTCGGTTTGGTAGGTGATGGTAGAGTTCTCCCAGTTCTAAGCCCGACGGCGTGTGAAATTCACACATCAGGGTAGGGGGGCCAGTTCCTTTCCCTGTGTCGGTTATGGTTTCCCTGGGAGATCTGGTACCCGAAAAATCACTTAGCTTGGGTGGAGCTGTTGGTGCCCAGAGTGCCTTGCCCGGGGATCGAATCCGGGACCCTCTGGTCAGTAGTCCAATGCTCCACCCCCTGGACTACCGCGACCCACATTGTGTATTTTAAGTAACCAATATTAATAAGGAAAATCAATTAAAATATCAGTTTGATCACTACACAACATATAATACAATAACTAAAATCCACTACAACAATACAATAACTTAAATCCACCATAAATTGTTTGTAGTCAAAGTGATAGTTACAAAACACGCCTTATCATATATAAATTGAGTTGTAATGTCTAATTCTACGCAAATTGTTTTTAATATCAACAGCGTAGACAACAATATATAATAAGCCTGAAAATCAGGAAACGGTTCCGAAAAAAATAATTAATGTTAAGTATGTGTAGGAGCTTATTTTTCTACAAATTTCGTATCTTGGAATAGAAAACTAAAAAATACTAAAGTTATCTGATTTTTTGGGGTTGCAGTGGAGAAAAACATAACCAGGCAATTTCACCACGCTCTATTATCGGCCGGCCTTAGGATCTGATTATGCCGGGACGACGTACCTTTACGACGGCGCACACAGTTTGAGAACAGCTTAGGAACGGGTGGGGAGCAAAAAAAAAAGAAGTGTTTGACGACAGCGTCTTTGTCCCTTGAGGGTTGGTTGAGCAACGCATTGCCAAGGCGACGCCCAGCATCTCTCGTCGCCACATAACATCCGGCATTCCGAAACTTTCCCCAGTGAAAGCCATGTAGAAAAATGTAGAGAGAAGAAAAAAAGAACGAGAGAAGTGTAATGTGTGTTTTTTCGTCCTGGGGTTTTGACTCAATATTTGCATCGCCCGTGAAGGAGACAATAGCAGGAGAGTTAAAGGGAAGGGTCGGCTTCGGCGAAGGCGCGTTCATACGCATGTTCAAGCGTTAATCGTGGGTTAAATTGGACGAGAGTTGAAGTCGACCGTTGGAAAAGTTAGCCCTTGCCCCTTCCAAAGAGATTTGGATAGGTCCAAACTCAGAAGTTGGGCCGCCAAACTGGAAATACAGTCGATTTTTATGTCCGAGCCTATTTAAAATGGGTCATTTTTTTACTCTTCCATGAATAAGCCTCAAGATTCGCCTTGGAAATATAATGAACGGGTAGAAAAGTGCATTCTGATCACTCATATCCCTAATAAAAAGCACTTTCTTCACTTTTAAAGCCAAGGGCATTCGCCTGTTTTATTTTTCCATCGTCTCTTCCAAGTTTTCTGGTCAGGGCTAAGCAACAAGCAGTGAGAATAGTCCCGCAGTTCCTTTTACGTGAATTTCGCGACACAGTTGGTGAGGCCAACTGGGTGGAAAAAGAATTTCACGTCGACTAATTATCATGGACAATATGCTACATATTCAGTAATAAAAACAAGTACACGTACGGCTTTCGATTTTGAAATCCAATCGTAATTCAGGTCCTTTTTAGTGCGTACGATCTTTAGGTAGGGAGACGGCCGTGTAAGCGTTTGGATGATACGCGTGATGTGCATTATAAAACGAATTACCTCGGTCTTTCGCATTTTAGTCAATTTTGATGCCCCGGGTACCTTAAAACCGAGCAGTATATGATATGGATGGATTTTAATCTATGAAATGCAAACATGGTAAATTGTGTTATATTAATTTCTAAATTTCCAACCAATATACCTGCACTTTTACTTTTTTACTTTGTAACTGCTCTCTTTTAATTATAATTTGAACATTCGATACAGGTTGTAACTGAACCCTAAAATATTTTTACCACATATTATGATATCGAATGGAAAAAGAATATAAAACACGGCTTGGGGGACCATATTCTCCAATTATATGTAGCCCAAATTATTTTTTAACTCAAGGCATAATATTTGAGACGCCAACGTCATAGTTCAACGTGCCATAGGAAATACGCTTTTCACAAGAAATAATTGTACTATCCAAATTAGTCTAATGATCTCCATGCACAGAAAAGACATTATCATTCATTTATTGATCTATTGGAAATTGTAAATCCGATTGTGTGATAACCTTACGTAATCTTTATTAATATTCCAAAATATTTAACTAGTAATGATTATGAATTCGTGCATAAAATTAAATTGGTAGTTTCCCAATACCTGCAAAATAAATGTTTTAAAAACTGCTGTCTTTCATAAATTGAACTAATTCCTTAATTAAGTTGAAAATATCAATGAATGCTTGCTCGATATCAAAATATGTATAATAATAATAAGAAGACAAAATCCTTTTTTTCTTTAGAGCTCGTATGTCAATTTAATATAAATATTTGCACTGTATTTTTCATTTCAACTAATAATTTTATTATACAGCTCCTAATGTTCATCACGGTACGAACTGGTACAATTCTCACGTATATTCAGCAAAACAACACCCTCCGATTTGTGGATGAAATAATTTTAATCAAATATCATTCTTGAGTTAAAGCCCTGGGTATCATCAGGGATACTCAGGGCCATAAAACTTTTTTTTTTAATCTAAGGAATCGAACCATTCATCCATTCAAATCTAGGTATTCTATTTCTATATCAAATCCCTTGCTATTGAGCTACACACAGTCCATAAATTTTGGGTAGTTATTCTTAGTTGCTAAGAGTAATTTTCCTACTAATCTGTAAGATTCAACCTACGTTCGAGAAAATATTTACTAATAGCACTTTCCTTATATGTGATACAAATGTTACTGGTGAGTTATTTTGAGTTGACCGTAGATTTGAATCGCACGACATATTTTTTAAATTTCATTTCAAATATTTAATTTTAAACTTATTTTATAGTGATAGCGATGTGATTTTCTTCGCCCACGGCGGTCATAGTGACATCATCGTGTTAAATAACGGCTCAATTGCTCAATTATTTAAAACCCATAATCATCAACTGCAAAGATTCAAGAATTCACACACATACACACGCACACAGTTATCGGTAATCATAATTGACCCAGACCTAGTTATTACACTTGAGAATTCTTTGAAAGGGATTCTTAGCTGCTTCTCCTGGTAGCACCAAAGTGTTACTCAGAAACGTGAGTGAACAAGGGCAGAAATTCAGAGAGTCGGGGGGTAATTCCCGCCAGGATAAGGGCGGGGTCGGCCCGCATCTCCTTCCTTGCCCCTCATGCAAACTCGATAGCTAAGAGCTTCATTTTTTCCCGGAAAATGTGAGTCATGAAGCGTTCATGGTTACGGCACGTGAGGCCGGATGATGATGGATGGGAAGCTACAACCTCCTCTGTCCTCCTGTCTCCAAACATTGTCATTAGAATTCCACCGAAGGCGTCTCAAAGGGAGCGTAACTCCTGTCCTCGATGCTCGGCCATTGTGTTAGTGATGTCCGCCAAGCAAGATGGAGGGACGTAGTAGAGGTCGAGAGGGAAGAGTGATAAAAAAATATATGAATTAGGCATATGCTTCGCGTCCAGGGAAGGAAGGCCAGGGGAATTCGCCAAGTATATATATAATATAAATAAATAAATAAGTATATATATGTATATATACACATACATACATGCACACACACATTCTAACACGAAATCCCGCCGTATGGTGAACAAGCATTCATTTATATGGAAATAGATATAAGGAAAAGGAATAGGAACACATGCATATAATGGACGAATACAGGAGAGGTGGGGAAGGCAGAATCGAACACAACACAAGCGCAAAAATATTTTCTTGACCGGGATTTGAACACCGGATCTTTCGACTTGCCGGGCCGACGCTCTAACCACTTGAGCCAGCGAGGAAACGTAATTTACACCGAGATCTGCAGGAGGCCCGGTATTCAAGTCCCGGTCAAGGAATTATTTTTGCTTCTTGTGATCTGCTCAATTCCGCCGTCCACACCTCCCCTGTGTTCGTCCATTATATGTGTTCCTTTTCCTTTTCCTTATATCTATTTCCATGTGAATGAATATATATAAATAAATATATATATATAGATATATATAATATATATATATATATATATATATATATATATATATATATATATATATATATAACCATACACACAGTAATCAACCCGAAGGTCGGTTTGGTAGGTGATGGTAGAATTCACCCAGTACTAAGCCCGACGGTGTGTGATATTCACACATCAGGGTAGGGGGGTCAGCTCCTTTCCCTGTGCCGGTTATGGTTTCCCAGGAAGATCTGGAACCCGAAAAATCACATAGCTTGGGTGAAGCTGCAGGTGCCCAGAGTGGTTTGCCCGGGTATCGAACCTGTGCCCTCAGGTTAGTAGTCCAAAGCTCTACCGAATATGAAAATACACGTTTGTTTAAGTCTCACGGACGTAGATAATAATCTATATGAAGTTAGCACTTGTTAACAAAGACAAAAACACAGAAACATACAGAAAAGGAAAGAAACGCACGAATTTTCCGAATTTTCGGGGGTCAAACAACACGCAAACACTTATATACATTTATATATATACACATACACATAATTACATAAATATTTATTGTTGAGTTACATTTTTTCTCTCTCCCCTTGGTATCACTTGTGACTTGACGTCAAGAGGCGCGTCGGCCAGATTGGCCACGGCTGTTTACCTTGTCTTCTTCCCCCTCAGGGGAGAAGGCAGCCCAAGGACTCCCTCGCCCCCACACCAGTAAGGGTACTCCCACAAGGTGCGGTCTGTTGGAAGACGGGAATGATTTTGGCGGAGGAGAGGAGGAGATGGAGGAAATTTCCAGGAATGCGAAGCTTCAATGGGCCTTGGTTGGAGCAAAAATTCTTCGTCGCGGGCGGAGAAATACTTTTGGGAAGACCTCTGTGGTTCCCACTTCTATATCCCAGAGGAGTAGCACTCCCCCCACCCACCTCCCCTGCCGGATCGGGATTCCAATAATACGAAGTTTGGGTTGAGAGAACAGATGGGAAAATTTATTTTACCTCGGCAATTTTTACGTATTCTAAAGTCAAAAGTTGAAAAGTCCTTCAAGTTTCTGATGGAAGGTTGCGGTGTATTAGATGGGGGGGGGGGTAGGTAGCTGGAGTTTAGGCAGTTGTATGGGTAGAACCATGGGAAATAGTGAGTGAGAGACCATGGGTCGAAGAGCGCTAGGGCGTTTGACAAGGAAGGTAGTTGTCGGAGTTTCGGAAGATGAGGAGCCGTACCGAAGAAATGGAGAAGAGAAATAAACAAGCTGAGTCATGAATGTACCCACACATCCGGATTTCATTCACCACGGTAGCTATGCCTATCCGCCTCGAGGTAATGAATCATAAAGCCTTTTTCTTTCTCAGTACCCTTCAGACTAATATCTGTTAACGGAATGAATGCAGACGCTCCGATTTTGTACTACTTCTGACCAAAATAACTTTATCATAGCTCGCTATGTATGCACAAAAATATCCGACGTACTGTGCAGTGAACATATAATTAAAATGAAATATGCGCATAGTAGTGATTCACAAATAATTCTGACAATATTTTTCCTTTTTCAAGACCCATGTAAAGCAAAAATATACGAAAATTGAAAATTAAACTCAACAAATCATAAGTTCTATGAAATTCATACATTGGGTTAGAGGGATCCCCTTCACCAATTTCCCAGAAATATCTTTAAACTAAAATCACCCCCCCCCCATGGTTTAACTGGAGGAAATCACATGGCTCTGGAGCCTGGGGCCCTTAGCCGAACGTTTACCTACCTCTTGGCGAACTCTGGTAGAGTAGCTAGTTAAAAGGGATTATAGCCACGTTGGATTCTTTTGAACTTATGTTGGTCGTAACGTCATTCGGCTTATTAAGGGAAAGAATTGGTTCTGCACAGCGAGAAACTTTTTCTCCGGATTCATCGAACGAAGTACCCATCCACGCTCATGAAACGCTTGATCACTGTGTTGTACCCTTGGAACTCGGAAGGCAAACAAAATATGCTGAACGCAATCCTAGGGAGAGTATGAATAATTAGTAGAGTGCCATAAGTGTAATAATTATAGCATAATTGTACTGAGAGTACACGCTGGTTGTAAACACATCAATTTTTTCATAGAGTCATTACACGCACGAAGCCTCTCGCGATAACCTGGAATACTGTCAGCACATAAAGTTCTGGGAATATGATTTCAACCCACGAGACTTCCATGCTAATAACGGTCGACGGCTGACCGGGCGAAAAGGGTCAGCTCACGATGACACCGGTCCCGGTGACGTGAAGTCACTAAATGTCCCCTTGTCCTTACTGAGCGCAAAAAGTGCCGAGCGTAAACTTCAGGCAGGACAGCTGAATGGCAGAGATTAGACCGCTGAGGATAACGGGATTACATTTCCATTGAGTTCTCACGCGACAAATAATTTCTCCGAAGACATTTTGTAATTTCTCCGTTAGATGAACTTTGGGGTCAGGAACATTATAACCCATTTTAGGCAGAAATCATTGCCATTTGATAAGGTAAAGTATTGCTTTTATATAAACATTTATTGCACTATAAAAGACATAAAATATAGATAGTTTAAAACTCACTGAAGGGAGTCATATTACAGAGTTACACTTAACAGTAACTGGTTACATGGTAAAAATCGGGGAGCACAAATGAGATATTTTTGTTGGGGTGTGAATAAGTGGATGCGTAACATCCATATTATCAAATTATTATTTTTTATAAATAAAAAAATATTAAGCTCGTTCTCTATTAATTTTCATCTGCCCTTTCGGATTGCAACGTACACTAAAAACTCTTTTAGAAGAGATATCGTTCGTAGTTCACGCATTGTACTGCAATTTACTCAACCATAGGAATACTCTAGGTTTCTTTACACATGTGCAAGAGTAGAAAAATAAAAGTTACATGCATTATAAACTCTCACCATCCTGGTTTTTACCTCCTTATTTGAAGAAATAAAACTTAAATTAAAGTCAATTTAAGGATCTTTGTTGCCGATTTTCAAAGTTTACGTTTTGATAATCGGCTAAAATTTTGTGAGTTGAGTATTAAATTTTCTGGTCGTGCAGTGTTGTTCGCTGCTGATAATGCTTACTCTGTGTAGTAAAATATTTCTATTCGGATTCCTTAGTGTGTTTTATGATATCAGGCGACTTTTTGTGGTGTGTGCGTTATGCATGAAAACTGTTAACGTTATATTTACTTTCTATGTAATGATTTTAAATTCAAAATTGAAAATGGAATGGAAAAATATTGAAATTCACGTGAACCGAAATGAATTGACTAATTTGTAGCTGTTCCATTTTATGAAAACAGTGAGTTCCTTCACATAAACATCGAAAGCGATTTTAATTAAAACGAATGGTGCAATATTCGTCGTAGTGAATTGTATGTAATTAAAGTTAATATTGTGAATACAGAATAAAAAATCTTGTTCAATAGTGATTAATGTGGAACGATGACAGTACCTTCATCATAGTCCCTACCAAGTTGATACTTTGGAATTCATATCGCATAAACATATTCTTATTTTTCCAATATTATTCCTTCTACTCTTAATACTTTCTGCTTGGATATTTTACTTCCCCATTGTCTACTCCCTTCCCATTCCTCCACGCTACTTAACAGTGTCTATTATATCATGGCTTTAACCCCACTACCTCTCCGTAACATCCATTTGCCTCTAAACTAGCAACTGCTTTTCTTTTCGCTTTGTATTTTAAATGTGGTGATTAATCTTCCTCGCTGTTCTCTTTACTCTCGAATCAAAATCCCCTAATTCATGCTTAAATTCTTACCCCAAAGGCCAGGTTTTGGGTGTAAGGTAATGTCTTAACCTAAAGTCCATATTTCAGTTTTTAGTATTCTTTTATTTGCGCCCGTACGGAGAGTATGTGTCATGATGTCCCTCCATCTTGCAAATGGTTCTTATACCAGCACTTTTTCCTCTCATTTTCCCACGACTGCACTTATTATCCTCCAAAATCTTGCCCAAATATGTAAATGCCTTAATGGTCTTCCCTTCTCCTTTAATTCTTAGCATAGCATTCCTGATTCTTGGTATTCTCATTATTTGGTCCTCTTGTGATTAATATTTGTTCCACACTTCTGCAATGGTGTAGAGCTCTAAAATAATTGCAATGTCTTCGTTGCCTGAATAATTATTGCTGGATCATCGGCAGGCCTCACAAAATCATCTCGTCACCCACCTTTCTCTTCGAACAAAAATGTTCCCATACCAATCTGAACATTTCCGCAGCATTAACGTTATTTTAAAGTGCGGGAGTTAGCGAAAAACTCTGTTTCACCTTCTCGAAATCCACGAATCGTGTGTAAAAGGACACCCTCTTCTTATTGGTTCCCTCTATTTTCTAAACCTAAATCTTTTCCACTAGATTATAGCATCTAGTGGAAAATTTCTATTGGTCAATATGGCGTTTATAATTAAACTTTAAAGATTCTCGGTCAGTAAGGGAATAAGAAATTTTACAAAGGTCAATTCAGTCAAATTACAATATAAATGGCATGTATAATAATAACATAAATAATTAATTGCATATGAACCTCGGATTTTTTTTATGAGTTAAAAACTTTATACACCAGGAAACATGATACACTATAATCCTCGATTTATCCTCTGCATCCACAAGGCCACTTTACTCATTAAAAACATTTTCAATACTACTCCTAAATACTAAATAGTCACTCTCCCTTTGCTCTCATATGCAAACTTTTAATTAACGTACCTCAACAAGGCCTATGCCAAACGAGAAATTATAACATAGGGATTGTTAATGGACTCCGAAAAGAAATAATTTCCCTTGGTTCTCCTTTTAGAAGTTGTTTTAATTGCATACTCAAATATTTAAGAATGGGTTTTCAGTTTGTCGAAAAACAAAATAATATTCACGAATATGTGCAGACTAATTATGACACATATCACCATAATGACATCTCTCATTATGTTAATGAGTATTTTCAAAACCATAAAATCCATCCATGGTTAAATGGTTAAATAAAATTTTAATAGATCGATTGTTATGCATTTAATTTGAAATCTCGAGTTTGCAACCTGTATTTGTCAATGTTTATCTGCATTAGTTTTCATCTTCATAATGAAGTGAACATCAGATTATAATGTAAATTTGTAAAAAAAACTGTTCACATTAGCTAGTGGGATTTCAATATTGGACATTAATGTATTTAAGTTAGACTTTTTTTTAAATCTACTTTCCTGAAGCATTGTGATATTTGGGTCGATGTAGGGGTACCGAGGTCAAAGATGATTTGAATGCTTTAAGTCCAAGGCTATTTCGAATGCAACAGTGTCATCAAATCGCACCTGAATTGGTGAACTGGTCTCTGGCCGACATGATTCTTATTGAGTTGACCTCCACGTAGCATTAAAAAAAAACCCTGCCTGCCTTGGTCCACTGGATACCCTATTGAATGTGCAACCTAAATAAACACTTGTACCGAATGTGCAGCGCTCTCAAAAAAACATCCAGCTCCATTCAACAACCCAGATTTACTACCCACCCACCTACTCCTGATCCGATGAGATATCCTCTCTCTCTTTCTCTCAAGCTGGTATTTCCAATCCAATGAATCACGGCTTCCCTTCTCGTGTGATTTCTCTTCGAAGCGGTCGCGTTGGACTTACAAATGGAATGAATACGTAACCCGCAAACCGCTGCGGTTGCAATCCCGTATTTTGAGTATTTCAATTTGTACGCTATTCAGATGTTACATTTTAAATGGGTAAAACAGAAGTATAAGAAAATTGTTTAAAATCCATCGTATGAAGTGAATGAGGGCCTAACTTCATTATATTTCTTTTCGGAAAACTATTTTGTGGTAGCTCACTTTTCAGGCTTGTGTCAAACCAGAAAACTAGGTTAACATTATACTACGAATCAGTTTCAACATTTTATTTGCCAATAATTCAACACATAACTAATTAATAGCATTGTTAAAATTATGCATCAGGTACTTGCGGGTCAAACTCTAATCTATCACGCATAAATATTTCAAATAATATTAAAAAATAAGGATGAACATCAAATAAGCATTCATTTTTTCAATGATAAGAGCTTCTTCCAAAAATTTCTAGGCAATACAATATATTCTTTATTCCTGCGAACGATAGGGGAAATTCATATCATATGGTAGCGTATTTTTTCAAGTTTGACCATGAGAATAAGTGTGTTGAAATTTTACACGGTCATTCGTAAGCAAAACGTCATGGGAGCTTTTTAAGGGGAGGGTCCTGCTAAATATTTGGCAACAATTTGAAATAAAACGTAAATTAACCTTCTCTGCCCAGTGAAATTTTATCATAAATTTTCTGCTCATACTTCTAACTAACAAATACGTAAAAATCATGACAGTTTATAGGTAAATATTTTCTCTTGAAATCATTCCACTTTTATAAATAGTCAACATTTTAGAACTAGTGTCAATTTAAGTTTTTGCGAACATTTTTCAGTGATATTCAGTATATAAACACGTCATATATTGATTAAATAAATTTGACTCTTACTGAACAAGACTTTAATCACTAATAGTGCAAAATAAGATTTAAAGTGATATTTTTCCATGTATTTTAATGTTATTTACATAGAGATAGAAAAATGTTATCGAGATGCTATGAAGGTGACAGAGGAGCGAGAATAAGGAGAAAAGGAGAGTTAAATATGTTTTATTCCCTTTTGGTGTGATGTTGATAGCGAAAAACGTGTAAATTCAGAAGAAAGCGTAGGGAAAATGGAAGTTAATGAAAAAAATAGGATCTTAGAAGAAATCAAAAGGCAAAAGAGTGGAGAGGCTCAAGCGATGAAAGTGGTTGTGAAAATTGTAAGAAGAGCAGATGGAACAATGTAAATATCCAGACGAGGAGATGACAGAGGAGATGTGCATTTGAATAGAAATTACTGAGAAAGAAAGAACTAACGAGTAATATCGGTATCCTTTTAAGAAAAAAGTGGTAATAGGCTTCATGTGAAGTGTCAATCTTCTATGGATGTGATAAATAGATATTTTTAAGAAGCAATTCAATTATCCAATAAATGGATTAAGTAAGGGAATGTGACGTATTGATGAGGGTAACCGAGGAAATAACACTAATCGGCTAAATTAAAAAATGGAAAAAGAATTAAATAGGCCATGGGCTGCAGTCACATGTAGCAAGTCGCAATCTGTTTCGGTGCTCCAAAGTAAAATCATTACTCGAGTGAAATCAAATCCAGTTAGCCTTTCCCTACTTATGAAGCCACATGGTTCGTCATATTGGACCACTTGAGCGATTATCAAGGTCATTAGTGTTAATGAACAGAATTATTTGCGATTTGTAATTAATGAGTAGAGTCGGACCAGCGTTACTCCTTCTTCAACAAAGTGGCGCTGAGTTCTGTCAAAAACATGACATTGAAACGTTTGAAAATTCCGTCAATTTAAATTGATTAGTTAATGATTTAAAAGATACGTACTCTTAAATTGACTTAAACAATAAAATAAAAATTGTAATTACAGAAATGAGGTAATGCGTAGAAACATCATTCATGCAAATCAACTGGTCGAAAAATATCGGAAATAGCTGTCAGTCAAAACAAATTGTCCTGAATCAACCATATGGTTGACATGCAACAGCAGTTAATATCACCAATTTTTGAATGCAAGGTAACGCCAATATCACCATAATGTCAGACCTGTGTCCGAAAAAAATGAGCATTCAATGGCCGCCATTAGTTAAGCGCATTGATTGTGCAACGCGTCAGCCCCGAGCTCTGTAACGTGGAATTCGTTTCGGTTCTCCTATCTTTCAAAACTCAGGGTGCGGTCACGGTCGAAGTTACACACTGAGAGCACAAAGGGTTCTTAAATTCATAGGAACTGGTGTTCGTGAGTTGAAAACATTAAATTAATACCCAAAGTGTACGCGTGTAAGACGTGCAATTATTTCTTGCTTGAGATTATTTAAAGCATTTTAACCAGAGTTGAAAGTGATTCCAATACGAATCCAAAGACCAGCGTCAATTTTATCTGTGTGGTCTCAGCAATGCGCGTTATTTCTCTGTTTGCTACTCCAATTTAGACTTCAAGGGAAATACACCTTCCCAATTTTTCAGTGTCACAATACTTATCTTTGGCTATTTATATATTTGCACAAAATGTCTTTTTCATGTCAAAACATTGATTTTTATACATTTCTCAGTACAATGGGATAACATTTATTTCGCAATTTGATATATGCAACAAGTATACCCATGAGATATATGAAGAATAATTTGACTCGGTACTTCCATTTCACGTTACTTGATAAAAATGCCTGAAAAAACGGTAAGCAATGAAATATCGGTAGTTAAATAGTAGCACCGTCCTAAGGTGAGTTTAGAAGAGAAAACGGTATCTAATTATTCGAGTAGTAAGGTTTCAATTTCTTGGAGCGAGATGTTTCACAGTCTGATTAATTCAACAGAATTCCTATGCGGAAACTTGGGTGAAATGAAACGCGATGAGGAAAACTAATAGACAAAAAATCAATATGCGTACATGATATAAAATACTGTTTCTTGCTTTAATATTTTTTCATAAGGAACAGGATAAAATACACTACAATCCATTCGCATTTAAAATTTAAAAATCAGATGCTGCTGCTCCTGATGATGTTCCCGGTGATACTATGGAAATTTTAATAAATAAAATGTCAAATTTTCATTCCTCCTGTTACTCAAATTGCGCAAAGTATTCAAATAGTTTAGTAAATTTTGAGAAATATCATGATTCTTAACGATACCAACTCGGCATCAAGTGCACTGAATTTCAATTGCATCCCTCACGTCATATTCAGGCGCCCAGATAGTTGAAAAAAAAAGAGGTTCAGAAAACTGCAATTGGAGCTGACCAAATCTTAAGATGATTCAGTCCATGCTCGAGCTCCATTGACCACAACTGTTCAGAGGTCGATCATTTGACGGAGCACTCATCAGCGAACTCCGGAAAAAAGGAGATAAAACCGTCAGCTTTCGCCCCGCGAAGAGGTTGTGCAAATGCGTTTCCATTATGGCGTTCGAGAATGGTTCAAAGTCAAAACAAATTTACCGTCCCGCCACCCGATGGATTGCAGGTGATGAATATCTACAAATGTATTACAAATATAGTTCCGTCTCAACAGATTAACTCTAAGGGAGCCCATCTTTCTTTCGCAGTCGAACTTGATCAATATTCATAGAGCGTAGCCATTTCCCGAGGGCTGCGGATGTGAAGCAAGAAGGGTGTGAGATGACTTATGTATGGAGAGTATTATGAAGATAGGTCACGTGTCTACGACGCAGTGGCTTGAAGGAAAGGGATCAAAGGACATGATGAAGTAATGAAGATAATAAAGATTAATTTACCAAAGAAATACATAAAAATTACCGTGTTTAGTGCATTATCTAAGTTTTAAATAATTTAAAACGCCCAACACTTTCGAAGATAAACTTTATTAAAAACACAGGCTCGTTTTAACTTTTTGTTTTAGTAGATGGTGTGATATCTTAATAGGATAGAGCGTCCGATTATTGGGTGGAGTACTTGGACACAAATCGGGACAAAGCCTGTTCCAAGCTGTGTAATTTTCTCGTGCACTAGATATGTCTGAGAAATCGTAGGCGGCACATGAAAAGGAACGAGCCTGGTGTGCTTATCTCAAACCTCACCGGTCAGTCGGGTTGATTGCTGTGGTTAGGTTTAACTTTTAAGTGCCTTTAATGGCACTCATGTTCCTTATTCTATTTACGCTTCATTTAGTAACTCGTAGTTCAAAAGAGATAAACGTTACCGGAACATTATCTAACACACAAGTCAAAGGCTCCAAAAAAAGAACAAAGATACATCAACCCAATACGCTGTTACTAGAGTAATAAGCAAATTCTGAGGAAAAAGAAGAAAAGTTCATCCTAGAAATCTAATCAATTTTATGAAAACTCACAATAGACATTTGATGTACTAATGCTCATTAAAAATAGGAGGAAGTGATGGCGTCACCATAAAATCTTACTCTACATTAAAAAATAATGGAATATCTTTCAACCTAAGTTGTACAATTTTACTCACATATACCGATACGTGAATTCGATGAAGATAAGTGTGTTAGCAGAGTGATTTATTTAATATTTCGGATCTAAGATTGGTTGGTTGAGTTTTTTAAAATTTCAATTCCGATCCAGTCTTTTCATTTTTACTCATACTCCTGCTCACAAATCTCCCTTATAGTATGTATAGTAGTGAAATTCTTGAAATTCTCCAAATTCTTGAAATTAAGACCCCCTGCAGTTCCTCCCACTCGGTCTAAATTTTGTTTTATAATCTTTTTACTTCCTTTCTGCTTTTTACTATGCTTAATTTATTATTACTTTCATAACTTTATTATTGATTATGTTCACTTAATTATCCACTCCTCCTCTTATTGAAGCAGAATTTTAGTATTTTTTCACTTTCCAGTGTTACCATTTCGTCTTCCAGGAAGTTTAGGTAACCAGAAACGCGCACCACTTCGACTTTACATGTTATTGTCCAATGATATCACCGGAATATGAACGCGGAACCTATTATCCAGAAGCCGCACGTTATTACACCACGCTACTCCATAACTATAAAAAATTCCCAATCGTATTATTATTGCAAGGACTTAACCAATGGTCATTGCGACCGATAATGTATGTAAGATGGTTTTACTGGGAATATTCAACTGTGTCCTTGGTAATACGTATAATGAATTACATGGCAATGGGAGACAAGCAGTTTCCCTAGATAAACAATAAATGATATGAAGTTGTAATGAAGGCGCTCGCGGTGATTAACTGAAGACATCAAGGTAATCGGATCGCCCCCGCGCTATTCCATTTGGCTGGACGACGTTTTCAATAGCTCTTCAGTCAGCATATTTAATTCCGAAGCGCTGATTTCTCGAAGGGCACTTCAGACCAAGATATGCAGACTGGAGCGTCAGCAAAACTGTCATCTAGCCAACTGTATCGATACGTGAGCAATCCGACAACCTTGATGTCATAATATCGAATTATTTGTTTAGACATTTATTTTCCTACCATCTCTACTCAATGAGTTCGAATTCCAAACAATTTCCACCGAGTCTTCGGAATTTATTGCTATAAAAGTTCTTGCTCGACAGGCTTACTTCGAGTTCTGGCGTGCCGTGCAGACAGAGGTTAATAGAAGATATTTACAGTACTCCCTCTCTCACATTATAAATTGACGTAAATCTTTATTATTACCGGGAGATGCAACGTGCAAGTACTCAGGATGAGCTCATTGAAACGCATTCGAGGGGAGATACGTGGACCGATGCATTTATAAGGGAGGGAGGGGAGAGAGCCGGCACGGAGATGTGACGTGGAGCGACTGGATCTCTTTTTGAATGTCGTCCCATCGAAACCGAAAGTGGTTCAGACGGGTTCAACCGCTGCCCTCTGCTGCACCACCTCACTCCCTCCCTTCCCTGGGGAGGGAGAGAGGAGAGGTCGGCCGGCATCGGCTCTGCGCCCCCACTCTAAGCCGAATGAGCTCTCGCTCTCCCCGAAGGGCGCGTCCCACAGCCGCATCAGCTTCGGATTTTGTGCTTTCACCTTCACGCCTCCCTCAAGGGCATCACACGATAGTATTCCAAAATTCTCGAACTTCACCGGAGAGAAAGAGGGGAAATATGTCGAACATGAAATGGGCTTCCCACCGTTCGGCCAGGCATCATTTCTGAGGCTCCGTCACGACCCCTTGAGGGCGAAAAATTTTGGAAGATGGTCCGAGTGGGGACCATCTTTGTTTACTCCTTAGCTCATTCGCTCCGGCCGAAGCTTTCTCTTTCGCTTCTCTGTATCTTTCGCCTCTCTTCCCCGCTATCGTATGAATCTCTCTCCCTCTGATGGTTCATATTTTTTTACGACGGAGAATAAAAGAACGTAGGTGTTTTATAAACGCAAGAGTATGTGGGTTATTGGGCACGGCTGAAATTTTTTTTTGAGGCGCGGTTCCTTCCATATAAATCAGGTGATGCTAACGCAATCGTGTCGTTACCGCATTGTTAGAGCAGTTACGGTAAACAATGGGCGATGAAGCTCTTTCCTTCACAAAAACAGGTCTCAGCATTATTCCCTGCTTTGTTGATATAACAACCATACTTTGAAAATGCACCATACTTGGGTCAATCGCCAAGTTTTAAGAATAAATGAAGTTCTAAGATAGTTCATATTTATATATATATAAATATTTATTAACCTTTGAGCGCTTCGTTGCGTTCTTCAAAGGTTTTACTTTGTGCAGTGAAAATGATAGTATTATAATTCCTTCATTTTTAATTAAAATTAATATTAAATGCTTAGCAAATTACAACCTTTACTCAGTTAAATTATTAGTTGATTTCAATTGCTGTTCGAGGCGTGACTTTATGATATCAATTCATTTTATAATGAAAAATTGTAACTCGAAATTCCACACTATTTAATTTAAATACGACCCGGGTTCCGATGTTAAATATCTTAAGGCGGCAGGATGGCATACCTGACGATGGCGTTGAACGGTTCGCGCGTAAATAAATTTTTGAAAATCAACAAGTTTTGATTATTTAGTTGATTTCAACAAATATTTTAAGTATACACGAATTTGACGTGCTACTCACTCTTAAAGGAAGTTGGAATGGAAAACGACAACAGGAGATTGATACACGGTCTTTATATGCACCAATCAGCATTAATTAAACATCGTGCAAGCTAGAATGAAGCTACAGTAAAGGGAGGACTAAGGCAGATTTACTCATTATCCCCATTGATACATAATATTTACCTTCAGATAGTAAATAATGAGACCAAGGAAACTATAAGACATAGCGTACCAATGCAAGGAGAAAGGATATGCCTGCCACGATTTTCGGAGCTGCGTGTATACGTATAATTATATTTATGCTGGCAAAGAAGAAAGAAGACGTGAAGAGAATAATAACTACTACGGAGAGGGGGATGAAAGAGTACATCACCAAGAAAAATAGATTAAAACTAAGATTACGGTATGTATTCGAAGTAGGGAGGATAATCTTCGAGTAAAAATACGAATCGGAAAGAAACTTTCTATCGGAAGAAGAAACTAAAAACGGTAAACAGTAGTGGACATAAGAAAGCGATTCGTCCATTAAAGCTTATATGCATATGGGGTCTAATTATTTTTACGGTAGTAGTTTTTAGGGGAGGCGACCAATAACTAAGGTCATTTGCGCCATTAGGGATGGATGGGAAAGGAAGGGTGGAGAGAAACCCGGCGTCGGCATTAGCCTACTCTTGCCGAAAGGCGCCAAGGGGCCCGCAGTTTAACGTCAAATCCGACGGACGTCGTACTCACTCAAAGTGCTCTCCACAAAGCATCTCAAGTAGGGATCGGGGTTTATTTTACGGATATGTGATATAAACTATAGGAGCAGAAGAGAAAAGAAGATAGGAAGCAATGTAAATGTGGTTCTACACAAACATGATGAAAATAGAGTTGATCGATAGAGTAAATAATGAAAAAGTACTGCTAAGAGTGGATGAAGAAAGAAACCCCTGGAGAAAACACAAGGAGAAGGTAAATTACGTGCATCCCAAAGCACGATATCTTACTAAAGACTATATACAAAGGAAATATGGAGGATAATGATTAGATAGATAGACCAAGGATGAATTGTAGGAAGAGAGAAATGGAAAATATTGGTTCAGGAGCTTTGAGAGAATGAAGAGAATGGCAAGTAACAGGGTATTTTGGAATGCTGCCACAAATCAATTATCGGCGTGATAACCCCTGACAATGTGACGATTAATTCTTTTAATTGATATCACCACCGTTAGAACTATAAGAAACATCATCATTGATATATTCCTCTTTGTTAACAAATTATTGCGAGGGAGGTACAGAGGTTCTAGACTTTTAATGCTCTCTCGTCGTCCTCTCAGGTTGGGCAATGAAATTTATTCATATTCTCGATTTTGATTTAAGAAAGTGCCATCAGATGTGTAACATCCAAATATCCCACGATGGAGCGATTCTTTCCACATTTTTTTCTAAAGATTAGTGGAATTCAAATCGTGAAGCCCTGCAGAGGTTTTATAAGGAGCATCGCCATCCTAACAACGTAACTGCCGAGCTACTGGAATGAGATATTTACCCTTAACGTGACGGGAAATGTGCTACTTTTCCCGTAAGTAAGAAATAACCAGCCTGCAGGTATGTGCGAATCATTACTTTTTTAATTAATGGTACTTTATAGATTCAGTTACTGATATTAAGTGGTGACTCTGAAAAAAATCAATATAAGTCACTCTCTCTGTTATCTTTTCAGTGAATCACAATTTTTTAATTCGCAATTCACATTCCCTTAAGCAAAGTGTCAAGTGGATTTTAATGTGATTAAGAAACTAAAAAATAAAGGCTAAATTTCAAAGATAGAAAGAGTAATGGAGTAAATGGTTGAGATCATTAGTGGCAAATAAACTTTAATTTATTTGAAACCAAAATGTACAATGTCGCACAGGGCGTAATTTGGAAATTTCCACATATTCAAACAGTGCACGTAAAAAAACTAATCTTTGATAAAAACCTAAATTATCTGAGTGGTGGTTGAGGTAGTATATATATTAAAATTTTACTATATTCATACCATTTCGTGACCCAAAAATGATCTTCGCGACATTAAGTGTCTACTTCCTCCATAAACAGTAAATATTTTATCGGAATCAGGATGCTGGCGATTGTATTTCCAATTTATTTGTTTTAGACACTTGAGCGAATACTAGTCAAATTATATCAGTTCACCACTGTTTACCGTTAATTTATGTTTAATCATCACAAGGCTATCGCTGCTATATGTATTAGTTAAACCTTGACATGTGCTGACACCCAGCTTGATAACATTTTAGTAGGTAGTTAATAATGAAAAATTTGGAAAATCTTAGAACGTTTTGATTATGATTTCTTATCTTAATCACCTTTTTTCTCTGATATAATCCCGAAAAAAATAATAGCGCTTAAAGAAGATTCAGAGAATATCAGCGTATTTGGTAGCGATAATAGTCTTATCATTAACTTTTTCTTTTAATGTCAGTGGATTTTTAATTCTGCTGTTTCCAACCTATTATTTACGGGCATAGAAATTCTCTATCGTTATTGCATTTCATTTTGTTTAGAACAGTGATGCATAGCATTTTTCCATAATGCGCTCTTAATGAGATTACCTACTCTTAAGGTATCAGTCACAGTGAAGATTAATTTTTCATGAACTTTGTTATAGTGTACATTTCTTACGAAAATGCCTCCCTTATGTTTTTTCAAGCATCATATATTGTGCGTAGAATATTCAAGAATCAATATAGTGGCATATTTAATAAATATGCCAACAAGAAAGGATAAATTAAATCAATATGCCAAATACGAATATTTTAATTGTTGACTCAGACGTAACGAATTATCTCCTATTTTATCTTATGCAATTCCATTAATTTCATTGGCACAGTGTACCAGTATTTCACAATCCCTAAAAACGTAAAAAAAAGCCCTTCTCACTTTTTCATACGTGGTAATTGGCTGTAATGAGTAGATTTAATTCATTAATAAAATGTTTTATATCATTCTACTCCTATTGGTAGAAGTGATTGTAAATACCAGATAATAATGGACATTCTCAACAGTAAAAACGGTGTGGACGTTGGAGGAATTGGAGATCAACTCATGGTATCGTAGTGTTTTTTAACTAGGTCAGAAGTCTGCGCCTCACGCTTTAGATATCAATTGGCGAAAATTTGAAGTCATATTACTTCCGCACTCGTGCCGAGATTACCAAGCTCCTACCGCGGGTCATTCGTTCCTTCTGCGAAGTGTTGGAGATAAATAAAAAAAGTCTTCTAACCATCGATATTCGTCTGTTAAGACAGATATGAATATTTCCTCGACATGGATAAAGAGATAATTCTAATTTATCATTTAAGTTACATGCACACAATATTTATGATAACACATATACACCTACCATATGCAAAACGGCATATGAATATAAACATATTCTACGAAATTCATACGGATGTGGATAATAAATTGACCGGTGGAACCACTGGCATTGGTAAATGCAAACATAGACGGAAAAACATAAAAGGACACTAGCGTATTACGAAATTTTCAGCGGCATAACCACCTTCTTCTAGGAACAGAAGGAGGTAACTATTAGTTATTAGGAACTATGTTTACTTTAACTGCGATACAAAATATGTATTATATATACATATATATATATATATATATATATATATATATATATATATATATATATATATATATATATATATATATATGTGGATTGCGGTAGTCTAGCGGTACAGCGTGGTTGCCAAACTCATTCTATCACCTGTGGAAACGTTCACGAAAATAATTTACATTGAAACATAGGATATGCTAATTTATGAGCAGGTAATTATTCAAATAGCAAGATGGTTCTTCCAAATATGCGCATGACTCGTCCATGCGTATGAATGTTTTCATTAGATTGATGGTGACACTTGGTAGGTATCCATTGTAAGTTTTAAGAGGAAAATAATCAAATCTGAACAAGTTTTATGTTCCACTGCTATATATAAATATATATATATATATATATATATATATACAATATATAAATAAATAAATAAATATATATATATATATATGTATATATATGTATATGTATATATATAACACTTTTTGAAAGACTCACGGACGTGAATAATAATGTATAACACTTAGCACTAGTGGACACAGACAAAAACACAGAAACACACAAAAAAAGAGACTCACTATTTTTCGAATTTTCGGTGGTCGTTGCCACCTTTATCAAGGAGGAGAGGGACAGAACTCAGAGTTCTGTCCCTCTCCTCCTTGATAAAGGTGGCAACGACCACCGAAAATTCGAAAAATAGTGAGTCTCTTTTTTTGTGTGTTTCTGTGTTTTTGTCTGTGTCCACTAGTGCTAAGTGTTATACATTATATGTATATATATATATATATATACAGCGGAAATCATGTTAATTTCACTGCATCATTTTACGAAGGGAAATCGCGTCGACAACCGAAATATTTGCCATTAGCCACTGCGTTACAACGCTCCATATCGGAATTGGCCTTAACCTGCTTTTATTTCAGAAAATCCATTTGAGAGATGAAAAAACTTTACTTTCCACGAATAAGGACTTTTTAATTGATTTATTATGTATGGAATGGGTACGTGACGAAATAACGTAGTGATTGGGCAGGACATGTAGTAGCCTTGGAATAACCTCATTTACAACCAAAGCGGTACAATTATCTGTGTAACAACTTTGCGGGAAACCGCGGACAACGCAGCAAAATGATTCGGCACCCATGCCCTGTATGTGTGGATCCAATTAGCGTAGGGCTTTGCACGAGGTGAGCTGTAGTCTCACCTACCTAGTCCAAAGAAGGGCTTCATTTCAACTATGTGTAGTACCAGAATTGAAAGCATATTTTATATTGTTTTAGTTACAAATACGAAGCAGCGAAAGGAATATTTAAAAATTTTATCGAAATAATTGTCGAGGATAACATAAAACGCAGTTTCATCCATTGCTTTAATTTTTTACGTATTCTAATTTAAATTCTACCTTCCTAGCTTCTCATCTTCTCAGTCTTCGTATTTTACTGTTCATTATGGCCTGGTAAGCCACTGATTGCTACCGTTCTTTAGCAAATGACTTTTGTCAGAAAAAATGTTATACCTACAAATGGGCCGAATTTGTATCTGAAAAGTGCAGTCTTAACAATGAAGCTGTTATTCTAGTATGCAGAGAAAGGCAATCGGAATAAAACGAGAGACTGAGCGATTTTCTTCCCTCACTTAATTGCCGCCACCACCTTCAGCCGCGGGATTTCAATGCAATGTCCGTTCCACGCGGCATGGCGAAACCCATCACAAATCAGCACACGCCTCCGCGCTTGTTTTCGCTCCCGAGTTTGTTCTTCGAGAGAGGACGCCCTCCGAGATGGTCAAAACCCCTTCCTTCTTCTCTTGCTTCCCAAGCTGTAGGTACAAGAGACGTCCTTGAGAGGTATCCGAAGCAACTGAATTGGAATCGGCGACAACGTGATGAAATGGAAGCAGCCAATGGGCGACAGAATGCACGGCCGGCACGAATTGGGCGGAGGGCCGGGAACACGGGTGGGGGGGGGAGGATTGGAGAAAAAAATGAGGACGGAGGAAAATAATGTGCATGATTAAGGCCGCTATGTCGCACACATCTTGCAGACCAACTTGTTCGCTCTTAATGTGCGGTAATATGTATCCACCGGGGAGTATCGAAGGTAGGGATTGATTTACCCTCGTAGCATGACCTCTTCCGCGAGGCGAGGAGTACAGACATCACTCAGGGCACATGGATCGTAATAAACCAGGCCTCGCGGAATGACGCAGGGAAAAAAGACGATCACGATTTCAATCACGATAGCGAAACGAGCACGAAGAGATTTCACAATTCCTCCGGTTGATTTTATTTCATTTTAATCCAAGATGAATACATTCACGAAAATTGCATATTTAATGGCTAATGACCTAAGTAAATTCATTCATCCCACTTAAAATTCGTTGTATGATTAATAATGCATGCTAACAGATAATTTGAGATATGAGATTAGAGAGATAAATGTCTTTATTCGGACGAAAATGAGTCCATAAGGTCTCTTCTTCCATTTAACCCTTCATCAAATTCATGAAAACAACAATTATAATAAGAACAAATATAAAGCGATATAATTAAAACGATAAGCCATATATATATATACATACATATACGGTAAGCCCTATATATATATATATATATATATATATATATATATATATATATATATATATATATATATATATAGGGCTTACCGTATATGTATGTATATATATATATATATATGGCTTACCGTTTTAATTATATCGCTTTATATTTGTTCTTATCATAATTGTTGTTTTAATGTATTTTCATATGTATTGAAAGAAATAAGCACAAGACCTAATTGTGATGGAACAACCAAGAGAATTAAGACATGAAGACCCTAGTAGAATACCCACGCAGGAAAACGCCCACAAAGAAGTTGTGAAAAACCGTGAAACTCCTGAAAGATAGTAAACAAATAAGTAATAAGGATAATAAAATTATGACAAAAAAATAAAAATAATAAATAAAGCACAATAAATTCATATTTAACAGTGTCAGGTGCAGTACAGAGCAATATAGTAATACACATACAATACGATATAAAATGGAGTTCAGTAAAAAAAATTCATATCGGAATACAGACGTACATAAAAAAGTAAATTAAGAGACCATATGTTTTCAAGCAAGGTGAAGTTAATAGTTGGAAATGGTGCAGTAAAGAGGTATTGGGATGATATACACGTATTCTGCATATGTGTGGATTTATACTCGTAGAGAAGTGTTTACGTCATGTAGAATCATTTTAGTCCATCTGTTTTTGAATGAAGTGAGTCCCTGGCAATTTATAATTTCCTCAGGCAAAGGGCTCCGGAATTAACAGGGTGTTACATGAAAAGATTTTCTGTTAGTTACTGTGTCGCATCGAGGTGTAAAGTAAATATTATCATTATCATTATTAATTAGAGCATGATAATGGTACGAAGCAATAGTCCCGATCTTAAATTAGCTAACCTTCTCCCGAAATTCTATTTCCTCCATATTTTCAACCAAAGATCTAATTTAATGCGAAATTCCCATCTCCAAGGTCAACGGAAATTGCTTCCAAAGATGTGAAGGACGATCGAAAATGGGAACCATTGTAGATTTTATTATGAGTGGTACTCCTCGATAGCCTTTCACGTCGGTTGTAAATCACTTCTGCCCCTCTGAAACCTTACCATCTGGGAATTTCAAGAGAATAAAAATTCCCTTCGAATGTATCTTTACAACGTCAGACATAAGTCAATATATTTTTCTTGTAGAATGTTAAACTATTAAAATTTAACAGCGCCAGAGTAAAATGCTTGATAAGGAGGAGGAGATGAAGAATACAGTAGATTTAATTCCACAAAGCGCACTTGAATTTAAAAATGTATGAGTTGTGCCGTGCCATGTTTCACGAAAAAACTATTGTTTTATTTAGAGGAAGGGATATACTAGGAATGAAGCCTTGGAAAACTATTGAGCTAAAGTAATAATTCTAAATGATATTTACTTGGTTTCTCCGGGATGTTTACCCAAATGAATTTTTAAAATTATAAGCCAAAAATTGAAATAGTGGTAGTGACAGCGGAGGCAGGAATTAAAGAATAACAATTAGTCTTCCGCAGCCCTGAATATTTTAATTATTATTTTTAAAATTTTTGATAAATCGAGCCTTTTAAATAAATAAAAATAATTTTCGCTGCTAGTAAAAAGAGGAACATTTGATGCCAAAGAGAACCTTACGAAAATATAAATCAAAGTTTCGAAACAATTGTAATTCGAGAAGACTAAGTCCGACTAATTTGAATTCATTGGCCGTGTAAGATATGTATTTTTTCAAACACACTTTGCCATTAATATACTTCATTTAATGTAGAACAAGAGCAAATTTTTCCTCTAGAACGTTCGACAGTCGCTTTCAAAAACGTTTGCTAATCGATGAATGTGAATATTTCTTTTTCCTCGATCTCAATAGCACTTTAATTGGCACCGAAAACGTTTTTATAAGTTTTAAATGTGTTACTGTTTCATTTCATTAATGCATATACCTTTACTATTCCATTTGACTCGGGAATCATTTTGACCTTCTTTCTTTTAGGCTTCGAAATCGTTGTTTCACCACTTGCAACAGCGTCATCGATGCGGTTAAGGACGATTTCCAGCATTCACTTAGAAAACGATCACCATTCAGCCAGTTAAATTTACAAATTAAATTTACTAATATTTACGTACATCTAAACGCCAACCCGAGTGCATTTCATCATTTTTTTTTTTTGTTAGGAAGCCCCGTTTTAGGCGACAAGCCTCTTCAGGGAGTGCAATTAAGTTCAGCTTTTATATTGGGCTGAGGCCTTTCAAATAAAAGTATTGTATCACATAACGATGGCCAATTTTCTCCATTTACACAAATTCACTGGAAACGTTTACTATTGATGGTTGCCAAACAAATACTAAACAACGTGGCATCTTCAAACTTAAAACATACTAGTATGGTTTATAAATTACGTACTTTCTAATACAGTTATTTTTTTCAAACAACTACCGCCATCTTTAGGTCAGGCCTGGTACTTCTGGGACCACCATTAAACCATAAATAAACCATTGTACAGTGATATTAATGAAATTATAAACTGAATATATGAATGAAAATCTCACTACACACACAATATCTCACATAAAGTTTTCATTGATGAAAAATAAACCATCCGTCATAAACATTTTAGGAGGAGAGGATGGATGAAATGAAAAAAAGAACTTAATTGCGCTTTTCATTTCAGAACGTCGCCTGTCCACAAGTTTCACCGTAAAAGTTAAACCTATTCATGGTGCCGAGATATTTTGAGTTAATTTCTATACATTCCTTATTTTCGGCAGGGTAAGCAATTGCGCAATAATGGATTGATGAATTTAGTTCACCATCCACCAATGATACACTCAGAGCCAGTTAGTCAGATACTTACGTGTATATGCATAGGTTCGCACTAACACTGAATGTGCCATGTTTCAATGTTCTTTATTTGCCTCTGTAAGTCGTAACTTTAGGCTAACTCCAGTCTTGGACGATTGTTTAATGTTTAGATACGTATATGTAGTCAATAGGACTTAAAAAGGTAACTTGGCCATGATTCGTTAATGTGGATATGTGACAAGGGCGTAATTATACTTTAGTGGTTACTGAAAATACGGCTCTTAGGTCTAATATAAACAAATGCGATGCGGTAAATCACTTTCCTCCGGATGTGCATGTCATTTGAGTTATATCAACTCTCCTTACCACGGAATCGTAATCATCGGCGGAATCAAAAAAGTTTAATTCTTACTTTCTGCTTGCAGTAGCGTAAGAAACCTGTTCACGCGGAAATATATACTAGTGGAAAGTCCATTCTAAACTCGATATGGCATTGTACACACGTGAATAGACAAAAGTATTCCATGCGCTTGTTTCCGTTAAATGTGCGAGGCCATTTTGAACCTACTACCGTCGAACTATCTATATTTGCAGTAATCGTCACCGGTGCCGTTTACGTTTGTCCCAGAAACGTTTTTGTCATTTTATATGACCATATTTATTATTATGTTTTGAGCTGATGCTTAATAAGGAAACTCGTTGGGGGTTATAAAAACCTATGGAAATGCTTTACTCCACACGGTAAATTTTGGGTACGTTCAGATCGTCAAAAAACGTTTGCGAAAGGTGTTGTCCTTCCCGTTCATTGAATAAAATTGCCTTTCCGCTTATTGAGTAAAAACAGGTTTTCTCTTTTTCTCTTCTCTATAGTGACTCCATTTGCACCACTTTTTGAAATAGGAGTTCAAAATATTTGTGATTCTTTAATTTATTCTTTGGCGGAACTAACGATTCCAATTGTATACTGTCAGGAGGGCGCTCAAAACTAACGAATTATAAAGAACCCAATTTCCAAACGATTTTCCTCCTTACCTGTCATTGCTAGCTAGTTTGAAAATTGAAGTATCACATTTTATTTTTTTCTACGGTCACTGACTTCGAATTTATTTTTACGAACAAATACAATGTTTGTCTAAAAAGTATTGGTAACAATTTTTTCCTGACATGTGCGTTAAGTGCTTAGTTCAAACTAAGTCGGTTTAGTGTGCGCAAAATCGCAAATCATATTTGCATTGATAAGATGACAGGACACACCATGATCACTGGAAATTTGGCGATGCGAAAGACCTGCGCTGAACTCGTCCCGAAAGTCTTGAAGGACGACCAGGAACAGAATCGAGTGCCTGCTTGCGGAGACCTTCTGCAACGACGTCGCGACGATTCCCCAATTAACTTATAGTCCCGACTTGGCACCGACAGAATGTTCCCTATTCTCAAATTGAAATCTTCCCTCGAAAGACTCCGCCGTGGGACCCTAAGTTCAGTCGAAGAAGCTTGCACGTGTATCCTAAATGACCTTCCGGAATCCGCCTACGAGGGATTAGTGCTGTGGAAAAGCTGCTAGCAAAAGTGTATCGACGCTTAAGGGATGTACTTTGAAGAATTTTGAGGCATTTTCGCCATATCTGAATAAAATATGTTTTGTCAAAACTTTTCCTGATAATTTTATACAAATCAGGTACTGAAGTTTTGCTCGTTATACGAAATATTTCACGCATTGTTTTAGAGTGTAATATTTTTTTCTACTTTTCACTTGACAGTGTACACCTACAAACTGCCCTCCTGTGTTCTACTCTCCGTTAAAAAGAAATCCAGCAACTACAATTTTCAGTGCTGTTTTTTTCATTTTTGATTAGACTTACAATACCACCATTATCTTTGTTGGCAATCATCTTCTTTATCTTGCAGTAGTCATTCGGAAGATGAATAAGGCAATGCAAATTCGACATCTTCCTCAATTTGGTTGGCGTCAAAATAGGCTCACATCACAAACCATTAGTACTGCATGCATCTAAATTAGGTCCGTTTAAACGCAAATATTGCTCGATTTATAAATAAGGATATTTCAAATTGCTAAAAAACATACTTTGATTGTTTGAAGGAAACTATTGAGTAAAAACGATTCTGAATTCCATTTGCACCAGGAGGTCAAGTGAAAAAACGCAAAGATTTTTAAGTCGCGGAGATATGATATTTTGAAGGAGCTTACTATCCCGCAAACGATATTCATTTATAAGGATGAGATAGGTGCGAGAATATTTTTATTCGTTTTTACACACTTGAGAGCAATATTTCCGTGGGGGTACTCAAATACTGAGAAAAAAATGAACTCAAAATCTGTACATTGTTACAAAACACGTTATTGTCTCAAGAATATATCAAATACATCTTAATTTTTGCATGTAAAACTGTAGAATGAAGAAAAACTTGATTTACTACTGCAATGGAATCAGTAATTAAGGTAGCAACATTGATTTTACTATTTAAAATGCGTTTTTTTATTCGTAATGATTGTCTCCTGTTTGCTTCGAAGACTCTTCCGTGGCAGCGTTTTTTTGCGAGTGAAAGGCGGCTTTGATTGTCCTGGATGGGGACTGCACACATCCAAACATGCTTGTTTTTGCTCAAAATGGAAAAGTGAAATGTCATGGTGCAAGAGTTTCAGATAGACTCACTGACCTACATGGCCACTCCTCGCCTATCTCGTACGACGGTGGTTAAGGCCCTTGATTGACAAATGTGGACGCGCTCTTGTACGTATCAATCTTTTGAGTGGCATGATATTTGAAAGACTCGATATCAACGTAGGCTACTCCACATTAAATAATTTTAAGTAATTTGCTGAGTTTAAATTATTTAGTTTAATTCAATTTCATATCATTTATAGTGGTGAGCAATAGGATAATATTTTAAGTATATTTCTCAGCTGAGGAAACTAGAGTTTAAGTCATGGGTAAACTGACAAAGGAAATACGTTTTCATTCAAAGCATTACCTTTCAATGCATTATTCACACATTTGCATCTAAAAGTAGTGCAAATATGAATAGAAATTTTGAATTATTATAAGGGTATTAATTCATGAACTATTTGATTACGCATTTTACATTTTACTTAGTATGATTACCGAATAGTGTCCCGATGTTTAAAAAATAGATATATTTAGGAGTTATCCAGTTATTTTAAAAGAATTTGGGCTGTTAGAGCTCTTTTTATCCTTATTTCTATGCTTATAAATCATTTCTATAAAATAAAATAAATGCCTTGCTTTTTCTCCATCGCCGTCGAAAAGCTAGAAAGGATGCTAGCAAAAATCCAACTAATATTTTCGCGTGGGTTCGTATTGCCTTTTGTATACCACCGTAGAACGCTAAAATTCGCGGGAAGCTATTTTTATTAATTAAAGAAGAGTATATATATATGTGTGTGTGTGCGTGTGTGTGGGTCGCGGTAGTAGAGGGGCTAGAGCGTTGGACTGCTGACCGGAGGGGCCTGGGTTCGATTCCCGGGCAAGGCAATCTGGGCACCTGCGGCTCCACCCAAGCTATTTGATTTTTCGAGTACCAGATCTTCCTGGGAAACCATAACTAGCATAGGGAAAGGAACTGGCCCCCCTACCCCGATGTGTGAATTTCACACGCCGTCGGGCTTAGTACTGGGTGAATTCTACCATCACCTACCAAACCGACCTTAGGGTTGATTACTGTGTTTATGGCTTATATATATATATATATATATATATATATAATATTTATGGCTTTAAAAATGCTATTATATTCTTTTGGGCGTATAATTTTTTATTATTGGTGTAATGGGACTGGTATTATTTCATTTTCCCACGGTTTACAGCTCGTTTAACGCGAGATAAAAATAACTGTTGAGATATGGGAGAGTCCCTTTAATAAATGCCTTATAAAAATCTTCTTCCGTGATTCCCTCTAACAGTATTATTTTGACAAAATTATATGTAGTACCAACTGCCCAAATTGAACTCGCAAAATGTAGAAAAACTGGTTTTTACCTTATGTATCTTTCCCACTGCCAAACCATAACACTTGTGTTGTCCCTGCATATACCTTGTTAACTAATCGTTCCCTCACCCTGAGAACATTGATTGTTTCATTTCATACAGTACCCGTTAAAAAATTGAGACCATGTCTTTAAAACAAAAAATATATTCGTGATTGGTTTGCTGCTCACGCAGGTGCATTAAAGGTCATATCCCGGGTAGAGAGAAAATTCTTTCCAACGGTAGGTGAAAGGTGTTTATGTTACGATGGCGTCGTTCTCATTATGTCATCTCCTTCAACTTACGATAATTATGCAATTTATTCTTTCTGGACTATTTCACACGATTCCGATAAAAGCATACAACCATAGTCTCGCGAAAAATACTTAGATACCTCGATACACATGATTTGTCAGTAGTCTTGTTTACCAACAAGCTATACTCGTTCACGGGAGAGTTTATTCTCTCGCATTAAATGACTTCTGGAAACCGAAATAGGCAAAAAATCACCCCACTCTGTGATTTAGATTAACTCCAAGATTCCACATTCTTAACTCGTGTTTAGGCCGATTCGAATAATCTATCATCCAAGGAAAATCTAATACAAGTTTCAAGTTGCCTTAATGCATACTTAGTTTTATGCTGGTTAACATTCATATTATGCATAATTAACATAATAATTCATACAATCATCTCATGATATTATTTAAAACCAATCCATTTTATTTATTAAAATCAAAAGATATTTTCATGTGTAATAGATGTGACTTCAGAGACTACCGTCGACCAAAAGTTGACCATTCTAGGAAACCACCAAATATTATTCAAATAAAATAGCGAGCCCTGTTCGCCAAAATGATACCGATGGTACCAAGAATTTCTCTCATTTTATTCTAGTGATTACTAGGGTGAACTTCTCGAGCTGTAAAATCACCCGAATAAGATTTCATCCTTAGGCACGGGGAATTCTAGAATGGGAGACCTTGAGTGGTTATGGAATCTTAAATGATAATAGAGAATTAAAGGGATGGAGTTTGAAATGATATCCTCGCTCATCACGAAGTAAAATCTTTCATTTTAAATATGAACATAATGACAATTTATAAGTGCCTTAGTCGTGGAGGTGTAATTAAGGTAAAAGGATGTTTTTTCGTTTTCAAACGAAGTTTTTACAGAGACAAAGGAGTGCTTGTTTCAACTTCAGAAAAGAGCTCCACATTTAGGATTATTTCTCAAATACCAATATTTTCACTACTCATGATGGTACTTTGGTATACAAAAACCTGTAATGATTATTTATATTAAATTTATTTGTAAAATATAAAAATATATTTAGTAAAACTTTGTCGATGTATTAAATTTGCCCTGATTCTTAAAAGTGTGCTGGATCTTTAATCTAAGTGGTTAACATTTAAAAATAATTTTAAGTACATAATATTTGAGGGAATTCCATTTGATCCAGGGAAACATTTATTTGTTCATGAAATTTAATGATTGAAAACCACGCATGCCCCATGTATGAAATTACAGCCTACATAAATGCGTTTGAAAGGGCTTCATCCAAATCTTCCACTCAAAATTTTCACGTGGGAAAAATACAAACAATTGCAACCTTTCGGGTGAATTTTCTTAGACTTGTCAATCAGTATATCTCAGTTCGAAAATAAATTCTTAAAATGTGGCAATTTTATTTTTTTTAAATTGAACTTTTCTACTCTGCAAACAAAGCAGCAGAAACTTCATGCATCAAGGTAGTCTAAAATGACTATCTAAAATATTTGCTGTCTCTAATCAGGTGAACACATTTGCATGTTGGCAATGGCAGATCCTATAGAGTTGAGGGAAAGGGGAAAGTTTCTCCTTGTTGAATCATTGATTTAGCCGTGAAAAGATATTCTGAACCTCGGTTGTATTTTATAGTATAGACATGAAAGTATGAGGTAGAAACTCGTAATAAATATCTAGCGGTGCGTAATTTTATGGTTGTCAGTAACCTTCCCTAAATAATCTGTTTGTTGTTGAAGTTGTCGACTCTGGAGAGGTAATAACTTTTTTATAACTTTTATAAGTTATAACTTTGGAATTCATTCTGCCATCCTTTTCTTCAGCTAAATTCTCCTGAAATGCTACTGACATCAGTTAACGACGTGTGACGACTCCGGCACCCTCCGGTGTTAATGGATCCACCAACAAATAAGACGCGTCTTATTTCTACGGATATCCATTAGTTTTGGGAGATCCCATAAAAAATCATGGACATCTGGTACGAAAAATTGAGAATGTGTGGATGATTAGTGTCTAATAAAAAAGCGTATAAGCAATAAATTTGTGTGTGTATATATATATATATATATATATATATATATATATATATATATATATATATATATATATATATATATATATATATATATAATATATATATATATATATATATATATAATATATATATATATATACCCTTAATTTTTTGATGGACTTACATGCATTAGAAAAAAATAAAATTTTCATCTCTGATAACTGATAAACTAAGGGACGGAGTTTAGTTAAGCAACTTATTCAAATGTCAAAAAATAATACGGAGCAGATGTAGTGCATGATTCTCATTAGCTTTACAAACAACTCTCAGCAAACACCTGCGTAGTTCTGTCTTATTGGTTTTAATATAATAGCAAGGAAACAAAAACTGCTATAAATTATAGGTGCCACGTCGGTTCCAATGACGGTCAAATTGTTGCAATTCAAACTTAAGTTAGTTTAATCAATATCGTCTTAAATTGAATCATGACTAAAATATAAATGAAAATATAAATGAAAAAATAAAAAATATATATATATATATTTTAATAAGTACTGTAGAAATATCACCTAAAATATTCGCAAATCCCTATATTTGTTTTAGGTAAATGGACAGGGGTAAATGTACTGATGAAAGTTAGGATTTTCGGCTTTGAGAGGTATATGCATAAAATTTCAATAGCGGATGTTTATTTAATCTCAGAGGACTGCAGGGTAGTTAATTGAACGGAGTCATCCACTGATGAGGATCATAATGCAGACATTCCACAGTGTAAACATCATTCCTGGCCGAGTGCTTTAACCATTAAAGCTACCTCGTCCACGGGATTAAAGCCAGCGTTATACGACAAGATTCTTTCCTCTGACAGATTTAAAGAACTGCGGGAGATAATGCGATGCATTTTATTTAACCGAGTCATCCATTTATGTACATCGATGAGCCAACAAACCTGCCAGAAAATCTCATTGTAATGGGACGCCTCTGTAGCTTAATTTATAGTTGCAATTGACCGTAATTTCGAGGAAATACAGGTTTAAGCGCTGATAAAAGTAAATGATTCTTACGATGCTAAATTTTGGTTTTTATTTGTTTATCAACTGTTATGCATTTATGTTGATGAACATTTAGTCATCTTAGATAAAGAGAAGGGTAAAACAGCTGTTAAAAGTACCCTTAATCTGCTGGCCACCAGTCTCGAAAAAGTAGTAAAAAGACACTAAAAGAGCAAGATTGAGTTTTCTCATTTCGAGTGAAAAATGGAGTCTCAGTAGAGTTAGAGTGATACACAAAAATAGTTAACCATACATTCAGTCGATCAATTAACCACTTATTGCCATCCCTTTCAAAGCTAGTAAGTCGCAAATGATGCAAGATCAAAAGCAATTTTTGTTCAATTAGCCAAAGGGGAATAAAAAGGATGTCTCCAGTCTATTCTAATCTTCTGGACACCCTCCGTAACTCTATTCTTCCAACAAAGCTATTTTTGCAAGGAAGTTATATACTATTTGGGCACGAAAGATGTAAACTTAGGTGCTTGACGCATGTAAAAGTGGGACACGATGATTACAAGGATAGACAACGAAACCTATTCTATGTTTAGGAAGACTTGAAATTATATGCATTGGAGCTTTCATTTCTAGCGTAGATAAATTCTACCAATTCGTTTGAAAGAAGCCAAAGTTCCTAGGAATCATTGACATTAAGGTTTTTGAACCCGGATGCCTGTTCGTAGAGTTTAACAAAGCCTTCGAGTGCATTGTACGTAACAGGTATAGTATGTTTTTTGCCTGATAAATAGAAACACAATCCCAAGGTCGAGCGGTAAGTTCATTGCCAAGCATAAATGGAATCACCGCAAAGAAAGATAGCTCCTCCTTGCCAAGAAGTTCATGTTGATGACAGCACGTGACTCTGATCTATTTTAGGCGTCTTTCTCGTATATTTCTCTACCAACAAGAACCGGAAAAAAATGAAACAAAGGAATAAAATGGCCGTACCAGCAAATGAATGGAAAGAAATGACTGATTAGGGAAATGCCATCTTGATTCTAAAGATGATGACTGAGTTCATTCTAATATAATTTTTTCACATTGGTGAGTTCCTGCAATTCTGTGAGAAACAAGTGTATTAGCTTATTCAAAAATTATCATTTATCTTTTAAAACTTTCCATTTCATTCACACGCCAAATAGAAATATTCCTCCAACAAAGTTTTTCTTAAACAATATTTCGATACAAAATTAGACTATGGAGCTGACATTAACATTTCAATATAATGTTTTACAAGTCTTTATTAAGCTTATTGGTTTATTGCCTCATTAAAAACTCGTTTTATATCACTTTAGAACAAGAGAGCCATTCGAATGATTGATGAGTATCCTCTGAAAAAGCATTGTTAAATGCTATCCTATCGCTTATTTCTCAAATAAGCCTTCTTCTTTTCGTAATTCCTATATTTCTCGAAGAACTAATTATGATATTTTAAAGACAGGCATAAAAGCTTACCTTTCGTTAAATAATTTTTTTCACCTGGCCACCTATGTGAAACAACTTTTCACATATGCTTTTGGTTTCTTGATTAGTTAGTCGTTGCCTGTCGCTATTTGTCCAAAGTCAGCTTTTACATAAGTTTCCCTTTGAATAAAAGTACCCGTTTCAGGTGTTTTATCTGGTGATGTGTTGGAACTACATTTTTGGAATGCAACTAGTTGTATACTTTATTATTTGATTCGTTTAACCATGCGAATAAATGCCCCTTATCCACGCTCGAACACTTGCATTTGAGTAGCGCAAGATCCTCAAAACGTGTACTAAGACCAATGACGTTATTGTGGGCAGCAAAACTTTAATAATACAAATTTTTCCATCATATGTGAATGTGATCAAAACCATGATTTTTTCACATTTGTGTATTCCTTTAAAAACATCATGGGTACCTCATGTGAGAAAGATCTCATTAGATAATATCTTATTATAAATTACGGTAGGTAGCAAACGTCATGTAAATCCACTGCTTGCGTTATACTCTTACTTTAAAACTGAAGGATACTCCAGCTGGGTCGTGTAAAGTTAATACTATGTACTACTACTACAGTAGTAATTTTCGTAGCATTTTAGTTACTAAAGTGAATATCAATATGTTAAATTATGTGTGTAAATGTATCCGGACAGGTTAATCATAGTTTATTAACAATATTTTTTTTTTCAAATTGATAATAATATGAGTGATTCAATATCGAAAAACGTCATTAGTTTTCTGTAGAAGGATTAACATATTTTATTCGATTGCTCTATAATTATAAGATTATTATGAACGAAAAATAAATGAAAATCTAAAAATGATACTCGACTCATGTAATATAAAACAATCCTTGAGGTGTGTTTCTTTCATTTTTCTTAGTGCTAGCCTAGAGTACGTGAACGATAGCACGAATGCTCACATGTCAATTAACGTGGAAGTACTGCGTGCGGCCACGCATGCACGAACACATGGCCATGACGATATAATTGATAAGTGTGAGTGGAGGAAAAGATTATAGCTCTAACTCAACGTTTGCCTGCAAATTTTCTCCTCACGCATTCACAAAAATTCATTTATAAAGTGCGAGTTTAACAGGATTGCCATACTTCAATAAATTGAAATGTAAAATGCGAAGGAAGTTCTAGGATGGCTTTAATATGTTTTACCAAGCAAAAATACTGAATATTTGCAAGAACGGAGCGAATTAAAAATCTCCCTTACAGATTGTATCGACATAGGTTTCATCGGTCGAATTAAATTTGTAAGCACTCAGCAATAATTGATCCTAATGCAAAACTTTTAAGAATGAAATTATTCTCAAGGTTGAAGCGACGTTGGAAAAGAAAGCTAAGGAATTTCTTACTCTAACCTATTGGCTTATGCTGTAGAATGGCCTGTTTCATATGACAATCCCTTCCCTGTTCCCAGGGTTTTCCCCCAGTTATACCAATTTCATGCATTGTAGCAATCTTAGTCTCGTGTAATAATTACGTTGCCGGCTGACAAGCTTACGTGTGACCTCTGCTCAGTAGGTTTCACTATAGTGGTTACGTGCTCTCTGCTCTAACCTTGAGCATAATGGCTCTCAACTTTATCATATTTTTTTAACCGTAACTGTGTTGGCTGACACGTACCTTAAGTTCTAATGGCTTTCCTTTTATTAAGAATAATTTATCAGATCGAATTTCAGATGTGTGATTATGTATCGTACTAATTAAAAGTTAAGTGCCTAAAATTAAGTTGTGAAGTCATCAAACAGTTTTTTCGTTAGTTGCTACAACCAGTCCTGTCAAATTTCTTATTCGCATGATCATTTTAAAATGTTTGATCTCATTACCTTGGGTATTTCTGCAAAACGCATTGGAAATTCCCTCCCCTCCCTGTAAAATGGATGGATCCTCCTCGAGAAAAAATAGCATCTGTGCAACGCTTAGTTTGAAATTCATTCAATATACATATACATATTTTCTGAGTAATATGACCTATACACTTACTGAAAATAATATTACTTTATCCAATATTATTAATGTGTATAGAAATTTATTTCACTCCATGAGTTCTAATTTAGCTTTTAACTTGCACTCTATAAGGGGCTCTTAAATTAAATTCACCAACTTGTCGGATATCCTTGGCATTTCCGACAAATTTAGCAACCGCAAATTGCCCTCCTTCGACTTTAATCATGCATCGCCTAGTAATAAAGGGATAAAAATTTTCCAAGAATTGTTCATTATCGTTCTTATTTGGCCCCTCGAGTCCTTCAGGGAAAGGGGTGGAGGTTTTCAAACCTTCCCTCTTATTAGACATGGTTTGCGGCAAGACAATGACCCATTTGTCAGTGGTCACCTTCGATCCGAATATGTCTCGGATGTGACCGAGGTAGTGAGCAGGCCGGCGGGCCGCCCATTTCGCCACCGGCCGACCCGACTCGCCCCTCAAATGGCCCCAGTGACGGCCAAACGCAACCGACAGCATAAGGGGCCTCCCCCCCTTAAGGATCAAGGGCAACCACGAGCGAACGGAAACATACAGCTTTCGTCACGCCACGTGCTAAAGGTGCCTCAGCATGAGCCCCGTTTCACAACGCGAATCCATGGCCGTCCATGCATTTCCGATGGGTGGGGCGACGAGTTCTCCACCGCATCAACACACCCATCGTCCCTTCCACTCCTCTCGCGACATCATTGTTTTACAGACCGGGCTCTCTTTCGGGGCGTAATTTAAAAACTAATATGAAACCGTGTTTTTGGTTTGCAGTTCAGGCTAGTAGAAGTAGTTACCTGTTTTAGGTGAGGCGCCGACAGCTGAGGTCATGAATACCATTAGGGGTCGATGGGATACTTGGAGGGGATTCAGGGTATGGGAAGAGGGTTGAGAGAAATCTGATATCGGCATTTCTTCTCTTTAACGATAGGTGCCAAGTTAGGTGCCAAGCCACAATTAACGTCCCATCCGAGTGACGGCGTACCTCACTTGAACTTCTCTCCATATAGCATCAAGTGAAGATCGGGATTTCCTCGAATAACTCTGCCCTCGTCATTAAATCGGCAAAGCAACAAATTTCGAATTATTTTACTTGCAAATTTTTCCGTGTCAAATGTTGAAAGTCTCATGGAGGATGTTCAAATCCCTAAGATTATTAAGTAGCACGGACACTGAATGGAAGAAATTATGAAACCTTTTACTAAAGTAATAGTACGCATATGCGGCCGGAATGTCCACTTTCTAAACTTTCAAGGAAATGGGATATGGCATAAACGTGCAGCCTCAAAAGTATTGCGACTGATTGAAAATAACCATAGGCACAACGATATGAACGTCACACCAACGTATGTGAGGCGTCACTTGAAGGCCAGTATGATGTTTAGACGGGCGAATGGCCCTCTGGTGCTGCCGCTAGGTGTCATAGAAAGCTAATTCAAGAGGGAAAACTACGGAAAGATGAAGCATTCTTCACTAATATATTTGTGTATTATTTTCCGAGGAGATCATGGACATGTTAATGTTTACCCCCGAAGCCTTTTACGTATTTGTCGAAAATATTTTCAGATTGTATGAAGAGAATTTAAGTAAACGTACATACCTCTCATTGCACAGCTTTGACCTTGTGAACTACCTTCTATAAATAACTAAAGCTGAAATCTGTGACCAGAAAGATCCATCGACATAAAATCAAAACTTTATGAGTACCGATGTGGTGAAAATCATACGCCTTTTACGATACAATTTTACTTTTGAGCTCCTTCGGTTCTTTGCTCTCCTTTCATTTGCTCAGGTTTTATCCAACATAGTCTTGGCATGCATCGAGGAATTTAGAATTTAACCTATGAGGCTGCGGACTATGAAATAACAAATCAGAGAAATTATTAATTTACACGAGAAATTATTTGTGGTATGGTTACCTAAGAAGATTAACAGATATAGAGCCCAAGATAAAAGCGTTCAACTCACCGAAGATATCTGAATAAATGTGGGCCATCTTCCGAATAGCATTTGGTAAATGGATTATTCTAATTCTGAGCCTTTTACGTTTATTAGTAGTCTGCCGGCCTCAGTAGGAGATGGATTAATTCAAAGGCTGGGTACTGTTATGTTTCTGAGTCTCACGTTAAACGGCACTAAATACTCAGCATTTCGATAAATCATTCTTCAATTCCGCATACTCTTGCTTCCTTTCATTCTGACCAATATATTTATTTTTTTCGCGATAACGTGGCTTGTATAACATTCTCCTTTCTTTCACAGCCTTTAAAATTCCATTACTACTCAATATAAGTACTCTACATGCGTTTTCTCGCTTTTCAGAATTAACTCCAAAAACCTTCTCTCCTCAAACATGACCAAACGTCTTCGTTTAGTTCACTTGTGATTATCATTAAGTAATATACCGTTTAAGGTTGGTTTTTGGATGGACACAACTACCAAATAAATATTTTGTGACTCATAAAAAAACACAATCCAGTAACCTACTCTGCATCAAGTCCCTCTTTATCTCCAAGTACTTCCTTCCTCCCATTATCCCGTCCAACATCCCTATCCTGTTTCTGCCCTTTCCTTATTTGCCTAACATTCTCCCCACTATTACAGTCTTCAATATCCCACTGCCGATCAATACACCCTTTATCCATCTTTCCTGCCTCCATAGGATTGCTCCGAACAAACCCCTCTCCTCGCCCTACATTAGCACATTTCTTGTACTTCCTCATTTGTTTTCCTTTTGGTCCATTTCACCCTCTCCATTCTTCTTCACACCCACATTTCAAAAGCATCCAGTCTACGTTTATGATTCTGCTTCAATGACTATATTTATGCACACTACATATCTACGCTCCAAATCAAAGTTTTAATGAGCCTTTTGTTAACATCCTTTCTCAACGTCCCTGTCATTAATTCCCTCCTCTTTGTGAAAGCCTCTTTGCCTAGCGCAATTCTTCTCCTTCCGTCCCTACTTCTTCAACCATATTGGTGCAAAACACTTCCGAGATACGTAAACTGTTCTATCTGCTCTAGTTTTTGCCCTCCCTATTTAATATTTAGCTTACTCTTTTTCTTTTTGGAAAATCGCATAACCTTTGTTTTATCAATATTGATTCTCATCCCATACCTGTCGCACTGAATTTCCAATTCACTCAGCAATGCTTGCAGCCCCTTGGCTGACTGACAAACTAAAGCTTGGTCATCAGCAAACCTAACTGCTTTTATGAATTCCCCGCCCACTTTGATACCTACCTCCAGTTCTTCCCATGCCTCTTTGATCATTTCCTCTACATACAGGAACGAGAGCTCGGAATGGCTCATAATTTACAAAAAATTAGTTCGTGAATTGAATAGAGAAAAGAAAATAGCCAAAGATAGTTTTCTACAGAAAATAATCGGGATAGATAATGGAAATAAATTTTACAAGTACCTCCGGAGGAGGAAAGACAACACGGAAAACATAACAGCTTTAAAAAAAGAGGATGGGACACTAATCGTTGATGATAAGGAAAAGGCTAATACGTTTAATAATTGGTATGCAAGTGTATTTAAGGTTATGGTAAATAAAAAGGATCCTGTAGATTCATCTCTGAGTCAACAAGGAGGCGAAAAAATATTAAATACCAAAAGTATTAAAACGACGAGCGCAGAAATTTATAAAACAATTATGAAAATGAGGGCAAATAAATCAAAAGGGCCAGATGGTATCTCAATTGACTTGCTTAAATTGGGCGGTAGTGTAGTTTCAAATTATATAAATCATTTATTCAATGTTACGTTAAACAATAATGCCCTGCCAAATGCTTGGAAGGAGGCATATGTTACGCCAATTTTCAAAGGAGGAGATAAGGCACTAGTTGATAATTATAGACCGGTAAGCTTGACATCAGTTGTATACAAGCTATTAGAAAAGATAATGGCTGATTATCTCTGGGACCTGTGGGAGAGTGAGAATTGGTTGTATAGTCGCCAATACGGTTTTAGAAAAGGGCACTCTTGTGAAACTCAGCTATTAGGGTTCTGCCAAGAAATGTTCGACTCTATGGATGCGGGAATAGAGGTGGATGCTATAATAGTGGACCTGTCAAAAGCCTTTGACAAAGTTGACCACGATCGCTTAATGCTTAAGATGGGCCAATTGCCACTACACACAGATGGAAGAGTAATCTCTTGGGTCAGAAATTTCATGGAAGGTCGAACACAAAGGGTTAAATTAGGAGAAGTGTATTCTGAAAAAGCAAGGGTAACATCGGGAGTCCCACAAGGAAGCGTACTTGGCCCGCTATTGTTTTTAATATATATAAATGATCTCCCAATAAATATTAATTCTCAGTTAAGACTTTTTGCAGACGACTGTATTATCTACAGGAAAGTCGAAAATGACAGAGACCGTGACAAACTTCAGAGGGACATTAATAAAATGGCAGATTGGGTGACAAAAAATGGGATGGATATTAATGTTAACAAATGCAAATCCATCACTTTTAGCAATAAGGTAAATGGAAACCATAGGGAATATAAATTCTCAGAAAATGTCATTCCTAGAAGTGATACTGTCAAATACTTAGGTGTATATTTAACTAAGGACTTAGGGTGGGGGCTAAATGTGGAGTACATCTATAAGAAAGCTTTCAAAACTCTTCATTGGGTAATGAGAAACCTCAAAGGGAGCGTTAGAGCAACCAAGGAGAAGGCTTATCAGACCCTAGTAAGACCAATTTTAGAGTACGCTTCTCTTGTATGGGACCCTCATGAAGAAGGTCATATTAAAAAACTGGAAAAGGTGCAAAGAAAGGCTGCCCGATATGTACTGGGGAAGCATAGGAGGATGGAGATTGTGTCTGACATGCTAGAAACGCTGGGCTGGGAACCTCTAGAATCTAGAAGAAAAGTAAGCAGACTTTGTGGAATGTTCCGAATTTTGAAGGGGGAGAAAGCTTGGGCAGATCTTAGGAAAGAGGCGGGGAACCCAAATTTTATAGGCAGAAATGATCACAAATTTAAGATAAAATGCCGGGCACAGAGGACAAATAAAAAAAAAATTTCTTTTCTAAATAGAACAATTGTTGAGTGGAACACCTTACCTGCAAAAATATTCGAGCCCTTTCCTAACAGAGTGTATACTTTTAAGAATAGATGTAAGGTATATATGTAAAAATTTGATTTATGTGTGGTGTATGGTATTATATGTTATAGCTTAATTTTTTTTATGTATCTTTTTTTTTCTTGCTGATTAATGGTTGTAAATGGGATGAGGATTCACTTGTTTTGTTAAAGAGATCTGTGTTTGTCTGGTTTTATGTATTATATTTTGCAATTATTTGGGACTTGTGTGCCACCTGACAATGTCTATTAGCACATGTGTATTTATAATAATAATAATAATAATAATAATACAGGTTGAACAGCAACGGTGATAATGGGCAACCCTGCCTTACACCTCTTCCTAACACTGCCCATCCGGACTCCCCGTTCCCCACTCACACCTGAGCGTCGGAGACATGTAAAGGCTGCGGATTAGCCTCCTGTCCCTCCAATCTATTCATATTTTCTGCAATATAGTAATTAGTTATTCCCGATTCACTCTATCAAACGCCGTTTCTAAATTTACGAAATGAGCAAATACGTCCTGATTGTATTCTATATTCCTCTCGATTAGTTATCTCATGACTGCAATTGTATCACGCATGCTTCTCCCCTTCCTAAACCCAAACTGATCATCCCCAAAATAATCATTAGCCCTGCTCTCCATCCTTTTGTTAATGGTCCTGAGAACCACATTAGCTGCATGGGAAATCAAACTATTTGTTCTGTAGTCCTCACATGATGTAGTCTTTTGGATGACTGCCAATTTCTCAGGACAGAACAAGTTCATAAAACATTTGCCTCCCTTGTGTCTGGTAGAGAATATTATGTAAATAACCCGCTTCAAAGTTTCACAGCTTAGTTTCATGATCTCTACCGCGGTGAGGTATTTGGTTTACAAGATTTTCAAGACTATCATGACCAAAGGAAGATCTTCCAATGTATATAAAATGTTTTGAATATAGAAAAAAATGTTACTACCATATACGTACTAAGCCATAGTTTATAATACTGTAAAATAAACGGCGTAGTTACGAAAGGATTCCAACCGGACGAGGGAATGTATTACCGAGCCGGATGCGCAGTGCAAGTTAAGTGACATTGAATTAATATATTTTTTAGAGGGATGTGGGAAATCTGCCAACAGTTTAGTTGAAAGGTCCGCACCTCAAGATTTCTATGTAGGGTCACCAATGGGCGACCCATTAGTAAAAACACCATTTCTCGTGGATTTTCTTTCACCGCGTTACTATTTTTTCTCAATATTTCGTTACAGTGCCTTTTTTTGTCTTTATTGGCCTTCCGCGTTTTTTACTCGTAGTAGTACTAGAAGTTTTAGGGGAAGCGACGGACCTTAAACCCTATTATTAGTAGGTATTAGCAGCTCTTAACGTAATGTACCAGGGGATACGCAGTTTTACGTCCCATCCGACGGACGGCGTACTCATCCAAAGTGCACAAATCACCTCAAGTAGGGATACCACTGAAAAATATCTGCCATATCCAGGATTCGAACCTCGAAGCCCTCTCGGTGAGAAGCCAGTACGTTAGTCATGCCGATCCCTATTTAAATCTTTGCAACAGCGAGCTTGTTATAACTATATATCATTTGGGTAAGTTATGCATGCTACTGTCTCGTAACTTTCTTCTCTTAGTCAATTGTACGTAATATACCGAGGGTCACTTGCTGTGTTGTCCTTCAAGTCCTTAATAAATAGGGATTGCTCTTCGTAGGCTAGTGAGATATTGATAATAGTTCCCTGCACCCAGGTCGCCGAAAAGTTGAAGTTATCCCTGTGTTGAGTTGTAATAATTCGAGTCTGGCCATCATTTCCGCGAAACGTCTTCCTCACGGGTCTTTATATTCCATACCCCAATCTACTGCCTTAACGTTGGCCAGTTGGTGATAAGGTTCCCGTCCATCTCTCGAAGTGAGCCTTTTGACTCTTTCTATTTTTCTCGAAAAGCATTAATTGGCTCGTTACGTGTGAGATAAAAACTTACATATGTTACGCCGTCGTATTAGATCTTTATGTACCTTTTTCCTTGTGATTTCGAATCGTTGTGATATATCTTTATTCCAGGGGCCCCATTTCAGCAATTCGAGATAACCTGATAGCCACGTATCCATATTCTTATACTACTCACGAATGATAATCACATCGACGTTTTCAAACCTTACTTTACGAGGAAGTCATGGTCTAACTTGCTCCAATTTACATTTCCCTGAATTTTCTTAGTCATTGTTTCTTACGTTTTACTTGTGGCGCTTTCTGGGAAGTAGTACATTTTCCTAGGATTCCAAGGATACGTTCGTAATTTAGTTCTGCTTCCTTCAGTTTTAAATCAGTACACAGTGCGCAGATTGTCCTTGTATTCTTTTTCCATGTGCCCATTCCTCCCACACCTAAGACAGAGCCCTTTTCTATCTGGGCTAAATCTATGAGTATGAAGCGAACGGTAACTATGGCCGTATGAATATTATGGGAAGAATCAACCCCAGCCGTACTCTAACAAATGAGCAAAGGACGGGCGAGGGAAATAAGAGAGGAAAGAGAAAGAAAAATTAATTAATTAAATAAATAACTCAAAATAAAACTAATATTATTTCATTTTATTTTTATTTTGAGTTATTTATTTTCTTATTTTTCTTTCTCTTTCCTCTCCAATTTCCCTCACCCGTCCTTTGCCCATTTCTAAGAGTACGTCTGGTGTTGATTCTTCCCATAATATTCCAGGAGTTTTTTGCCATATGCCGGTATCCAAGGCCTGCATGTCATCAAAAAAGTGCATCTTCTGTCTTAATCCTGCAGGTCACCAACTCTTTCTCTAATTGGCAAATTGTGTGCTTTCTTTTCTCACAGTTTTAATCTTAAGACCCATGCTCTAGGCACGAAGATCCATTGCTCTCATTTGCTGGCGTGCAGTTCTCGTGAAAGTGAGTTTTTCACGTCCCCCTTTTTTGCTGGAGAATTTAAAAATCCCTAATTCCTAATTTTGTATGTGTTACCAATCTATTCACATTTTCTAGCCGCAAGATCGATTGTTGGATGGTTAAAATAAGCTATGTTTAATTTTCCTGGTTTTTCCTTAACGTCACTGGGACATCGCATGTCTTATTCTGCCTGATGTACTTGACGTCCATCTTAACATCGTCTTAATTCTAGCCCCAGCCACTGTTAGATTGTACGATAACTAAACACGGGAGTTGTCCTATGCTGGTTTGATAGGGAGAGCTTCGGGTGTCACTGTCTTTGGCGCTGCTTGGGTTGTATTACGCTGTTCTTCTGATTGAACATTTTTTGTCTGAGCTAACTTACTAATATTTTTCTTTCTCGATCATCGCGATTTGTATTCGTATTTGAATTCTCTAATACAGTATTTTTATACAATACTGATTTCCTTTAAATATTAAGGATAATTAGAATTTATTCGAAGAATTTTGGTGAAATTCGATGAAAAGTTAAAGGGAAATATTATCTTTCTCTTGTTAGACCTCAATTAGAATATGCTGCTAGTATATGGGTTGCTCATGAATTTGGATTGATTACCGCATTGGACTGTGTGCAGTATAGAGGAGCTAGATGTGAAACGTGGTTATAACAAACAGAGTAGCTGAGTAGCTATAGATAAAGGGTAGAACAAAGAGATTTAAGATCTCATTTTTTCCACGGGTGATAAGGGATCATAATAACCTTTGTCCGACCGCGCAAGGAGGGAAAAGTGTTTGGGATTAAGGGTGGTCTGGCTTGTAATCACCCCCCTACCCCACACCCTAGTGGTGGCTCGTGGGGCGCTAAATAAAAGGAGAAACTAAACTAAAACAAATACTAGAGACATTAATTTTTAGTCAATATTGCTGAAAAGTTTTCAGATCCGCAATGGTAATAAATATCTGTTGGTGATATTCAATATTGCCTTCTAAAACCGTATACATCTCTTTTCATCAAGATTTAAACATTTTCTTTTTTCTCTCAAATAACTTAAATAAAATTTTATCCTCAAGCGTTTGGTTTTATCGATGGTTAAATATTAATTTTCTCGAGGATGTTGATATTTCAAAGGGCTAAAGTGCTCTCTTCCATGTTCAAATTCCAAGTGCTAGGCACACGCATCGGTTATTTTCTAATAACCAGCGCCTGTACAGAGTATTCAAAGGTTGATTCCGTCAGCTATCGGGCACGCAGTAGTTATAATCTCAGAAGCCTGGAGAGGACAACGATTATCCATCTACATCCTTTCACAAGTCAAAGGGAAAAGATTAAATCTTGTCTACTACGTGACGCGCTTAAGGGCACTGCATCTTTCCATCGGATATTATTCTTTTAAAAAGCTCATCATACACCATAATTGAATGAAAAAGCTTTGAAGGTTCTTTCCAATGGCTTGGAAGTACGTGCAGACGGACTCGTGCACACATTGTGCACAGCGGCCGCGATGGGAGGCGCCCAAGTTCAAAGCATTCACTCCTGTGACGCCTAAGGATAGTTGTAAATCGAAACAGAATAGGTTCATGTTTTGTCCTCGAAAGAGCATTCCATGTGATATTCTGTCTTTTCAGGGAATTTATTGAAAGGTTGATCATGAGAAAAATTTTTATGTGTTTCCACGGATTGTTAAATACATTTAACGAGTTAATTGTAGATGTTAAGGCTTTTACCTGAACACCATATCGCTTAATTTTGCTCTTCGATGAGATTTTTCTGTATAAAATCTAATGCCCAAATATGTGTCAATTCATATCTATTTGAAAATTAAAGATTGTTATCTATGGCACGCTTTCATATTCCGCTTCTGTAATGAAGTGCTCAGTGAAATTCCTTTTCAATACAAAATAATTCCTCTCGAATGACCAGATGGTGAAAGAAGCTCTTTAGAGCTTAGCACGAGGGTTTAGAGGAACCATTTTTTTATTTTTGCGAGAAATATTCACATTAAAACCAACCTTCTCTTCATTAAAGCATGAATACGTACATGAATTCGACGTAAATGATTGGAGCGAATATGACACGCTGAGTTAAAACGGTTAAAAGGTCTATTTAGTGACCAGTGTACCTTAAATAAAGTTTTCTTATCATAATACAGAGGATTTCATGTACACCATGAGCACCCGAAATATGATTTTTTAACCTTGGTGAAACCAGATTTGAGGCCGCGAGTCCCCAAAAATTCCAATCATTTCCGGTAATGATGTATATCATGGAGCCGGTAATAATGAAACCAGTTTTTAACAATAAAAACGTCATATGGATTTGGAAAATATTTACAGGAGGGGTTGTAAATCTAAAATTCAGCCGAGTCACACGAAATGGCTGCTATGCTGTTTATTTACAATATAAGATACGTTCTCTTAGTCCTTTTCTTACAATCCAGTAGTTGAATCACTCATATGGATGTATCTTCACTCCAAGGCTATCGGAAGGAAATGACTGGATAGTAAAGCAATAAGAAAGGCGCTAAAGGGGGAGGGGTTCAGACTGGTTTTGAGGTTATGAAAGGAATCCCTGCCACCGCAAAGGTGAATTCCTGAGCGAATAGATAGTCTTCCACCACGGGAATATCAAGTAAAAGTATTTCACGTGAAATCTTCTGCGCCTCTTTATATACTATATATGCATTTTTCTTTTAATCCTTGCCATTTTTTACTTCGTGGCGAATTGAGATCAGCCAAAACTTAAATTCGTGAGTAATTCCTGATAAAAAATGTATTTGTGGAGTTCTGGAGTTCTGTCTTAGATTCATATAATATTCTAAAATTTCAAATTCATCAAAACGGAACTCTTGTTGATGACCCTTACTCTCATCAAGAAAATTACTTACATATTAGGGATTATCTCAGTTTCTTTAAATTTATATTTGATCGTGTGCAATAGAATTTTCGTCTTTATTAAATAATTTATATTTCTTCCGGCCTTCAATTTGTTGTCAATTTTTAAAATAATATTGAGTTCAATCTTCCGCCATTTTTATAAAGTATAATTTGTTAATTTAATTTTTACAAGTTTCAAATGCTATTCCTTAGCAATGATGAGTTAGATTTCAAAGTAAGCCATCAATATGACCTTATTTGAAAAAACAGCTTATAAAATTATGAATAATACCGTTAACTAGTAATACATAAGCTTATTACTGTAACTTTTCGTTTTTTTTAAACCACTTTCAATTCGGTGAACATGCCTCCAATCAAGAGTATTAATGCCTCGAGTATCACTGTGTCTAGACCATACTATTTATGCATGAAAATGGTGTATGTTTGAGGGGTTACTACCAAGATGAAGAGTTGACAATTAGTTTCACAAATTCTATGCATTTTTGTGTTGACCGTAGTTCATTCACGGCTAAAAAAATTTAAAAAAATATTATTTTGATTGTGCATCCGAGCTACAGATCAATGGGAAGAAGAAATGGAATGTAGCAAGTTAAACCAGTGTAAAGGTTTTGATGGAATATTTAGTCCAACCCATTCAATTGAACTTGTGATCTCTAACAATCTCCCTGGTTACTCAGTGAAACTGCCAATCTCTTTTACATTTTATTCTTTCAATCTCATAGAGGGAACAAACGCTCGGTTATGTAATCCAGGAGAGAAAATGATCAGAGGAACCGAAAATATCTACGGATAAGTCGTCGGATGTGGTTGTAAGCAGTAAAACCGCAGCGAGTACTTGGAGCAAAAATGTTCAAGGAAGCCACCGGAGACATTCAGCGCCTTTACGTAATCGCGTCACTTGAGATTATTTTCTTCGCGCTCCGGAAGCGATTTCCATCGTCATAATTCATTTCCCCATCCAAATAGTTCGTACCTCAAAATGTCTCATTATGCCCATTCCCGTGGTGACCTTAACCCACCTTTTCTCTCTCCTCCCACCCCTCCCCTTCTCATTCAGTCCCACGCCCACTCTTCCCACTTTCTCTTTCCTAAGCCTAATTCGTTATTCCCGCAATTTCTTGAGGTAATATTGCCATATTATTTCGCAATTCGCGATGCGGCAGTATCTAGTGAGGTAGGCAATGTGATTCATCGCCGAGGTCCCTCTCCGGTCCCTCGACGCTTACAGAGCTACGATTTCATGTCCCAAGGGCAGCTCTTAAGGCTATTCCTCCGCTTTGATTGAATTCTACGCGACGGAATGGATGGTAAGGATCAAAATTGATATTTAGCATATTCGTAACTCCGTCTGCCAATTCCTGCGTAATTATAGCCTGAAAAACCAGGACAGAGGATTAAAATAATTATTAAAAAACCGCTACGTATTAGGGACTACAGGTATATCAACACTTTAAGGGGTTACAGTAATCGGCCATTCAGAAACCACCTTAAGTGTCAACTATGGCTAAGTCACATAACGACTTAAAATTTCACCATGTTGACCTATGTTTACAACAGCTAATTCGTTACACATAGGAAGGTCGCCAATAATATTAATCAAATTTAACGTTAATTTTATTACAATCATCCTTTGAATCGAAGGGAGGAAGGAAGTACACAGATATGAAGAGGGACTTGTAGTGTAGGATGTTGGGCTGTGTATTTTTGGGAGTAATACGATATTTATGTGGTAGTTACGTCCATCCTAAACTTACTTTAACTGGTATATAACTTACTAAAAATAATACTCCTTTTAATTAGGTCATATTATTTCATCGTCCTGAGGTCTACATGCTCCCGCCTTATGTTGTACTGCCGGAAAAAATGGAACGTCAGGATGTTCGCAATTGGAATCAGGCTTGACGCCGCCGTGACTAGGCATGGAATAGATACGTACGATATGATGATGCAATAAGCTGGAAATTTAACGTAAACTCAAGTAAATGGCATTGCTGTATCTATTTTCTAAAAAAAATACCCTTTAACTGCAACTATAGAATTAATTCACATCACCCTGTTCTGAACTGCTATATCATTAAATTCAGACTAATATCACCACTTACCCATTTGTACTCAGTGCTGCATGAATTCAGTTCAGGTCATCGGTCATCAAGCATTAGGTTTTCTTCAATCTCTACACTCTTTAGAATTCACTCTTTGGCCACATTAAACCGGTTTCATTATCCTATTAACCATCTACCTTTCTAGCTATTTTGCACCTCTCCGAAAATAAGTAGTTCTATTTTCCTCCCCCCTTTCCATATTATCGATATTTTTCAAATCTTGCCAATTGTTTATCTGTATTCTTATCTTTCTAATTTTATATCTGTTATATGATAAACTTTGATTAAAAATATCAGTTCATTCCTGTCAACTTACTAGGCAATATGGCGAGTCAAACGTTCCTAATGAGTTTCAAACCCACGCAGCTCTAGAGACCTCATCTGGCTGTTATTCACTCCGGGTTAGAAATTTTTAGCCTGCAGCATAACTTTTCCCTTACATTCTACGATTATCCCACCGCTCTTATCTTCCTCAAACCACCACAAAGGCCACTGTGGTAAATTTTACTATGCTTTATATATAAAAAATGAAACTACAACCCTTGAATACACCCGTAAATTATTTCTGTAATTTTTAGAATTATTTTTTGCTTTTCCTTATGTAATTTTAATATAACTAGAAAACTCGCATTCATTCATAAACTATTTATAAAAATATAATAATTTAATCGCTTGATTGCTTTCTCAATGAGATATAGTTATGTTGTTATCCGTGTCATTAGGTTTTGAATTTGACGTCTAATCTATTCACTGCCGGCGTCAATTCAATTTCAAAATTTCTCTGCGGTGTACATTAATTTTGTCCTCGAGCATTGTGAATTGAGTGAACATGTTACTCTCCAATTTAAAAGAAAAACCTTTTAAAGTTGAAAAGCATATCAAATTTATGAATTCTACCTTTGTTGGTTAAAAGCGGTAATATTATCAAGATTGAATTATTTGTGAAAATCTTTCACCAAGTTCCCCATAGCAAGTTTCTATTTAGTAATAATATCTTTTAAAAGTGCTTACGGTCTGATGTAACTTATTTGACCTAAATTACTCCAGCAAAGAAAAAGCTATCGACAAGAATAGTGAAAATATCCTAAATATACTGTAAGTAATATAAAAAAAATTGAAAACCCATCGTTATTTTCAGTGATGCACTATTAATATTCGTTTTTCTTATTTTACCTCACAGAAGAAAAGTAAAAAGGACATTACATTGATGAATTAATACAGTGTATCGAATATTTTGTTTTAAGAACAGAAATGCTCTTTCAACCATCGCAACTGCTCACTGTTAATTTTTTGTTAAACTTCATAAGTTCTTTTAAATTAGGTACTATGCTTTGAAACAAAGATAACTGAAATTTTTAATCATTCTCCTATAAAACAACCTTGTAGGTAGAATTAAATTTGTTAGAGAGGAAAAATACTTCTCTGAGGGGAAAGGAATGCAATGAAAAAAATATTCACAATTTCGGAGATGACAGTTAATTTGGCATTTTTTACTTTACAGAGGTTTATTTAGCAAAATTACAAAATTAAATACAGCCTCTTTGCGTGTTTTCTTATTCAAAGGCTCATTCTGTATAATTATTTACCAAGCGTATGACAACAGTTTACACTTAACGCTATTATCTGCACGAATTCCATCTGTGTACTTCCTAATGTTGGAGGAGACAATTTAGATACATAGTTCGCCCAAATGACCTCAGTTGTCGGTCCCCTCCCCTAAATCTACTACTACTACGGAAAGAGGAAAGTGTTCATTGAGAAAGTTTGTCTAAAACTTGCCAAATCTTTTGACATCGGCGTGGACAGCGAAGGAGGGTGAGTTTCTTCGCCTTGGCTTTATCTTTGATTCGGCACATTCGATCTACGATGGCCGTGCGAATGAGACCTTGGTAAAAGCGATTTGGTGTTTTCACCCGTAATGGACTTCATCGACTCGAATTGGCCAAATCATAAGATAAATATTTGGAATCTTTCCAGACATAGAGTTATAGCAGAATTTTAATCTTTGAATATCTCACGAAATATTATCATTCTTGACAGGATCCGCTGTGTTCCAGTATGTATGTATTGTGTATGACTTACCTCAATTGTTCTGTCCGTTTGCCAGTCTTTCCGCACCTCAGGATCAACAAATTTTCTCGCTTTTCCTTGTATTCTAAAGTAGGTGAAGTGATTTTGCCATTTTTATAAAATTGGAAATACTATAAAGTATCACTTATATTTTAAAAAAATTGCCAGAATTAAATCAACAATATTTTCCTCGTTTTGACATAAAAATTATGTTGGCAGGGTTGTGGCGAAATGGGACAATGTATATGAATGATATAAAAAATATGGCAGCAAAGAGAATAACGGTGGTGTAAACAAAAGATGTTTTTAGAAATATCTTCGTCTATAATATATCTCTATAACTTCCCGTAGGATTTTTTCACTTTTATAGACATATCACGTTTGAATTTTGCGTTGGCACATATCACATTAGCTAAATATTTAATTTATGTGTTTCACGATAATATTCATTAAAAATGTTTATCATGCTTAGATTTGACAGAGATCTCCCGTCAAAACCCAAGATTTGCTAGCTATCAAATCGAAAAATACAAGTAAATTTTCATAGTGAGGTCCGGAGTTTTTCATCTAAACGATAAAAAATAAAGGAGTATGTATAATATGATATAAAATGATATCAATAGGATACAACTATTTAGTATTTAGTTGGTAATAATATACACAAATTACATAATAATACATGCAAATAAAATTTATGTTCACCGTGCCAGTTGTATTTTCATCAAAATCACGTAAGATAAATTTTTAAGGTTTCATCATTTCTTGAAAAAATGTTTTGGTGAACAACTAAATAAAAAAAATTATTTTATTGATACTAACTGCTACAACTCTACGTGTTATGTTACCAATAGGTGTTATTATTTAGTAAAGAATGAACCATATGACGTCTGTACAGAATATTATTACTGGAAAAATCCCATTCCATTGAAAACTAATCAAGTTTTTATTCCCTCTTTGTGATACCAATCTTATTTTACCCGTATCAGCTGGAGTGAAACAAATAAACTAAACTCATGACGGTCGTCAGGAGAGTAGTGCTGACGTATCCTACGATAAAAGAATAACAATATTTCATGAGGCTGTGATTCACCAGGAGTATATTGTATGATAAATTTAGCTATTTTTTATATAATAATTATCTTCTGAATGACCCCTATGGTATCAATAGGATATTATGTGGAAAATAAAACGTATTTGCTGTTTTAGTCAGCCATTAAAAAATTTGTAAAACCTGTATCGAGTTATTAATTCTAACGTTTTTTTTAATAACAGTCTTCATTCTTAGGCAGTAGATCTTTATGTTCAAAAGCTCTGAGAGTATTTAATTAAAAACACCGCAACCAACGGAATGAAGTACACGTGCATTGAATTTCCAAAAGAAGGTAATTTTTCTATTGTGATATATGCCATTAAATTTGATGTTCGTACTGTCCTTATTTATAATTTAATTAATTTTTGATGAATTATATTTTTATAATGCTCGTGTAATTCAACAACCATATAAACTTTCCAATAACTAAAATTCATACTTTGGAAACTATGTGGTATTTCGTGTCAGAATGATTTATTCTTCAAAAATCCTTCCCAAAACCATAAAGTAGGGCAAAAATCACCATCAAATCACTCACTTTCACTCACTAAGTTAAACCTTGCTATTTTTTGCTTTTTTTGGTTTTGTACGAGTTTTTGAAAACGTTAATTATACTAATAAATTTAACTTTTATTAAAATCTATAGGCTGCGTACTTCGAATGCCAACTTATTCACAGTATTCCATGTAGACCGCATTAAATAATTCAAAACTTTAATAGGGCTCTTTTTGATGCCTCCGGCCCTAAAATTTGAATATTTAAGTGCATTGCAGTTTATTAGGCACCGTTTCGTCTCTTCATCTCCCTTCTTCGAAAATATTTGCCGAAACATTTGTCAAAGGTAAAGCTTGGCTAGACAAAGGTATTTTTTTGTGGAATGAATTTGATTTTTGGGTGTGAGATGGTATTAAAAAATATAGCCTCCCCTGACAGCTTTGGTCTAAAACGGCTACTCAACCTTCACACCCTCCATGCCACATTATTATTGTATACATCTCAGGCAATTGTCCTGGTGGCAACGGTCAAGTCTGATCAACGGTCACTCTTACAATGCACATACATACATACGCAAGAAGAACAGACAAAATGCCCTCATATACAATGACGCTTTAAGATTACCAACCTCACCTTTATCATCACACATGGGCTAGGATCACACCACACATAAAACACACCGTTCATGGACGCACTCCGTCCGTAATCTCGCACTCTTCAATATCATATACCGTTCAAAATCGCGCACCGGTAACACATCATTCACTTTTGCAATACAACGTCTCACGCCGTCCACATCACATACAAACAATATTTTAACAAGTAATATAGTATAATAATCACTGATCAATAAAGTTTATCTCCCAGTGGCTGCTTAACACTTATTGTTAAAACTGCTAGAATTGGATAGAAAGGGCTCAAACAAGCCTCCAGGCGGTTGGTTGTATTCAAAAATAGTTCTGTTAAAAATATACTTTTATTATTTGGTTTTTGCGTTCTTATTAGTTAAATATTGTGGTCGTTTTTCCCTCTTTTGTTTTGTTTTTCTATCTCTTTCCATAAATCTTCCCTCGCTTCGTCATTTTTAATAATTACATGCAATGCGCCTAACCTACTCCCTTTTATTTCTCAGAAACTACCCCGTTTCACTATAATCCAACATTTCAGTAACACTATCTGTTCTTTTTTACCTCCCGAGTACATATCTTGCTGCCTTTCTTTGAACTTTTTATATCCTTTTAATATGTCCCACCTCATATGGATCCTATACTATGGACGAGTATTCTAGGATAGGGCTAACCAGTACCTGATAGGCTTTTTCTTTAGTGGCTACGCTACTTTCTTTTAAATTCCTCATTACCCAATGAAGTCACTAAATACCTGCCGTATCACATTATATACTTGGACTCCCCACCCAAGATCCCTAGTTAAGTAAACGCCTAAATATTTGCAATGGCTGCACCATTGGATTATTTTAACCAAAGAGGGTGTAAATAGTCTTTCGTACCGTCTTTTTATTTGAAAAAAATATATGATTACTCTTACTTACAATAATGGTCAAATTATTATTTTTAACCCAGTCAACCGAGGCGATCGATGTCATTTTGAAGTATTACGCGGTATTTTACATGCTCTACCCGTCTGTATATAATGCAATCAGCAAAGAGTCTTACTTGAGAATGTTAATTCAATAATAGATCGTGTAGATCGTTTATGTAAATTAGGAAGAGTAATGGCCCTAGAACACTGCCGAGTAGAACTCCTACCATTAGCGAGTCTCTTTTGGAAACGCATCCCCATATTTTTACTTTGTGAATTCAGCCTGTAAGAAAATTTTTTATCCATTGCTTTACCCTCAAATCCAATGGTAACGACTCCAACTTAAACAATAATCTATCGTGAGGCACTCGGTTGAAAGCTGCCGTAAAATATACGACAATATAAAAGGAACGTTTTCAGGTAGTTGGTAGATAAAAATCAATATCATGATGCTAAGCTCAGGATAGAATATTATATTTCCTTAAGAAAGGGTGAATGACACATGATATAGTATTCATATGAGCTCCCGAGTGAAAATTCAACCCACGGCCTCGTACCCACTCGGCTCACATAGAGTAACTTAGGTGTTGCGGTTAGACTCGCCGCAATGAAACGTTTTAATATTGCCTCCTGTTGTATATCCGGGCACGGCAAAACGACTCCATGGATGCAAGAGAAGGAGAGAGGGATAGAGATCTGAGTAGTCATTGCTGTATCGCCTGTCATCTGATATGTGTACTCATGCACGAATTTTGAATGAAGAAACGGCAGTCTGTGGAAGCGTATCGTTGCGTGTGGGAAGAGGAGGAAGAATTTGAAAGAAGTTAAAATATCTATGATTATTGATTTGTAAAAGAAGTGGAGAAATTGTCATACAGAAATATAATATTTTATTATATTTTTACATATATGGTACTACTTTTTCTTCCGAGGAAGACGGAGCTAAATTCCATCGAAATTATTAAGAAATAACGTGTGCGTGTTCTTTTTACGTGTTCTTATATTGTTCATTGCTGCCCAAGTTATATATATATATATATATATATATATATATAAAAAGTATTCTTGGATAAGTCTGAGATAAATTAGCAGTAAATCCATTTATGTGTCCTTGTTAAGTCTATCATCTAATAAAACAGGTGAACAAACTGAATCGCAAAAATCTACTCAAAGCCTCCATGAAACAAATTAGGAGACTTCATGCATGGCCGACCCTTGTTAACAGGGGGTTTGTGATCAATGAGGATTAAATTCCGTTGCAGTTTGATAGAGAAAGAGTGAAGAGAGTTTACTTGTTTAAATAATATTTGAGCTAGCAAAATTGTTTCAGAATAACGCTTTCTTTTCTTCGCGTACCAAACAATAGCGTGCTTTAGTCAAAGACTTAAGAGGGTCCTGTTCTCACTGTAAATAAGAGTCCAGTGCTGATGATCTTCTTCCTTCTCTTCTCTTTTTACTTCCAACTTTGTTCATTAACTTTCACATCATCCAACCATCTTTTTTTTTGTCTTTCCTTTCGTCTCGTACCACCCGGGTTTCTTCGGTAGACCATCTTGGACGATATACCTGTATACAAATATCTTCTGGTATTCCCTGTTTATCTCCTAACCATCTGAATACTATATGTTGCTTTTTATTTTAGAGAAATGCCAGGTTAATCGAAAAGTTCCTCTTCATTTGTTGTGAACTCCCTTCCGATGGCGCCGAACATTTCCATTAGTATTTTGCTCTCCCACCTTTGAAACAGTTTTTCTGATGTGGTAATTGTACATTCGGCTGAATCATATGTTACAACGGGTCTTTTTACTGCTCGATAAATCATTTGCTATTCAGTTTTCAATTAAGGTTTCGTGCATTGATCATCTTCAACAGGGTAGTCTGCTGCAATTCCAGCATATATTTCTATACTTCATTTCATTACCTCTTCTAAACAGTTCTTTTAAATACGTCAAATCTTCACACCTCTCGTAAATTATCCAATTTAGCTTTATGAATGCATCTTCTACAGTGATATTTTCTACGGAAGACAACAGATGTTGGGTTTCGATATAATTCAACTTGATTCCTATTTGCTTCATTTTCTAATTTATCAAGCCGTAACACTATTACCTTTAGTATTCGTGATAACATATTAACATCGCTGGCACAACACAAGCTACATTGAACAAGGCTCGCCCTGGATTACTAACATTTATCTTCCTTACCACCTGTTCCAGAAAAACGTTGGAGTATTGTTTGGACGGTACAGTCCTTTGTCACAGCTCATATTTTATTTGAAATCCTCTATGAGGATTTCCTTCTATTATCAGCTTCAATTTTCTACTCCTGTGGATCATTTGTACTAGTCTGATTAAAATTGCCGTGAATATCATATCACTCACAGCTAGATAATTTAGTACCTCTAACGCTGTCATAGTTATGCCGAATATTCACAAATAATTTATATTAATTCATTTTATACTCAGAGCACTTCTCCACGATTTGTCTTGCTCTGAAGTGGTCTGGTGTGTGGTGTCTTTATATGCCCTGTCTGTAACCACAATGGTAGTCTCTAAACATCTCATCTACCAATGGGGTCAACCTCATCGCCAGTACATTGGAAATTTAAAAAAAATCTACCCTGAGCAGTGATAGACTTCGGTAATTTTCAGTTGATTCGATCTTTATATTTGTGGATTGTGAACATGACTGATAAACTTCACTTCTCTGGAATCTATTGATGTTTCCTCACCTCCAGTATTGACCTGCATACATCATGTTTTAGTGGATTGTCTCCGTGTTAAATCGCTCCAACTAATACTTAATCACTTCTTGGAGCCTTATTATCACTTCTATAAGAATATTTATTTATATGTGAAAGCATCTGTGGAAAAAATAACTGAATGGAGGAAATAATAGAATACGCCACGCAATATTCTCTGCGCCATTTCTCGAAATCATTCTGGAAGTAAGTACCTTAGCCTTGTACATGTAATCCATGTTGAGGTCGCTCCGTTTAAGTAGCCAACCGCTTTGGCTTTATCAGCCGTGACGTAGGTCACTTCTGAGCTCCCAGAATGGAATTAAACGATCATTTAATGTTCCACAAGCAATCGAATTCTTGAGCAAAAGTTTCCCGTCATCAGTATTTCATCCGAAGATTGGCTAACTACAGCGTTCGCCTTCTGATGCGAACTCCCTTCCGCCCTGATAGCTCTTCCGCCCTCTAACCTCCTTGTTCACTTGGCACGCGTGTTTGTCCTCGGCCTTCCGCTTGGGGATTTCCCCTCTATATTCCCCTCACTAGTGGTTCTAAAAACATTTGGTATCACTGCGTGCTTAATCCATCTGGTTCCTCCTTTCCTTATAGTGCGCCATAGTTTTCTCTTCCTTTGGTCTTCTGTATGCCCCTTTGTATCCCGTTTTATCCTTTCGATTCATATTCAACATCAACAGTAGTAGTATTAGTTAATAGGCGAGGTGAAAGAAAGATAAGGTCATTTGCGCCATTAGGGTTAGGCGGGCGATATTTCAGAGTGGATTTAAAGGGAAAGGGTAATAAAGACATGAAGTTAGGGTACTCTTAACGTTATGCGTCAAGAAGTCCACCAATTAACTTATCCGATGGACGGCGAACTCCACTTAAGTTATTATCAACATAGATACCAACTAGGGATCAGGATATTGCTGTTAAATCTTTGCCCTTCAGGGATTCGAACCGGGGTCTTCGGGATAGATATCCAGTACTAGCCACTGCATCCAATTGATAACTGAACCTTTTAACATGCCTCTAATTCTCTGTCTTGAAGGCTTCTTTCCTTCTTTGGCCATCTTTTACTATTATCCATGTCTTCCATTCAGAGTTGTGCCAGACTACAAGTGAATGCATTCATGTAGAGCTTCCTTGTTTAAAAGCTCATATTCTTTGAGCATAGAAGTTTGTTCTCCATAGTAAACACCTCCTTAGCTTGGCAATGGCCGTCGAAGCGCGCAAGCTACGCTGCAATGAGAATTCATTCTGAAACTAGCCCAGCAATGAATAATCATATTTGGTAACGCAATGAGCAATTCAAAAGGAATCTTGTAATGTTTCATTTCGTGAGGATAATTGAATAAAATTCAGTGTTAAAATCCGCATAACCAACCGGATGCATAACAAATTTTAATGTTCTTAAGTTTGTTTGATGGCAATTTTATACTTAAATGGACAAAATGGGAGGCTCTTGTATCTGTATGAAATAGGGATAAGCTCTCGATAGCAGAACCTATCGTAACTTAAACCTGAAATTTCTCGTGATACATCATTAATAAATAATTCAAATGGTATAAATCGTTGTAATTAACCTTAATTTGACTCTTCACTCTCACGTTGGTGTTTTAGTTGTGATTGGGCTTCTTGGGCACTCTGCTTTTCTCTCTACCAATCAACATGTACATCATCAAGCTCATCACTTTATTCTGAAAGCAATCTTGTAGCTTACCTTATCATATAATCACATTTATTACATTTTTATTTCTGTGAAAGGATGTTCTCATCCATCCAAAAGTTTATTGAATTAATTTCTGAATTGAATTTTTTATCTTTACCATCAATGTTTACAGCGAATACTTAAAATATATATCTCCACTCGCTAGAAAATGATCACAGTGAATATGCGTTTATCTTACGCGCAAGCGTAAGCGAAGAAATTATATTTCAATGGATCGCTAATTTTTCACCTTGAAATTATCATTTTTGTTACTTTTCGCATGACAGGCCATTTCCCGGATTTCCCTTACGTTCGCCATTACTACGCCTACTTGCTCTCGGATGGTTTTGAGCGAGTCATTTATGTTCAATTTTCTTCGTCTCTCATTTCAAGAATTCAACCTGCGATAGATGTCGAGCAACTATTTATTTTCAAACCAATGTTTTCTAAATATCTAAGCCACGCTATCCTTTAAACACTAAAAAATATGGTTAATTTCGTTTTACTCTAAATATAAAGGAATTAAAAATATTTCCTCCGGTCAGTCAGTAAATTCAAGTCTTTCGAATGACATTCAGCAACCAATGATTTATTAGATGTCTGCTGATGCAACTCACCATTACTAGTCGAGATCTTCGAGCTCATGACTAGGTAATTTCAATGAGAAGCTTAGGAGCTGCAAGATGGTCGTAGGCAAATAATTAAAAAAAGAGGTAGCCTTTTTATTTAGATATTTTGGAATTCATACGGCCTTGATGTTTAAGTTTTATGATCATAGTTGAACGAATTATGTATTGTCATGCAATTGAATGATTATTAAGCTAGTAAAATGGCACACAGATGAAGTACGTAATCATTTTTGAAGTTCTTTCTCGATATATCCCTCAAAGGTAACTAATCCCTAAAGTAACCAATTCTGGAATTGATTATAAATATCCCACAAAGCCAATTTCTTTGTTTTTTCCTAATTTTATGGGTTGACGTCTTTTATTAGTTGTTACTCGTGATTAATCCTTGACATTCCTCTGTAACTCCATCAATTGTTCCACCCATTATGGTATTCAGTAAAATATTTTTCCCAAGAATATACCCTTCATCTTATTGTCTTTCACGTCTCGTTGTCTTTTCCCTTCACCCATCCTTTGTAAGAGCTTTTAATTACTCACCAAGTCAATTCATTTTAATTTTTCATTATTTGGTAGTACCACCATTGCTTGATTTAATTTTTTCTCAGTTTCCATTGATTTATATCTTTCTTTCATGCTTTCTTTGTCATTTTATTTTTCGTATGTCATTCTCAATATCTATGTACTATGACCTGAAAAAAAAAACTTTTTTTTACCGTTTTCTGGTGTCTAGCATAGGATTTTTTACGTTAGCTGTTGTTTCTTTTGACAAGAAACCTCTGTATATTTAGACTGTTTCCAAATAATCTGACCTTTTTGTTCTTCTATCGTTAGTGACCATTTTGCCAAAGAGTCAACATTCTTCCACTGTATGTGTTTTCTACCCTAGTTTTACGTCAATGTATGCTCTTCAAGAAGAAGCTGCTATTTTGGTTTTTATGTTGTCCTTTTTAGTAGTAGTTTTTAATCACCTCCTATACCCGTAATAACATTATCGAACAACTATTTAAAATTAATTATAGAGGGTTTATAATCTTAGCATATCCCTAGGTAGTAAAAAGAGAACACGATGTGATCAATATGAGCAGTAATTAATGGTCAAATTGAGCTCATTATTTATTTCTCCGAAACGATTTTTCTGCTCCCAAGTTACGGCTGCAAGTTTGCAATAATTTGAAGGAGAAAATTTTACTCCTATCCTCTTTTTGTAATTCCTATATTATGTGAATTGTTAGTGGAAAGACAAATATCGGAATGATCAAAGCAAGCATTTTTTCCTTTTTTTAAAAAAAGGATACGTTTTTTTAATTATGTCTCTAATTCCAAACCATCAGTAATGTGATGTGGATGATTGATTTAAAGATTATTATTTAGGTAAACAAGAGAATACGTAATGGTAAAAAATTGATTTGCATAGGATTACAAGTATATTGTAAAAAATTCATTGACCATCTGGCTCCCTGCGTTTCAGAAATGTGGCTTGACATGAAAGAATTCTATTAACTACAACATTATTTTCGCTGAAAATGCTCTCGCCCACAAACGCATAGGTTGCATTAAATCTGGAGGATATATCCTCCTAATAATTATTACCGACACGTTGATTTTAGGATAAGTGTCCATAAAAATTGCTAAATTATCATCACTCAGTTGCTGACTTTTTCAGGGCATCACTTTTATTTGATTCTGTAGAATAATTGCGTACCCAGTTTGAGGTGCTAATTGAGACCCATACGCTTCAGGGCCTAGTGTCAGTTTTCGATAATTTTCATATTTTAGTTTTACTTCATATTAAGTGAATGAAACTCAGGGGTAAAAAGTATTTTTAAGCTCATGTTTCCATGCCTTGATCATTTTCATATCCGTGGTTTCACTTGTACACACATATCGGTTCAATCAAGATTACGCTTTTATTGAGAGTTCAATCGGAAAATGCTGGACAATCACAATGGACTTTTTTTAAATGACAAATGTGAAGTCATTTTAATCACTTCAAAATAGAATAACTGATGAGGTTCGGAAGAAGAATGATGAAGATGAGCGTTGAAAGAGTTGAATGCATTGAAACAATGAGACGGGCACCAACACCAATTTATTAAATGAGTTTTTTTAATTCATTTCTTTATCCAAAGGTGGCTGCGAAAGCTACGCACTACTTACTGTTTCCCTCCTCCCTACTTAACCCCAACGCCAATTCCTCATTTTTTCCCACGCTAAAGGAATCTTTACCCTCAGGTACTTCCCCATTTCTTCATGTTCATAAATATCGCTGAGGTGGTTGACGTCTCTTTGACTTCTTTAAATTTTTCATTTGCATTTCAAAAATTCTTATAATCAAATGAAGGCTCTTTACTTGTTTGTTTTTATCTATGTTTTCGATAAAACTTATTTTAAAGAACTGTTATTTAATTCTCGAAATTTGCGAGGATTCAATGATGTCTCAACAATCATAAATTCTGGATTAAGTTCATATACAATCTCATCGTACCATAAATAGTCAGAATTTGGTATTCATGTAGCTTATTTGAAATATCTCAGCTCCAGCTTTCTATTGTCCGTATTTGCTGTTTCCACGCAACTAAAAAAGTAGCAATCATGAAACGTGGCATGAACTACAACTGATGAAGATGCGCACTAATTCACAATGACGGCAATTATTCCCTAGATAAATTAATTTATGCGATCAATAATTTGAGCCAAGCCGAGCGATAAGCAAAGCATTCCAGATGTACTTCCAGACTACTACCGAAAGTATCGTAGTAGTAGTATTTTGGGGGGGGGGGGGGGGGCGACCGACAGCTGAGGTCATTTGCGCCATAGGGGATTGACAGGAAAGGATGAAGGTAGAGAGAAACCCGGCGTCGGCATTGGCCTACTTTTTACGAAAGGTGCCCAGGGGTCCGCAGTTTAACGTCCCATCCTACGGGCGGCGCACTCACTCAAAGTGCCCTCCACAAAGCACCTCAAATAGGGATCGAGATATCTCTGAAAAATATGCAACACCGCCGGGATTTGAACCCGAGCCCTCTGGGTGGGAAGCCAGTACCTTAGCCCCCGCACCATCTCGATCCCCCGAAACTATCGTTTCTGCTCATATAAAATGAGTTATCGCATTATTTGCGTGACTGAAATGTTTTCTGTCGTGAAACACTTCATGTAAAAGTTTTCAACTTTCGTGTTTTCAGACAATTTATTTGAAAATAACTATATATATATATATATATATATATATATATATATATATATATATATATATATATATATATATATATATATATATATATGTTACTTCATCATACTTGAGACGCAGAATTATGTTGATTGGACTTAATTTCCATCATTTTGAGTCCATTTTAAATTATTTCATGATTAGTCAGTTGAAAGAAATGACTTATTCCAGTTTTTTTCCTCTGAGCGCAACTTTCTTCTTCACTGTTTTTTACCAGGTAATAAAGGCTTCATCCGCTTCCTGTTTGTTTTCGCATTCTATGCTTTCAGCAATCATTTCATTATGATCAAGGATTCATGAATGCATTTTCGCATCTCTGTGGTTACTTAATCAAACACTATTGTCACAACCAAGTCTGACTTTTTTTGTTTCACTTTGATTATCTTGTCTTTCTTGTCGCTCGATACTTATCATCGTTTGTACCGAGTGTACGTACAACATTGCAAATTAGAATTATTAGAACCTTACTCTAAACAAATTGGCACTCTTACCTTGCTCTCATTTCATGGTCCATTGCATATTCCTTTCCTTGTTTTACCAGGAAGTATACATATCTGAGAATAAAAGTGTTAAGAGATGATGGTGGCCGCAAAGACGTCAATCCCATTGGAAGGTAACACTGCAAAAAACCACAAACAAAGTAAATGAGGTGGTATGCTTTAAAAGAAAAAGAGAGACTTAAAAGAAAGAGAATATCGGACAGCACGATAGAAAAGGACAGTGTCTACTGTCTAAAACACGCAGTAATCGAATATAAATTGAAATATTCGTGAATTTCCTGACGCAATAGGTTCTTCTATCGTGTATTCCTCAATTTTCATAAAATACATTAAAAAGCAAAAATATTATTGTAATCAGGCAATTTTACCCTTTGACTGCTTCTTAACTATATTTAACCGTGAAGAAAGCAATGCACAGGATGATAAATGGAAAAATTGACAATTACTCTGTGGCTTGGTTATTTTAACGTGAAATTAGGTATTTGTGGGCCAAATGAGAGTAAGGAATTGAAATAAAGAGTAAAAATGACTCAAAATAACTCGATTTTCATATTATTTTTTGAGATATCGACTATTATTGCTCAAGAGAAACATGAAGTGGTGGTTTCCTCGTGAATTAAGATAGAGACCTCTATATTTTAGTTCAGTCCATTGATATGAATATTAATAAATACTTAATGAAAAATAATGTTAGCAATTAGCCAGAAGAACCTTAAAGTATGAAGGGACTCATTTTATTGCCTATTTTGTGTAAACGTCGGAATTAAAAAACGATTATAATGCCGAGACCTAAATACGGGGAAAGAGACTACAATTTTAAGGATATTGGTCACATAAAGAAACTTGAAACTATGCCTTTCACTTTAAATTGATCGCTGTTTTTTTGGATTCAATGCTAAATCTTTTTACCCTTTTAAATTTCTGAATTTTAATGCTAGGTTTCTTTAAATTTCCATTTTATCCATGTATGTTTATTTTAACAGTTTTATTAGGAAGATTTCAAAAACCCCCAAGGATTATAGACTATATGTTGTTGAACTTTACGCAAATACAGTACACAAAGTATCGCCGGCCTAAGTTTCATCTATATAAAAGCGCTATTTTCATTTGGTACATAATCTTTGAAGATATTCGTTTTGGTGCCTAATTTCTGGACTGAATATTTATACTGAATCATCAAATTAAAACTAAAGGAATGTTTCAGACCCTCATCAAATCTAATCACTGCTAAAATGATTATATAACAGTTCGCAAATGAAATACGGAAAAATTATTAAATTTAATTTTGAAAATGAAATGACATTAATAATATAATTAATTTCTCATGCATCCATTTTTATATTTGACCGCAAGCAATAACATTTAGTGTACACCTCCCTTTAATTCAAGGTTTACAGTTTTATTTACTGTGGCACTATTATTGATTCTTCGTGACAAAAATGCAATAAAATTTCGTAACAAAATAAGAGCAGGACATGAGCACCTTTTTTTAACGTGATCTAGATGTTGATTGGTTTTTGATAAATCAATTTAATTATTTGCCTAATTGAGTTGAAACTATAAAAATTCGTTTGAAAACGGGGTTAAGAAATTTGCTGTCACATAATATGGAAAAATTTTGTACCCAAAAAACCACATACTTTGGGGTATTGCTGACGATGTACAGAGGTCAAAACCAAACACGGGCCCTACGATTAATGACCCACTCACTGCGCTAACTCATCAAAATTATTCAATTTCATTAACTATTGTAAACTAAACTCGTGTAATTGAATTAATATATCACATGAAAGGAAAATATAACCTTAACTCCTGTGCGTTTTTTCTTTTTAACAAGATTTGCTGGTTGCGATTAGAAGAAAACTGTTAGGAAACCTGCGTCATGGTTAAAGAAAAGTGAGAGGTTTTCCGCTTCCTTGAATTTGCAAAAAAATATACCTTGCTCCTACACATGCTTTGTTCAAACAAAAAAAAACAAAATTGAGCGAATGAGTGAGGTCTTTGACTACGTAAGTAAAGATGTATTGTCTTGCCTCAATCAAACAACAAATGATTATTTTCCATATTTTTTTAGAAAACACGGAAAAAGAAAATGTTCTAAGTATTTAACCTTGTCATCATCGATGTTCATAGATTTACACACAATATATCCTAATCTCTTCTGTGGTCATATTTCTTTCATTTACTCCTGGTATTCGTACAAGAAAGTGAATTAATCCGGGATCAATCTCTTTGGTCCATCCCATTCAGATTTCCATCATGAACTCACTTCACTAAGCTTCACGATCTCGAGAATCAAAATATTTTAAACCTATATATTTCTTCTTCTTCTTCTTTGTTTTATTCATTTGATCTCGCTCTGATAGGGATGGTCCTGATCCGGGATAACATTAATGAACCTTATCACGGTGTCATAAAATAGAAAACTCTACATGCATTTTTTCTGACCCAGTGAAAGGTTACGCATAAGTAACCATTGTCTGATGCTCGTAGGATGTATATATGCCTTACTTACTCATATCTTTTCAGAAAGAACCTTTTCTGTCTAGTCAGGATAAGTAGAAATCAGCTAAATCCATTCCAATAGAATTAAAAAAGTAATGATACAGGTTCAAGTAGTTGAAAATTGGTGAACATTTTTTGATACTGTGAGAAAAATTAACGATATAATACTCCATTCTGTAGACGCTAGGAGATACACTAGAGGAAAGCAGCTGGTTTTTTTACATGAGATACTTTAATTAATGTTTATTTACGCATAGATGCACCCTTGGGCCAAATAACACGTAGCTTATGCGAAAGCTTTGGCCTTTGCCGTTTAACAGAAGAATAAGGAATTCAAGTAATGTCATTAACATTTAAAAGCGGTGAATTTATCACCCTCTCAAGTATTACTTGTACCTCTCCTCATATTGAACAATTTGTACGCCAAAATCTTCAACCCGAAATTCAAGTTAAATGGTTAGCAGGAGAGCCAATCTCATGTAAAGTGATTCTGCGTGTGGTATTCACGCCTCCAAGGTGGGTTGGTAGTTTCAGAGCAATTCAGATTATACACATCATGTGCTTATCTGGGATATTCAGCACCAACGTATGATTTTTAACCAAGATTTAAGTTTGTTTTAGCAAGTCCCTACATATTATTGAATTACGAGAAAAATTTAATATCAGAATTCAAAAACTTGAAGAATAGTTAAATGCAAATAAACTTGCTGTAGAGGAAAAGGAAACTGTTAGTCATGATTTAATTAAAATAGATCTACTAGCAATGACCTAATAAAATGATAATATTTCTTTTGTAAACAACGCTGTCTTTTTGGGCATCAAACATTGAAGTGAAAATCTCAATTTTAGTCGCTGCTTCTAAAACTTGATGAAGCTGTTCTTCAGCTCAGATTTCTTAGAGAAAATACCAGTTTAGCAGTGCTAAAGTCTCTCTATCACTAATTTTTTTCTTTCATATTGATTTACAGCATTATTCCCTGGGGGAACTCAGGCCAGAGTCAGGAGGTGCTTAAATTGTAATGGGAGAAGTTCGGGCTATTTTGAATTTTCCTGCAAAAGAGCCATAGACATATTTTTTTGGTAGTTTAAAAATATTACCTCAATCAGCAATATATATATATATATATATATATATATATATATATATATATATATACATACATATATATATATACATACATATATATATACATATATATATATATATACATACATATATATATACATACATATATATATACATACATATATATATATACATATATATATATATATATATATATATATACATACATATATATATATATACATACATATATATATATATACATACATATATATATACATATATATATATATATATATATATATATATATATATATATATATATATATATATATATATTGCTGACTGAGGTATTTATTTATTCGTATTAGAGGTTATAAACTTTGTCGAGAAATATCTTTCAAGTATAGAAAAGGATTTCAATAGATGGACATGATACAAGAATAAAAAACAGTAAAAATGTTCACTCTGGACTATATAAATTAAACAACAAGGTCCCTACCACGATGATATCAAACTGTACATTTGTGTATCTAACACTATAAAACGTGTAGATACTGGTAATGTATTTTAAGAAAAACCAAATCGTTTCTTGTTTGCAGCGCTGTCGTATTCTATTGATGAATTCACTGAGAATTGCAGGAAAAACGCATAATGAAATTATTAATTTGTATCCATACTCGTATTCTGGTGAATTCTATGTCATGTACATGTGACCTGATGGAAAAATAAATATTATCATTATTATAACAATGGAACCAACTCACTAGGTGAACGCTCTCTCTAAACACTGTGCCATCACACCGACTCTCAAGATGATGTCAACTACATGTAGACATGATTACAATACAGCCTCATGCCTTGCAACCCTAAAACTTCAGATTCGCACAGATAATGTCCTAATTGACTCATGACCGATAGATTTTTATGCCATCAAATACGAAATCCACTCTGGCTGGAAGATCAATTTCATCTTAGCTTTCAACATTGAATTAATTAATAATTTACTTACGGTTCAAATGATCCATGAATAAAATTAATACTGTTTACAAGTTGGATCCAAATGATTTTGTGGAAATGATAAGAGATAACTGGACTGGAACCGATGTGTGAGCATCGAACAGGCTCGAGATCGATAATAAATTCTCAGGCGGTGGGGTTTGTGATTCACGCGAAAGTTGACCTTCCACGGCACCGTGTACGAGTCATCGCATAGATAAGAATTCAAATGGTGGAAACCATCGAACTGAGTCGACTACTCGACTGGGACGGGCGCTACTCCACTCGAGTATTGAACCGGGCCGAGATCGATATTGAACTGGCATGCGGGTGGGTATTTGATGTACATGAAAGTTGACCTCCTATTTAGACTCTTTGTATTAGTCACCACCTAATCGCCTGTTAACACAACTGGCCACGCAGGCGGATATACCTTGCCAAATCAGTCGGAGTCTCCGCTTAGGTGACCTGGCCGACTACGGTCGGAATGAGGGCGGGGGGGAGGGCACGGAACGGGCAAGGCATTTCGGCAATGCGCGCGTCGGTGGACGCCGAAAGGGAAGCTGCCGTCTCCGGGGAAGGGCGGGGAGGTAGGGCGGGTGGGTGCGCCTGTGCAGGCCGGGAGCGGGGAGTGGGTGTTGGTGGGAGGCTCGGGGAAGCGGTGGGATGGGGACGTTTGAGGATTATGCTGTCTCCTCATTGCCAACTTGTTTCGATTGCTATCATTTACACACCCGTAGAAGCCACTCATAGCTGACAAGAGTAAACATTTCTACAATGTGTACTAACGTCGTTCTCAAGTCCACTGTGAATCCGACTCTGGTGTCCAACGCTGGTAGTTTGTAAAAATGATAGAACAATGATTACATCGATTTGTTTATAATTATAATAAATATAAAGGAGAATACCCAAAATTATCAGTTAATTTTGATAAATTTCACCTTACATTCATTATTGGGGTATTTCTATGTCTCTTTGGAGTGCTGTAGTAGTATTTATGGGAGGCGACCGACAGCTAAGGTCATTTGCGCCATTAGAGATTGAAGGGCGGAGAGAAATCCGGCGTCGGCATTAGCCTACTCTTGTCGAAAGGCGCTAAGGGATCCGCAGTTTAACGTCCCATCCGACGGACGTCGTACTCACTCAAACCGCTCTCCACAGAGCACATCAAGTAGGGATCGGGATACCATTAAAAATATTTGTTGTCTCCGAGCGTAAGCACTACTACAGCATCTGAAGTGAAAGGCACAACTTAGATCAGATAGTTCAGTATGGGATTACAGGGCGCGTTATAAAAAGAAAGTAGAAAGGCAAGATGGGCAGAAAAATTTGGTGTCAATCGTAAATAGATGGAAAAACGTAACGTTAATATTACAAGTCAAGCCATGAAAACTATTTTACACCTATTAATGCTTATCTACCCTAAAAATACATCGTCAAAAACTATGCAGTAATTCATTGAGGCCTTTTAAACTAGTGGTGCTCTACACCACACGAATTTAAGAGATATATTTTTCCGTCTCGAACACCTTTTCATCATTGTCAATGACGAAATGGATCCTCGTAACTTGAATTGAATAACTTGTTGTTGCTGAATGGACACGATCATGTTTGGCATTGATCGAAGATGTTCATACAATACCATTTCAGACCAATATTGTCGCACCTAGGTTGTTTGTTTACTATAATATCGAACACTTCTGATGAAAAAACTGAGATCTAAATACAGCGGCCTTCTTAATAGGAAAAAAAACCACGGCATTGATTTGACAAGAGAAAAAATTGGGGCAGAGGGATGTAACCGGGACTGATCCGGGAAAACCGGAATGCTTGGCCGTCCAGCGTTTTAGGGGTGAAGGGTACAGCTGGCTAATCGGCGTGGAGGCCGAGAACCAGACGTGCATGACACTGGGAAGAATTGCGGAGCACGGGTTGGAGGAGTAGGCCTGTGAAGGAGGAGGAGCGAGTGTGTGGGGGAAAGCTGGCGTTCCTGCGGGTGGGTCCGGGGAGAGGGTGAAGGGGGTAAGATCCAGGGGTACTACTGAAGAGAGGAAGGGAAGAGGTGGCGAGGAGGGATGGTGGCGGGGATAGGAAAATCAAAAAGGGGGGAATCCATTCCCTCAACCCTCCCCCCGCCCCTCCTACACTACCATCCCCCGAGCCAAACACCACACCCTTTCAGGCCCTTCCCCCCACTCTCCCTTCTTCCGACTCCCCCAGCCCTTCCCCACTCCACCCACGTGAACCCTCCTCCCTCCCCTCCCTGAGACTTCCATTGATTGTCTCCGCCAGTCGTCGGGTCGGCGAGTGAGGGGAGGGCCTGGCGCACGAGGGAGGGGGGAGAGGATGGAAGGAGGGTGTGAGCGGGCCGAGGTGGGTAGAAGGGTGGGTGAGAGAGGGAGGAAGGGAATGGGTTTCGGAGGTGGAAGGGCGCGAGGGGAAAAGGGAGGAGGAAGCGGGGAGAGGAAGGGGAAGACGGCGCACCGCCGGTTCGTATAGAGCTGGCGCATGGACCTCGCGGAGGTCGCACGTTTCCCGTCAGTGGTGTGCCGGAGACCGCGCGAAGAGCTCCCGGTGAACGAAGAGAGAGATAGAGAGAAAAGAGGGTGGGTCTCCCGAATAAAGCGATTTTCACGTAGGAAGCACACCCTGCCGCAACCGCCGTCTCTCCTTCCCGACTGGAATATACTCTCGACTGTGAGTTCCGTGAGGTGTGCCGATAAAGAGGGACCCTTGAGGTCGAGACGGGATCCGCCGGCGTTACTCTCTTCTCCAGCCGTGCTCGTACTCGCGGCCTGCTCACCCCACGCGGAAAGGTCCTACAAGGAACAAGAGACGGGGACACACCGCTTCCCGGGGTTTTTGTCCGGCGTGCGCGGAGTCTTTTGAAAGGTACGTCGACCCCTTAACCCCCTCTCCCCCGGTCTGCGAGCAGATTCGTAACATTTCGCGGCGCTACCGGTCACTTTTTCGGTCGTTAACTCGCCGTCGACCGTCGTGACGCGACCACCGCCGGTTTCCAAGTTGTCCGTCCTCCCCTCGGGGCCACCCGGTCTCGCGGTGGAAAGTCTCACTGCAACGGAGGATCCGGTCTTCTTTAATGTATTTAATATTTTCGGTAGGTCGTTTCTCCACTCAAAGACCACCAAGTGGTTCCTTTAACAGACATTTCCATCGGCACCGAGCCCCTCGTGCTCTTCGTATTTCCACAGTTACCTTCCGATCCCAGTGATCTCAAACGCTAAACTAACTATTTTTTTGCAATTGGCACGTTAAACAGCAACAACGTCGTGTTTATTGTTAATAATCGATACTCCCTCCACACGGAAAATAGAGTTCTCGCCCAGCCTCTAGTGCACACAGCGTGGTAGCGTGTGATATCCCCCTTTAAATTTTCGAATCTAAGAGAAAGACGCCTTGTTTACCATCATTAACTTTTTTTACTGAATTCCCTACCGCAATTAAGAACTAGGCTTTAAAAATCAATTTATAGAGAAGACCGGACGTCGGGTGCTGGTTACTGAAAAACAAATATATTAAACGAGAAAGGAGGAAGTACGCATATGTAAGTGGAGAAGAAGAGAAGGAAATACTGAGCACACAAATGAAAGGAAGTAGATCTATAGGGTAGAGTTTTAGACAATGGATTTCTTGGGAGTATGCTAGAAGAAAAGATTTCACGACGGAGGTCAAGCAATAAATACGAAGATCAAGTAAAGAGTGATGTTACACGGAAGTTCCGAGAGGGAGTTGCATTAAAAAGCGAGGAGAGTAAGTCTGAAGTCAACCATTCTTAGGATTGTAATACTGACATTAAATATGTCTTCAGATGCATTTCTATGAATTACATATATATATATATATATCTCAAATACAATTTTAGTGAGTTAAAAAAAATGAACATGTTATGCGATTATCCTCATATTACACTTAAGTATCACAAGCTACGTTGAAACTTGAATTACTTTTATTTAATACGTGGTCTACAACTCAGAGCGTTTCATAAGAATTTTATTCAAATAATGATTGAGAGGAATATATAATATTTTGCATATGAAATTTGCTTTTTCCGGCTTCTAGACGCACCAGAACTCCCTTCCACAGAAAATGACATCTATAGGATTAGAAGCACGTCTCTATTGTGATGAGGGAGATAAATTTAGAGAGATGAACCGTAAAACAGGAAGGCTTGCAGTACCATAATTCCTACGACTGATAATTGATCAGAATAACTTCTATTGATAGCGCTAAGGAAACAGTATTGAAAACATTTCAGCTTTAGTCACCATTCTCTCTCAGCCTTATTTTATTATAATCCTTATATCAGCTAGCCTCATGTGTGTAGTATTTTAAATCTAAATAGTGTATTCCATGCTCAGATATTTTTATTATTATTTTCATCATTTGTATCACATAAACTATCTCTTAGTGTCTGACATTTAAGGACTATTTGATTAGACAAGCCTGACGTGGAATCACCTCCTCCCCACCCACCCTAGTGATGGATTTAGAGCTTATCACGTAGATGTAAATGTGCACTAAGTGCAAGTGGATTTCAGGAATGTTTGAGAACAGCGAGCAAGAAAGAGTTTTGCATAGAAATTTAGATTTAAATCTAATTTAAATTTGAAATAATATTCTTTTCAAATACTTTCATCAACAGGAACAGGGAAAGCAGTGAACTTTAGAGTGAACTTTATGAATGAAGTAAAGGATATTCATTTGCTTCCCAATCAGTTCTCATCTTTAACATCCTGTTAATTTCATAAATCATGATATGACTGATGGATTGATTGATGAAGACTATATATTCTATTCTTGGCTCGCTCTCCACATCTCCCCGGGCATCTTTCCTTTTATCACTAGCCGCAGGAGGCTGTTTTGACTTACCAATGAGCTCGTTTCTCCTTTGTCTTGGTGTTTCCTGAGAATTCCTTCTTGGTCTAGTCATAAAGTCATGCAGAGGCCAGTCTCTCCGTTATTACTCAACGGGTACATATTTAACCTATCATGATGTTCTTTGTTGTCAAATGTGCCACGATTGAAATTTTTGGATTCTGCGTGTCCTACGTCGTAATTTCGTAACTTCCTCAACCTCCTCCAGAACGCTAAGAATTTATTTCTCACGAAATAACCGCTTAGTTTCATCCTTATTATTCATTATGCTTCTTTTGAACACTTTTTCAAGTAAAAATTATAGTATTTTCGTCCGAACCAGGAAATAATTCCCGTACAGTTTTTCTCAGAACCCACTGGAAAATTAATCTCTCTTATTTCTCCGCAATTAATGTGCCTCGCGTTTAAGCCAAAGGATCCTACACATGAGATTCGGATCACGGAATTTATTTCCGTTACCCATTATGCACCCTTACACCGATTTTTGTGTTAAGGAAGTTCACATTCTACGCGCAGCATCACTCCTTTTTTGCTCACGGTTCACAGCCCGTTGAGGAAAACAAACTCAGGATTTTCGTACTTCAATGTTCAAAGATCGTGTAGAACGTACTTCACCATTCTATCTGCTAAAAATAAATCCAATGGTTAATATTTGTTTATTTCGTACATACTCTCCACAGCCTTTACTTTTACAAAATGCTACTCATCCAACACCAAAGGGCATCAAAGGCAATAGAAACGCTTGCCTGAAGTTCTTAATATATGTTTTGCTATTTGTTGGCCCAAGAATAGCTTATTTTTCTTATATTTTACACGGATGGTAGTATCTTAGTTCCTCCAAATGAAAGGAACTTTTAGACCTTGCCTTCTTGGTAACTTGGCAATAAAACATATTCGTATTCTTTGACAGTGCCGCTTATCATCATATTGATGTCTCAGATAGTGTCTAATTTTTTCACTAATTTCTCACGGTTCCAATATGATATATCTCCATGTCTTAATTTTTTCCTCCATTTACAATTAAACTCAATGGAAGTCCCGAAGTTTCCTTGATTTTTTTCTTGGCAAATGACTCTCAAGGGTAAATAAAATTATCCATTTCTTAAATATAAACTTCATATTTTTCAGAATTTAATGGTACAATTATTTTTTCCATTTTATTGCATTTGACTGTAATTACCCGCAATTAACATAAATTTAAACATTGCAATGCCAATATCATTGTATATCGGAGATCATAAACGAATAGCTTACAGGATACAGCATTTTTGTGGTAGGTACATAATAAAATTGCAAAATACTGTCACTTATAATAGCGAATGGTTAGGGTTATCGACTAAAATATCGTCTATAGTTTTGTATCATCCGTTTTTTCTCTAGCTCAGCTTTCATTCATTAAGTGAACAATCGTCTTATGAAATAAATAACGCGTTTCCTCAACCCTTTCAATTGTAACCGAACCTGTAAGAAGCGTTACCCATATTAAAACGAGTTTCATCGTTACCAGTGAACGTTTCAGTATTAAATGGAACGTTTTTGCTGTTGAGGAGCGCACTTCAAAATTGAAGCAGAATTTTCCTTTCAGTAGGAATTTGGTTTTTGCTTCATTTTATTTTTTCTCTATCTCAAATATTAAACAGATAAATTGTACAATCTCAGGCCTAGCTATCTTGAAAGTAATGTGCAATGTACGCGTAAAACTATTTACCTAAAATGTTTGAAGTAATTCATTTAACGCTCGATAGGTTAACAGTATAGGAGAAACCGTCAGTTGCGAGCATATCATAGGTATCACACAATTTTTGCATTTATTATAATCATTATAATATGGGCTAGGACTCCCCAAGATAGTGCCCATGATTTCCTGTTTCTACAAAATTTACACGAGTAATAGTTTACAGGGCCAGTTCAAAGTCGACCTTGAATTTGTAGACCACCTATAATCTGACTCCAAACAATGTGTCAACATTTATCTTGCCTACTGATCGAAAACGGTATTTCCTCAATGAATAATTTCTATATTATTCATGGTTTTCTACAGAAAACTGAAACCCACCGATTTCTATGCATCTCTTCTCAATTAGCAATCGACATTATGATTATTCGTTAATAACCTCTTATAGGTTAATTTCATTACTATCTTATCATATTTTAATATTTAGTCGATGAAAGTTAGTGTTATCTGTGTAACGCTAGTCTTGATACTATTTCATAAATTGATACTTCAAGAGTTTATGAGTTAATGGGCTCCTGAGGTGAATTAATTTAAGGGTAATCTATGACAGAATGTTCTGCGTTTGTATTCCTAGGAGAATGAAGTAACATAGCTACAATATCACCCCCTGAGTTGTTAATTGCCAGATAGGAATTCTAAAGGGTGACCTTTAATCAGCTGGCTGGCGCCATCTCAGTCCGGCAGCTTCGAAGTCGGATGGGCGCCAAACACTATTCTCATCTGTCCAAATATATATGTCACTATATTTTCGAGCATCTTGAAACCTATGGAGATCCTCATTGAACTTGAATTTAAGGATTCATGGGCGTGGAGTGTTTCATTTATCCTCGCATGGAACAGAACCTTTGAAGATGTAATAAAATAAAATATCTGGCATGTGTAATAAAGAGTACGTTGACAACTTGCAAGGTAGCCCATAACTATTTGCCTTAAAAGTTTTAATATTTTTTTCGATGCTTGAAGGTACTCAGAAAATATAAATGACTTAAATCTTTTGATTTCATGAAACATATCATGATAGCTATCGTTAGAAAAACTACGAGTAATTGGTTCCAATCTTAGATAAATTTAAAAATTGGATCGAATGTTTCAATGGCGATGCTACTATTCAAGTATGAAATAAAGGTCTGAATTGTTAAATTTGGGGTTATTTAAACGTAAATGTATCGGATAATTGTTCCGGCTATCAATAGCGCAATTTAAATGAAAATTAAAGGGGATAAGAATCGTCAGTTACTATTACACTACCGTCCTAATCGTTGTACTGAGATGATGAAGTGGATAAGAATGACCGATGGCTACCTACTTACAATATAGTCAGAGAGTGTTTTGGTGGGTAGTGATGTTTCGATATTCCCGTAGGATTTTGCCTGATGAAAATAGATGTAACATCTGTCAAATTTAATAGCCTCATGAACCCTTACATCCTTCCATAAAGATTACCATAATAAACCCACCGAGGTTCTTTCGATCATTATAAGATCGATCATCCAAGCCCTAAAATCCAACCAATTTCCCAGTGACCCACCATTCCCTAAAGGCGACAATGAACACGCTAATTTACATTTTCCTTTAATTTTTACTTCCAGTATGACATTTATAAATTGTAACCATATTTTCTAAACATAATTTTTATCGTGATAATATTGAATTCGTAATTTTTATTGCGTTCGATAATAATGTAATCAGGCTTAAGAATTATTCAACATTGATGTTCGCGTGTTTGCTTATTATCACATTGTAATCTGGAGTGAATTATCAAAAATAATTGTAAAATATCAAGAATCTGTAAGATATACTACTTAATATTTACGACGTGGTTGCTAAAATTAGTTTCTCTGTACCTGCTAATGTATTTAGAAAAAGGCTTTCACCGCTATAAAAAGACACTTTTTGCGTCACAGGAGAGAGCAGTGGTATACTGCTGACCCCGGAGTCACGCAGGCTGGCTCTTTCCTTCGGTTCACCAATAATAACCGTAGAGATGACCTATGATCGCAAATTCACCGAAGCGGACGTCAGGAACCGATTCCCCCGTCTCTCTCTCTCTTGCTCTCTTACATTTATATTTGCCTTGACTCCCGACTATAATCGGCGCCTTTTAGGCAAGGATTTTTTAATTGGGTGGCGGAATATAATGCGTTATCATGTGTGCGCGCTCTCTCATGGATGAAATACATATTGCTTCCCCAATTGCTACCGTCGTAATCTATATGAGTAGTCCGAGCGGACCGTTTTAACGAGCATACGAAGAAAAACTTTCACGAAATTCACTTATTGGAGCAAATAAATCCTCGATCAGCACGATATTGTACTTTCATTTCAGACTAACGGGCTTTTAATTTGTGAGTCGTTCCTCTTTATTTCAGGCGATCGTTCCCCGCTCTAGTTTTGTTGCATAAGGTGCTCATTTATCCGCATCAGTAACGTTCAAATTCTATTATGCTGTGAAAAATACGGCAGGCATGTGTAATTTTCAAGTCCCTACCAGAGATATCTTCATATTACCTTGATATGCATGTATTTACTTCGCCAATATGGTAAAAGTGTAGGATTTTTGAGGAATGAAAGGTGATTTAAAAGTATGAATGCTTCTAAGAAATAATACTTCTGCAGAAAAAACTTGCTAAGTTCAGTGGTGAAATCTCATGACATTGGTAGTAGTTACTAAAATTTAGTAAATTGGTCCACGAGACCTTGTCTCCTAGACTAGAAAAGTAAAAATTAGAGAAAATGCATTACTCTTGCGAGGCATTGGATGTAGTTTTTTTGTATCATATTTGTCGATTTACATATAGTTATTCGTCCGTCCCTGAGGATACAAATGGGCTAAGAACAAAAAGCAGGTTAAATATAAACAGAGTGGAAACCTAATTGTATTTGAAATATTGTATTAATATAACGATCTTTACAAACAAGTTGGTGTAGAATTTCTAATCCAAACTTCCCCGAATATTAGCTTATTTAGTTATAGTTATATGTATACGGAGTACATCATTCTTCTTCTTAAAATACGTACATATTTGATAAATTTTTAGACTTTTATTTCAAGATTTATTTGTGTTTATTGCCCTCGTACAATGAAAAGTAATCGCTAACTTTCAGCTGTTAATGAAAAGCTTACCTTAGGAAGTAAACCCAAAGCAAAAAGAGACAGGTTCCGACATATACCTAGGTCAGAAAAAAATGTCAACGTTAGATCAAAGGCATCTTATAGGTGTACCTTAAAGCCGAAGTTAAATAATTCAGAGATATATAATAGAGTCATATATTTTATAGAGACCGATTTAGTTTCATTAATATTTTTTTAATAGTCTGATGAATACTTTCGGCGAGCTTACCAGTGTCCTTCCTTTGGGCCAACTAACGAGGAAATTAGAGAGGGGGCATGGGAATAAAAGCGGAAGGTTCTCAGATACTTGTATTTGCATACCACATGAGCACACCACCTACTGAATCTGCATGCCGTCAACATTCTCGATGGACCTTGAGAGAGCAAGATTTTTTCCCTCCCCGCTCCCTCCCTCGCTCCGGAGGTATAGTATCAGACTCCCTTACACCACGTACTCACTCGCACGAGGTCCGTCATCGCGTTGTGGATTTGCGTAACCTGCCCGAGGCCTTACGCTCTGGACCTTGTGCCAAGGCGAGATTCCGATTCGCGCGCGAGAGAAGGGTTTTCCGTACACGGCGATGTTGGGAGGACTTCGGTCGCCGGCTTTTGCACGAAGCTGATGGCTCATTCAAATGCTCCTTGACTCTGCTCTAATTCCAAGCGTAAATTCTAAAGAAAACAAATCTCGCATTTCAATTCACTGAAAGAGCCTAACTCTTATCAGTTGTAAAAAAACAATATTTTACCCAACCAACCACGCTCCTGCTAAGGTCTCATCCACTCCAGTTTGGTATGTTGCTTGGAACAAGCGCGAGGACTTAACAATCAATGATGTGCAGTGAAAAATGTCTTCTTCCGGCATCAGAGTTGTTTTAACTATATACTTTGGCCTCCTTGAGTAGATGACAAATAATTAAGTACTTGTTAGCTTAACTGTCTATTGGAAATATGGTTCAGTGTGGTTTTAATTTAATGACCAGGGAATTTTCACTTTTTGAAAATTTTAAAAATCATATTCACTAATAATTTACGAACTTCGGGGTTTATCCTTATTAATGAGATTTTATAATTTATAATGGTGTTTAATTCATAGCTTATACACTCTTCTGTAAATGAAATAATTATTTTTTTGATAGCATTCCATCCTTCCAATTGAGTGACGTTGACATCATGATATAGAGAGGAATTGAATTACTTGAATGCTGATGTGTAACGGCTCCTATATTTACACTAAGTATTGAGTCGAGGAAGTGAAATCCTATGCGTTCTGGAACGTATGAATTGCCAAAGAGAAAATCGGAATTTCAAATGTTTCTTTTTTCTGTGGTTTTATGGCAATGAATGCTTATCTCTTTCTCATATCAAGATTCAATGAAATTTTAAAGGAATTAATAAATTAACCCGAGTATGAAATTAAGTCCAAAACTGGGTCTAGGTCGCCCAAAATATATAATTAAATCTTTTTTCACTCTGTAAGTTTAAAATCATAAATATTTTCTTCAATTTGGCACTTAATTATAATTACGATCGCCATATTTTTATGTTTATAATGCTTAAAGAAATTTCAATTTAAATCCAGAGGACAAGATCCTCTGCAAGAATTTTAATGCTGCTGAAAAGATTCTTCTACCGCGATTTCCGCAGTAATTCATTTCATGCCGTCAATCCATGCAAAATTATCGAATCTACAGGTATTTCAATGAAAAAATAGTATAAAAAATGCATATTTCAATCTGCATCATTTGAATGTATCCTCCTGATGAAATTTGTATTTTGTATAATTCGTATATTTCTGACGATTCGCGGTTGAATAGAAAAACATCGTGGCTGATTTGACCAAACTCTTGGAAACATCGCCTGGTTTATGGCTCCATGGCATATGAAAATAAATACTTTGGCAATGATGAGTAAACATATTTACGAGAGCATTACAATGTTTTAATCCATTAATACCAAAAACATAATGTCTGGGGAAGAAGCTTCACAAGAAATCATTTAGGTGTTAGACATTTGGGTTTCCTTTCCAGGTTAAAACGAGACATGTCGCAGGCTTGCTTGATTTTATTCTTACTTTGTTTGTCTCATTACCTGCCGGATTCATTTTCGTTCATATTCCGCCGTTTCTTGCGACTGGGTCAGTGGTAAACCCCGTAATTTGAAATGCCTTCCAGCTAAGTCACTTTCGCTACGATGTCAAGTCGCTCCAATCATATATCACTTGGGACTTTTTAATTGCTGCTGGATGCGTTTGCCCCAAATACTTCGGCACTCGTCATTGCTCACGCAACGTTCGTCATTTTTTTTATTTCGAAAGCGTTCCGGTGCTAATTGTTCCCGGTAATGATATTCACGTGCACTTCCCCGTCGTCACACTATAGACGGCCTGGGCACAACATCATTGTCCTCCGCGCCATCCCGACTCACTCCCTGCGCTACTTAACGGTCGTCGTTTCTTATTTTCTCTTTGAATTTTTTTTACCATGGTATTTCTTTTTTCTGAGTCCATTTATTCGCGGGAAGAGGTTTCCTAAGACAGAGGGAGAGATAGAGATAGCGCAGAGGGAAACATTTCGATTTTAGCTGCCAGTATTCATTATGCCATTATGAAAGTATTGATTGATTTTATGTTTTTGTGATTCAGTGCCTTCGCCTGGCAAATTTTATTTTCATAGCGAGGTACTGCTAAACATATAATATGATAGATAAGATATCGATGAACGGGTTGACCGACGTGAATGTTTATCCTATAGTTCATTGAGCACATACACACTTTTTGGTATACGTGAAAATTGTTGAACTTAAACTAACGTTTCTTTAGGAGTATTAAAGTCCTTAAGTCCGCACTTCATTTTTCTTAACTAGACAGTTTAAACTAATGCGCACAAAAATTATTTCATTCATGTTATTATAAAAGTTGTAATTTTGTTTTTATTTATATTCCATTCTAGAAATAATTTTAAAACTCACATCCAAGACAAGCGAGTTTTCATAAAATATTTAGGTCTTTTTCCGTATTGTGAAGAAAAGCTTACAGTGACTGAGAAATGAACGGCGTCGAACCACGCTCAGGGTGAATGCTCGAAAACTGTGAGATATCCCGGCCTCTTGATTCTGAGCCAATCGGAGAATTCGAATACGGAACTAGATTCACCTCTTCGTCTGGTTAATTCGAAGAGGATGGGATCCAAATCGAGAAAATAGCTACACTATAAGTTAATTAAAGTTCACGGGGTGAAGCATGCTATTTGCATTTCATGTGATAAAAGAACTATAAACATATTGGCGAATAACATGATATCACAAATGCCGCCCGTCACTTAAGGCACGAAATAAACTGCTGGGCGAAGGATTAAAGTGATTGCGTCTGATCATTCTTCTCCTGCCAGGCCGTGCATCATCTTGTGTTTATTTGAGTGCGTACGTAGCACAAATGTATGCGCATTCATCGCAAGAAGTCGGCCGACCGTCTTCCGAATGAGGCGGTAAAAGTTGATGCGTCCAAAACGTGCGTATTGAGAGTCGAACATGCAGACGCGCGTGCCGATACGTCACGGACAGACCCCGCGGGCGGCACGCGGCGCGTGGCAACAGGAAGAGATTGTTTCCCACCGTTTCCCTTTCAACCTGGTTCTCATTACGAGAGGCGGCATTTTCCCCTCCCCGCCCCCCCCCTACACTTTCTTCCATTAACTCCTTCGGATAGGACACACACACCGAAAGGAATCATTTTGTAATTCTTTCTCTCGCGTTGAACTCCACGCGAACGCGCCTCGGATCGCGATGTGGATGTGGGAAATGGTTTTCGAAAAGACACTCCTCGGTGAAGTGCCGCCTCTGTTGGAGATCGGCCAAAGAGAAATTTAGGGGAGGTGGAGACGCCGGGAGAAATGGAGGGAGGGAGAGTGAGAGAGTAATTTCGGGGTCATTATCATTTTCATCGCCGTCGTCACCGTCGATTAATATTGGGCGGAGAAAGCATTTTTTTGGTATTTTTACGGTCGCTCATTGCATACTGATCTGGATTTCATTCTCTTTTACCCATTCTTCTCTCTTTTTCGAAGCTAACTGACCCAAAAGAGCTGCAAAGTTAAAATTATCTAAAGAATTCGTAAATGAACTGGACCTTCGAGCATATTTCTAACATCAGGGTTCTTGGAAATAAGTCCATAGATATCAATGTATGTCAAACTTGAACTTATTTGGTAAAATATTTGAGTAATTTCCCTTTTTTCGATTGGTTAAAGTGCCCTTTTTAGTTTTAAATAAGTATATTTTTTATTTAAATTATACATATATGTATATATGTATGTATACACATATGTGTGTGTGTATATATATATATATATATATATTTATTTATTTATTTATTTATGTATATATATATACATACATATGTATGCATACATACATACATATATGTATAATTTAAATAAAAAATATACGCATTCCGATACGTCTGAGAGTACTTCTTACTGTGCCCATCTATAATTGTGTTGGCTAATGCCATCTCGCTTCCTCGTTTGATTCATATGCATATATTGTTTTATTTATTTATTTAGCACTAGTCGAAAAACAGCTCTGTATGGCCTTTACTTCGGACAAATAACAATGAACACTTCACAAACATCCAAGCCTTAGGTGGAGAAAAACCCACCCAGGCGGGAATAGAACCCACAACCCTTGGGTTGGCATACAAGGACTTTAGCCCTCCGCCACCTGGGCCGGCTTATATTAAAATGTCATATCATATTGTTTGAAAAAACACATGCCAAAATGTGTGTGTGACTTAGAATCTCGATTTCTGTAGAAGTGGAAAGTGTTCTCAGCAATTTGTCACCAACCATTGATTTTAATCATAGAGTATAAACAATAAGACTAATGGTAGTACTTTCTCGAGCAACTACGTCTATGATATCTTTAAATGCATTTATAAATACGAATAGACATTAATAAGGAAACCACAACTTAAGAGGGCATAAGAGGTGCTTCTATCAGAATTGTATTTTTCCAAGTTCTCCTATAATGACATATAGTATTCGAATTATACAGTTTTTAAATGAAACCAATTTCATCAATTTGACTTGAAATATTCCACTATCCTAGCGTGATGCTTCTCCAAAATCATAATTATATGAGTACTATATGCTTCTACTTGCCACATTAAATGAAGGGGTGTCTTTTAATAAGAAGCTTGCCGTCGACATTAAACGTTTAGTATTTTGAAAAATAAAAATATGATTGTTTTAGTAATGGTTTTCAATCGATTTTAATGGAATATTGACACGAAAAATATGGAAACTGAATTTTTTTGGGTCGTTCACTGAACTCGCCATCAATTTTTCTGTTAAAAATACGATTTTTTGTTGCAAAATAAAGTAGCCGTATTCCGTAATAAATTCTTTCTCTTGAAATAATTCTCATTCAGCACCCATACTCCAGAATCGAAGCCAAAAACGCTTGACCAATCATCCTTGACTAGGCCAGGGATGTAAGAAGTTTTGGGACTCTCCTTTTCCAATCATCAAGAGGCTTTAATTTTGTAGAGAAGAGAGAAAGACGAATGTGTATGTTATTTTAATATATATTTGACAAAATTGGTTAAAATATTGAGTTCTAGTACAAACCTTTAAGCTCAAAATAACAGGTTGACTCAGATTCTCTCACCACAAAACGCATTAGTTCGTGATGGGGCTTAGAATTGAAATTTAGTGTTGAATTTGCAACAATGTGCTGCAACTCATTGCACGCGTACATGTATATTAAAATCTATGAATCTTGAATGTAATATAATGATTTTACTTTTCCACCAGTAACTTTTTGCTAAATATGTTTCTGAAACCAAATACCAGTTAAAATTTCACTCGAACTCGAAGGGTAATAAACGTCCATGGATTTCATCTTAGTTACTCTTTAACCAAAGATTTGACGACTGAATTCAGTACCTTGATAGCTTGCAATTATAATTCTTGCTGCTTACCGTTTCGTGCTCGCTGAGACATGCTGTCGTGGTTTTCTAACCTTCATAGTTTATATGATATGTCGCTGGTCATCTGATAGAATAATTATAAATTATTTATTAGCTTAAATTGCGCGTTGTTCTTTTAAATAGTCCATCTGGCTCCTGAAGTTAAGGTCCCAGCGTTACAAATCATGCGTTTTGACTCTGGAAAACCAACCTAAAATCCTCTCAATGCCACTTCCTAATTATGTGAACTTCGTAAGAAATCAAATGATGAGGTAGAGAAAGATACCAATTCCCCTTACCTGAATTTAGTCTACCAAATGGTTGCGTCTGAGATGAGTTTACACTCGTATACGGAAAAAAAGCTTCCCGTTGATCACTGCTGTCTTACAGCCACAGTTAATGGAAAGAAAACTGACTCCATGGAGAGACGATTTTCTTTTGGCGGGGGCGAGCAAGTCCTTTATTCATATTCGTCATATCTCGATCGTGAGCGGAGGAGAGTGGCTAGGGGATGGAGGGGGAGAATAAACATTCACCCTGCTCTCGGCGCGTATTCCGGTAGCGAGGGTGAGAAGAAATGAAAGTCGAGTCGCGATCACGCAACGACCGCACGACTGCCAGCCGTCGCTTCTTCTTTCATCGATGAGCTCAGGCATTAAAACTCCACACTCGACCGAAAAGGCTGAGCGGGAGCGACGTGGAATTAGAATCGATTCGATCCTCCGTCAGCACTGTGTAGAGAGAGAGGGAGGGTTTGGTGGGTGGGTATGTGGGTGGGAGGGTGAGGGAGCATCGCCGTCGGCGACAACGGCACGTGGGTGTATGTGCTGAGCGCCCGTGCTCCTCGCCGCCGAGGCCGTGCGCCTTCGGCTGTCGACGCTGAAGTCGAGCGGGGTTGAGATCCTATCAACGAAAGTGAAAACAAAACAACAGACGACTCCGACGACTCCGGAAGCAAATTCCTTCGCATCGCTCTTCCGCAAGCTTGTGTTTTTCGACATCTAGAACGGAATACCTGCGCGGTTAATGTACGTATGTGTGTCGTCGTCATATTTAACAAACGTCAAGGGATAATAGTTAGAGCTATGTTCACAACATTATACATTCCATCGCTGGGCAAGGGAGTGGATTTATTAGATTCAAGTGTAGAAGTCGGAGGACAAAATTTTCAATCGATAATTCACGGAAATGGTTGCAGTAGTCCAGTGGGTAGGGTGCTGGGCCGGTTAATGGAGCGCCCCGGGTACTATTCCGGTTAACGCCTCTGAGTACCCTCAGCTTCCCCCAAGCAGTCTGATATTTCGGGAATCAGATTTTCCTGATGAACCATCTGCGGAACAGGGAAAATTACTCGTAGAAATAGAAAATTTACCCGTCTAGATAGGTGGCCATTGCTCTCTCCCATATCTCTTTGGTTCGATAGAAAGCTTTGATATTCACAGATTGCATTTAACAGGAGATGTCCAAAGACCTCATCTGGACTAGATCTCCAGTCAGTAGACAAACACTCTATCCGCTGTCTATCACGTCACCATGCAACATTATTATTTGTACATGTATATAGAGTGAGTTAATTTAAATTAATTCATTACTTTCTATTTGTCCATCCATCTCGTTCACTCCATGTTTCCTTTCATTTACTGTTTAGAAAATTTATCTTGTACCAATGAAAAAGTCTTTTGCACATGACATTAAATTTACATCTCAGCTATCGAGTGCCTTTGTATAATTTTACGATTTTTTGACTAATTAATAGTGTCATTTTTGTAGTTTCTTAAGGTTTGAATAATTAAAGTGCAATGGTCGAATTTATTTATCACCATGGTTGTAAAACAACTCTATATGGAAGCACGTTATCATTGATGTTTTCCTATCTGACTGGCATTTTAATTTCCTTGGTTCATGCTTTGACGGCTCTTTTTTTTAGAATTACACTTTTCATTCTTTGAGGAATTCTAATGGAGCGATAAAATCACACCTGACATAATGGATCTTGATTCGCACACCCGGAAATGTCTATGCTGGTCGGCATTGGCCTTGAGGTCATGGAAAACTAGAAATGTGGAACTTCTTTAATTTTATTCTTTTGTCTCTCTCATTGAATCCAACTTGTGACTTTCATTTCCTTAAACGTCTTTAGGATCTTTAATATAGCCTGCATTCAATGTCGGGCAAGAATCCTTTTTCTTCATCATTGAATGTTATCGTACTGTGTAAAGGAGAATTGATCGTGACCTCCTTTTTTCAGAATTTTTTATGAGAGGCTTTTTCCGTAATCAGTTTCAAGAAATAATTAAATTTCAACGCTCAATATTATAAATGGCCTCGGAAGAAAATCATTTTTATGGAAGTGTAATTATTCCAGAGCATTTACAACTTTCACTAGCTATAGTGGTAGAATCTCATGGATAAACGTTAAGTTTTTATACATATCTGTTAATTATAGGTTAAGACGATATCCTTCAAAATAGCAGAAAAATAATTTGTTTTTGTAAAAAGTTTTATAACGATTGATGAGGATATATAGGTATAAATATATCCATATGAGTTTGACGAATATCATAATTATTTATGGAAAACCTCAGTATTAATTTAAAATAATAATTTGAATGCACATAAAATATGATATCGATTTCTCAGGAGACAAATTAACGTCACGAATAATTTAAACACACACATATATATATATATATATATATATATATATATATATATATATATATATATATATATATATATATATATATATATATATATATATATATATATAAAATACATATATATATAATATACATATATTATATATATATATAATACATATATATATATATATGTGTATATATATATAATACATATTTAATGTATTTATGCATGCATACATTTAAGGGATATCAAATGAACATTTTTCAAAGGAAAGGGATTTTTAATCATTTATGTGCTGTCTTATATTCATGCTGTAAAAAATCAAATCAAACCTATTCACGAATTTGGCTTAGTATATATAAAGTGGTTAAATTAATCTTGATTTTATTGTCTCACAAATATAGCTGCCATGTATCCTTCGACTATGGATAAATAGTCATTTATTTTGGAAAACTGTTATAATATCCTATCAAAAAATGAATGAAGCGTTGGTTGAAGCTATAAGTCAGAAATATAATGATTTAAGTGATAATTTCCTGACACGTAATCTAAGAAGCTCGCAATGAAAACATATGTCGTTTAATTAATACGATATTTAATACAATTGAAAATGTTACATAGTAGTGAAAAGTAGGCCCATGTTCTAAAATATGGCATAAATTAATTCTAAGTTTTACTTAAAAAATAAATATCTGTCTCGACGTCTTATATTACATAGCCATGTTATATTTATTATCAAATCAAAAATTTATGATCAAATATTTTGATCGTTGTAGTACTCTTTCCTTCAAGAGAGTCTAGAGCAATCATATCCGAATCATATTGTTCATTATATTACTGTACCCCATGTATATGCTGTTTTATCGAAATTGTTTCTCTTTTTCATTATATTAGGCAAAGTTGTTCAATGGTTTTTTATCCCAATAATTCGGCGTCATTGGTAAGCTGAAGTTTAAAAGCACGTAGAGAGTGTAAGAGTTAAATATGGACGTTTGCTTCATGCATATAATTTGCAATTTGCAAATAAATGCAAGTTATAACGTACATTACTATACGTTCAGTACCGCATCTATGGAGTAATGAAATTGTCAGCGATTTTCAAACTAATATTATTTATATAAAAATTAATTTTTTATTAGTTAAGTCGATGAAAGTAAAAATTAAAATAGTATTTTATAAATAATAATAAATACTTGGAACATTGTGGTAATAAACTGGAAGTTTGAAGGATGGCGTAATAAAAATGAAACATTGAGGCTATATTGAAACTAAAGTATTTAATATTTCCTTCCATCTGATCCCTTGTCAATATTACAGTGGGTATTGTCACTTAAAAAGTGATCAAAGCTTTCATAACCCTTTCTTTAGCGTATTATAACTTAATACAACCGCTTTTCACGTAAACATCCAACTAATTCAAAGAGTAAAATCACTTTTCTCTCAAATTATTCTCCCATTTGACACGACTAACACTTGAAGGAAAATTTACAAGTATCGCTCACGTGGCAGGCTGCCCAAAATTTGGAGATTTGGTTGGAAATCCACTTTTCGACAAGAAATTTTGCCCAATTACGGAGAGGAGTAGATCATTATATCTAAAAGAAGGAGGAAGAAGGATTCTGCGAGTAACAGCAAAGGTCACGCTACCGCCGAATGAATGAATCCGCTCCGTTCCCGGTCAGGTGGAATACACTTCCCCGGCAGACCAGCGCGTGCACCCACGCATACTCATATGTACCTGGGTCGTGCACATCCACCAAGAGGTTTCCATTGTTTATCTAGATGAAAAGCGAACGCTTCCATTTTCGACAGCTCCGGCCGGCAAAACAAAAACGAAGGCCAAACGACGAGAAGCCGCGGTAAACAAAACGATACCGCACAAACAATACCCGAATGATCTAAAAGGAGGGACAAACACTTCAAAGAGAGAACCTGTCGCCCCATAGTGGAAGGGGAATGGCGGTTGAAAAAAAATAAAAATATGCATAATATCCGTCTGAAAAATGTGTCATGCTGGGGATCACGTGCCGCCTCGTTTCGCTTTGGTGGAGTGGAACCGCACCTCGCCTCCGACCCCGAACTTTCCTGCTCCGCGACTTTTGCTCGTGGAATTACTCGTGGCTCCGCAAGAGTGCATTAGCTCGTGATCCAATTCCGCCCCTTTCTCCAAACGCATCTCACCCTTCTTCCCCTCTCCTCTGACTCTCATCCCTCCCACTGTGCTAATGTTTTATGGTGAGAGAGGGAGAGATCAGCAAACGAAAACGAGAAAAGAGAAAGGGAAATCCATAAAGCTCCATTGGACTCGATCAGAATCGTAATTTCCACCTCAACGTCTAGAAGAACGGAGCGGGGGAGATATTTTGGCGGGAAAGGGAGAGGGGGAGGCGCTTTTTGCTTATCTCTCCGCGAACCAAACGTCCTTGGCCCCCGCAATAAAGTCCTGAGCTTCGCGAAAAGGTTATTTCGTGCCCATGAACTATAGGGCTACCTCTGTTTTCAAACCGTTCAACTGACGCAGCAAAAGCTGTCCTTTTTTTCGTTGGTCTTTGTGATTCAGTCGTCGATGGTTTCGCGTGTCGTAAAATTATTCCCATCGAAGTAGGAAAGTTAGTCATCAGACGCGGATGCCGGAGCAAGCTTGGACTCCATTCACCAGGCAGGCAGGCGCTGAGTCGTAAAACGATAATTTTTATTTCGAGCAGATTTGTCAAACAAATGCATGCTTGTACGGGACTCGTCAGTCAGTTTCGAATGAGAAATTGAATTGGTGTATTTAAACAAAACTTTCGGCGATCGATTACACAATGCGGAAAGTCAACACGATACTAAATCAGGTCGATAGCTTTAGTATTATTATCGCGGCCGATGGGGGAAATAACATTTTAAAAGTTTATTTATGTGATTAATAAGCACATGCTGTAAAATTTAGAGCGTAATTAAAATGTTAATGATGGCACTGGTCACTTTAATTCCGTGGGAAAGAAATTTATTCGCCCTGTGGTTTTCACGAATGGGTGATGTTTTATGTGAGACCTTTTAAAGTGGCTAGAAGTGAATGTTTTCAGCTTTCGACGCAAAGATGCCAAAATTTTTCCAGTGATAGCCAGAACATATTTCTGATTGTATTTTTCGCCAGGTAAACTAATATTTTGAATAATCACTCGCATTCATAAAAAAATCAAATTCTTTTATGCATACTGATATTTTTATTCTTTACTAAAACAAGATAAAATACAATTGTGATATTCAATTCGATTATGTTAGAAATAATAGAGGTCGAAAAAAGGGGTGATCGACTTTTCATTACTTTTATTAAAAAAGTAGGAAAGTTATCTATTTTTTTACATTTAGGGATGTGTTTTCATTTCGAGAATATTTGGTTTATTTTATTTTCGTAATCCTCAACACGATAGAGTACAAAATGTTTTAGTGTTGACGGGGCTGCGACAACGTAGCGTAGGTGATACGTTCTTACGCCTGAGAGAAGTGTTATGCAAAAGTCAGTTGGGTATATTCTATTTTAGGAGTACATTATGCAATGCACTTTTAAGTTCTGTGTGCGTCATTTTTTATAGTGATAATCGTAATACTGCCTAAGACTATGAGATAACGACTGTCACCATCTCTTCGTGAAAACCTGTGGGAGTTCCATATTATCTCCTGCCTGAAGACGGAAAGGAAAACACTACGCCTCAAATTATCGTGAACATGAAGTTCAAAGAGTAAACAGCAAGTTTACACACTGTTACGTAAACAGTAATTTCTGTTTCTTTGTAAAACCTTACCGACACAGATGGCGAGCTTAGTGATTACGTTTCCCAAAAAAATCCAAATGAAATAATGCCAAACGTTGTGTTTTTCACCACACCTTGGACTTTCTTTTCTTTGAGAGCAAATAAACACGTTCAGTACGAAGAACTGGAAGGAAATAAGATGCGGGATGAGCTAAAAAGGATATGAGGGAATGTTTTCATAATCTCGACTTTATTTTTTCCATATGGCAGCAGCTATTTATGAAACAGTATGACCAGAATATAATGAATACTGAACTTATACCCTTTTGCGACTCCACTATCCTCGAATCATGTCGCTATTGTCGCATATGTAAATTCGTGAGCAATATTCGTGAGCAAGGGATTCTTCACATTTAATGGTTGAGCAATATTTCATCGGGTTACAGTGGATGAAAGTTAGGGGTTTAATAAAAATAATTAATAAAAAATTAATTAATAAAAATAATCCACTAGATATAGTTTATGCTGTAACTCGCATTACTAAATAATATCACATTTTAAAAAGGAGCCGTTGCGTGGAAATAAGTATCTTCTCAGAAATCCAATTTCTGTGTTAACTTTATTAATAAGCAGTAATAGAGTTGACGCAGAAAATGGATTTGATTTCCATTGAAACTGTGGGATGAATGGTGCATGTAAATCTAGATGATATCATAATCCAAGAGACCGTACTACACTCAAATTGAGTTTGCATCATGCTAATTAAATAATTAAAAGAATACTTCTTACGGATGTGACAGTTTTCGATTGAACCCTCCAAAGGCATAAAACTGTATCCTATCTCTATCCTAATCAACACTTACTTATAGAAGACTAACTTTTGATTCAATGAAAATATTGGGTTTTTCTTGCTCAAACTCAAACTGGAGAGACATTGATCAGTCTTTGGCATTGGAGTGTATATGAAATTATCCTTACGTGTGCTAAGAAAAACTAGATCCATGACTATTTTAATGCTCGGGGCTTTATAAAATAATGCTTAGTTTGAAACATTTCTAATAATGCTAAGGAAAATAATATAATAGAGAATCTAGCGTCGTAAATGGGCATATATTTCTCCCATTTGTTCGTACGTGTCTTGGCATGAGAGGCGCTAGCCTAAATAGATTGTGTTTTTGAAAAAGTTGTAGGACGCACTCCCGCACGTGCGAGTAAGAGAGCCCAAGAATTTCAAACAGGAACGGACTAAGGGCGTTAAACTGTTATGCGTCAATGGGTGTCCGCAACGGTAAATCGGAAAGAAAGTGGCCCTTATTCCACATGGCTGTCTCGTCTCTCTCTGTCGCCCATATTAAGTTTTAGGCAATGTGTGGTATTTTAAACTCTCACTCTCCCATGCACTCTCTCTCCCCTTCCTTTTCTCTCTCGCCTTCCTCCCCCACTCCCGTTCCACACTTCCCCTTGGCCTCCACCACCCGCCTTCAACTGCCCGCGCAGTCAACAATATCAGCACTATTAATTACACCTCGATAACCATTAACGATAACCGTAAATTTCCTAACCATAATTCTGTAGAACTTGTCGTAATTGCTTTTAAAAGGGAAATTTCGATTTTCTTTCTTGTTTCTTAATCATCACGTCCATCTCAATTTCCAAATGTTGGTTCCGAATCGCAAATTTTTATACAGTCTATCATGCATAGCGTTCTTCAGGTGAGACTGTGAACAGTATGATATAGAGCTAATAGCAAAGAATGTGTCTAATTTTGGCAGTAAAATTTTACCTACCCAATTAAGGTGATACTGCTAAAAACACCACGGATGCGGACGGTACATAAATGACTTTGGATCTTTTTTAAATTCTTTTCTCATTAATTTATTTTCCATACAATATATTCATTTTTTTACAAAGTTATGTTTAGTCAAAGCTCATGATATATTTATTGATGATATTAGCAAAAGCAAAAATGCTTTTAAAAATTCGAAACATAATATCCAAACACTTTACGTTGGAAACACCTTATTTATTGACCTTTTTTCTCTCCTGGAGAAGTGTAAGGACTCACTTATCTTTATACTATCTTAATCAAGGTGATTTCCTTTTATAAGGTAATTTTTAGTTGGTTCCTAATGGCTATTATAGTTATATTATTATATTATGGCACTTGATGCGAGAAGCTCCTTATGTGTGCGGTATATTATTTCCTTTTTCAGTGCTTCATTACTTCTACTTACCTTCATACTCTCTAAAAAGCCTATTTTCTTCTATATTCTATCACACATAAACAGTATTCTTTCCTTCTATTATAGTGTCCAATGTTCCACTAACTTTTAGTATTTCCTCCACCCATTTTTATTGCCTTTTTCAGATTTTCCCGAGCAACCTCCTCTCTTCGACTAGCATCATAAAAAAATCTATCGCTAATCTCTCTCTCTCTCTCTGCCCCATTTTTTATCTCTAATACTCATCAAAGCCACATATTAAATGACTCATCATCTTTCCTCAATACCTTTAATATCATATTTATTGCCAATTTTTAAGTATTTTTATTTTATTTTATTCTATTCTATTTTACGTTAAAGAAATATTCTATACAAATTCTCTTTGCGTTAAAATTCACTCATTTAATGAATGATTTAAAAATATAGACGAATAGAATAAAACAATAGACATAAAACAAAGCGGATTAATATTAGTGTGAGAAAATTTAAATAATAATAAAATGTGTGACAAACTCAAAATATGTTCGTTTAATAGTCAATAGAAAATTTTATTCCACTGTAAATTATTCTGAAGCTCATCGCTTATTTTGAATTCAATATCATCTTTTTTATTCATTCCTGGAAAACTTAAAAAATTGATTATAATCTTACTGAATAATAAAGCATGCAGCAGACAGCCAGGTATGACTACAGCATGTGAAATACAACCAATGGAAAACTTGTTTGGAGATTTATTGCGAAGTTTTTGTCGAGTTATGCTAGCAATATAATATGGGGCTTGAATCATGCTGAGCATTGTAATAATATATAAGGTATACTAAGGAAACTTGTCTCAACTTATGATTTAGAGGCCACAAGCTTAAAGCTTTTGGCATAGCCACAAAAACCCCAAGACGAATGATCAAATAATCAAGGGTTTTTATTTTCATCTACATTTTGTCCAAAAAATTGCAATGACTGACTCAGCATGTGAAGAGCAATCAAATGCTCAAACATGGATAAACCTATCATTTAATTAATTATTGAAACAAAATTTCATACTTAAATATTGTGCCAACGTGAATTTCTTGTTTTCTCAGATACCTTTATCTTTGAATATTCCTTCCTTTGTGATAAAAATTAGTTTTTAGTCTAATAAAATAATAGTGCAGTTAATAGAAATGGTGATTCATATTATAAATTATTCATAATTTTTTTAACACAGGTGCAATTACTTGAAAATTTAGTACACATAACGAAATCATGTTGTTGAATCCTCATAAAAGGGTAAAATCGTGTCTTTATAACAAAATGAAATTATGAAATATTTTTCCATTGTATTTATCATATTTCATAATTTTATCGTAGACAAACAGGTCAAAAGGCTGTATTTTCTTTCTTTCCTACTTCGATCTAAGTATACCAATATGCTTCCTGAAGATACTTTTTTTACTCAATTTAATCATTACCATTATTGCGTTTTTACTTACCAGAGTCATATATTTAAACTTCATGTATTATACGAGCTCGAAAAGCTTAAATCCAATTCATACTACTTACAATAAACGCAAAAATCGGGCCTTTGTGTGGAATCGCGGGTGGTACAAAATTTTATTCTTCTTTCTGGGGAATTAATAGGAATTCTACTCTTTAAGACTTTAGAATAGTGATTTATGTGGGCAAATCAAAGTAATATAATTTATTCCTGCAAATATTATATATATATATATATATATATATATATATATATATATATTTTTTTTTTTAAGGTAATCTACCGGTTAAGGTAGGTTTTTCGATGGACACAACTACCAAACAAATATTTTGTGGCTACTAACAAAACACAACCCTAAATTCTACTCTACACCAGGTCCCTCTTCATCTCTGAGTACTTTCTTCCGCCCTTCATCCCGTCCAACATCCCTATCCTGTTCCTTCCCTTTCCTCTTTTGCCCAACATTCTACCCTCTATCACAGTCTTCAACATCCCACTGCCGGTCAACACCCCCTTCATCCACTTTTCCTGCCTCCATAGGATTGCTCCCAACAAACCCCTCTCTTCGCCCACCATACCAAGTACTTCCTCATTTGTTTTCTTCTCTGTCCATTTCACCTTCTCCATTCTTCTCCACACCCACATTTCAAAAGCCTCCAGTCTACGTCTATCCTCCTGCTTCAATGACCACGTTTCCGCGCCGTACATAGCTACGCTCCATATCAAAGTTTTTACGAGTCTTTTCTTAACATCCTTACTCAAAGTCCCCGTCATCAACTCCCTCCTCCTCGTGAAAGCCTCTTTGCCTAGCGCAATTCTTCTCCTTACGTCCCTACTACTTTGACCGTGTTGGTCCAAAACACTACCGAGATACGTAAACTGTTCTACCTGCTCTAGTTTTTGCCCTCCTATTTTAATGTTAAGCTTGCCCTTTTTCTTTCTAGAAAATCGCATAACCTTTGTTTTATTAATGTTGATTCTCATCCCATACCTGTCGCACTGAATTTCCAATTCACTCAGCAATGCTTGCAGCCCCTTGGCTGACTGACAAACTAAAGCTTGGTCATCAGCAAACCTAACTGATTTTACGAATTCCCCGCCCACTTTCATTCCTACCTCTAGTTCTTCCCATGCCTCTTTGATCATTTCCTCTGCATACAGGTTGAACAGCAACGGTGATAATGGGCAACCCTGCCTTACACCCCTTCCTAACACTGCCCATCCTGACTCCCCGTTTCCCACCCGCACCTGAGCAGTCTGAGACATGTACAGGTTGCGGATTAGCCTCCTTTCCCTCCAATCTATTCCTATTTTCTGCAGAATACTCATTAGTTTTTCCAAATTCACTCTATCAAACGCTTTTTCGAAATCTACGAAACAGGCATATACCTCCTGGTTGTGTTCTATATTTCTCTCGATTAATAATCTCATTACTGCAATGGCATCACGCGTACCTCTCCCCTTCCTAAACCCAAACTGATCATCCCCTAAGTAATCATTTGCCCTACTCTCTATCCTTTTGTTTATGATCCTGAGAACAACTTTAGCTGCGTGGGATATCAAACTAATTGTCCTATAGTCCTCACATGACGTGGCCTTTACCTTTTTCGGAATCGGAACTAAAACTGCTCTCACAAAGTCTTCCGGCCAGATTCCCTCCTCATAAATGCTACGGATCAGCCCATATAGCCTCTTCCTCCCACATTTTCCTAAGCATTTTAAAAGTTCCACGGGAATGTTATCTACCCCCACGGCCTTATTTAGTTTCATCTCCCTTAATGCCCTTTCTATCTCATTGTCTAGTATGCCTGGACCTAAGCTGTCTTCCTCTACGTCATTTTCTTTTTCAATGTCTAACTGTGTTGGTCTGAGTTCTTTACTATACAGTTCTTCTATATACTCCTTCCATCTCTCTTGGATCTTTCCTGCGTCAACTATTACCTTACCCGCCTTATCTCTAACTGTTAGCATAGCTCTTCCTTTCTTACTTCCCGATAACGATTTAACTTTGCTGTACAGCACACCGATTTCACCCTTCCTCTGGAGACTTTCCATATCCTCGCACTGCGTCTTCCACCATGCGTCTTTTGCCTTATTTGTTGCCCGCCTCAATTTATTGTTCAATTCTTTGTACTTCATTTTGCCTAATTCTGTATTTATATTCTTCCATTTTCGCCGCTCATCCATCTTTGTAATCATCTCATCCGTGATCCATGGTTTCCTAGTCTTTTTAGCGTTAACGGTTCCAATAGTGTCTTTTGCGGCTTTAGACAACCCTTTTTTGATCATTTCCCATTTTTCTTCGATAGTAATAAGCCCTTTACCATCCTCCATGATTTTCTCTACCGCCTGTTTGTATTCCTTCCTTTTCAACCCATTTAATGCTTCTACATTCCATTTTCTAACTCGCCGCCCCTGCCTTATCTTTTTGAAACGTACGCTACATTTCATAACAACTAAATTGTGGTCTGAGTCCGCATCCGCTCCCGGAAAGCTGTGGGAATTTATCACACTATTCCTAAACCTGTGTCTAACCAGGATATAATCTAGCTGATATCTTCCTGAGTCACCTGGCATTTTCCATGTATACCTGCGTCTTTTGTGGTGTCTAAACGAAGTGTTGGTGATGACTAACCCCTGTCTCCTGCAGAACTCAACTGCTTTCTCCCCGCGGTCATTCCTCGTGCCCAAACCGTAGTCGCCCACCTCATCACCATCTCTTCCTTCGCCTACCGTCGCATTCCAATCCCCCATCACTATCAAATGTTTCCCTGCAGGAACACACGCGATCATGTCCTCTAACTGATCGTATATCTTATCGACCTCTTCTTCCTTATGGTTGCTCGGTGGCATGTATACCTGAATAATAACCAAGTTCGTCGGTTCTGCTTTTATCTCCACTAGTAGTATTCTATCCGTTACCTGCTCTATGTTGACTACGCTTCTTCCTACCTCTTCATTTAATACTATGGCAACCCCTCGTTGGCTCTCGTCCCCACCGCTGTATATTATTCTATACTTATCACTCCAGTAATCCCCGCTATCTTTCCATCTCACCTCGCATAGACCTAAAATATCTATTTATATATATATATATATATATATATATATATATATATATATATATATATATATATATATATATAATAATCTGCATAGCAGAATAATTTATTCCTGAGCTTGCAATCCGTATTGATAAAATTTTAGTAATATTGAAATCAATTAGAGCATTTGAATTATTTTAATACATTATAACTAGACACATACAGTATGAAACATTTTAAATGTAATTTAGTCACATATTAAGTTATTTCTTATTAATATGCAAAGGAAAGAAATTATAACGTGATATTAAAAATATTTTTGAATGAAAAAAATGAAAATCAGTGGTTGCGAGCCTCAAAAAAACCATTGGCTGTCGGAATGCGCCCGCGGGTGACGAATTGTGCGCCACCACATCTTAAAGATGAACCAAATTAGGTTAATTTTACTTTAAATTAAGTAGTTTCAGGCTTTCATTTTCTTGGTCTTAATTTTGTTATAATAACCTACTCGCAAGTAATGACGTCTCTACATGTAAAAATTTTTTATTATACAAAATTATTTCCTATAAAAATGTTTTAACTCGTGGAAAATAATCCCTATCATATTTATAGTAATCTTTCTTACATTTCTTCATCATATATTTGTCATTTGTTTTTATTTTGATATATATTCCCATTTTGTGCTTATCAGCGGTTATGCAAGGTAGCGTAGATATTAGTTCATCCACCCGTGTCAATTTTCAAATTTATATCCGTAGGTTTGTCGCATATCTTGAATGCATTCTCGTTAATATCCCAAATCCTATCGCAGTACTTTCCTTGATTGATCTCAAAAATAGTCCTACGAATCTCCACCAAACAGTAGGAGAGTTTCTAGGCTCTTTTGCGTCAATATGGAAGGTTATGTTGGATGGATTGAAATTACGGAATTGAAGAATTTTATAAAAGATCAAGCGTCTGTTTTCTCCAATTGTTTAAATTTTCATTGTATCCTACTTATCCAAAATAAGGGTTATAATAGTGTAACAATTAACTGAGTAGCAAAATTGTGTGGCTACCGTCTCGACTCTCTAACACATAATTCAACGTAACTTCTCATTTGATGGTGATCCTCAGACAATGGAGTGACGGGAGGTAATATCTCACGGCACTGCGCTGATTGATGCTGGAACTCTCCGCGTCCAGCGTGGGAAGAATCTCAATGTTCGCACCTGTCTCGTGACTCATGTCGTGCGAAGCGATCAACCACCTTAGTGCTTGGCTGCGATTCGTAACCTTAGTACGTAGAAAAACTTTAAGCCCAAGGACGTTTCAAGGGCCGATTGTCGACAGCGATAAGAGTCAATGTCGAACTGGTAAAGTAATTCAGATAATTATTTATGCATTCAAGTGAAGATGTTCAGTAGGAAGAAACTTAGCACTAAAAAAAATTAAATGCTAATGCTAAATATATTTGGTGGGAGTTGGCAAAGAATGAAGAGGAAGTCCATCATGTTTCGGAATCCCTATCCGAACTCATTATTTCCAGCTGCTGAAACCATGGAAAGAGGCTTTTTTAATTTATTTTCCTAAAAAAATGTTTCTTAAGGCCCACAACCAGTTTCAATGAATGTGTCACCATCTATTTATCGTCCTCTAAGAGGATGATGAATATACCGGTCTTGTGCTTCGAACAAATTTTATCATGGACACATATCTTTTTCAAAATATAAATCCATACATCATTTGTGATATTATACGAACAAGCTCCGCCCTCCTCTGCAAGAAATCAAGCGGCAAGGAAAACTGACTCTATAGCATTGCTAGAATCTAAGCATTAATTAACCATTCCTCTATCGGCGTATGACATCGCTGGAAGAACTAATTTTTAAGGATGCGTTAAGTTTACTTCTCACATAATCCTTTTAAATATAGTTACCCATTACATATATCGGTCTATAATCGTAACCAAAACCAAGCGATGAATTTCAAAAGTGAAATTTGTATTCTAAACTCCGAAAGGTATTGCATTATCCCCTTTCATATTACCCCTAACTAAAATAATATCTCTACAAACGTTCCCATGTTCTTTCTTTTTATTTCCAATGTGTGAAACAGTGATTTTTATTTATTCCATAATCTACTGTATGCCACAAGAATATCCTGACAGGAAAATATCACTGATCCTGTTGATTGCTACCGTTCATTCAGATTGATACTATTGGTAAATTCCGGAAAGAGTCAATTTTGAGGAACGGTTTCTCTTTCTTAGTGTGAAATGACTTTCATTTTTTTTAAATTACTCTCCGAAATACATAATTTTGACGGCACCTTAGTATTTATGTGGATCTGTAACTGCTGTTGCAATTTCGTAAAATTATCTGATAGTCATAACCCTTTCGTTAGCCGTGAGATCGCCTTCTTGATTGCCCTTGGATAAGAATCCTACCTGAGAACGCAAAACTGAAAAAAGAAGGAAAAATGAAAAACGGATGCACCAACTGCCATAGGACTCTAAACCTTCGATTTTTACATGACATTAGTGGAAAAAACGATGCTTTCGGGTTCTCTCAGCTTCACCCAGGCTAAGTGATTTTTCAGATACCAGGTCCTTCTGGGAAACCACAAACGATTTCAAACGATTTCATCAATATTATTTCGATAAAAACATGTCCGGGGATAGAAAAGGATCATTAAAAATGTCCCGGACGTGGATTTAAACCAAGATATTCCACTTACCGGCCTCGTCTGGTCGTCAAGCTAATATGGTGGATTAAATTGCGAAGGGTTTTCCCACTGACTGTGTATTATGTCAGTTTTCCGCATTTAGGGTAGGAAACCATTCGGAAAATTGCCAAAAAGAAAGTAGAGACGTTGAAATTGATGGCATAACAATTTGACCTGCAAGATCGGTGGCAAAAAGATCCCATTTAAATCGTTGTTGAGTAATTTTTCTATGGAGTAATTTCGCGAATTACTCCATAGAAAATTAAAATCGCGCATCACGGCATAGGTAGACATATTTTTAGTACTTCGCACGATTTGCTTGCCGCGATTTTCCATTAATTTCTCTTCCTTCAATATTGAACGACTTATGAATGCCTACATACAAGTAAAGACTTAGGCTAATTGGTTTTGCCATTGAATTTTACTTAATTTGGTAATATATTATCCAACTAATATTTTATTTATACTTGGTTGCGTAATATCAAATTTTATACTTATAAAACGCCAGGTAAAGGACTTAACACGATAACTTCGCAATTTTTTTCAAACAAAGTTTCCTCGATGCCTAAAATAATTTTAATTGAATAAAGCAAAATGTTTGGAATATATATGCTCTTGTTTGTATTGAGCCAAGTACTTATTATTCACAAGTTAATGATGATTGCTCTAAATTAATTTCTGTACGCAATAAAATTGGTGCACGCTGTTGACTATTGTCGACAAACTCTTACGTAAACTATAGTCAACAATTTATTTTATTAAAAAGTGGCCACCAAAAAGTAACGTAGGTAAATATGAACTCTCCAAAACACGGTTATCAGGATGGACATTTTTATCATTCGAGTTAGATAAAATAGGAAGCGAGGAGAATATATAATAGTAGAATAGCAAGAGGCGATATTGAACCTCGTACTGCCTGATACAGGTTTGTCGCGCAACTCTACGGCTACAAATAAGATTCCCAAAATTTTTTGTATTATATGGATATATACGGGGGTAATCCCAGAAGTACCCGACCCAACAAAAAAAAACACAAAAGTTTTGGAAAAAAATGTATTCATTTCTAACATTATTTCCTTTCAGCTCCATACACTTTTCCCAGCGATGTTCAATAAGTTTGATACTCTTTTTATAATAAGAGCTATCCTGCTCCTCGAAATAGCCATTAACTGCCGACATCACGTCAATGAAAATCATTCCACACGCATCCCAAAAACCGACGCCGTGGCCTTGCCTGCAGTTGAAACGGTGTTCGCCTTCCTTGGAGGCGGTTCTCCCTTTTGAAACCATTGTTTTTTGTCTCGGGTGTGAAGTAATGGAGACATTTTTCATCCACTATTTTTTATTGACTTTTGACTTTTTATTGACATGGATTTTCATTGACTATCTTAAAAAAGGAAAAACTATCAACGGCGAGTATTATGCGAACTTATTGCAACGTTTGAGTGAAGATATCAAGCAAAAGCGGCCGCATTTCGCTCAGAGGAAAGTTTTGTTTCATCAACACAATGCACCAGCTCACAAATCCGTTATTGCAATGGCCAAAGTTCATGATTTAAAGATTGAATTACTAGCTCATGCACCCTATTCGCCAGATTTAGCCCCTCGGATTATTTTCTCCTCGCAAACTTGAAAAAATGGCTTTTTTGATGTAGAAAATAGATTATCCAACCGTTAAGGCGTGATGTCGGCAGTTAATGGCTATTTCGAGGAGCGGGTCACGTCATCTCGATTTTTTGAATTAATGAATTGCGTAAACGATAGATGACACATTCCTTACTAATGACCCAACGATCTTTGGGTGACAAATATTGCTGATTAAGGCAATTTCTACTCAAAGCAGAGATATTTTAAGTAAATAACTATTATCTTACATTGATTTACTTCATGTTGTAAAGAATTGGTTATGGGTAACATTAGTATTTGTCATCAATCTTGGTCACAGTGATACCTTTGGAACTTAACTGATAATTAATTAAGGTAGGGGCAATGGCCTGAGACGGAAGTTACTGAAATCGCCGTTCTTGGAGAATTAAAATAATAATCGATTGAATTGGTTTGCTATTTATTTCTTTTTCGTACACAAATAATTCAAACTAGTAAGTTATTGACTCTTCTGGAAATCTTAATTTAGGGATTTTGTCTGGGAAATGTGTGTTTTTTGACACACTGGCTAATATGTAAGAGAACAAATGATGGTTCGAAAAAATTGATGAATATAATGCAAAGAATCGAAGCTGTGTTGAGAAAAGTATTTCTTCTTCTGCGCTTTTTACATACCCAAATTAATCCTTCTATGATATTTTCATCATAAGACAAGAAGCGACCATGTTTTGCTCTTTTTCGCTGTTTTTTTCTGCCTTGCCTTTAAAAGAATCACAAAGAATCTCTATTCAATGGTTGACTTGACAGTTTCGGTTTTATATAATTTTTCTCCTGTTTTTGTTGGAAAACGAATAGGTTTATGGTTAATGTTTTAGGCAAAGAATGTTTCCATACTTAATATTCATAAAATATAATCTAAAAAACTATTGAGTGTGTCGTAATATGTTTTTTCGAACATTCCTTCTTATTTGATCGAAATATTTTTCGATGCCTCTTCTCAGCGCAGAAAAGTTTTCTTCCATCTGATATACTTATGTATATATACTTTTATGTTATACTTATAACAGTTTTATTTGCCTCAACGAGTGACTAATTTAATTGTTTCTTCGTTTCAATAAAATAATCCAGAGGTGAATTCTGGTGAGGGGAGCAGGGACGGCCACTGAAGAAAGGAAGGGAAGCAAGTTTATGAAAAAATTGATTTGCGTTACGCAAAGATGCATTCGCAACGAGGAGGGAGTTGATGGTAGGGACGTTGAGTGAGGATGTTAATAAACAATTAGTGAAAACTTTAAATAGTGCTTGGTTTTGTATCATGCGGAAATTTAATTAATGAAAGAAGATGATCATCGTTGATTGGAGGCTTTTTGAACTATGAGGAGGACGGACAAAATGGAAGGAAACTCAAGAAAACAAAGAAGTTTTAGGCATGGTGAGGTAGGAGGGGCGATTGTGGGGAGAAATTCAGAGACAGGAAAGGTGGATGCAGAACATTTTGATGGACGATGTTATGTGTAATATGAAAAACTGTAACAGAATGGAGGACGTTAAGCAAGCGAATCAAGGCAGGAAAAGGACATGCGTGTTGGGCAGAACGGTGGTAGAGTCTATGTGGAAGTGAAAAAAGATTTACTCGAGTGTGGAGTATCAGGCGAGGTTAGGAAATGTAGCCAGGTTCATTATGTGCCCATCCACAAGATACCTCATTGAGTAGATAACCTCAAATAAAAAATTAACTAAGGGTAGAAGTTGACTAAGGAAAGCAACATGAAGTATTTAGCTTGTATATATATGTATATATATATATATATATATATATATATATATATATATATATATATATATATATGTGTGTGTGTGTGTGTGTGTAGATGATTTTGTCGAAGTAACACGGAAGTGTTGAATAACAAACTTTGATAGCTATAAACAATATAAGAACACATAAAAAGATCACCCACACGTTATTTCTTGATCATTTCGACGGAATTCAGCTCCGTCTTCATCGGACTTCTATTTCTTTCGATGAAGACGGAGCTGAATTCCGTCGAAATGATCAAGAAATAACATGTGAGTGATCTTTTAATGTGTTCTTATATTGTTTGTTGCTGTCAAAGTTTGTTATATATATATATATATATATATATATATATTTACATATATATAAATATATATATATATATATATATATATATATATATATATATTTACATATATATAAATATATATATATATATATATATATATATATATTTACATATATATAAATATAGCGATTTAGCGATTACAGTACCTTCCGTCAGCCTCTTCGCAGATAACTCATTACAATGCAATTGAAAATCATCACTCTTCCTCATGTTCCAAAGCCACCTGATTACCCACCTAAGTCACCGCCTCGGTATGGGTAAATGAAAATAGAGCATATATCTCCCAAATAATCGGAAGAATGTCTATGTTCAAATATTAGTTAAATTTCCTGTCAACTATGCAAGTTTCATTTTGACATTTTGACCGCTTTCATTATCAGTCTCAGGCCATTGCTCCTATCTTCTTACTAACTTCTCAACCACACCTCCTTGAATTCCCTCCCCCTCACGTTATTCCTCCTCGTGTCACACCTCCCGTGCCCCCCCCCAGCACGTCCACTCTAGCTACCCCCAATCCCACCCCCGCTCTTGCACTCATTCCACTCCGTCTTTGAGCGCCCGTCTCCGTCTTCGTCCGTCCACGGGAGTCGGACCACCTCCTCCTACCCTTCTCGCCGTCGAACCTCTGGGTCGGGCGGCTCACGTGAAAGCTCAAACCGGATGCGGGATTCACAGCGACGAGCGCACGTTGCGGAGATCCTCCCCACCCCCCGCTTCCCTTCCACCTCCCAGCCCCACCCACCCAGCCGAACTCTTCCCGCGCACGAAAATACCGACATTCCACGCGATTTCTTCGGTGCGTCCCCCTACCTTTCGCGGTGGCTGCCTTGGCTACGTCCGAGGGGATCTCTTCTTCGATTTTCTTCATCCTCACCTCGCGGGAGAAATGAAGTGAACCTCGACCATTCACCAAGGAGCACTTTCCTCATCTCTTCAATCCCCCTATATTTCACAGCCCTTAAATTTTGGCCAAAATGCACTTATTATGTATCTGTTCCGTACTAACTTTCTACGAATTCCAAGGAGAAAAGGTTTAGACGAGTTGAGTACGTCCCGATACAATGGATTTATTGGGAGTCTAATATGGAGGGAAATTAGAGGGGAGTGACCCATGAGGAAAGCCGAGGACAAATTGGTGTGGTAATTAGAGAGGGATGTGAGACGGTGTTGGTATCAGGACGTAATGGGATGCAAAAGGAAAAGGTGTGAAAGGAGATCTGTGGTCAGCTATTGTAAGAATTTAAATTCTGATGGTACTAAGATTTAATGGAATTTATTCATGTTTCCGGGTTCGATCCGTATTGGTAACATGTTGATGGCACCAATATGATGCCAACATGAAGTTTTCAATGAAGGAAACCCGGACACCTGCGAAATTCATTTGAACACCGCGAAAACCTTCGTCAGAAACTTTATTGAACTTTATTTTGTACTCTCGCAATGTAAATGAAAGGCGGGGTATTCGAGTGAATAGGGCGCTGGGCTACTAAGAGAAGAACCCGGGTTCGATTACTTGTTATTTCTGTGGGTAACCTCAGATTTATCCAAACTGTGATTATTTAAAAGCTACCAGATCTTCTTCGGAAACCATAGGCGGCACAGGGGAAGGACATGCCCCTCTACTCTGATTTATGGCTTTTTCATAGTGTCAATGGCTGAGTTTTAGATGAGTTTACCCTTTCCTATCATCTCAAACTTTGGGTTGATTACTGTGACTTTTTATTGATATAATTAAAAAATGGTACGTTCCATACTATTGAATAGATTAGTTCGACAAGTGGCTAGAAATAGGAAAGAAAGGGGCTATTTTAGTCTCAGCCTCAGTTCAATGAAGACAATGTTTTTAATTATCAAACAATAAATGTCTATTTTAAGATCCCTTCATAAAATACAAAAACTTAGAACTTTTCTTAAAATTTATATCTTCTACATACGACGATTGAAAAATATGAGTTTCTGTTATCTTAACTCGATTCTAATATCACTTTGGCTAAGCATTATCAATACTGGTCCTAAGGCTGTGGTTATTTTTAAAGCAGCAAGTATTGTGTTTCTTGTTGACAAAAAATTGTATATCGAACTTAAAAAATCACGGTTTAAGCTATGAGCGAGTTTAGAACGAGTTTAGCCTGTTTACATCTGAATTGCCGTAATCATAATTTACCATTGGCGATGGAAACTCTCGGAAACCTATCGGGGAAATATATGACATAGTTATAATATTAACTTAAAAGCAATTGAAATGAAGACGGAAATGCAAAAATAATTCAAATACAAAAAGTTATTACTCGTCGTTTTGGTGTCAACATTCAATGACTCTGTTACTGACTCAATCATTTCAAGATAATACTGCATGAGGTATCTTCGTCGCGAAGGGTACGGGTCACGTCATCTCTATTTATTGAATTAATGAATTGCGTAAACGATAGATGACATATTCCTTACTAATGACCAACGATCTTTGGGCGACAAATATTGCTGATTAAGGCAATTTCTACTCAAAGCAGAGATATTTTAAGTAAATAACGATTATCTTACATTGATTTACTCCATGCTGTGAAGAATTGGTTATGGGTAACATTAGTATTTGTCATCAATCTTGATCACAGTGATACCTTTGGAACTTAACTGATAATTAAATATATTAATATATGCTTCATTTTAATAAGCACGTTTTGCTCAAATAAACCGTATGAACTGAAAAAATATTTCTCATTTATCAATCATCTACTGCACCCTAATGCATCTTTAATGGGGAAGAAGGATTATCCGAAAAAATGCTAATACCCTAGTAACCAAATTCATAAAATAATGTTTGCAAAATTTTGTTTAAAACTAATAGCCCCCAATCAATTTCCACCTTTTCAATAAGAGAGGAAATATATAAAACGTGGTTAAAACCATGGACTCTTATGTTTCATTGAGATAATTTTATTTTCCAATTCACCATTTAAATGCGACTCTTACATTGATTAACGGTTTATGACTTGTATCTACTGAAAGGGGAATACGCTTACCTCAGGGTGTCTATCTCATTGTATCAGTTCCTCCTTGGACAGCTCATTAGCATACCTGCATTGCATTAACTATACCACATTTCATACGAATAAGCGCTGAAAACTCGAATTATGTTGCTATCCTTGGCTGCCTACAGTGACTAAGAGACTATTCAAACACCTTACATTCCTATTGTGCAGGAAGCCCCTCCAATCCAGACAGTACCTCTGCCTATCGCATTAGTGCGTCAACTTTCAACTGAAGGGACAAATGATGGTGCGATACACCCATAGAATGATATGTTTACAATTCATCCTCCTCAATGCCCGGAGCACAAAAGTTCTCTTTAAGTGATAACGCAATTCCAGCCGTTTACGATTGAAGGCATGGTCAATGCTGTGAGAAAATTATAAAGATAAAAGGTAAGGTGGAAAAAAATAAGAATGCGGTACCAAAAATGAGCATGGTAATTTTAATCATTATATTTCATTAACTTCTCTTCATTAATAGAAAAATTTGCAACGCCATCACCATGAATTCCTTGGGCATCTGGAGTATTGGATTTCATTCGTCAGGATACGTATGAAAGTTAATGGTAAAAGAAAGGGTAGGGTATTTTTAAAGTGGCAATTTGAGAAATTATATGGTGTATATCTGGGGGAAATCTGCCGTTATCTGGATATATCGTTTGTGAAAGAGATTAAAAGAGAATCAAAAGGATAGAACAGAGGTTAATTTAAATGAGCACCGGTATTAACAACTGTACTGAATTGAAAATAATAAGAGAAAAAACTATGAGAACATATTGGAACAGCCCCTTCATATTTACGGACTTATTTTAATGCATTAAAGGAGCCTGCTAGCATAGAGTGAAGTGAGCGATGTAAAGTTGAGAGCATTTTCAAATAAAAGAGCTAAATGTTATTTGCTGATCTGAGAAACGGAATTCAGTGCCCGAAACTCAATATGGGAGGGATGAGTAACTGTAGCAAGCTTTCTACTACTTTCTTTTGCCTCGTGTATGCCATTTCTTTCCGTGCTCAATAACTTCCGGCCAAATTTAAATATCTGAATTTGCTTATTACTGTAATCAAAAGTAAAGTATACCTGTTCTTACCAATTGGATCGTACTAAATGAGGGATTAAATTTTTCATTAAATACATTTAATTACTTCATAACTCCAAGATTTCGCTAATAGTACAAGAACACCGAGGAGAAAGCCGTCCGATGTCCTGTTAGCGTTGAAAAGGAAATCATTGTATGCCACGATTGTTATGCCGTTTTTTCCACTTTTTAATTTTATTTTCTTACAGCCAGTTAGTAATGGCATCATATTGATAAACACAAGTACTCTCACCGATAGCAAGTTTCTTTAAGGCAACCGCCTTCGCTCGCCGCCGACATCCAGCAGGTTTCCCTACAGCGAATACAAGGCCACTTGCATGCACTTGCGTTTATTATCTCTTCCTATTTTCACTTTGGTGTTTATCAACTGCAACTGAAGGTCTAAGACACTACCAAAGTATTTTACCTCTTTGGCCGAAAACACTTTGACCGGATAGCATTATAATCGCCACAGACAGCCTGGCGATGGTCAAAGATAATTCGGGTTTTCAGGACTGACCTGCGAAAACAGCTGGTGTAGCTCGTCGCGATGGTTTATGGGGTGCTTCGTATTTCCATAATAAAGACTTAGAAAATAGAAGGACGAGCAACCTTGCATCACTATATATCACTTGTAAAAAAAGTTGAAACCTCGTGCGCCGCAACCATCGAACTACTATTTCACCTTGAATTAATGCATAAAAGTTCCAACTCTTTTTCTCGGTGGGGGCAGTCAGCGTATTCATTAATAAAATAACAATTACGATTCATCCAGCTTCGCGGTTGTAAAAAGCGTACACTGCACTTCCTTTATCTTTGAGTAACGTTAATCGTACTGCTTAATTGCGGCCTTCAAATCTATCGGATTCAGAGTTTGAGTGGGCTCAGTCAGCATATCATTATAATATCTGCAGAAAACGTATCTTTCCTGTTTTTGTTATTGCGTCGCAATATGAATCAGATGCGTGGGGTATGAATTGAGCGATTTTATAAAACGGAGTAATTTTAAAATAATTTAATAGTCTCGGCATTAAAGTTAGATTTTTGACGATATTCTGGCGATGAAGTTCTCCAACAGATACCAGCTATGCATGTATCGTGCGTATTTATGTGTACACGTATGCGTGCGAGCAAAACTCGTGCGTATTTATGTGTACACATAAATATATATTGTAACAAAATATCCGTTTTAAGCACTTTGTCCTGAGCTGTAATATTAAAATTTTTTATTACTAAAAGATTTTTGTGATCAAAATGTCAAACTGGTTGATATAAATAAATTTGAATTTGCCTATAATATTCCTCTAAAATTCTGAGCTTTATTTCTCTAGCACAAATTTGCTTTCTCCCGTAAAATATAATTGTTTACTTATTATCTCCTTTTCTCACTGTAAAACCATGTTACACTAGGTACAACTGTACTTTACTTGTGTTTTTATTTTCCGTATCACGATTATTTCATTGTTTAAAGTTTTTATATATCATATATATACGCTCGTGTGTGTATATATATAAATATAAATAAATATATATATATATATATATATAAACAAATAAATATATTTATTTATTTATTTATACACGAGCCTATGACAGAAAAATAATTTTCTCGAAATAAATTTGTCCCATCTCCAGAACACCAGTATTTTTCTGCGATTATAATTTATGTTTCATTTTTAATCTTATCCTTGTGGAAACTGAATGTAGCCATCGTCTGGGAATTCAAAGAATTTTTTCACTTTGCTGATTCTCCTCATCATAAAAATATCTTCAAGTACCTATGGAAAGTACCCTTGATATCCTTCGCCGTCAATATTTGCTTAGCTACATGCTTAATTATAAAATGACAGTTATACATTAATTATAATCAAAGTGGAATAGAATTTCCATCGCCCCGCAAAGCGGCTAATAGTAATCGCCACCGCTGCATAAGTGATATCAAGCGCAAAATTTTCCAATAAAATATTGAGTAAGAAATTGGCTACTGTTTCCAGATTATGCCCCCAGATATATTCTTCGGTCAGGTAGCTGTCCGAATGAAAAATAGAGAAAATGAACTGTGCCCCCAGTACCATAATACGTTTTGAGACCTAATCCTTAAGAACTAATGAAATTAAATATTTCCTCCGATATTACCTCATAGTTACAACTGTATGCATATCCCTTAACCCTTTATACTTACCAAAATACTCAAACGTTGCATTGTTTCATGTTAAACAGGACTTTGGCACTGTCAGTCACTTCAGGCTGTTTCATGTTTCCGTGTTCCAGCAAAAAAAATTTGTAGAACAAGCCGCGCATATTCCAACTCGTAAGTGTCTCATAGAAGTGCTGTGTGTGAAATAACGGAGGAGTCTCTTTAGCATGTAAGTAACATGCAAGCAACGTGAGATTCCTTAGGCATACCGCAGAGTTGACTCCTCTGTGTGTGCTTTCACGACTCAGGGGGGTGACGTACTCATATTACCCTAATCCGAGGTTAGGTGATCATTTTTTGTTAAGTGCAAGTTGTAAATAGGCGTGCAAGTCATTTGATAATTTTCTTTCTCTTAATTGAATGTTTGTTCCAGTTTACTACATTTTTCCTGCAGTTAAATAGTAATGTTTTAAGCACATGTGTAACCGAATATTTCAAACATAAATTCACAATAATTGATTTTTAAATGAAGCGAAATACTTTGGGACGATATTCTGAAGTATTTCACAACTGGTTGAACCTTCGTATTGCCCCTACTACCATTAATCTCGATCACAGTCAAAATCACTTTAAATCTCAGTGAACGTATGACTTCATAAATGTGGCTACAAAAGATTCATTTTTTTAAGATATAAAAGATACGTGTATTTAACGCATTGATCCGGGGTCATTTCGCATTATGTGTAGCTGTTGAACACAGGGAATCAAATCGTATTACATTATTAACACAGTACATTCGAGAGAGACGCTGAACCATGACCATAGTGCCAAGCTAAAACAAGAACACTGAAAATTAAGGATTAAACTCTCTTAGCTCTCGTGCCATTCTACTGCGTACCATCATTTTTTCGATTAGAAAGTTTCATTCTTAGTAAAGGAATCGTGACTGGCCTAATTTTATATGCTTCCAAATTAAAATGCAAGCCAACGTCCCTATTATTATTCATAAAATACAAATACCATTTAAGAGCGCTGTGACCGAGAATTTTGCCGGTTATGTTTCGCTTACATTCAGAAATTTCCAGTAGCTCTTCATCGGTCAGGAAAATTTAATAGCTGGGGCGATAATTTATTCTTTGTCTTTAAGAAGGTGACTTCATATGTTAGAATGTTTGTTTTTTATTTTTTATATTTTCTTAAGACTATTGAATAAGGTAATGGAAAAGAAAAAAATACATATCAGATGCACAAATGGCCAAATTCTGAATGCTATTGACCTTGAAACACAGCATCATGGATCATTTATGGAAATTAGAAAAAATTTAAGAGATGTTGATCATTCTTCGACAAGTAAGTGTGAGATGACAAAACCTATGTAGATGTGAAATGACCTGCTATTGTTTTCAACTATGTGAAATGGTTGTCAGTGTTGAATTATCTACAAATATATTATGTGCTAAAAAACAAGGTATTTCCACAAAACATCTTGTACTTATACATTGGTAACCTAGTTTATGTTCCTTTTCTGAATTTTCACATATTAATCGGCACGTTGATAGGAAGGTGTTATGTACATTAAAAACAAAATTTAATTTAAAATATCTATTTTTTATACTTTATAGTCATAACATTTTTAATAATCACCTCTTGGACTAAAATATTAGCCCTTGGGGAGACTAACCAAAGGATTCTGTTGCATCATACCTCTGGCAACTCACAGCTATCAGACTCAAAACACTTCATTACTTTCCTAAGTGATGCAGGTACCTTGTGGTTCCCCAGTGGTACTGAACCCAAAATTGTAAGGTGGACATTCGTTAAGATTCATTTCTCAATTATTCAGTAAGGTGAATGTTTCTATTAATATTATTTACCTATTTAGGCTAGAGTTTTTAGTCAAGGTAATTCGAGTTTTGCAAAATTTACCATCATCTTCTGATATTATTTAGTTGTAAACGATAGCACATTCTTAATTTAGAAGTGAGAGATAATGGGCAAGATTCTTCAATAAAATCTAAATGCAATGATGCAACTCCAATTATAACTTAAAAGTCTCGTCTTTTCGGATTGGTCGAAGATCTCATTTCACACTTGAACATTGTTATCATTAACTATAAATATTAGACACTCTCAACTTGATTTTTTAATGCAAAATATTTTCAATTTTTATTAGTTCTCCTCTTTCGGAATTTTCATTGAACTTTTACTCTCTTTGCTTTTAACTAACGTTGCTTAATTATTAAGTAAGAGGGCACTCTAGAAGTTAAGAGTTGTCAACTATACCACATTATTTTTTCAGTTTTCATTATTTATCCACTTCATCGTTTAGGCTTTTTTGTATTTATATGATTTCCATTTCCACGATAAAAACTTTTTTAACCAGATATTAAACCATTTCCTCTTCAACACGCTCCCGCTGCACTGCATTCCCATACTTTCACTATCCTTTTTTATGGTTCACTCTCGTCCCAAGTCATGGATCGCTAATAAAAGTTACTTTTTCTGCCACTCATAATAATAGAATGATAGTGACCAACGTAGAAGTTTGTTTTAACGGGCGAGGGTAGAGCTCACTTTGTTGTCCCAGGTATGGACTTCACACATCCTGGGTAGGGGCCCCAGTTTCACGGGCGCGCTAGCTACGATCTTCGAATAAGTTATATTATCCTGAAAACCCAACTACTAAGTTTTTCCTAAGGCCTACCCTGCCCGATATATAAACAAGGAGCCGTCTGGTTAGAAGAAAGGAAATTTATTGACTGGGCTACTACGCTGTTCAAGTTGTGTGCTTTGAGGTGATTGTTCATCTTTTTGACATGCGGCGCCTTTTTGTTAAGGACATCTTTATGGTTTTTTCATTTACCGGTCATCTTTATCCGAAATTAGGGAAACCATTTTACTTCTCATGGCTTGGGTTTCCCGAGCCTCATATTTTTGTTGCATTTTCTTCGTTTTTCTCACAAAACTCTCCAAGTAAAAAGAGCATATTTCATAAGTGTAGTGTTTGCATTGGGTAAAAATTATTTTTCTCAACCGTGAGCAAAAAACCACTTCTATCATCAATTTGTCTCCGTATAATCAAAGCCGTTTAACTCTTTTGTAAATGTAATCAACTACACGGAGCCACCGGAGTAGCTTATCAATAGTATAGCAATCAACCATTGATGGTTGTGCAACATTGTGACTGTGCTCAGCGCTAACCTCTACTCCTCCATTTCTAATGTTAACTCCCTCAAATGTCCTGATGGGACTTCCGTCTAATATTCAACTTTGATTGGTCTACGTACTTGTTCATTGTTCTCCCTCTAGGCTGGTTCCCTTTTACTATTAATTTCGTATTGTGCATCCAAGGAATAGAGTAGGAGTGCAGTGAAAGGGATTGAAGGGAGGGAAGGATGAGAGCGAGAGAAGGGGGGGGGAGTGGGGAGACGGGATATGAGGGATAAACAGAGAGAGTGAGAGGTGAGTAGGGAGCCCCGGAGGTGGAGGGGCGAGCGATTGGAGGGGTAGGCGAGTTGGAGAAGTGTGATCGGATGGCGTTGAGGCTGGGAAGTGTACCTCAATGGACCAAATCAATACCTATGTTATCACATGGGTGCTGCTCGCATATTCGGGAAGGATTTAGAGTATTTTGATTTGAAAACATCTGACGATAAGATTTGGTATGGTCGGAGGGGCGTTTAAAGATAAGGTAGTGTGTGAAGGCGGCGGATGTGGTGAAGTGATGATGGTTGTTCATTCGGCCGGAGAGGGTTCTGGTGCATTCGCCAATGTAAAAGGAGGGGCAGAAGTTGCATGTCAATTGGTAAATAACATTTTTGGACATCATCATGGTTCGAGAAGAACTTTTGGGAGCAGAAAATTAGTCTGTGGGGTGTCGAAGAGGACAATACTTGCAACGTGAGCTGTAACATTTGAGGAGCGATGTGGGGGAGAAGTGAGTGGTGGTTTAAAGTGCCTTGTCGATTTTAGGATGTCACCCAGGTTTGAAGGAGACCGAAGGGCATTTTGTTAAGAGCGGTGAGGCGGAACCTCGATTATTAAGAAGGGGACATAACCCTGGAGTGTGGTGGGAGGTGGAGGGGGGGAGAGAGTTGTTGTATTAAGTAGTTTTTCTGATTATCCACACTTTTTATGGCTTCATATTATCCTTAATACAGCAATTTAATTTAAATTCCTGTAAGGAGGGGTAATTTTTGCAGATACGGTTGACGCGGATGGGGATAAAAAACGGGATACGACATTCGGCGTGTGACAGGTGGCAGTTCTCAAAGTGAAGGTTTTTTGGTGATTTGTGAATGCATTGTATATAGAAGCTTTGGATTTTTTTATCGGTGAATGCGTATGTTTAAGTAGGTATTGGTGGAGTCATAGGTAGAAGAAGTTTTGGACAGATAGCAGTTCAGAAAAGAAATGAAGGAGGAGAGAGGATCGCGTCCGTGGGGCCAAAGGAGGAAAATATCATCTAAATAGTGGGCCGAGAGGAGAGACTGCGATACTTGTTTCAATATGAAGTTCTATTTTATGTGGGACATGTATAGGTTAGCGTAAGACGGTCATATGAATGTCCATTTCGGTATCTTAAGTTTATCGAAGCGTTGTTGAATGTGACGGTGTTTTTTGCCAGGACGAGTTCTGCTAGTCGAAAGAGTTATTCGGCGGAAGGGATTTGTGGTGCATAGAGTTTGGAGAGGAATTTCCTAAGAATGTGTCCTTTGATACCCTCTCTCCAAACTGCACACCTTCCGATTACACTCCTTCTCTTCGCCTGCCCCTAATCACTCGACCATTCCCACCATCTGGCCTTCTCAGACGACAACGAAGGAAACAGAAAGTGGGCTATGCCTGTGATGCCAACGGTCTTCTATCGTATGGTTATTTCTCTTTGTTTTTCGGCCTTATTTAATTGAGCGAGTACAGAAAATTTCAAACAGATTTTTAGCCAAATGCTTTTATGGGACGGCGCGCAGCAATTCACTAGAAAAATGAATGTCAGAAGCCGTTGGGCTTAGAATTATGTGAGATCTACCCTTGCTTATTCCCACCATGCGAGTTGATAACTGTGGTTACGTTTAATGTATACTTCAGACTATAAACTAAATTTGAACGCATTTTTGTTCAGAATTCCATGTGCCTGTAATGTTTTTTAACAAAATGGTTTCGCTGTCACTCAATCTGGCTTCTTCAAATGAGGTAGAGTAATTTTTTTCGTCTTATATAGGCTTGGATCCAGCATGATATTATTGGCCCGTTTGTATTATATCCCCCAATGATTGGCTATCATCAATGATGATCATTTTGTCAGTATACGTGGATACATTGTTACGCAGATAAAATCCCGAAGAATATATTAGTCAACATCATTCCACGTAGGCCTTCACAAAAATGGAATCTAAATTCATTTATAGAAACACTTGATATGACCATGTTGTGTGATTTATACCATTAATTATTTTGCGCTAATGCTATGCACAAAAAAGCTGTGGTTGTATTGACCCATGCGTCTTCGAGGTAGGTGATAATAAACAAATTATGTGACTGTCATTTGTTCACGAGACATTTTCAATTCCGGTGAATTCCGCATTAAAATGCTCACTATTGAAGATGTCAATCGGGTCGTGAAAAAGAGAGAGAGACAGGTGTAGCGTGATTGTTTTGAGGAGGATCGAGGAGAGAGAGGCAGAAGGAAGAAGAGAAAGGAAGGGGGAGAAGTTATAGGGAGAGAGAAGGCAAAAAGGACCAGCAGAGTCATAGTATGGTATGATGGTGCTTGTAGAAAATGAAAAAAAGACTTTTCACTTTCAATGAATTTTTGACCAGCCTATCATATCTCCAGGATAACTTCACACGGAATAATTTTCGTGAGTGCTTTCGCAGAAAACTTCCTGCTTTTTTAATTGAGTCGCAGTGAACGTACATTTTTTTGTCGGTAATTGCGAAGTCTACAGTAAGTCCTTTATGCCTTATATAGACATAGATATTTCAGATGCCATTGAAAGAAGGCCGTCGAATATTTCCTTTCAATGGGAACCGGTATGAAATCAAGTTTAAAAATCAGCGCTCAGTCCACCACTCTTAAAGAACAACTTACCATTTATGGGAGATGAAGCCAAATAACTTTGAAATACAAATGCTCAATCGAAAGCGGATTTAATGATTTTCCATATAAAACGGATTCTTAAGAACTGCATCTATATGAATACAATGCTCCGATTGTGACTTGGAGCTATGAAAATATGGTGAAAAGGTCAGTGAAAACATCAATGTATTGATTTCTTACTATTTTATTGAATTTGTTGGAAGGACGCAAAATATGCTAGGGGAAAACGTTTGGTGCGGCATTTGCATTATATTTATCGCAAGTAAAATTGTTCGTTCAATACCTTAATAATAAATATGATAACTTTTATTGAGAGGTAGGTAAGAAGAAGGAATATTTAGGAAATCGATACAGCCAGGAATCAGTGTGGTGTACGATTCTATGTGATTCGACGGTTTACACCCCGAAGTAAAATGTAGTGATATTATTCAGTGGTATCCCGATCCCTACCTGAGGTGCTTTGTGGAGTGCCCTTTGGGTGAGTGCGCCTTCCGTCGGATGGGACGTAAAGCCTCGGACCCCTTGGCGCCTTTCGTTAAGAGTAGACTAATGCCGACGCCGGGTTTCTCTCCACCCTTCATACTTTCCTGTTCATTCCTTTATGGCGCAAATGACCTCAGCTGTAGGTCAACTCCCCTAAAACTACTACAGGGTGCGGCAACATAACTTCCTTTTTTTAAAGCAAAACTGCTTTCAAAAAAAGGAAGTTATGTGTTGCCGCACCCTGTTTATTTTTCATTTCATTTTAATGTAAACAAATATGCATAGATCCAAGAAATTGTGTTTAAAAAATAATTACAATGACAACATCTTAGTCTTGATAAATTTGCATGTATTAAAAAATATGTACGAAGATGGTCTATTAAAGGATGATGGCACTGCAACTGTAGTTATTTACCAGAGATGATACCATTTCATCTCAATAGGTAGCAAATTTCATAGTTAATTCTTGCTGTAGATGGGAGGCATCGAACAAGTCAGCAGAATGGGATCCTATGACATCTGATAACGGTAGCGGATGACTATAATCAAATATACAGATGAACGGGGAAATGAAGAACTTCTATGTAAAAACGTAGAAGTGATTAGGAGACATTATGAGAACGAGGAGAGCCGGATGGATTGAATATAACTTGAGTACCACATATGGTTTCCCAGTAGGACCTGGTACCCAAAACATTACACTGCTTGGGTGAAGCTGAGGGTGCCGGGAGCCATCACCAAGAATCAAATCTGGGCCCTCCGGGCGGAAGCCCAGCGCCTAACTCACAGGGCCGCCACGACCCTAAGAAACTTATGCATGTTTTAAAATACCTACGGAACTTGAAAGGGAGAGGGACCGGCATGCCCATCCCCTTCACAGCCCTTCCTTTTCCTCTCCTTTCCATTCCGAACCAGTCATGAGAGCATCCACCCACCCAGTCAGTCACCGCGTTCTGCGTTCCGGAATCCGGTTCATCGAGGCCGGTTCTCCCGCGGAGGGATTTCCCCAACTGCCCCACTCCCGTCGGGTGCGTCATGAGTATCTAAATTTTCCCTTCCCCTCTCCCAATCCCTCTCCCTTTTCCGCACGCCTCGCCCCTTGGGGCTGCATTTACCCGTTAGCCGAAAGACGGTGAACGAGTTTCCTTGGACGAAAATTCCTACCACCTCTTGCGGGATCCAGCGTTTGAGGTCACCAACCTTAAGTAGGAAGAGGATCAAAGTGTATTGGGCAGTGACACAAGAGAACTCCTTAAGCGTTTGAATCCTCGAATATCCTCAAACATGGACGCAAGGGTGTTGATATCAAGGGAGGGGGACAATAAAAAAGCCAAAGCTGCCTCATTAATCGTTATCATTCCGTAGGTTGTCAGTGGTTAACGTAAGATTAAAATTTTCGTGAAAACTGAGAGAGTATGGGTGATTTGAATCACCCATAATCATCATATAAACTCATCATAAGAGTTTCACTCGATACAAAATTTTCCTCATTTTTTCATCATTTTTACAGGCAAATGCTTGAAATATTAGAGATTTGCCCATATTTTGCATGTGTCACCTCGGCTTAATCTATGGTATTTTCGTATATCTTTGAAAATATGTGAGACTTAAAATTTCATACGCTTATATAACCACTCAAGAGTATGTATTTGCATCTGGGACACGCTTGTCTGGGGTCACTGTGCTTTTGGAGAGTACATGTGTTAAATTTTCAATCAATTTATAATGTGCTCTGATAAAAAAGAATTTAAAAGTTTAGTTTTCCAAGATATTAAAGGGTAAGCACTATGTTTTTGGACCCCAATCAAATTTTCGAGTTCGTTCATGCGAAATGTTTTTGAATCATGTTTTTACTAACATAACTAAGTTAAGAAAGGCCTAAAATAATGATTACAAACACCTACTTGTCCTTGCAGAAATGTAATATTCAATCGTTTTACAACTGCTCGCCGGGCATTTATGAATTCAATTAAAAGAGAAAGCTTACCAAACCAGAATTAAATTATTTGATCCCTTTCACTCAATTTTCTTTAAACTGTCCTTTACCACTCTCACATTATTGGTTGATAGCATCTTGACTTCACCACTAATATGGAGCCTTGACCCTTGCACTAATAGCTTTTTAAAGCGACAATTAAATTTAATTACTTAATCAGAAAGTTTTTGGTTGTTTTCTTGCTTCATTTATTTTTTCCGGAGAGCATCCTAAAAATATCTATGAATATATTCCACCCGGCAATATGCCGCTGAGTCGTAGGGCACAGGGTATTGAGACATTTTCTATTTAGGTATTTTGTGGCATGATCATAGAACGTGATAAGTTTACACAGGAGTAAGGTCTTAATAAGACATGAAGTTTAATGCATGTAAAGTTGTGCTTCAAAAACCCTTACTTTCAGATGATATATTGAAACATTTCGTATGTGTTTTGAATTTTGCTCTCAATGATGCTTTCAATATCTTGCGAGATTTGAACTTCCCTAATATGACTGGAATGCTGAATGCGGTTAATGTCTTTGGTGGAATTATTTATATTTTATTATATTTGAAATGTCATTTATTGCAGAAAATCATTAGGCAGAGCCAAAAGGAATTAACCGAAGATAGAATTCAATAGATTAATTGATATTTAAACTAATATTGGAGGAGATAAACTAAAGCAGGTAATGCAGTCCAGCTATGTAGGATATGTTTTGGGCGAACACGGTCAAAGTGTAAAGGCATGAGAAGAAGAATTGCGTTGGCACATAAAGTATTTACAAAGAGAACGAGGAGCTTGATGATAAGGAAATTGCGAAAGGAATTATAGTAGGATTGGTGAAAACTTAATAATTAAATTTTAATGGCTCACTAACGTTTTTGTTGAAGTCAGATAATATACTTGTATATTGGTTGGAAGCTTTTGAGATATGGATGTGGAGAAGAATGTGACCAGTAAAATTAACAGAAGAAAGCATGGGATGGGAGGAGAAGGGGTTGTTGGTAAAAGTTCAGAGGCAAGAAACGTGGATACAGGAGATTTTGAATGGCGATGATATGCTAAATACTATGGTAGACGGGGAAATGTTGGGCAAGAGAGGTAAGGGTAAGAAAATAGTAGCCATTGTGGACTGAATGATGAAAAGGAGAAAGTATTTGGAATTAAAAAAAGGGTTTGTTGTGGTGAAATGTTTTTATTGTGTTTTTTTGATGAGGCTTAAAATGTAATAACGTGGTTAGTCAGTGTGTTTTACCAAAACCTACCTTTACGGGAGGATAAAATTAAAAATACTCTTGGATAGAAAGATAAGTGTCATGTCATCGTTTTGTCCCCACCCATTCTTATACTTACTAACTCTTTCTCATTAATTTTCATTAGTCTTGTATGAAAGCTTTCTATTCCAGTCTAATTAGTTATTCAGAATGAAATTCATGTGATATTGCAACTTCATCTGCAAATGAATTCATTAAATTAATAAGTTTCTTATATTCATTTATATTTGAGTTGATTTGATTTATGAATTAATTTTGTCAATTGCTTTCATGTCAATGTAAAAATAACGGGAGGAATATTTCTTCGGGTGAGCCCTCGTTTCTTTCGAGAAAGGGACATGAAAACGAGAAGTAGGGAGGTATGCCAGGAAGTGAAAACTCTCACAAGAGGGTTGATGTAGCTGGTTAAAAAGAATGCACAGAACGCATCAAATATATTCCATTCGCCGAGTTCTTTCAAAAGCAGTCTGTCCTTTCCGAGAAGAGGGAATTTTCTTTATTCGTCTTCATTAATTATAATTTTTCGATCAATACTCCTTTTTAAATACACCTATAACACGGTAAGCCAACATTAAGGAAAATAAAATCATGGTATGCGGAAGAGACGATCTACAGGCAGATTTGGACGTAATAGGAGAGAAATTAGAGCAAGTAGATTCTTTTGCATGCCTTGAAAGTAGTATGAAATGGGAGAGAAATAGCTTGACCGATATCAAGCAAATATTTGCTCAAGCTAAGAATGCGTTTACCTCGAAGAGACAATTACTAAGGTGAAAAGGAGATAATTTTTGAAGACAAGGGAGCTTTGCGTTAAAATATATGCCACTCTATGGATGGAAGAAATGTACCATTGGAGAAGCGTACTAAAGCCTGTTAACTGAGCCTTCGGAATCCATTTCTGGAGGCAGATGATAAAATTTAAAAGGAAGAATACCATAAGAAGTGAAGAAGTATACAAAAGAGTTGAATAGGAAAAGGAAATAAGGGCCAGATAGTCTCAGGAAACCAAAGGACATATTGGATATTTTCGGAATTCATTACATGGAAGATGCTACAAGAAAGGTGGTCGGATAATACGTAGGGCAGGCAAATAGCGTTGAATAGATGACCAATTAGGCTGTAAGATATCATTATAAAGGGAACATTAGAAAGCAACAGTCAAGGCAACCTTCGGATTGGAACAATAATGGTCACGTTGCCATTTTTATATTCTACAAACATTAGGAAAAGTTATAAAAAATTATTCGCTGACTTAATCAAAATTTTGTACTTCCGAGGTAGGGAAGAACTCACTTATTTCTTATGCACTAAGAAGGTTTAAATTAATTTTTTAATTTTGAGCGGTAAGCATTGAGGGTCGTCTTGCATTTTACGTCACTGGTGGACGAAAAAAGAACTTTGCTAGAATGAACTCTGGAAGGTCGTAGTTACAAGAGGTAATTATTTAGGACTCTATTTTTAAGGTTTTGGCACATATTTTCATAATTGGCATAGAAAAATTAATAATTTCACTTAAAAATTCTATGATTTAACTTCTATCTTTGTAAGTTATAGTTAGGAAATATTAATGTCGTAAGTAAAGAGTTCTAGTTAATCTAATTTAGTATTTTTATTTGGTTTCGTAATTTTCATGGAACGTGTTAGAAAATATGGAGAAATTTACTAAGAATAATCTAGAGAAAACAAAGGGTTTGGGCTGTAGGAAGTTCACAGTTGTGTATAGACACCGTCCATAAATAATCTTTAGTGAGCAAACGAAAATGAATTCGAAATGATTTTAGAGTTTTTCCACTAGTGTTTGCATACCAATGAACTGAAAATGTATTAGGTGTAAAAAAATATTATAAAAAGTATAGAATTTAACAGTTGTAAGTGGAATAGTTTATGAAAGCAGGTTTTACTCTCTGATTGCAAAATATGTATGTCATTTATATTTATTGTAAGCAGCACATTATTTCTTGAGGGAAAAACATAACTATAAGAACACAATTGTTTACAAAAAAAGTTTTTGCTAAAACCTAAATTTTTACGAATAATTCCAATAATTGTTTTTCATGAATTGCTTATGCAGTTTTGCCGTGCTCTAAGTATTTACTTTAGGTTTATTATTTCGGATTTTTTTTTCTATTTCCTATGCTCTACCGGTTAAATTGCTTTAAATATTAAGTAATAATAGCCCAGGTAAATTGATTTAAAACTAAGGAGAACTTCCTCTGCCTCATTTTTTATCTCTGCTATAGGAAGAGTAAGATAAATCAGGTACGCTTAATGTTTTTTCACTCATATATCCTTTTTTCTTAATCCTTAGCGCCGCTTCCCTATTTTCAACGTATATTCTATTAAATTATTTATGAAAGAAAGGATAAAAAAGGTGATATAAAGATGAAAATTTTGACCTTTATAGGCCCTATTTGTCTTAGCTAAATAACATCAGGAATGCAAAGTTCCTTTAGGTGGCATGAGAAATATAAAAATATTCGCATCCGTCGTAAGAATGAGTGTCTATGAATATTGTTCGTAATGACTCTCGTAAGCTCTTCTCATCGACTTTATGAGGGAATATCCACTTAAAGAATAAATGTTGTCGGAATTGACCGAGTAAAGGTTGCAGTTATAAATTTTCGTGGAAAGTGTAGAATGCACAATACGATATCCGGGTTGTCAAATAAAATTTATCCTCACAATCTGAGTACATTAGTTGAACTTCTGAACATTTATCACGACACGGTAGCATTTTTGCTCTGTCAGGAAATTGTGTTGAGTATATGTCCATTTATCATCCTTTTTTTAAATATCTTGTACCTGCTTTAGACTTTAATTTACGCGTCCGTGTCACATTTTCCTTATTTCATCATCAGCATAAAAGGAACTTGTATCACTCGATTGCCGCTAAATTACCAAAGAAACACTGCCGTTGATACCTCTTAATAGACGGTTGAAGTCACTGATAAATCCATGCCAGCCCTTCGGTAGATTTTTTCATTGCCAAGTTCCCTGAAATGTGTTTACTGAAATTAATTTTCATTTTGGCTATCTTCCTCCCTGACGACATGGCATTTGCAAGAAAAAACTTTGAAAAAAATTCAATCGGGAATGAGGGTTGAGATGCTATGTTTTGTTACTAAATTGAGTTTTTTAATAAATGCCTTTTGGTAATTTTGTAATAAATTATGCCGATCATTTCTTAATTTGGAGCTAATAAATATAGTATGAGTTTGCTCACCAAATTATTATAGAGAAAAATAATTTTCTGATGTCACAATTGCATGAGTCTTTATCTAGGTATTATTCAAGAACATATAACCTTAGTAGTTAACTCTAATATGAGGTTTTGAAAATTAATTGCCTCTCCGTCTACATTTTTTGATGGGTAAGTCGAAATTAAGTAGTTTAAACAGTAATTTTCGTTTTATCTTATATCCATGCGTAGAATTCAGCATCAAAAAGATAAAACTTCAAACCTTCAAAAAATACTGCATGAGATTTTTCCGACCGTATTTACTAATCGTTTACAATTTTTTCCTTTTTTATTTTTATTTTACAGAAATGTGCTGATTAATCTAAATTGTCCCATGTTTTTAATGTTCTTTGATGCACATACTCAAAAGCCACGAAATCACCTAAATGAATCACATTATTCGATGGCAACTAAGAATACTCTATAGAAACAATGGGAGTCTTAAGTTACTTCTTACTTTTCCTAACAGCTCTTTTCGAGAAGTTTCCAATTGTCTCCAGATGTTGTCTCCCAATACGGAATCGGGTCGTATTTGCCTGCGCTTACTTAGCTCAGCAGATAAGTTGAGCGTCTCAATTTTTAAACCTTGGATAAGAATGATTAAACATTTTTTAATGTATCATCTTCAAATTTGTGTGGAATTGTCAAGACATTGCTTCAGTCATCGGAGATTAAAAAACACGAAAGGTTATAAAATCACGAAATTAACAGCTTTCCATATCTCACGGATGAGCACTTTTTAATTAATCAATTTAAATGATATCATAATTGCTATGGCTTTGTTCATACCATCAAAATTCTTTTCTGTTCCCCATAGTAATCAAAATTCTGCCCGGATCTGTGATGTACGAGTATTACCCTGTCGTTTTTGATAATCAACAACTAATATATTGTGACCCAATTTCAGGCCAGAGATCTCTGATTTCACTTCTCAAAGCTGTTATTCAAATGCAAACTGTCAAAAACCACGGCTCTGGAGACTTGTTTCGTCACTGTGACCTCCAAAGTTTTTTTCACTCTTTTTTTTCGCATTACGAACCTAACCAACGAAAATCTACCTCCGATTCCAGGATTTCCCGCACCTCGTCGCTCCCAACATGAAAACGTGCGCCCTCCTGCCCGGATGCTGCTGCGACGCGTGCAGCATCGGCGGCTGCAGCCTGGGCGAGTGCGGCGGCGTGGTGGGCGCGGCCGCTGCCGCCGCAGGCCCAATGGTCGCCGCCGCCGCCTCGATCGTCAAGGCGTCGTCGGCCAAGGGCAAGACGGCGGCCGCCGAGAGAGACGAGGCGACCAAGAAATTGCGGTCGGCGGAAGATGGATACGGCGACGAGGAGGAGGAGGATGATGACGAGGATGACGAAGACGATGATGATTACGATGAGGACACGGAGCGAGGCGAGACGGCTTCGTCGACGCTTTCGACGTCGTCGTGCACCGGCGTCGTCGGGGAGGGGAGCGAAGCGGGGACGGAGTGCTGTGAAGTCGTGGCGGTGGGGATGGTCCGTGCGGAACCGACGAAGCCGAGGAAGAAGAGGGGCAAAGGCAAAGCCGGCGGCGGGGGTATCGCTCGGGCGGCCAGGAGCAGAAGGGTCAATAGGGGTGAGTCGAAGGGCCCTTTCATTTTCTGATTCGTTCACCTTCCGGGTGTCTCCCGACGTAGTGGAGCACGGGCCGGGGGAGGTGGGGAGGGACTTATGGGCGAGGATTAGATTAGATATGCGTCAGGAGAGAGTAGTCTCGAGGTGGACGGGGGGGTACGGGTAAGAGAGAGGGGCAGAATACGCGAGGGGTTAAGTGGTCAAGACGAGGTCGCCGGTTGCATCTTGGCCTGAATTCTTTTTAGCTTGCAGTCTTTAAGGTCTCCTCCCAATATCACCGCTTGATTGAATGAAAGATTCAGCAACTTTCAGCCCTATTTGGAGAACAAAGCACACATAAATGGCACGAAATAAAAATCTTTCTTTAGTTCGTGCAACTATTGAGCCCGGAAACGTGGTATCTCTTACTGCCAAAGTTACAAAATCTTGTTGAAGACTCGTTACACTATCTATGATCGTAAGGATTCGTTTAAATATTCTTTCTCACTTTTCTCCAAATATCTTCTTTTATTTGTACCGCAACGGCTATCGTTAAACACTTTTCATTGTAGTTGATTTTCAAGCGCTAATACGAGTGGCCGTTAGACATGTTTATGACTTATTAATAAATTATCAACTTGGCTTCTGAGGAGATTCACAGTAGGGCGTCTTTTGACATTAAGCTCTATACTTAGCAGCATATTCCGAATTATGTATTTACCGGGTTCATAATTGGAGAGTATAATCATATGACCTAAATTAGCATTTAAGATGCTGGTTCCTTGACGATGGTAGTGCCTGACTCAGGCAAAGAGAATTTTTAAATTCAATTTGGTTGGGAAAGTAAATATTCAAGAAAAGTCAAATTACATTTTATCATATCTAATTAGTGGAATTCAATCCATGGGCCAAATATGTTCTCATACATAACTTAAATCTAGTTGAAGATAAATATTTCATTTCATTTTTTATCTAAATCTTCTGGCATTAGCAGTGTTTTAAAGTGAAATAACAGGCAGGAAAAGTTTTCTCTTTTTTTAATTTTCATAATTAAATGTAGATTATGATATTCATGAATTTTTCAACTCCAATTAAATCGTAGCCAATCATAAAATATTATTTATTATAATTACGACAGAATATAATGTGAATAAACTCACGAATGTCTTAAAATTTAAGATAAAATACAAATACGCTTGATCAGGATTATGTGATAGATAACAGTGCCTCTTCCTCACTCTGGAATACCAAATGTTCAACGTTGTATAGGTCTCTTGAATAGGTCCTCACTTCGAGATTGCCTCCTTAGCTTGCGGCAAAGGTAACCAATCGCAGGAACGATCCACAGCATCATGCAATCGACTCGTTCGCCTTGGATTTGGGCGATTGAGAAAGGCGTCGAATGTCCGGCGAGCGTCAACGATGGAAACAAGTGGTCTCCAACGTCTCGAAATCCGCGGTCTCAGCGCGGGAGAAGGAAGGGGGAAATGGGAGTGTGTATGCGTAAGCGATGAGGTGGAAAACGAGAGGGGGAGAGAGGGGGAGAGAGGGGAGGCAATGGAAACAAGATGTTTCATAACGGTGTCGCGGCGCATTATAGAGAGCTTAAGGGAGTTAACTCGGCGTGGGGTGCTTAGCTCACAAGCAAGTGGGAATGGAGGTCAAATCCCAAGGAGGAGCGGTCAAAGTCGACTATCAAAGAATTAGCTTGATGGAAGTTTGTTGTTGTTGATTCTCGACAAGGGAAGAACCAGAGTGAAAATAAAGGAAACAAGTGCTAAAAATCAATAATAGATTTCACTTTATTAAAATCCACACTTTATTGAAAGAAGTATTATGAATATGAATGAAATCAGCTAATTTAATTAGGCGTCAGCAAACTTATTTGTTTCGAGATATATTTTTGGAATCAAGGGCAAATGCTATATTGAAATTCTGATTTAAATATTGTACAAACTGTGATGCAGAATCATAGCAGTAGTTGACCATATTTCGATTCAAGTAAATATGTTAATAAACAGCGTTCAGTATTATTCGATGTTATATAGACCAATTGAAGATTGATTTTTAGAAAACACACATTTAAAAATTTTTTATTAAATTTTATTTTTATAATAAAAATAATAGCTACACAAATGATAAATTTTTATAAATCATTATCACTCTTCCTCAAAATTCTATTTTTTAGGATAGTGGGAACGCAAAATATTTTGCAAAAAATAACGCTGATATCCTTGAAACGGGGAATAATCGTGTACGCAAATAATTATAAGGTCAAAATAGAATTTTAACGTTCACCATGAACTGAATAACTCAAAATATCATTCATTATTCGCAAAAGATAATGTGTCTAAATCATTGAAATTTATGTGTGGCTGAAAACCCGTCGAGTTAGTTCGAGATCAAATGAAAGGTCATTGTGTTACGCCTCTCGGAGATTGAATGTATGTAAATAATTCTCAGATGAAAATGAGTAGCATTATTGTTCAAACATAATCTTGTTGTGATTTCAAACCGAAGCGATTGCTCAAGACATATGTTCATTATACAAAAAAAATAACTATCCTAATAGATGGAAAAGGTTAGGTATGTTCGATAGGTTGCATTTAAAAACTAAGACATTTTTCGTAGTTTTCTATTTGAATGTTAAAATTACTTATGAATGCTCTTTTATTAATTTGGAAATGCCACTTAGCATTTGTCATTATATTGAAAATGTATTTCACTTTCCACTGTTTCTTCCAGACATTATTCATTAACGTTTTTTCTTAATATTTTAAATATTCGGAGTTATTTATTCAAATATACACATATATATTACCTTATTATACAGCAGGGGAAATGTATCGAATTGCCGTATCAAAGATTCCCCGTTCAATTCAACATATTGTTTATTCACTTTTCTCGTTTATTTTGTCTCAATACCGTTAATTTTCCCTCGTTATTCTATTAACGTTTTATGTGGGCTAAATTATAATTTGTATTTTTAAAAAAACTCAGTTTTATTGCTACTTCTTAAGAAAACTTTTCAAAATGTATCAATAGTAAACCATATGTTTAGGCGTGTTCAATGATGAAATTGGACACTGAAGTAAATGGTAAAATCAAGTTTTCATGAAACGGGTAACATCAACTCTTGCTCCAAAAAATTTTCGCATCTCAAGTATGCACCATAATTAGGGGATTAAATGACATTTATTAAGTGTACCAAGTTGCCCTTGAAAAGCAACGCCGCAAATCAAGCCGTCGCGATTCACCTCACCATTTTCAGTGCCCGAACCGGTCCTCATCCTCATTCTCACGCTCAAGCTGGTTGGCTTGTCAAGTTTTGCAATAGACTCTGCTAAACCCAATTCCAGTGAGTCCGAGATCGAAAATGTCCGGGCCCACGCCACTGCCTGAATAAATGCTTCATGCGTGCGAAATTCACGGCCAGCTGAGCGAAAAAAGGTCACGAATAACCACTTACACGGCTGGTGAGGTAGAAGTCCTAGGAATTTATTACTCCACCGGTCACTGGAGCTCACAGCCGAAAAGAAGCAGAGCATATGGGGTGGGCGCGATAAAAGCACCCTCAAACCTGTCATCCTCCGCTTTTTTTTTCATTGAGTAAGCTATGTCTCTGCACTTCCCCTCTGTGTTTGGGACACAAATGTTCGTCCCGCAGTCGTCGAAAACCAACTAGGTTGACCCGTCTCCACCCTGTCCTTGATCCATTAACCTTCGAAACGGGTAACTCCCAACGTCCCAAATGGTCAGCGTGGTATCCAAGCTTCGGGAGGGATGATGCACTTTACTAGACGCTACCACTGTGACTCACGTAGCATAAATTAAGAAAGGCTTGGTGGGATTGAATCCCTTAATTGATTCAAGGTCGTAACTTGAAAGTGGGACATATTTTAGGTGTCATAATTCCATCGGCAACTGATGGCTTACATTCCTTTCATGCAGTCTCATGCAGAAAGGAATAAATATATTAACAGAATGTAATAGAGCCGAACTTTCTGGGGAAGCTCATGCTTCTGGATCTCTAGGGTTTTAACATTTATTTGGGCCTAGTGGAAAGTCGAAACGGAATTAGATGTTTTACTCAATCTATTGCATAACTGAATTCTTACAAAGAAATACATTTATTTTTGAAAAGTACTGCAATGAATTTTTCTTAATAGCTTATTCAAAAGAGTTGAAACATTGAAACCTTTTTCAGTTTATGATTATTTTAATTAATATTAATTACTTATTTAAGTATGCTCAATAATAATCTAGCACAATATAAGTTCTTATAGAACTTAATCACCTTAATTCGTGGTAATTAATATTATTATTATTTGATATATTAATTATATCAAAATTTTATCGGTTAGTAGGATCCTTTAATTTCAATTAAAAGTCTTTATAGATATAAGAATTAGTTTCCTGAAAATGCTGAAAAATTTCTTTTAAAATATGTCCTGGAGGAATCAAAAATATACACGGTGTGCCTCGTAGATATTGTCAGAAAATTAATGAAAGCCATTGAAAGTTTTATTTCAGCCTTTTTATTCATTGAATAAAAAAGAAGTATTCCATATAATAGCACTTATCAGGTGTCATTTTTGGTCAAAGGAATATTATCTTAAATACCATATATTATGTGAATTTGAATCAATATAGACAGAAGTATCTTCAAAAAGGATAAAAAACCTATTTAAATTTTATATTTAATTTAATTAGATCACAATAATTTCTTTTTAAAATTCAACAATTTTATATTTAGTCATAACTTTTCAAATTATAAAATGAAAACTGTGATAGTATAAAAAAATGCAATTACAGACATAAGCTAAACGTAATTTAGTCGGATGTTTTAATTTTATTCACTCCCTTACGGAGACTTGTTTGAAATCAATGAATGCTGGAATTTATGACCTCTTAAATGAATAATGTGTAAAATGTTTACTTCTTGTGCACCTACTGATAATTTGTCAATCCAAGAAACCAACTCAACAGCTTAGTAAAACTGTGACTTCGTATCATGTTCAGATATACGATATATTTTTTTTAATAATAATAATAATATGTTTTTTACACATTTTGCTAAGCAGGCCTAGTTTTTTGTACTGCCCGCAATTGTCCCGCAGAAACCTCTGCTGCGAGGACAACCTCGTTTCTTTATTAGCAGAGGGTATCCAGTATTGAAAATACGCCACCTTTTATGGCCACTCCGTTCAACGTAAATAAGTTACCCCTGTGTTTAAGAACTGTGAATGTTGAAGGAATTAAAAAGAGGATAATGTAAGACAGACTATAACTAAATTACTGTCATATCTCAAATTAGAAACATTCTAAATGCTCTAGTAATCCAATTCCATGCGAAACCCAGACTGTAATCATTATGATAGTGTTAGAAATGTAATTTCATGCTAAATCGTGAAATATTTAGAAATTAGTAAAATTGGACAAGATATCAATATCATTAATGAACACAGCGTAGAAAATTCAGAAGGAAGGAACTTGTAACGTTTGAGGCATTATTTAAATGACATAAATAAAATGACAAATAAATTAGATAATTTACTAGAATTAAATTAAGGAAACATAATGAACTATCTATCGATGAATTTGAATATACCAACATTAACATTACGAGGCCCATCGTATGGGGTGGGGGTTGTATGTTTGCACAGACGAATTCAAGTGTATTTAAGATGCATGTTTGCCCCTTTGTGTGTGTGAATTACGAATTGTACACATACAGGTAGATGCATACATATATTCAAAGTACAAAGTTTCTGATAATTGTTTACTAGTTCATTACATGTTGAACATTTTTTTATGCAGTGAGGCTCATACATGGTGCGTAATTTTGTCTGTTGGTATCATATGCATTCCCGGTGTTGATACACCCCATGCCACACACCTTCCCGGTAGCCTGCAGATTACTATGTAGATGTAAATATAACCGACCTTGAATTATCCAGCGCACAGTAGTAATGCTAGGGCAACGAAACTGTGTACAGTGAAAGAAGACAGCTTAATGAACATGCTTGAACTTTTTCTCGGCCTTCGCATGAGCCAGTCGCTACCTGCTGACCACCGAGTGAGGTGCTGTCATAGGTGTTCATCGCTTTTCTATTTCTCTGAAGATGACTGAACAAGTTGATTTTGTTGGGTCGTACCCCATGGCTCCTCTGAAGTATAGGATCTGCTGCACACTACCAACACTGATCCTGAATTTCTGAACTACGTGATAATACGACGACCCAACAAAATCAACTCGTTCAGTCAGCTTCAGAGAAATCGAAAAGCAATAAACACACATGACATCACCTCACTCGGTGGCCAGCAGGCAGTGACTGGCTCGTGTGATGATATTGCAAACATGTAGCGTGTACGTGTATGCATACATTCATACGTGTACATGTAAGTATGTGTATGTATATATACATATGCTTATTGATTTATATAAAACAAAAGGGGATTAAGCATTTTAATACGCCGTTAAAAAATTTAACAACCGAAGTAAGAAGTGATTTGGGTAATCTGAGCAAGTTGGGTATTATAACACAACAGTTGTGCAAGAGTGGGTGAAGTTATCACATACGTCGCAAAACATCAAATTTGAAATCTTGGATTTTAGCGGTATATAAGCACAAAATCTATACCTAAGACCAAGAGTGGTGTATTTGAAGTTTGAAGCCATGATTTTCATGGTATATCAGTTTTTAGTTCAACATATAACTGGGCATTTTGAGGCATCTCCGAACACATATCGACTCGGCAGATTTTTATTTATTCGTGCCTGAAAGCGACAGGTGACTTTAGGGTCAACATCTTCAGAGAATTTTTTCTATTACCCTGCTAAGTTCTACTAATGCCTTATTCAGTTGCCCAGTAATTTAGGCTTCTGTGCGGTAGTGCCCAGTGGTAAAATACTAAATGGAATGTAAGTGGCCATGGTCTCAGCCTACTTTGCCTCGCCTTGGTGCTAAAATTTCGCGTTTTAGTTGAAATTGTATTTCTTTATAACCGAATTAGATGCAAAATTATTTTGAGAAGACAAAGAAAATCCACTGTTAAATCCAAATAATTGGATCCGGTCTGGTTATTGAGAGAAATGGCTCCCGACCGGTCACACTCAAAATGTTCACCCGAAAATGAGCATCGAAAAATGTTGACAGGAGCGGTGGCAACGAGAAATTTTCGCACAATAAAGTGAAGCTGAGAGATAGAGAGGGTTCGGGAACCACTGTTGTCCCGCGGTCTTAACCTTCTCCGCGGAGGCGTGACGGAACACGGGGTATGCGTGCGTGAGAGCGAACGAGCCCCCACGACATCAATGGAAGCTCCGAGAGAAGATGAACCGATTCTTCGCTCCCTTTCACGGGCGGACGTGATCCTCGCCGCCCATCCAGAGGGGTCGAGGGATGATCGGAATGAAGACGGTTCCCTGCACCCCTTTCCCCGTTTGCACCCCTCCAAATCCTCTCGCCCTCCTCCCTCCCCATGCCACCGTCTAGATCCGGAACCGCGGCGCGCGAAGGAATGGCGAGTCGGGATCTCACGGACAGATCGCCCAATGTATTATTCAGCAGCCGTTTCAGAGGAACGCCTCGGAGGCTGTCCGCGTTGAGCGAGAATCGCAAAGGAGAAACAAAGGAGGCTCATATATTTCCGGTGGACGTGTCATGCCACACGTATTCTCCTCTCTCTCTCTGCGAAATTATTTCAGAAAATTCGTACACATAGCACGATAGTATCTTTGAGCAGACAAAAAAACACAAAAAAAACTGTTTTTGCCTTGTGTTGGAGGCAAATGTTTCCCTTTATTGAGTGAAATTTTAAAAAATCTTGAATTTTGATGCTAGGATAGTAAAAAAACAAATGTATTCCCCTGGTTCGTTTTCTACTTGTCTCGCGTCTAATTGAGTGACGCTCAAAGCACATTAGCACAGTTCATTGCTCTCTTTCCCTTTCTGGTTGTAACGTATAAGACTCGACTGGCTCGCACAAAGCTCTCAAGCGTATACTTGCCTGGAATAATTTTGCAGTGACTTAACAACTCAACAAGGGAGCCTCTTAACATTCGGCATGGTACTTCATCGTCCATAGGCATATAGGGATGAAAAATTTTTTAAAAAATTTTCACGATATTTTATTGTTTTTCTCAAGACATTAATCTATTTTTGTAATTTATGGGAAGAATATTGTTCTAAGCTCATAGCACAATCTCTTTCAAAGGTTCGTTTTTCTATCCTTCGGATTTCTGTCTGCCAATGTCTGGCTGGCAAAAGATATTGTACCTCAATTATAACCTTACGAAAATAATGATTTACATAGGAAATATAAATTGAGTTGATAAAAATAGGTTGTTTTTGTCAAATTCAGACAACACTAGTTTATGGAATAAAATTATTTGAGCAAAAAGCATGGTGAATGTGGGTAATAAATTTTTCATTAAAATCATAAAATAAATGACACATTAATGACACAAGTGTTTACTCATAGTGAAACACAACTTGAATGAAGAATAAAATTACTAAAGTAACTGGTACGTTCAATTAAGAAAATTATTTCGTGTTAAATTAATGACATTCTTCTGGGACGAAAATTGTAAAATCGATTCACATCCTTTTAAAGTTTATTTTTAAAAAACCTCTAAAGCCTTCTTCTTTGACCACCATTTTATAATGCCCACGCATTTTGTGCATGCATGTGGTTTGACCTTCTACATTATTTCTACTTGGATGGTAAATAAAATCCATAATAAATGTTTACCGATTTTACATACAAATTTGTCTATTGAAATTAGATTCATGTTGAGCCGGAAAGCGCTTCATTGAAAGAACACGACGGTTGTCGTAAAAATATATTTCTTTGCTGAGACTGGGGGCCGTTTTTTGTTTTTCGTCAATGCAAAAGAAGTTAAAGCATTAGTAAAAGTTTGATAAATTTCTTTGATGAGGTCGCGTTCTCAAAATTAATCGGAACTTTGTTGAACTGGCGCCAGACATTCATCATCTCACTAGCTCCGCGCTAGTCCTTGAACAAGTTCTTTGGAATTGCGCTCTATACTCCGTTTAAGAAAAACAAGAAACCAAACTATTTTTCCATGCCCTCGGGAGAAAAACGATAATTATCGGATAAATATCTTTACACTCAACACTTTTCCTGTTGATATATGTGACGGCTACATCCACTGTACCCATGCTCATGATTTTTTTCAATTTTCTGCAGTAAAAATGCGCCGCAATACTATCACGTTAATTTACAAGAATGATGAGAATTTTGCATGCAGATTCAAGTCAGCTGATTTAACTTATGAAGGTGCTTCGAGTCGTACATGTTGTAAGTAAATAATACAATGAAGTTTTAATTAATGTAATATTCAATGGTTACTCTGAAAAAATGGTCCGACTCGTTTTCCTCACTTCATAAGAGTCAAAATGTAATTTGAGTGGCGATATGATTCGGTTTTCTGTTTGTATCGGCGAATATTGATTTTTACCACCCTTTATAATTTGAGAGATGAAGTGGGGAATATGGTTTATAAAATGATATAGATTAGTTCTCTATGATACGACAATCGTGACAAAATGGTTCCACTTCGGTTTGGTAATGCCAATAATATGAATATGAGCCGAAGAGTATATGAGAAAAAAGGAAATGGTTTAAGATGGAAACGTAAATCATAAATGAATATGGTCGAGGACACCCTTGCGACAGGGAATATGAGGAAACAAGAACAGAGAGCTCGTATGAAACAGTATATGAATGTGATACAGACAAAAAATATAGGCGAGGAGAGGAGAGTATACATGATAATACACATACCATACTTTGCGTTTTAAAAATTAGCATAATAAGTTTCATATCATATTTAATTCATTATTTTTTGATAAATTCAGTATTATGTTTTAAAGCTATTACTTGATGGAGTAGTATGACCCTCTCCTACCATTCCACATACTTTGCATGAAAGAATTTTCTTTATGTAAATGAATTTCTTTTATATCCAATTCAATACCGAAGACAGGTATAACTGGAAAATATTGCGTCTATATTTTTGATCATTTACTTTCCTTCACCGTTCTCCTTTTCTAAATCATATATTATCCTAGATTCGCATATCACTCTTTTCTGTCGCGAATACGTTTTTACTGTTTTACCGAAAATGTATTCAGCTTAAAATTATAGGGATGAGGGAAAACAAAACTTTCTCCTTTAAATCCATGAGAAGTACGTGCAAGATGGTTATCACGTCAATGTGCACAAATATATGCATGTTAGTTACAAAATTATTTTTAAACAAGTATTAATTTTATCCGCTAGAGACCTTTTCTAGAATATTAAATAAGAGTTGATAAATATAAACATCGGACAATCAACATCAGTAATGATTAAACATGGTGAATTATAAAATATATTAATATTTATAATTCATAAAATTTGCATAAAAATCGGAATGGCTTTACTTATCATAGATATAACTATCATGAATTCGCTACCATCAATTTCAGTATCTATGATAATAAATGTTAATTTTCGGGTCTCCAATACGATTATTGATCATTTCTAAATATGGATTTACGAGGTGATGGTGCTCCTTGCGATTAAGTGGTAATCGTAAGAAGTCATTTTTAAAATTTTTAATTGATTATTTAGATTTTCCTATTACCAATTTGATACTAGTATGCATTCTTTCAACATGTGTACTTTAAGAAACATTTCGAGCATAATGCTGCAATTTTTTTAAATGTGACTATATTTTAAGATATTTCCAGTTGTCGATTCCTAGATCCAAATGAAATGATACTACGCAGTTTTTTAAAAATAGGAAATCCTTTACAATTAAATTTTCGTTATCTCTGTAAAGAATAGCCAAGTTTATTCCTCTTCTGTTTTTCCTGCGAAGGGTCTGAAAGGTCAGGAATTTCTATGAGATGTCAAGGAAAGAAAGTTGTTGAAAAAATTATAAATGTTAAGGACTTTTATATCATATTGTCATTAATCATATAGTTATCAACAACAAAAAAACATCCATATGACATTGGAGCATAGAATGTTTGCGTTAGTGACTAAATACGTTACTCACCATAATCATACAGACATCAGATGTATCAAGATAAAATGAATAATTACTTTGAACTTGAATCACGTATTCACCATGCTTTGCGTTTATTTACCTAATTTTCTTGCTGATCGAATATGAAATAAAAATATAATAATTAATTTTTCATTATTAATATGTATTTGCATGTGGATCATTAAGACTAAGGTTCGATGACATGCATATAATTTTCTTTTACTAATGGTTTAATTCAATTATTTCACTTATCCTGAATTAAGACATTTGTAAACGTTCCAACAAATTGGTAATTGGCGGAATCTCAAAAAATAAGAGACCCGCAATAAAGGTTTTCATGAAGAGTTTCATGTCGACAATTCCATTGGTTGCCTAATAGCTACAAAGTTGTTCATCCATTCAAGTATTTCTGCCTTACGTTATTATCTAACCCGGATGTAATGTAAACGCCCACCATGGATTCCTCCACGAAGAAATGTACTCACGTACAAACTCTTTAAGAATTCTTTGGTGTTCCATCCGCCTCGCTCCATGGCATGCATAACCACTGTAGTTGAAACCAGTGTCCTTCCTATATCCGTCGGTGTTTGAGTATATATTTTCCTCAATGAGCGTAATTAGAAACCCGTCATTTATCGAATTCCCAAGATCCGTCCCTTTTGTAAATATGCCTTCTTTAACTTATGAAATTTTAGTTTTATTTTTTGAGAAAATGAAGCAATTTCTCCGAATTTTCGTATAAATTTTAAGAAATTAAAGGGGAGGGTTTCATTTGCCTTTGTAAAAAATGACAGTGCATCCGCAAGAATGTTAAAAAAAAAATGTTATCATGCATAAAAGTAGCAGCAACTTATATGAACAAATTTCCAAAAATATGCTTCTTAAGTGCACGAAGGCTAAATAAATACTTCGCTAGAACATATATTTGGACCTAAAGTTAAGATCATAATGAACCACTGTGTGCGTAAGTAAGCATTATCCGATATCAACATACAGTATAAATTGAAAATGATTCGTAATAAACAGGAAGGAAGTGAAACATAGCTTCCTCAGTTATTATATCGATGTTTCTCAATGAAGATGGGAGGCGATCTTTGAACAATACACTTCCGTCGGTGGACGGCTTATGCGTAATACATATTTGATACCATTGATGGAACTGCGGATCGGTACATGCTATCACAAAGATACTTTATTCTGCTAGGCCCTACACAGCAAATTATCATCTTGCATATCACCTTTGCATCCCTCTCCACCCGTACTCTGCCCTTTCCGCACCCCCACGCTCTTTCTTACCTATCCCGCTCCCTCCCGTATTTTACACGCTCGGCCGCTCTCCATTACTGCGTGCTCACGTCTCACTCGTTGCGTAGGAAACGGACGCTCGTGGAGAAGCACGTGCTATGGGGTCCTGCATGCGCTAAACTCTCTCGCACGTGGCTGTGCGAGGCGTTTACGGAAAATCACGTTTTACAGCACTTTATGTTTCAGTGGTGTGTTAATTACTGAATACACGCGGTTCTCAGTTGCCACGTGTTTATTGAGGGAGAAATTTACAAGGACAAGTAGTTTATAGTTAATAGTAAAAAACTATATCTAAATACTATCTATACACACACACATATACTAGGGTATTTTGAAAGGTTCTCGAAAACACCATCGGATATCAACGCTAGCGCAACGAGTTTCCCGATTAGTTATAGATAATACTTGGTGAGTATACACGTAACGCGTCAGTGCTCTGGGGAGAGATCTGTGGTGCTGTCGCCTCTTTTTATGTATATATACATAAATGACCCTCATTTATGTATGTAACAACCCGAAGGTCGGTTTGGTGGGTTATGGTAGAGTTCACCCAGGGCTAAGCCCCAGACGGCGTGTGAAATTCACACATCAGGGTAGGGGGGCCAGTTCCTTTCCCTTTACCGGTTATGGTTTCCCAGGAAGACCTGGTACCCGAAAAATCACAAAACTTGGGTGGAGCTGCCGGTGCCCCGAGAGGCTTGCCCGGGAATCGAAGCAGGGCCCCTCCGGTCACTAGTCCAACGCTCTACCCCTGGAATACCGAGACTCACGTATCTATATATAATTAGCTCCTGTTTAAAAATAAGTTTGTTGCTAAATAATATACATCTGCACCACTATACATGTCTTTTTAGGTAATTCGAGTGGATTTTTTCCCTTATCCTGTCCCCTTAAACTCTACCATCTCCCTTATCTCAAATCCTTCCCACCTGGTGCTTGCACCCCCTCTCACACCTTTTGGGTGGATCGCGGGGTACGTATGTAGATATAAATAAATTATTAAGGAAAGCGATCGTCAGCTAGGGTCATTTCCGATATTAAGGCTAAGTGGATAGTTTGATGCGGGTAGGTGTCAAGGGAAAGGAGAAGGGTGGAGAGAACGGCGTCATTGTTAGCCTACTCTTAATTACAGGGAGGGGGTCCACAATTAAACTTCCTATCCACGAGACGGTGTACTACACTTAAAGTGACCCTACTATTAAAAGATTCTGCCACCACCGGGATTTGAACTAGTAACCTCGGGATAGAAAAACAGTATATTATCCTGTTACCCGTCCTGCTCATTTAGAATAAAAAGTGTGAAACTTAGGGGTAAAGAATACGGTATAAAACGTCCGGAGTCCGTATTGTCTCACTTTCAATGTTGCCTACGGGATGAAAGTGGGGGAGGACTATCAATGTCTTATCAAACGGAATATGAACGATAGATAGTGTACTCTACGCGACAGTTAAGTAAAGGGGAGAGTACTTTAAAATTTGTCATGGACAAATCAGAATCCAAAAGTGTGTAATAACTCGTAAATCTTAGGCTGAACATTCCTTAGAGATGAAATCAATTATCTGAAAAGTAATTGGTACTCGATAATCTAATTACCGCATTCAGAATATTACGACGTATCTTTATGCTCTCGTTTTCTCGATGCTGGTGATTGGAGATATTATTATTCCTGCAAATTTTTCTCATAAAAATGAACAGTAAAAATGTGCAAAATAGAAATGGTCCGGATCCTAGCCTCTAATACCCTAGAGGCTACGTGAAAGTGAACTAATTTTTATTACTTATTCCTAGATGAGTAATGCGCAGAATATGACGGCAACAGCCCTTCATTTGAATTGTTTTGAATATTAAATATTACCCCACGCCTCACAGCGTAGAATGTTTCATAAAAAAATTCGAGTAATAGGGATACTATATTCACTGATTTTAACGTGATACATATGTCTATTGTAACGAAAACAATCAACTGGTCACGTTGATATCTTTAGGGAACGTATCGCAAGGTTTCAATTCAATATTTTCAATCACTGCGTGACTACAGTTGGATTCAATTAATGTCCTGTCAGCATCCTGTGCTCCCTCGCATCGTTTCCCGCCTAATTCAGGTTTTTCGCCGGCGGCCTCTTCACCACCGCATGAATTTCCTTCTCCTCCCGCATTCTTTCGGTCCTCATCCTCCCCCAACCCCTCGCGTCCAATCTTCTCCCTTCCCCGCGGCATCCCCCAATGCCTTTCCCCAAGTCCCCCACTCCCTACCCCATCTTTCCACTCTGCACCTCATTCCCACAAGGTCCACTCGCTGGTGGCCATTTCGCCCACTATCTTCTCAAGGTCGATGCCCAAGTCCCTTGAAGTTCGTAGCAGGTATTAGGGGAGGCCGGCAGTTGAGATCATTTGCGTCAAGTCCAAAAGACATCAGTAGTTTTCAAGACCAACTTGCTTGCTTCTGGTGCGTCAGAAGAAACCACTAATTTCGTGCTATCAATAATGTGTTTTCTGGGGAAAATCCTTGACCTTTTGATTAAGGAAGCGTTCATTGAGCTGCCGAAATAAACGAGCTTAGTGGCCATCCCGTGGTTCGTAATTGATATTTTAAGCTTAAAAACACAAAACAATTATTTATTTTAAAAACCTCCTGCCTGTTCGCCGTTGTAGCTTTCTCCGCCTAATTGAAGAGTACATTTTATGTATTCAGTACTCCGTGTTCATCATTCATTGTTTTTATTACTTAACTTTAATTTATTTATTGTGTTGGCGAAATTCTGAGTCCTTAAATAGTTTGTCTTGACAATAATCCTAAACCATCTCCTAATTTCGCGGTTTATAGAATTAAAGTGTAACCATTACTCCAACAACATTTTTTAAATTATAAACTGCATAAGGTTCCTCAGGTTTCTGTTGGTTTTCCTACGAAAAAAGTGAATATTCTTCATATTTCATCTTTTTTGAACAGAAAATATCAAGTTTAAGTACAATTCTTGTGCATCTTAACCAAAGGAGGCATATCAGATGAATACAAATATACGCAGGCAGCTTAAATATTATTCGGTCCCTGGTATAAACCATAATCATTGATTGCAACGTTCCTACGAGGCAAGAGATTAATTTTAATTAGTCTCCATTGACCCTGAGAAGGAGATGAGGCTGCTAATGTTTGCCAATATAAGAGAGCGACTGGCTCAACTATGCTTGCAAACATTTTTCTACCAACATGCTATCAATTTCAGTATCTATGATAATAAATGTTAATTTTCGGGTCTCCAATACGATTATTGATCATTTCTAAATATGGATTTACGAGGTGATGGTGCTCCTTGCGATTAAGTGGTAATCGTAAGAAGTCATTTTTAAAATTTTTAATTGATTATTTAGATTTTCCTATTACCAATTTGATACTAGTATGCATTCTTTCAACATGTGTACTTTAAGAAACATTTCGAGCATAATGCTGCAATTTTTTTAAATGTGACTATATTTTAAGATATTTCCAGTTGTCGATTCCTAGATCCAAATGAAATGATACTACGCAGTTTTTTAAAAATAGGAAATCCTTTACAATTAAATTTTCGTTATCTCTGTAAAGAATAGCCAAGTTTATTCCTCTTCTGTTTTTCCTGCGAAGGGTCTGAAAGGTCAGGAATTTCTATGAGATGTCAAGGAAAGAAAGTTGTTGAAAAAATTATAAATGTTAAGGACTTTTATATCATATTGTCATTAATCATATAGTTATCAACAACAAAAAAACATCCATATGACATTGGAGCATAGAATGTTTGCGTTAGTGACTAAATACGTTACTCACCATAATCATACAGACATCAGATGTATCAAGATAAAATGAATAATTACTTTGAACTTGAATCACGTATTCACCATGCTTTGCGTTTATTTACCTAATTTTCTTGCTGATCGAATATGAAATAAAAATATAATAATTAATTTTTCATTATTAATATGTATTTGCATGTGGATCATTAAGACTAAGGTTCGATGACATGCATATAATTTTCTTTTACTAATGGTTTAATTCAATTATTTCACTTATCCTGAATTAAGACATTTGTAAACGTTCCAACAAATTGGTAATTGGCGGAATCTCAAAAAATAAGAGACCCGCAATAAAGGTTTTCATGAAGAGTTTCATGTCGACAATTCCATTGGTTGCCTAATAGCTACAAAGTTGTTCATCCATTCAAGTATTTCTGCCTTACGTTATTATCTAACCCGGATGTAATGTAAACGCCCACCATGGATTCCTCCACGAAGAAATGTACTCACGTACAAACTCTTTAAGAATTCTTTGGTGTTCCATCCGCCTCGCTCCATGGCATGCATAACCACTGTAGTTGAAACCAGTGTCCTTCCTATATCCGTCGGTGTTTGAGTATATATTTTCCTCAATGAGCGTAATTAGAAACCCGTCATTTATCGAATTCCCAAGATCCGTCCCTTTTGTAAATATGCCTTCTTTAACTTATGAAATTTTAGTTTTATTTTTTGAGAAAATGAAGCAATTTCTCCGAATTTTCGTATAAATTTTAAGAAATTAAAGGGGAGGGTTTCATTTGCCTTTGTAAAAAATGACAGTGCATCCGCAAGAATGTTAAAAAAAAAATGTTATCATGCATAAAAGTAGCAGCAACTTATATGAACAAATTTCCAAAAATATGCTTCTTAAGTGCACGAAGGCTAAATAAATACTTCGCTAGAACATATATTTGGACCTAAAGTTAAGATCATAATGAACCACTGTGTGCGTAAGTAAGCATTATCCGATATCAACATACAGTATAAATTGAAAATGATTCGTAATAAACAGGAAGGAAGTGAAACATAGCTTCCTCAGTTATTATATCGATGTTTCTCAATGAAGATGGGAGGCGATCTTTGAACAATACACTTCCGTCGGTGGACGGCTTATGCGTAATACATATTTGATACCATTGATGGAACTGCGGATCGGTACATGCTATCACAAAGATACTTTATTCTGCTAGGCCCTACACAGCAAATTATCATCTTGCATATCACCTTTGCATCCCTCTCCACCCGTACTCTGCCCTTTCCGCACCCCCACGCTCTTTCTTACCTATCCCGCTCCCTCCCGTATTTTACACGCTCGGCCGCTCTCCATTACTGCGTGCTCACGTCTCACTCGTTGCGTAGGAAACGGACGCTCGTGGAGAAGCACGTGCTATGGGGTCCTGCATGCGCTAAACTCTCTCGCACGTGGCTGTGCGAGGCGTTTACGGAAAATCACGTTTTACAGCACTTTATGTTTCAGTGGTGTGTTAATTACTGAATACACGCGGTTCTCAGTTGCCACGTGTTTATTGAGGGAGAAATTTACAAGGACAAGTAGTTTATAGTTAATAGTAAAAAACTATATCTAAATACTATCTATACACACACACATATACTAGGGTATTTTGAAAGGTTCTCGAAAACACCATCGGATATCAACGCTAGCGCAACGAGTTTCCCGATTAGTTATAGATAATACTTGGTGAGTATACACGTAACGCGTCAGTGCTCTGGGGAGAGATCTGTGGTGCTGTCGCCTCTTTTTATGTATATATACATAAATGACCCTCATTTATGTATGTAACAACCCGAAGGTCGGTTTGGTGGGTTATGGTAGAGTTCACCCAGGGCTAAGCCCCAGACGGCGTGTGAAATTCACACATCAGGGTAGGGGGGCCAGTTCCTTTCCCTTTACCGGTTATGGTTTCCCAGGAAGACCTGGTACCCGAAAAATCACAAAACTTGGGTGGAGCTGCCGGTGCCCCGAGAGGCTTGCCCGGGAATCGAAGCAGGGCCCCTCCGGTCACTAGTCCAACGCTCTACCCCTGGAATACCGAGACTCACGTATCTATATATAATTAGCTCCTGTTTAAAAATAAGTTTGTTGCTAAATAATATACATCTGCACCACTATACATGTCTTTTTAGGTAATTCGAGTGGATTTTTTCCCTTATCCTGTCCCCTTAAACTCTACCATCTCCCTTATCTCAAATCCTTCCCACCTGGTGCTTGCACCCCCTCTCACACCTTTTGGGTGGATCGCGGGGTACGTATGTAGATATAAATAAATTATTAAGGAAAGCGATCGTCAGCTAGGGTCATTTCCGATATTAAGGCTAAGTGGATAGTTTGATGCGGGTAGGTGTCAAGGGAAAGGAGAAGGGTGGAGAGAACGGCGTCATTGTTAGCCTACTCTTAATTACAGGGAGGGGGTCCACAATTAAACTTCCTATCCACGAGACGGTGTACTACACTTAAAGTGACCCTACTATTAAAAGATTCTGCCACCACCGGGATTTGAACTAGTAACCTCGGGATAGAAAAACAGTATATTATCCTGTTACCCGTCCTGCTCATTTAGAATAAAAAGTGTGAAACTTAGGGGTAAAGAATACGGTATAAAACGTCCGGAGTCCGTATTGTCTCACTTTCAATGTTGCCTACGGGATGAAAGTGGGGGAGGACTATCAATGTCTTATCAAACGGAATATGAACGATAGATAGTGTACTCTACGCGACAGTTAAGTAAAGGGGAGAGTACTTTAAAATTTGTCATGGACAAATCAGAATCCAAAAGTGTGTAATAACTCGTAAATCTTAGGCTGAACATTCCTTAGAGATGAAATCAATTATCTGAAAAGTAATTGGTACTCGATAATCTAATTACCGCATTCAGAATATTACGACGTATCTTTATGCTCTCGTTTTCTCGATGCTGGTGATTGGAGATATTATTATTCCTGCAAATTTTTCTCATAAAAATGAACAGTAAAAATGTGCAAAATAGAAATGGTCCGGATCCTAGCCTCTAATACCCTAGAGGCTACGTGAAAGTGAACTAATTTTTATTACTTATTCCTAGATGAGTAATGCGCAGAATATGACGGCAACAGCCCTTCATTTGAATTGTTTTGAATATTAAATATTACCCCACGCCTCACAGCGTAGAATGTTTCATAAAAAAATTCGAGTAATAGGGATACTATATTCACTGATTTTAACGTGATACATATGTCTATTGTAACGAAAACAATCAACTGGTCACGTTGATATCTTTAGGGAACGTATCGCAAGGTTTCAATTCAATATTTTCAATCACTGCGTGACTACAGTTGGATTCAATTAATGTCCTGTCAGCATCCTGTGCTCCCTCGCATCGTTTCCCGCCTAATTCAGGTTTTTCGCCGGCGGCCTCTTCACCACCGCATGAATTTCCTTCTCCTCCCGCATTCTTTCGGTCCTCATCCTCCCCCAACCCCTCGCGTCCAATCTTCTCCCTTCCCCGCGGCATCCCCCAATGCCTTTCCCCAAGTCCCCCACTCCCTACCCCATCTTTCCACTCTGCACCTCATTCCCACAAGGTCCACTCGCTGGTGGCCATTTCGCCCACTATCTTCTCAAGGTCGATGCCCAAGTCCCTTGAAGTTCGTAGCAGGTATTAGGGGAGGCCGGCAGTTGAGATCATTTGCGTCAAGTCCAAAAGACATCAGTAGTTTTCAAGACCAACTTGCTTGCTTCTGGTGCGTCAGAAGAAACCACTAATTTCGTGCTATCAATAATGTGTTTTCTGGGGAAAATCCTTGACCTTTTGATTAAGGAAGCGTTCATTGAGCTGCCGAAATAAACGAGCTTAGTGGCCATCCCGTGGTTCGTAATTGATATTTTAAGCTTAAAAACACAAAACAATTATTTATTTTAAAAACCTCCTGCCTGTTCGCCGTTGTAGCTTTCTCCGCCTAATTGAAGAGTACATTTTATGTATTCAGTACTCCGTGTTCATCATTCATTGTTTTTATTACTTAACTTTAATTTATTTATTGTGTTGGCGAAATTCTGAGTCCTTAAATAGTTTGTCTTGACAATAATCCTAAACCATCTCCTAATTTCGCGGTTTATAGAATTAAAGTGTAACCATTACTCCAACAACATTTTTTAAATTATAAACTGCATAAGGTTCCTCAGGTTTCTGTTGGTTTTCCTACGAAAAAAGTGAATATTCTTCATATTTCATCTTTTTTGAACAGAAAATATCAAGTTTAAGTACAATTCTTGTGCATCTTAACCAAAGGAGGCATATCAGATGAATACAAATATACGCAGGCAGCTTAAATATTATTCGGTCCCTGGTATAAACCATAATCATTGATTGCAACGTTCCTACGAGGCAAGAGATTAATTTTAATTAGTCTCCATTGACCCTGAGAAGGAGATGAGGCTGCTAATGTTTGCCAATATAAGAGAGCGACTGGCTCAACTATGCTTGCAAACATTTTTGATATGACGTGCCAAGGACTCCTGCCAGAACGAGTTGAGGAAATCGCCGGAAATAAATAGCACGTAGGACTTAAAGAACATAATTATAACTTTTATATTTGGCGTATTTATAATAACTGCAAGTACTAAAAATGAATGACGTAGCTCACAGGTTTCACGCATAGTGATAAATACCTTGTCCACATGATTATTAAAATATTTTGTTAATATGGTGACTCTAAATAGCGACTTTTGGCCCTAAAATTTCTTTTTCCAGCATTTATGCCCACCGATGGTTATGATAAAATTTAATTTAGCATATTGGGTTTATTACTTATTTAAATGCTCAAAAGATTTATTATTCATTCACATGGAAATAGGTATAGGGAAAAGAGGTAGGAACTCATAAAAAAGACAAACACAGGAGAGGTGGGGAAGGCGGAAATGAGCAGATCACAAATGCAAAAATATTTACTTGTCCGGGACTTGAACCACTGATCTTTCGACTTGCTGGGCCGATACTCTAACCACTTCAGCTAATGAGGAATCGTATTTTACACGGAAACTGTGCATATATATGTCATACACATATGCATATATATAGTATATATTTAAGATATATATATACATACATGCGTGTGTGTGTACATATATATATATATTTATATATATATATATATATATATATATATATATATATATATATATATATATATATATATATATATATATATATATATGATTTCGTAGACGTAACACGGAAGTGCCGAATAGTACATAACACTGTAACAAACAATATAGAAACACAAAAGAAGATATCACTCACACGTTATTTCTTGATAATTTCGACGGAATTCTACTCCGTCTTCATCGGAAGATAGAGAAATAATGAAAGGTCATTACTTCTCTATCTTCCGATGAAGACGGAGTAGAATTCCGTCGAAATTATCAAGAAATAACGTGTGAGTGATATCTTTTTTTGTGTTTCTATATTGTTTGTTGCTGTGTTTTATATATATATATATATATATATTTATTTATTTCTATATATATATATATATTACATACGCATTATTCATTATATATCACTAACATACCATAGAGATGTTTGAACTCTTGCTTAATTAGGTGAAGAAGAAAAAGGATTGGCTAGGATTTTGCAAATTTTTCGATGGATTATTTTTTGTTACCAACACAATTCACCAAATACAATTTTATTAAGCATGAACCTACATTAAAATTTTAATCACAAAGTAATTATCCACTCTTTATTTATGAAAATCGGTTAAACCTTGTGTGAAATCAAACATTATAGTAGTTTTTGATTCTGTTATTTTACATTAAAATAGAAAAGAGCATACATTGGGTTTCTTTTCATGATATGACACTACTTGCCAATGTAATACTCAGTAATCAACGTGTGTTCTCTTCCCATTTTTCCCTTATATATGTTCGCCAACCTCCCTCAAACTAGTGACGTCAATGATATGGGAAAGTGATCTTCCATTCATCAACCTTTGTTTACTTGTTCCTTCCTTCCATTATCAGATAATGAGTTTACGTCAAGGTTGACGCAACTTATCCGTATTCTTTGCGTTATCTCCTACCAACCACCCATAATCCCGAAACACTCCAACCAAAAGGAACGTTCCACCCACATATTCCTAATATCTCTATGTAGAAATCGCTCACCTGATCCAGCACCTTGATAATGGCACGAGATGCCGTGACCATGGACTGTTTAATTAAAAGTATGTGGAAGTTTATCTGGTTAATATAATTGTGTTTTAACAATGTAAAATGTTTTTATATTGCAACTCCTGATATATTTAATTAAATACAACTATCATAAATTGCTGATTCAACTATACTGATGACGTTACGCCGTTATAATTTGTCATATGTGTTTTCTTATGGTAGAAGAAACGCGGCATTGTAAACTCAATTTATAAATGCGCATCATCGAGCAGTCAGATCTGTCGACTAAACTAACTGGCTGATACATAAGTGAGTAAGAAAAAGAGCATGTTATTCAGCGATGGATGTAGTACGCTCATAACAGGAATTTTACTTCCTCCTTTGCGATATTAAATGACAGACTTGATTTCACTCATTACTGGTTTACTTTGCGGTAGCATTATTTTAATGTGATTTTAATTTACAAAACTAGCTAGCGTTGACTCGCGTTTGCTCAAATAGGTGTACCGGCGCAATCTAGAAAATTATCCAGAGGGTCTACGCTCAAATGAAGGCGATGATTTAACTTCAATTTTAAATGATATTGAAAATCATTACCAATGTACATTCCTTGGAACCATAAAGTTATCCTTCAGTGTAAAAAAACGTTATAAAAAACACGACTTTGATTAAATTCAGAGGATTTAAGTGCAGGATGAGTGGCAGTAACAGCGCATAAACTTGTATTGTCTTTGAACAAGGATTACAGCTCTAAAATGGGTTACCTTAATATCTTCTAATCACACTCTAAACGCCTACCGCCATGTATAAAAATCAAAACGCTTTTATTAAATAACCAAGTTTTCGATAAAATCCTCCATTTTCACCCATCTAGAGTGAAGAGAATCTTTGATGGAAGGCTTGATCACATTTATATGGCTCAGATAAACTTTCATGGAACTATTTTACGTAAAAAGGGAGGTCCTTCTGTGTCAAAGAAAATTGAAAAGAACAAATACGGAAACGATTGCCACGTATGGAAACTTTAATGCCACAATAAATTTAGTTTCTAAATATATTTCATTTCCTTAAAAGGTTAAATATATCCTTGATAGTCTAAAAAGGAAATTCAAAGAGTAGCGCATTTATTGCAATTATTATGACGGCAATATAAACGTACATTTTCCTGGACATGGCACGGACCTACATTGCACGAGTGTGCATACAGTAAAAGAACGATTAGGGAACACTACAAAAAATTTGCTAGTAATACAGATAAAGAGATAAGGACTATATTAATTGGAAATATGGGGAAAAGGAAAGGCACAAGTGATGTATTAGGAAAGCCTTGCGCACTCAAGTATTACATCCAGATAAGGGAATGTTTAATGAAAAACAATGATTAGAAGAACCACCACGCATTGCTCCGCAATTTACTTCAGATCGAAATGAAAAAAAGGCAACTTATTGATAACTTTTATCTCGAATAAAAATATATACTTCAAGAACTCACCACGGTTTGGTGTTCTAAAATCAACCATAGTCAATGAAATAAACTGAAGAAAACCTGACCAACTAGAATAATATGACCGGTTACGTGAGTATCAAACTCAGCACGGAAACGTGATTATAAAATGTTACATATTATTACATGACTTTGGAGAAAGCCATTTCAATTAATTTCCAGAAGGTACAAACTTTCTTACCAAGATATATAGTCTTGCTTGATTTCAATGGACGTATTAACCATATTTACGTAACCACTTTACTACTTATAAACCATGACAGGTGCTTGGCGTACTTTGCAGCGTTCCCCTGATGGTAACTGATGCCAACTAGATGAGTGACACTATAAATTCATTTTGACAAAAAACCTACAAATTGAATATTTACCCTGTGAAGTAAATTTAAACTCAAGAAAGTTCAGTTACTTATGCGCTTATGAGGCCCATACCTGTGTTAATTCACATTACTAACATGAGGCTTATTAGTAATATTAGCCGTTGCAGTTGATGAGCTATTTTTATTGTAGTACCATTTCACTAAAAGTCATAAGGGGAAACATAAGTACCTTTTCTATCAACCCATTTGATACCTTATTCCCCAAAACATATCTGTTAACAAATTATAAAACTTTGAAAAAAGCATCAGTATTTTAACCTGGAAATATTTCACCAATTGGTATAAATGCACCATTATTATCGCATTTGGGAATCATACTGATGATATTTGCGTATTGAGGCAATATTACTTTTCGATGCTGGGAAAACTTGGTGGAAGCAAAAAAAAAAGTTTCCTTGAAGTTAGATATTTTTAGTCATTTATTCAGAGGTTTGTTTTCAATAGCGCCATAGTTGATTCGATTTCAATGGATCAGTTTCCCGTGATTATCCGTAATTTGTGTCGAATCGAACGTATAATTCCATCTAAAAAATATCAGGGAACGAAGAAATGACGGTTTACAAATCCACCTAATACATATTTTGGAAATCAATATGATCATTAATGGGAGGAGATGTGTGTATTAGGGCTTTCCTTCAAACAATATAATACCCCGTTTGATCCCTGACAGCCATTAACCCAAACCTAAGGACCCTGTTCGCGTCGTATATTACTGGAACGACATTGTTAAGGAAATTTCGATTTGATTGTGGGTTTGGTCATTCTTAAATTATTTAACAAATTAAATTATTAAAAAAACTTTTAAAGTTTATTAATTAATCGTAAAGTACGAGTAACGAATCGTCTCAGCATATTTAGTTACTAAATAATGAAATTGTATTCGCACATGAGCCCCAAATTGCCTGTAAAACATTTGAATCTGTAACCATATAACGGTAGTTTTAAGCTCGCAATTTATTTGCCGTCTCTTCTATTTCCATCTCAGTCGATGTAGCCATCGAAAGTTACGTAATCAATAGACGCTGAATCTTATGCGGTCCTTAAGAGCATCAGTAGGTACAATTTGGTTTTGGCACCATTTAGTACTTTTACAGCAGTTTTTGTGTACTAAATATTTGTTTTTATTTTTCCTACCAGAATCGCATACATGTTGTATTTATTATATCTGTTCAATACTCTATGAAAGCCAATAATTCTGACTAATCTTACTCGTGATCATCTCGATATCACCCGACCTTAACCATCCAGAAGAGCCTGCAACCCGCTTAGTTATTGTGATACACAGGTGTGCCTAGTTGCAAGGGGTTGCCACTGTAAGTGCCGCGTGAAATATTGGCTACAAATATCACTGCCCCATTTACTGATGCGTACCGCCTGATAATCGCCCTTCCTCGATCGTGGAGGTAACTTTGCCGTTGTAATGTACGCGTACGAAACGGTTGCCAGCGCGTTTATCTTGGGCACCGCCGCGGGCCTGCCGAGTTGGCGTGCATGGAAGCGTGTAACTTTCTCCGCGTGTCACGACAAAGGACCTTGAGAAAACGAAGATTGCCGAGGATTGCTCGGAGAGTGGATTTTAGCTGTGGTGTAGACGGTCATCTCAGATCGGCAAAGCCATTATTACGCCGAAGATTACCATGCGGGCCGCGAAAATTTACCGGAAGAGGGGGTCCTTCATGGTCGTGCGATTTTATGGGTTGACGACTGCTACGGAAGAAATCATTTATACTACCCTTTGAAATTCATATCCTCTATCATGAAGTGACTTTATGGCATTCTTCAGGTTCATGTTTGCGTGTAGTGGTGATGGTGCCATTCGACATCCTCGGGTGGAGTCTTGTGTCATGTTTTTCGTTAGTTAAACGACGCATCACACCCTATTCCATATGGAAAACTCTATACCGTACAACTTGGGCTTCATTGCACAAAGATATTTCTAAGCAACTGTAATCATTACCTATGAAGGTAATGCTTACATTTGCCTGTAAATAATACTTTCTCTCGTGGCCTCTGCCAAGCAAGTTACCAAAGTTTCATTTAACCGCAAATTTGCAAGGTATGCGATTGTTACATAGAAATATCGTGATTATATCTAAAAGTAATTTTATGGAACCATCACTAACTAATAATTGGGTGTTGAAAGAAAGAATATTATATGAGTTGTATTACCGACTTTGATATTGCCGACGACGTTGATATATAACAATATATTATATAGACATAATATTTAAATATAACACTTTGAAATTTTTTTTATTTAATCACGCTCATTTTTTGTGAAATCAAATTTATGTTAGACATTATAGAAGCCAAAAAGAAAGAGACAACTTTCGAAATATAAATTATTCCCCAAAGGCGTTGGCACAATTTGAACTTATTAAGTTGAAACCTATCTAACCATCCCTCCTTAAAGGTTGACGGCGTCAGCGTAAAAACCAAAAGTTAAGACTAACATCAACGAAATGACGTGGAGGTGAAATAACAGTCAACCTGTCCGCACTCCAATACCATCTGCATTTTGATTCAGTGTTTACAGGTATATGTAATTGCCGTTACTTTCTGCATTTAATTTCCGTGCATACCTTGTGGGAATAAAATCACACTACCTATGGAGAAGCGATTGTTTGTGGCGTCTGGTGTGATTCACTGTTTTCCCTCAAAGTAAATCACTCCCGCTCCCACTCCCAACACTCCCGCCCCTCCATTTTCCACAGCCTGACTAACCTACCGCCGTATTTCTCCCCACCCCACCATCCGATGGCGTGACGTAACGTCCGCATGACCCCATAAGAACGCCCCTTAGGCAATTAGTCCCCGTGCCCCGACCCCCAAGTTTTACCTATTCCAAATCCCTATCTCCTCCCGAAGCATGCTGAATCATTCTCGCCTTTCTGGATCACCATAATAGCAGGGTGCCTCCTTAGATTTTATTCTACGTCCTTATCCCTCCCTCTTCCTCTCTCTCTCCCCCCATTTGTCCCCGGCCGTCCTCCTCTCTCCCCCGCGTGACGCGCCCAAACGATATTCAACCCCGCCATGCCAGTCTGCCTTGCCCTTCCCGGGCGGGATTTTCCAAACTTGTTACAACAGAGCGCGAGTGAACTTGCCCCACATCCCATACGCATCCCGCGACCAATCTCCGACGGTTGGCGTATCGTCGACCCGGAGGCGTGCCACCTATCACCGAGGCGGGAGAGATTGAGAGGGAAATAAAAGAGATCGGGAAGAGGGGGGTGGGGTTACAGAGGTTGGTGTATGAAACCACGTATCTATGGCTTGGAGGACTCGAGGCCCTCAGGTGGCGATCTCCGCAACTATCGCCGCCGGCTACGCGGTTTATTTCTTGACCTTTTCGATCGCACGAACCGAGTATCGCAAACCATTACCAGGAACCAATTGTGCCACTTGAGGCATACCGAAAAGAATAATTGGATGAAGCCTTTGTTTTCCTCTCCCGTCCGGGGATGGATGATAAGACCACCAACATCGGGTGCCACGCCCTAGTTTTCTCGGGCCCGAATGGAGAAGAAACAAATGCACTAGGTGGGATAAAATTAACACGTGTTGTGCGGATCCATTGCATGATGATTGGGAGATTCAGGTTTTGAAGTGTTTGTATCACATTTGTTTGTGCGTTAACCGAGTTCAAAGTTCTCTGAAGAAAAAAGTAGAAATGCATTTGCTGTGAATAAAGTAGAGTTCCAGATTTCCCAACGGTCTTGCACTAAATAATTTGAAATGCCTCAACTGAAAGTGCGCTAGCTTAAAAACAACTTTCTCTTTTTGCCTCTGGTTGAACTTGAATCCTTTTGGCAGCAGTTCAGAAAAACTGAGTGCATTTTATAAAAACCTCTTTCGCCGTAAACGTTCTTTTAGTAGAAAGTGTAAGCTTATTGAAACTAGTTATTCCCCACTTTATAAATAAATAAATGAATATATATATATAATATATATAGTGTATATATATATATATATCAAAATATAGTAGGGGCAGAAATATTTACCATGTACTAACATACAAATCACATCTTATCATTAATCATAACAAAACAAATCTTACTCTGGTATTCATTTCCAGGAGTGATTAATTTGGTGTTTAAGTATCCGTGGCCTATTCTGGCGACGTATATTTTATTTTCATTACTTTTGAAAAGTTTTATAACGACAATATTTAACGTTATCTTAATATTTTTACATGGTTCAGAGTTTAAAAGTCATTTTTGTCAGAGTTATCCTTCAAAGATGCGTACCTTGATAACTATGCCAGTATGAAAATGAAAGCAGTACTTCAGGCTACAGTGTTGCATGATTAATACACTTCATTGCGTCACGGATAATGCGTGAACAACGAACTTGTGTTAAACTTGATTAATCTATGCTTTACGATCTCTGTATTTTGTCATCCCTTTGATTTGGAAACTAAATGATTTTCGATGATTTTACTAGTACTTACTGATGAAATGAATTCAAAGATAAAAAAGTAAAATAAAGTCATTTCGATATATTTAATGTGTATGACTCATTAGGAGTGCCTGCTATATCCTGCTCTTAAGTGCAGTAGTTACACTGGCATCCTTAAAGATACAATATGAGATTGAACAAGCAAGACCTTTTTACTTTCATGAACCTGTGAGAAATTATCCTCGTCGTCGACGTTTTTATAAATCTTAAAAAACCTACCAAAACAGGTCCCTTTTGAGATAAAGGAACGAATCTTTCTCTTTTATTTTACAAATCGATTTACCTTTGTCATGCAAACACCTTTTCAACTCGTTTTCGTTGCATATTAATAATATTTGAATTATATTTAAAATTAGTTTATCAGCAGATTGAATTTTTAAGAATGTGTATTTTTACACAATAATGCTGTTTGTTGTTGGGGTAAAGGAATTAATATGTTCTCATCTGAAGTGTAAAAAATCAATGGAAAGGCATGATCTAATATTTGAATCGGTTCTTAGTTTCCTCAAAGATCAAATTGAGTAGCTTCAGGCGTGATGTGGTGGAAGTCGAACATAATGAATAACTGATTGTAGAACTTTTCCACTTGATATCAAGTGAAAAAGTGCTACGATCAGTTATTCATTTCCTCAAAGATGTTTCAATTTTAAATAATATCACTTAAAGGAGATAAGCATCAAATTTTACGCTGTTTTGCTGTTTATTATCGAGTGGATGCTGACTTTTTCATCTGTACATGATTGTCAAAAAGTTAAAAATCGTATGTAATCCCATCAAATGTATCTATGAAAGATGTTACCGGCATCTTTATTGACACCCATTATATATATATATATATATATATATATATATATATATATATATATATATATATATAATTATAAAAACACATGATTTCGTCGGGGTAACACAAAAGTTTTGAATAAGAAAACTTGCGCAGCAACAAATAATATAAGAACACATAAAAAGAACACTCACACGTCACTCACACGTCACACGTGCACGACACAAATCTGGGGAATAATTCATCTTTTTATAAGTCTTGAGCCACCATTCAAAGTTTTCTCAGAACCCAGAATTAGTCTGTAAATACCGGCAAGACTTTCAAGGTACACGTACTTCAATGAGGAGTGCGAAAGCGATTTCGGGGGGCTTTAGCCTCAAAAATATCATAATCATTACTACATTATTTAGCTTTAGTATCATCAAAACTGCATGAATATTAAAAATAATTCGAATATATATTCGAGTTTTGAAAATACAAAAAATTTTACATGTTATTTATCAATATTTTAGTTAATTCGAAAAAAAACAGGTTGACGTCTGATGTGCATAATCTTGGCGTGGAAATCACCCAGTGGTGAAGTAATTTACATTTGATGGGCACTTTGCGGTGAAACTTCTAGCTAACCACGCGAGCGAAGTTCACAATGATGAATCCAAACTTTCCACTCAAATGCACGTACTTTTCAAACTTGAACTAGAGGGAGGAGTCGGAGTGAATGAGATATAAGAAAAGGAATGAAAAATCACTCTTGAGATTAAATCGTTGATGTCTAGGGAAGCTTCTGCAAAAATTATTTTCCCAGCCACCTGCTCGCTCCCCTTGGGGGCTTGTCGCTTAAGAGTCGACGCCCTTTTCTCTCACTCATCCGTCGTCGCCTCGCTGTGCCTTGTCACCGCTGTCCTTGCTCGACCTTCTTTGGCACATCCTTCGGACGTCACCGACTCCGTGTGCAGACTTTGTTCGACACGTGCCTCGTTCCGAATTCGACCGGAGTGCTAAGGGTCCTTTCCTTTTTACCATGACTTCGTTTGCATTTGGAGTTGCGGGTTTCCGGAGGTTTACGGGCGTACCTGCGAGGTAGAAGGGGTAGACGACAGGAAGGCGAGGCGTAGGAGGGGCTGAGTTTGAATCCCATCAAATGGTCACAGAAGAATATTGTCACCTCCTTTCTCCGGTCGATCGTATTTGACGCTGGGATTGCCTACTGGGTGTGCAAACGAGCTTCCCTCCATCCCTATCCCACCCACCTTCTAAGGGTGTGTTGCATATTTGCTTTATTATGCCGTTGGAATGGGGGTAAAGGTCAAGCTTAAATCCACCTAAGGATAGCCATATGCACTGCTATATACAAACTGTAAATTATTCATTCGCTGAAGGTGAGTTATATCCCTAACGGGGACAACTTAATCAAAGTCAGTGTCCAGAGAGGGAGTATGGGTAGACACAACTTGTGTTTATGAATGGAAACTTGAATTAAAATGCAGGTGTATATGGACGAGGTATCCACAGCATAACAAAGGGTCTTAGCTTAACTCAAAAACGACAAGTCTATATGTATGGCCTTTTAGTTTCATCATTCATTACCCTCTCTGATAGCAAGACGTTTTCCCAACATAATGAATAACTGATCGTAGCACTTTTCCACTTGATAGTATCAAGTGGAAAAGTGCTACGATCAGTTATTCATTATGTTCGACTTCCACCACATCACGCCTGAAGCTACTCAATTTGTTTTCCCAACACTTATGATATTTATAGTTCATACAGGTTTCAAAATATTTTCTTATACATTTAAGGTCATTTTCAGAGGTCTATATAGACTTGTGGCTTTGAGAAACGGACACTAGACTTAAGAGGTGGTTTTAGAGTTTTCTTGCGGAAGTCATCCGTGGTGTGGCAAGACAATTTATGTTTGTAAATTAAATTTTTTTTCACCACCCAGATTACGACTTTTAAAGTCATAATCATCAGTCTTTATTGTCTTAATGCTATAATCGCTATCTTAATGACGTTGTACTGTTGGAATATGGGTGTTAAATGAAATTATAATGCAGAAACACCAAATGGTTTATATTCTTTGACCCCAGAGTGTTTCCACAATATATATCTACATTACACACCCCGAGACACACCAAAATGTTTTGTGGCAGGGGGTACAAGCCCAATGTGGTATGAGTAAGGGATAAGGTAGAATATGGGAGAGAAATGGGAGAAGGAAACAATATTCACTAAAAAACTCAAAATATGTGCAAATTTATATACATGCTAGAGGGAGACTTTATTCAAAACAAGTGAAGTGCCGATTTCACTCAAACAAAATGGTTATTTGTAAAACAATTAAGATGGTAAAATATAGCGGAGAGACTGCGGCCCGCTGAACACTTTATCAGAGCTGATGAAGGTTTTACAAAATAGTGCACAAGGAAAAAAATAGATTTTACGTTTCACTCAAATGTAGATATACACATAGTTCCCGTGTTACATCTGGCCCTCTGCCCGACTGGATATTTACAGGCATAGGATATTTTGTGGTGAAGACCGTGTACCCATCATTGCGATAGTAGGTATGTCGTTAGTTGACGGAAGACATTTGAACGTTGCTAGACACCATTAGTATTTACTCCATTTACCCTTGTGAAATGAATTTTATTTTAACCAATTCTTTCGAAAACTTACATGCAAAACCTATACATTAAATTTTTCTCAGAAATTTACTTTAAACAGGGTCAATGCATATTTAGTTGATGGTAATATATGCATAGTTAATGGTAATTTTTCTGCAGGACGATAGAAATTGTACTTTTAAGAATTTTCATACCAATATGTAGTAGATTATTAATGATATTAATGCAAGTTAACTTGACATTGCAATTTTAGCTTATCGGTTGAAGAAATATATTTTTGATGATCTTTATTAAAAGCATAAAATTGGACATATTGAAGCTAAGCAATGAATCGAGAAAAACATCAGAACAATCGAGAAAGAAAAAAAGATATTTTTATACTATCACCAGGTCATATTTTAAAAATATTTGAGATTTACGATAAGCATTTTTTATTTTTTCAAGCGTTTTTGTGATTACACTATAAGGTACTGGATTGATTTTTTTAGTTTCCTTGAAGTTGAAAAGAAATTGTTTAGGACATAGGCTTCAGATAAAGATATTACTCAAAATTACAATTTCTACCATCTCTCAAAATATTGATCACGACTTTTGGGACGCGTTGTACAAAAGGCATTTGAATGTGAGCATCCCTGAGCAGAAACCAAGAATAGTAAAATAGGAAAATTAATTTTCCCAGGGGAATGCCAATGAGAAAATTTAATTAATAAAGTTGAATTAGTAAGGTGTTTATATAGAACAGTAACTTTAACTGACTATTAAATAATGATTTACATCTTATACATAAACTTAAAGTGAAAATATCCATACTTGGTTACTAAGAGTTGTGAAATAAGTGAAAAGCATGTAATTCGACCAAAAACGGAATTGGCTGTACAAAACACAACATTACGATTAGCAAGTATAATTTATTTTATTAAAATTCAACATTTATCTCTTAAAGATGACAAATGTTAACCATGCGTGAATTTATAAATTGATGGCGCAATGATGATAGCAATTTAGGTTGTTGGTGAATTTCAATTGATGAAATTGTCCTGGGCTAAGTCATAGGCACGGTCACGGGCAGTTTTTTTCTCTGCCTCTGTAACCAATTATTTCAAAGTATTTATTGAATAATATATTTATTGGTATAAAATTGTATTAAAAGTTTATTTATGCCCTCCCTCTAGCTTACTTTGGGTCGTCCCGTCAAATGCGTTCCCAACCGTAACTCTTGTCTTTGTCAACTTCCTCTGCCTGAAGAGTGCCCATTCTTGGCGTGTTACCGCTCCGTTGCATTCCGTTTAACTTGGTTTTTTTTCCAGTTGCTGCGTAACCGCGAGTAATTGATGCAGTTCCCGTGACGAGAAATTGGCAGGCACGCACCTCCCTAGCTTTTCCATTTTATCATTGAATTTCATTCAACTTTCAGTGGAGGTAGTATTTGCGTGGGTTTTAGAATTTTCATGCTTATTGTTTAAATAATCACACTATGCCATGGAGGATATTTACTTAATTTAAATACTGTTCAATCCTTACTTTTTACATTGATTACATAAGGAATTTTGCCGTAGGGGTTATTTTCATGCATAAATTCCGCACGGACAACCTGTGGTGTCCGGGCAGCAAAAGATACTCTGCTCCAGAATAATTTGCCATCGTTTTTTTATTATTTTTTCGTTTTCCTTTTATGAATAACTCCAAATTCGAATTACTCATGTTTTAACCCATTCATTTTTCCTGCGAATGAACAGCTTCCCCCAGATTTTCTAAATAATTTCTCTTGAATACACAGAGTTTAAGAAGTTAAAGACAAAAAAAAGATGAATGGATGGCATCAAGAAGTTGAATACTCTTCAGTTTAAAGGAGCTCGAATAATTCAAAGCATCCGATTAAGGTCCAGATTTACACTAGAAAGACATCTCGGAATCAACAGGAAAGCCTACAGAAGACACTCTCCTGCGTTAAAAATTTTCTGTATGGACTTACTGGAATAACAGTCAGTACTTCAGCAATCTCACATTCTCTCCCTGAAATTCCAGTATTACTTCCTAATGATTTTACTTCCACTTCCTGTTTTAACGATGTAGGCGTCGGAAATGATATTTCCCTCTCGAAATTCAAAACCTGATCTATTTCTAACCGTATTCAATCCTTCAAGTTGACACCAAGGTAACCAATCAAAAAGTGGGAAAAATATAACTGATACATTTTTTCTTGCACGATTTTAAATTATTATATGTGATCCTGCACACATACTTCTACTTTTTTGGTCTAGGTATTTCAACTAGCAGGCAATTAAATTTTTAAGAATCAGCTAGTGTATTCAGACGCACTTATTAAGATGTAACGGAATGAAACATTTTTAGGTAATCCATTGGTTGATCAGGTAGGATTATGGATAACTTCTTTCAATTGAAAGATATGGCGGATATTTTTCCCGCGTCGATATTTCTGCATGGGAAGTGGCCGTCGAGGGTGAGTTGGCGGCGAGACGAGAGCTGCTCTGCCGTTCAATAGAGAGCGAAAGTAACCAGACGAGTTGCCTCCCTCCCCGTGACTTTGCCCTGCCCTATAATCCCAACTATTCGGATGTGCCTCCACTCCATTCGCTTCCCACTCTTCCCCAGCCCCCCTCCCCTCACACTCCCAGAGAAACCGTAACCATCCTCTCACCACACTCCCCCCCGCTTACACTCTGAAAAAGTCAGACTGTTAATTGGAAGCTTCATCGTCCCTTTTACGCAGTCGAACCTCGCACGTTCCCATCGGCACTAAACCTTTTACCTGTAAAAAGCAACATACGAAAGTACGCCTACAGGCTGAGTTCGTTTCCCCATCCTCAGATGAACTGGGATACATTTTCTTACCAAAGTGGCGGTGACTCGCTCCGATTACAGCATGTATATAATACATTACATCATACAGCATATACTTAATACTACGCTACATTATGTACAGCATATACTTAATACTACTACTACATAATACTACTACTATAGCATGTATATAAAACTATGCTATATTAAGCTATATATATGGCTATACTGTGCTACATGTACTATACTGCACGTGCCATACCTTACAAGGTACCCTGATATTTTTAAATCCCTGTCCTGAAAACCGGAATTTGGAACGAATTATTTAGGGCTTATTTTTTAACATATTAAATAATCAATCTTCAATTACAATAAGAAAAATCATTATTTTCTGCGAAAATTACTGTCGAACCATACTTAAAAGACCTATTGCATGATCATTATGTGGACATAAAATTTCCCTTTTACCTGACCTTCATGCTCATCGTCCAGTCTTGCCCCCACAATTAGTTTTGCTTCGCTGCTTCCCGGTGGGTTCTTACAAAATTCCCGCGGCATTCAACGAATCCTGATGTGTAATCGCTGTCTGTTGTCATGCTTTACAATCATCTCAAATTTCTGAACACCGTTGAAAATAACATCACAGGATTGAGGAAGCTTGCTTTTTTGGGAAATCTGTGAAACGTTCGTGAAAATAAATGTTTTTTCCAATTTGCAGCAAAGTCTGAATGATTTTACGATAGGGCATTCAATTTTCATAATCTTCTTTTCTACATCTACATTTACATAGTACCCCGCAAGCCGCCGCATGGGGCGTCTGGCGGGGGGTGTTAGATCACCACCCATAATTAAGAATAAAACCGCAAGCAAAATACACAAATTCATGCAAATCTTCGCATTCAAAATCGTAGTTATTGATGCAAAAACCTTTACAACTCACAGAAATGCAGATACATATACTATCAGCCAACACACACATGCGTTTACGAATATACCTTACGTCTACGTAACGTTTAATCTTGTCCTGATTTGTAAATTAAATGTCTTAATATTTCTGAAGTGACTTTGGTTTCTGGTGATTCCTGATTTTCAGGGGAAATAAAGAGTGTTTGCACCTATCTGTGCAGGAATCTATCCCCCTTATCTTATCTTTATGGTCTGATATACCTAAGTAGTGTGGGGCCATAATAATTTCTTTAGTGTCATTGTTAAAATCGTTTGTCCTGAACCTTTCTAAAAGTCTCACTCAAGCCTGTTCTCTTCGCATCTTAAGTGGCTCCCAGCCTGATTACCCTTTAAGTATACACGCCTTATTGTAACAATTTTTCACGTATCTGGCGGATTTTCCCTGGGCTTTATCTGACTATTTTTTCCACATTTTCTCCCAGGGATCCCAAATACTTTCGGCGTATTCCAAATGAGGTCTAACTAGAGAAAAATAACACCTTTCTTTTACTTCCTCAATACATTTTCCCACCACCCGTTTGGCAAAGCCAAACTTCTATGGATTCTTTAAAGCGGATCCGCATATTGTTCTGATATGTGCTCCCTATGAAAGGCGTTGTGTTAGAACTACCCCCAAATATTTGACTTGATCGGTGGTAGTTAATACGGAACCCTCTATTTCATAATTTATCTCCTGTTCCCCACTTCCTTTGTTCCAAAATTTCAAAACTGCGCATTTGCCTATATTAAGCAGTAATCCTCATTCCTTGGAATAGTCCGATACAGTGTTTAAGTCTCTAGGGAGTAGCTCGCAATCTCATGGGCCCCTTATTTCCCGTGTCGTCCACCAATAATCTTTATACTGTTACTATATTTGTTGCTGATGATGTGAATATTTAGTCATCGCGCTCGAGTAAAATATCTGTATTGGAATCTAGGGGTCTGTAAAATGAGTACTCGAAAAGGCTTCCGTCGTTGTAGTCCTTTATGTTGCACCAAACGCTTTCTATGTAATTTTCGTCGCATTCGTATCGTTGGCTTTTAAGGTGTGACTTTACTGCAGTGAATATTCCCCCACCCAATCCATTAGGTCTGTCCCTTCTGTAAATTGTGAAACCGCTTGGAAAAACTTCATTGCTTGCTATACCTCCCGTGAGCCAACTCTCCGTTCCAACTACTATGTCCAACAGAAATACATTCGATATTTTGTTTCTAATACTGCGGCAATTTAATGTTATAATTTTTATTTGGTCCATCACTTTTTGTTTCAGGATTTTCTAAAAGCTTAAAAGACTTTCGCGAGGATTTATTTTTAACTGAGGCACTAGTATTGCATTCACTCATCACATGACTTTCTTTAATGTTTTTTGAGGCACCAATTTAATTGATTCTACTCTACGTCGTTTTAACGGAAGCATATATATGTTTCATTATTTTTGGGATCTGAGAGTCATAGAGAGATCTGAAGTGACAAAAAGCGCTGGATCCTGCTTTATTTTCCCTAATATGTGACCTGCGCTCTTGCCTACCAACTATGCTAAACCCTCTAAACGTGTTCGTGTATCCTACGCACTGCAAACTGCGATGCTTCGGCAGTATAATGGCCCCGGAACGATTAAGGGGTACCCGAGACGATGAGAGGACAGGCCTCAGATCAACAAAGTCCGCTCCAATTACGCGACAAAATTCCAACAATCTCTGATTTATACCCTGTATCTGGCTCAAGACCAGCCTTCCGCGGTCAATACGCAGCACAATACTGCAAACACTTAAGTTAATTGGGGACTTCAACTCCGTCTCTTTTGGTTTTATAACTACGAAAATAGGATGCTATTTTCAAGAACAGTGCGAAATTTAATTTAGTTTTACCTCAATTTTAGCTCAAATTTCCATTTTACCTTATCCAGCGTTTACTCATGTCTTGATAATTCTTTATTCTTACATCCCACTTGATTTTGGGTCAAGAGTAGTCTGGTGTGTAATCACCCCCTACTACGCACCTTAAAGGCCCCTCGCAGGGTACTAAACTAAATTAAATTTGATGTAACTATTCTTCTCTTGGCCGCTCTCCTAGTCTCCACTGAGACTCAAGATTTGTTCAACCCGTCTAGTTTTTCTGTTCAGGATTATTTATCTCGTCCGTCTTGTGGGCCACTGTCGTGGGTGTTATTCCTCGGAAACCTTGTGAGTTGGTGTGCATTTGAGACCCAGGAAGGGCACTGTTCAGCAAAAACCCAGTAAAGAATTGTGCATCAGCTTTTATCTGTGTGTCATCCTAATTTCTTGACCCCCTTATACATTTTTGTGCACTCTCACGTTTGAAATTTCCATTTTTTTCAACGGCTGTTGTTATATTCTTTAATTTTTCAAAAATTTCTATCAATATATCATCCTCCCGCATTTAATATTTCACATTCCGCGAAATCTTAAGCATTTAAGTCCGGCATCATGTGTCGAGTGCCTACCTCTTCATCTCGAAATCTGAGCCGGTGTTCACGGAGTCTTAAATAATTATCATTAGATTACCTCTCTCCTTATGCATTTCGTCCATAATTATGCTTGTATGTTAAGAAATTCTCTTTGACTATAATAGTTTCCCCTCCATCATGAACATCTTTCCTCGGTCCGCTCTGGGATTGATGTTCGTTGAGATACTCTGTCAAGACCTACATTTATAGCCCGTGACTAATGTCCCCGCCCTATAACTTCCCACCTGGAAATTCAATGAGGAGATATTTCACCTTCGGAATATTTTAACATTACGGATACCATCACGTTACTCGTATGCTTGCGAATGCAAGACTGCATCTACATGGAAGAGTAACGCGCGTACTGCGGCCGATTCCGTGAACTTGACTCTCGCCCGCATTTATGACTGTTGCTACTCGACCGATCTTGTTGATCTTTGCCATATAATGTCCAGTAGGTTGACTGTAAAGATCTTTTCCCTGCTGCGATATTCCAGAATAATCATATTTTCAAGCTGACCTTTTTATAATATCAGGATCTGTTTCTGATATTGTTACTCAGAGCAGTCGGATTTTTGCAAGTCAAGTAGCCAGAAAAAAATAGCAAATTGTAACTAGAGACAATATGTAGTCAGACTAGAGTCATAGTAAAGTTCAGAATGCATTACATATTATGAATTAACTCAAACATCAACTCATATGAAGCAGCGAGAATTAATTATAGGATCAATTTAACTATCCAATTTTATATTTTGATTTAATTAATGAACCAGAATTTCTGCACTTCAATTTTCAATAACAACTGACATACATTAAGATTTGAGATAAGGCAATGTGTTATTAGAGCCGATTTTCATAGGTTTTATCTTTTATTAACATCAGGTAGAGACAAATTCGTGTGTTAATGACTCTGTTGCTCTTTATTCCTTCATGGCTCTCATTTCATAGAACTATGTTGATTTAAACTTAATTTATTATTAAGAACGATTATTAAGCAAAGCAGTTCCTACATTCATATTATTGGCTAAATTATAGCCCTTTCCCAGTACTTAAACTTGTTTTCGACCAGGCTTTCATCTCAATGGAATTTGTTAACTAATGGATATGTGTTATTATTTGGTCATTAATGTGTTCAAATTCCACTTAATCAATCAGAACACTACGAAATGTGTTACTCCATTCCAGTTGAATGTAAAAATTAAATGTGTTTGGATGAAAGGATCATTCGTTGATGTGTAGATCGGGTGAATTGCCAATAGTTTCGGTATTTTTGGCTCTATACGGTGGTAGGAAATCAATGATTTTAGAAGCCAAGTTACACTGGATTCTAAAAGAAGACTCCTTCTACTATAACATCATTTAAATCATCAAATTACGTCATCAATAACATTTCACGTGAAAATTCATCATATTACTTAAAATAATTCACTGTATTAACTAATGAGAAAAGTAATAATTACTGTACAAACGTATAAATTCCCATTTACAATTGAGAGATTTTATCTATGCCGTACCCAGGCAATTTGTAGCCTCTTCCTTTTCCTTATTCGGTGAATCGTCGCTTTTTTGGCGCAGCGTGTATCTACGATCTCAATTTTAAATAATCAATAGCCTTTCAATAACAACATCTTTCTCCACCCATTGCCTTTTGAGTCGCACTTTATGTCTTCATGGCCCGCGCCGATGTCGGCCCACGAAATGATACAAAGATCACCACGCCGCGCCGGAACGAGAGTCCGAAGGTCGACCTTGGGATCTAGCGACGCCAAGAAACATCCATCCGTTCGGAGCACACTCCGTTCATGTTCTCCGCATGCTCCAAAACAGCGAAGGCGACGCAACTTCCTTCGAGACTCGTCCGGAATAAACAGTAGCTCTCGCTCGCTCAACAAAAGGGAGGAGTTTAATTTTAATTCTGTCTCTCGCCTCTTCCAAGCACATTATGCGCGCGGGCATGCCTCGACCCGCCCTCTCGATATCTAAATAGTACGCGCCCGTCTTGTTTCAAAGTCATGCATCTCCGTTCTTCTCTCACTCGATGAGTATTGTACACTCGGGAGTTTTTGAATGGATTACATAAGTTACCGCATTAATAATTAGGTTGCTTGGTATCCGGGTGGGTAATGCGTTGAGCCATCGATCGTAGGATTCCAAATTCCGGTTGTTGTCTCCGGAAAACCCCATTTAGGAAATCACAGCCTTGGAACTTTCTAGCTGCTCTTGTGAAAGAGGGGAAAAAATGGTTAAATTCGGCAAAAGAACTCTCCTCATTCATTGCCCTGAATGTAGGAATTTCACACGTTTTCCGACCAGAGTTCTGGGTGAGCTCCATCCTCAAACTTGTCATACCCAATCTTAGGGCTGATCAGTGTCATGTCATTAATATTTCTTATGAAATAGGTTAATGAGTATTATTGAAGGAAGCAAGTAATTTAGTTTTCTTAAGGGTTCCAATAGCTGTGACCAGCAATTCAAGTAATGATAAAGGCATCATTCATGACCGAGGAGAGTTTCTAAACCTCGGACCATCCGACGAGTTACAGCCTAGCGGGATCGATGTCCTCCTCGGAGAGATTAATAAGTTAATCACTTCCACTACTTTGAAATTTTCGGTGTTTCGGAGTTCAATTAAATTTTCCCTTTGCCGTAAAAGGTAGCCAAAAACCCTGATCTAATTTTCGCGAGTTGTTGGTTACAAGTATTTTGCGTAGGGCTTAGGTAGGTATATCCAATTTTTGAAAGCAAATATACAATACACAATTGCATTGGTCATTTATGTCTAAAAAATACTTTTCCCTAAATTTATATTATCATCAAATGTATTTTGTATTAATTAAATGTCAGGAAACGAATTTCGTTTTCGTTTCGTTCATGTCACTCTTTAGGGCCTATTACAGTAGCGTAGGAAATAACCGGCGCGTTGATTACGCTCAAACTCTCCTTGGAGTCGAAGTTCCCCCACTCTCGCTCCACCACGTCCATGTTATCTTAATAATATTTTTGCCATGGATGCTCCCTATTCTCAAATTATGCTCGCTCGGGGATATTATGTTCATTGCTTTTGCATTGTTTCTTGAATTAGTTTGGCCTCGTTTTAGATTTTGTTGATTGCTTTGGCAAATCAGTATGCTAAATAAGTGATGCTAAAAGAGTTGGCCAGGACTCCCGTGTGTCCCCTTGGGAGTTTGAATCACACTTGCACGTGGAGAGGATATTTGGCTTCACACCATGACGCTTGCTCCAAAGTTTGGAGTTGGGAAGGCTTTGCTTAGCTCCACCAAACTTGCCGTCAAATGTTCTATTCTCTGCAAATAGATAATAGTACTTTCCTTTTTCTTTGTTTTAGAGGAAGAAAACGGCCTAAGGTTTGCTGAAGGACCTTTCAGACAAAGAAATTCATCCCAAAATTTCAGTTGCATAGTATTTAGCGCGGGTGCGCCATAGTCCTCTAATGGCTTCTCCTAAATCCATAAATAAATCACTATTGTGTTCTTGAGACCTTACTTGAACGGTTTATCGCAGACCAAGCATTTTTTCCTGCAATCGAAATTACGTGCGCGTGACATCCGTTACCATGTCAAGCGTTAAATGAAAATAAGTAGACGAAAATCAGCATCGAAATGAGTTGCAAATTACAGATTATTTCGCAGCTGATAGACTAATAAATGCTTCGAACGAAATAAAAGCGCAATACCATGGGCATTTACGTACTTTGACACACATGACTTGAAGGTGGAGTAAATTTTAGATATTGGTCCCAGATGTGAGGCTGATTTTAACATAACGCTGGGATGTATTGAGCTCCAGTATCGTTTGGAAAATGAACCTACGAGAAATTTGTCTCTTTACCACTGAATTCTGTAGAGTCATCTCATTGTCGTTTTGTACTTTAATCCATCGTGAATTATTCGTCAGGATTGATGTATAGTTGTAAAGTATAATGTGTGTTGTTCCTTGTCCACGAACTAATTGGGGTGGATTATCGCGTTAACTTTCTTCCTATTCTTTAACCTATTCCATCATTCTAATATTGTATGAGCATTAATACGAGGTTGACTTGTTGCACAGCATGTCCTTTAAATAAATTAATTGCGCCTTTAATTGTTCTCTCTTGTGATAAGTTTATCCTGAAAAAGTTATGGTAGCACATATACAATGTGGGTGTATTACAAATTTCAAACTTTAAAATCTCATTTTTATTTCGTTATTTTCTATTTCTACTTCTCCCTGCAATAAATGAGATCAGGGAAATATTAACATGGTCTCCATGGAAGCTGCAGCAAAGACGATAGACGGAAGGTTTTCAGTCTCGAGGGATTAAGAAAACTTTCGATTTTATCATGAAGCATATAGGTTATCTTAAATAATAATTGAACTCAACAGAAAATTTGTGATAACTAGTACCGGAATTTTGATGCTTGCATTGGATCAAAGTTTCACTTTTTGGTGGTAATTTAACGGGAGGAAGAAATACTGATAGTTAAATCGTATTCATTGTAAGTCCTTAAGTTGCGGGTGCGAAAGTAAAGGTTTTCCTTATGATTCTATTGCAAGCAATTATTCACCAAATAGACAATAAAGATGAACATTTCGTGAATAAATTGTGCTTAATATCAGTCGTCAATTGCTAATTACTTATTATTTAATATTGCTTTAAAATTGATGTTCAAATTGATATATTCTTATACTTACACGATTAGTATTGTCCCTTACAGTCTTTTATTGAGTTACGCGCCCAGTGACTGTTCCTGCTAGATAAGAAAGACAAGAAGCAGTGAATGTCATAATTTGTATGGTGTCTGGATTATACTTATAAAAAAATGTACATGGATGTGCTATAATTATTTGTATATAAATTACGCAGAAGTGGCACTTTAAACGTGGCTTTTCAAATTAAATGCAACACACACACGTTAACTTTATCTGATGATATACTCTACAGTAGCATAGTGCGACAATTTCTATAATTTATATCACGTTTTATTTTAGAATAGAATATATTTCGGTTCCGGGTTTAATGTAGGGTTGAAATGTTAAAAATTTTGGCAGTAACATCGACATTGTCAGATAAGAAAAGCAATTCCATCCATTTTTTTAATTTTAACATGCTCATTTTGAGTCTAAATTCCAGTGGTCAATCTCAACCTCGTATTTTCCAAAATGTTAAGAATTCAAGTTATTTGACTGACGCTACATTTTTCTTGATTTGCCGTCACACAATGATGTGATCTCAACCATTAGAGTAGCTATAAATATTTGATTTTTTCACTTATCGGCCAATAAGTAATTTAATGGAAACAAATTTTCGTATACATGCATATGTATAGATTTGAAATCACAATTTTACCTGCCTGAGCGTTTAATCCCTGACATTGTGGGAAATTATACCATAGGCTGCACTTCAATAGTCGTCAAGAAGTTTATTTGCTCTTATAGTATTTTTGTTTTTTTTAGTGCCCTGCCAGCCACCGCTAGGGTTTATGGCGGGGGGGAATACACATCTGACTAATTTCGACTCGTCTAATTTTACCCCTACCTCGGTAGCGATCTAATATTCCAATCCCTTATCGTTCGTGGGAAAAATGACATCCTAAATCTATTTGCCCTAAAATTAAATTCTTTAGTTTTATAGGCATGATTTAGCCTACAGTAGCCCGATGGGGGTAATAATAAATTTTCAACATCATCGTCGTGAGTGAGGGAGTTTCTACCATTCCTTTATTTTGTTACTGAAAAAATTGCCATGGAAGAATTTAGCTCTTACTCAACCAAAACATTCATACCATGGCAGCTCGTCGGGTGTGTGACGTTGCAATTACTAATATTTCATACATTCTAGTCGATCGAAAAAAATGGCAAATGATATTTATTTTCAAGAGTTGATACGCAGTTGATTTTCTGTGTTTATTTCAGTTCTGTATTACTGATAAATATATTATACGTTTGTTTAGCCTTAATTTTGCCTATTTACATAAGAATATAAGTAACCCATTTAAAGTTACAAGAAAAGAAAGAATCATAGCACACTGTAGTAATAATATAAGTAATAATAAAAAAGATCTGTGCATGCAGTCAATTAATTTGCGTCGAAAAAGTTTAATGGGCCACAAGGCTTAGCTCGTCTACGCAACTCACCGCCCCTCTTGCTCGTGTTCCTTTGTGATCCGTCCACACATGGCTTGATTCGGTTGTTTTTCCACAATTCCTATGCAGAAGGGGATTGCTTTCATTGCGTTTCTACTCCTTGAAAACTACCACCGTAGACGCGTTACCAAAATTTCCCAGGGTTGGCATGATCATTAACCATTATAGGCATTCCTTAGCGTTTCCATCACCAACATTACGCTGGTATAAACTTGTACCACAGTGGAAATCAAAGGTGTGGATCCTGGGTCCACCTGAGGCCAATTATTAATTTAACCGAGGTCACGGAAGCGCTTTTTGCGGGTGTGGATCTGCGTAGATCAGCAAACCTAGCACCAATTTTAGGAACTTGGAATCTTCCCTCCAACTTTGAGTGCCAGGAAATTTGGTTACCTTGAAGAAACGTGTAAATACCGAACCAGTACCTTAAGTGGATTCACTTGTGGATGAGGACATTGATGGGAAAATTTCACATTGTAAACAATAATTTACCTTGAAAGGAACTATGAACCTGGATCTCTCGACTTCCGATATGGTGACATTTTACGCTGATTCTATGAATTTGCAAACGTAAACACCCAATTACAATACGTATGTGTTTCAGGTTAACTTTGATTAAGTGGGCTGTGGCGCAACTCGCAGGATTACGATTGATTTTTGGTATTGGAAGCGTGGTAATTTTCAGATCATCGTATTCCTCTTATGTTCCTTAGAAATTGATAAGTCAGGAAGATATCTCAGCAGCTCAACTGGTTAAATATTGGCCGTTAATAAATGGATCCGAATTGGAATTCCCATCGGGATGACTGATTTTTACGTCATAACACTCACGTGTAGTTACATTGGTATTAAGGGTGACTCCAAATATCGGATACTTATCTCTCGTGAACTCGTCACCGGATAACATCCGAGGCTACCCTGTCATCTAGTGGTGTCCCGCGAAACCCTTGACACCACTCTTCATGGATAGACTGTCAGGGTTTCCGTTCTCCCCTCGTCCCATTTTCCACAACCTTATTCCCAATAGGTACAGTGGCCCTTCGACCTTTAGCTGCCATCGATAATGAGCGGACGCGTGGCCTTAAGGGAACTTCTTCCATGCCTCGCCACCCTCACACGCTTCCAAAACATACTACCTTGAACAAAAAGTTCCAGGAATAACCACCGTGTGGCGCTCCAATCGTTCCGATTTGAGTTCTGTTTTTTTTGTTAAATTGGTACATCTGTTGTTGATATTCCCTTTAAATCTTAGTGTCATAACTTGACATTTGCAAAAGTTACGTAGCCAAGAGTACATCTATCTCTGTGTGTGTTGGCGATTTTTTACAATTGCAGAAATGGATTTAAATTTGCAACAACGAACTTGTATTAAATTTTGCGTAAAAAACGGATTTAGTGGCGCACGGACGTTGGAAATGTTGGAAAAGTGTTTCGGCAACGATTCTCTAAAAAAAACGGTCGTTTACCAGTGGCACGAGCGGTTCAGAAGTGGTCGTGAGTCAATCGAAGATGATGAACGCAGTGGCAGACCATCGACATCGAAAGTCGGTGAAAAAATTGATAAAGTAAAAGAAATGTTGGTCAATAACCGCAAATTAACCATCAGAGAAATAGCGGAGGACTTGAACATTGCCTATGGATCCGCCCAAGACATTGTGGTTAATGATTTGGGTTTCCGTCGTGTAGCAGCAAAGTTGGTGCCAAAAGACCTCAATTTCATGCAAAAAAGAGACCGTGTTGACGTCGCAAAAGACATGATTTGCGAGGCTGAATCCGATCCCACATTCATCAAAAGGATCATTACTGGAGACGAGACGTGGGTTTATGAGTACGACACGCAATCCAGACATCAGGCAAGTGAATGGCGTTCACCAAATGAGCCGAGACCAAAAAAACCACGTCGTTTTCAGTCAAAAAAGAAGGCAATGCTGACGGTTTTCATGGATTACAACGGTGTAGCGCATCATGAATTTTTGCCAGAAGGCCAGACAGTAAACAAAGAGTATTATTTGGGCGTTATGAGACGTTTGCGTGAAGCAATTCGCCGAAAGAGACCAGAAATGTGGGCAGAAAACTCGTGGATTTTGCACCATGATAACGCACCGTCGCACAGTGCTATCATTATTCGTAATTTTTTGACGAAAAATGCAACAAATACCATCCAACAGCCACCGAATTCACCTGATTTGGCTCCCTGTGACTTCTTTCTGTTCAATCGAGTTAAAAAACCATTACGGGGAACGCGTTTTAGCAGCCGAGAGGAAGTAATGGAAAAATCGCAGGAAGCACTGATGGACATACCGAAAACCGACCGTAACTTTTGCAAATGTCAAGTTATGACACTAAGATTTAAAGGGAATATCAACAACAGATGTACCAATTTAACAAAAAAACAGAACTCAAATCGGAACGATGGGAGCGCCACACGGTGGTTATTCCGGGAACTTTTTGATCAAGGTAGTATATCCGGCGCCGAAAATGTGGGCAGGAGGGAAGCCTCACCGTGGTGACCCTGAGGCTCGCTGGGTGACGTGGGAACTACAGGACTTAAGTCGGGACCGTCGCTGGGACATATGTTTCCCAGGAATTGAAAGCTTCCCCACCATGTTTTTTATCTATCTATTCATCTACATGGTACCATGCAAGCCTCTGCTAGGGTGTATGGCAGGGGTCGATTACACAGCAGACTTGTTCTAACACCGACTACTCTTCCCCCTAGCGCAGTCGGATTATGTTATTCTGATTTCTTATCGTTCGTGGGGAAAAATGGCATGTTATATCTATCTGTTCTAGGATTACTCTCTCTAATTCTAATAACATAATCTCTCCTGCCGTATTACTGTGGGGCTATTAATGCATTTTAAATAGCAACACTAAAGAGACATCCATCCTGGGTTGAATTAAAGACCTTTTTTAATGGTCGGTTGTAAGGAGCAGTCATAGATGTACGAGGGTCATCCGGAAAGTAGTACCCGTTCGTGAAATAAAGACACAAAAGTAAATATTAACAAACATAAAAAATTTTATTTGAAAGAGGATACTTTAAACTACTTCTCAACATAATCTCCAAGCAAATTAAGGCATTTGTCATAACGTGTGACAAGTTTCTGTATTCCTGCTGCATAGTCCTTCGCCGCCAGCTCATTGAGATACGCGAGGGACCCATCTTGCACAAATTTTTGCATAATGCAGATGGTGTTTAACAATTTCATGAACAATTGTTCGAGAAACATTGGGAAAATGCTCACAGATGTCATCAATTGTGACGCGCCGATCGTTCCTCACGAATTCGTCAACTGAGCTCACCAGTTGGTCTGTAATGACAGACGGTCTCCCCGAACGCTCATCGTCGTGTGTGTTCCCCCTCCCCATGTTGAAGTTGCGACACCACCGCCGAACAGACGACTCGTCCATTACATTGTCTCCATACACCTCCTTTAATTGGCGATGAATATCACATGGGCGAACGTTTCTTGCATTGAGGAATTTAATCACTGCCCTCACTTCACAACTGGCGGCGTTCTCAATTTTTTTAAACATTGTAAACAATCACAGAAACAACACAGGCTAGCGTCACGCAACTTGGCTCAGAGAAGGCAGACAAGCCACTGAAGCTATCTGACCTCGTCCAGCGGCTACTCGCGTCGTCAGCACTTCATGCGGCACGAACGGGTACTACTTTCCGGATGACCCTCGTAGTTCACTCAAATGCACTAATAGTCACTTCGGTTGTTCCCCGGGACCAATCGTCCTCTTTTATTCCTTCTTTACGTTAATAATATTAAATCTGTTGCCACTAGTAAGATATGTTTATTTGCCGATGACACAGTGGTTTACAGAGATATCCGTAATCCTGAGGACACATCAGCTTTACAGATTACCTAAACCCTATACAACACTAGTGCGATACTTGGCAATTATAATTAAACTTTAAAAAAATGCAGAGTGATGAATTTTTTGAAAAAGAGGAATTTCCTCCTGAACGCCTACAACAGCGAGAACACCGAATTGGAATGTGTAGACTCGGTTAAATAGAGGCGTTACCCTCACTCACGGTCTCTCCCGGGTGAAATATATGCGGAGAAAATGCGGGCAAGCTAACAAAACTTTAGGATTTATTAGAAGAGTACTGAGTAAATGTGATGAAAAGTTCGAAGGGAAATGCAATCTTTCGCTGGTTAGGCCTCATTTAGAATATGTTGCTGGAATATGGTATCCTCACGAAGTTGGATTAATTGCTTTGCAGCGTAATAGGGCTAGATTTTGAAAAAGTTGTCATAATAAGCTTAGTCATATCCGAAGTATTAGAGGAGCTAGGCTTTGATTTAAAGGTTAAACCTCTTGCATAAATTGTAAGGATGTCTTTCGGGCAATTATGTTGAAATTGTATTATTAACACCACCGTACTACAGTAGGCTAAATCATATCTAAAACATTAGATAGATCAAGTGTATAAAGAGATACATCAAATATAGAGTTTTTTCCACGAACGATATGGGATAGCGGGATAACGTTCTCCGATCGCGGTAGGGGTAAATATATTCTGATCAAAATTAGTCTGGTGCGTATTCACGCTTGCCACACACCCTAGTGGTGGCCTGCAGGGCATTAAAAAATGCTAATACTAAAAGTACTAATTCATGCAATATATATAATCTCGTAATTTTATCGAGGATCGGCTTAGTGAGGAGGCTAGCGTACTGGCTTCCCACTCCGAGGCCCCGAGTTCGAATTCTGGAGGCGACAGATATTTTTCAGTAGTATCCCAATCCCTACTTGAGGTTCTTTGTGGAGAGCACTTTTAGTGAGTGCGCCATCCGTCGGATGGGACGTAAAACTGTGGACTTCTTGGCGCCTTTCGATAACAGTGGGCTAGTACCGACGCCGGGTTTCTCCCTACCCTTCCTTTATTCCCATCCATCCTTAATGATGCTGTCGGTCACCTCTCCTATTCTGCCACTACTACTGTAATATAACGTTCTCTCCGTGAGTGATTCCTTGCCTAGCTCCTCTAATAGTTTTGATACGCTTCTCAGTTTATCGGAGATACGCTGCTCATCTGTATTTCCCCAACAAATCCAACTTCAAATGGATCCCATATACTAGCAACACTCTAAATGTGACCTAACTAGTGGAAGATAACTTTGCTCTTTAACATTTTCCTCACATTTCCCCAATACTCTGCTAATAAATATTATTTTTTTGTTGCCTGGTTCACATATTTCCCGCTCATGTTTCACCCAGTTGAAGTTGTGAGTGAAGATAATGCCTTAGGTAATCGAGCCAACATTTTTGTGGTGGGAACTGTTCTTATTCCGAAAATTCATTACTTTGCACTTTTTTTAAGTTTAAGTCTGATTGCCATGTATCGCACAAACGTTATACGTCATTAAGGTCATACGCAAAAGCTATTTAATCCTCATGAGTACAGATATTTCGGTAAACCGCGTCGTCGGTATCTTACTATTAACCACAGAGTTAATGAGGTCCGATTACACTTCTCTAGGTAACGCCTGAAGTGACTTCTACTGCGTTTTAAATAACACCATTTAAGGTTACCCTTAAAACACGAGCACTCAAAACGTCATTAATTTCAACCGAGGCTATTTTTATCCGTGTCGTAGACTGATTCATTCTCATAGACTTCTCATACAAGGGAATCGTTGGTATCCCTCCCTAGAATACCATGTCGGAAAGCGAGTACTTATTTTTGGTGGATCGGATGGCAGCTGCTACTGCCTGTCCGTTTCCATTCCTACATTATTGAGTGGTTTTGATCACCACGTTGCATCGCGTCGGCATAGTGAGGCGCGCTCAGACGTGGGGCGTTAAACCCATTACGCACCCTGTCCGCCTTTCGCTGACTTTCACCTGAACGTCGTCCACATTAATTCCGTGCTAAAACCTAGGCCTCATTTTTTGATCGATGTGTTTCGAGTGAATTGGCTGATTTTTTCTCAAAATGACACCCGTCAAGGCCATAAGCTTAAATATATTGGAGTGTAAGAGAATAAAAATTTTTCAGCGCCCGCCTCTTCTCTGAAAACTGCCTTTCTGAATGGTGCCTTAAGGCTATGACTTCGGAATATTGCGTAAAAATCCAGCATCGTAGCATAAAATTAGTTGTTTAAACATATGATGGCGAATGTGGTATTTTTCCATGACGTATAATCCGATGGCGTTGTCTATAGTAGTCTTAAATTTGTGAATTTTCATCTTCATGTCGACCTAAATAAACTAAGTTAGTCAAATTTCTCATTTTATTCGGAACACGACACGTGTTTCAACCAGCTGTATTTTCTAGCACGTTGCCTATAGATGCAAATATTGAGAGGGATATTAAAGGAGGGAGGGTGAAATGCGGGGGAGCACGCACGCAACAACAATATTCTTCCAAAATTTCGACACATAACTCAAAATCCTAGAAGAAATGAGAATAGTGCTTAACAGAAAAGACATCTATGTCCCCATCGTAAATAAATACGTTTTACATCAAATTGTGCCCCTGATTGTATCCTTTCCCACGTCCATCTCCCATTTAGCCCACCCACCATTTCCGCCTACCATATAACTTCCATAAAACTTAGAATGTAAGCATCATGCAATTATCGTCACCTACTTCGTAACTCCCTTCACTTGCCTTCCTAGTGTAACCCCCAGGTAACGCCTACCTTGAGGGCTCTTCACCCCCTCCCAATTCAAATCCCTCATAAATTTTGTGTATATACTGGTAGGCTATGGGCTAGAAAATACATAACCCTTGATTATGACGCTTAAAAGTGGAAACAAAGGTCGGGTTAAATTAAATTGTAAAATTTTACTCACCATTTCTGCTCATATTAATTCATATTCTATTCCAGCGTGTGTCACACCTGTCATTATTAATGTAAACGTGACAGTAACGGTTAACCCAATATTGATATACTGTTTATCTACCTCTTTTCTTTCCTTTGCTTATTTTTTATTGGCTCTTGGTCACTCAGACGAATTCCTACAGCCCCGTGGCATCAGAAGAATAACAGCTATTAAGTGCAAGTAAAAAGTAACCTGAATTTTGGTTTTCTTTGGACGCTAGATTTATGTTATTCTAAGGGAACTACTCGACCAGCAGTGTTAGCGTATTCGGTCCGAGTAGGGAGGGGATGATAGCTGGGGTTATTTTCTCTGTTAGAGGCGGGGACAACTAGAGCATGAAAGTAATTATAGATACGGCGGGGAGTGGGTGTAAAACAGGCGTGACGAGGGCATTAACTTGGCGAATTATTTCTAGGGGTGGGTCAAAACCGAGGTAAATAGACTTACTCAATGTATAATTGGGTTGAACCAACCCCGTGACCTGAGCGAGAGAGGAAAGTAACACCGTTCCGATCTCTGCGGGTGGAACTTGACCGTGGAAGTATGAGACGCGACGATGCATCTCTTAAAGTGCACGATATTGGCCGCATTTAAAAGAGATTGATGTGGTGAATACAAAGAGGAGGAAGAATCATCGAAAAAAATAAAATAACGAATTGCTGATTGCAGAATAAAATGTGGGTAGCTGACTCTTCACAATGTTCTCACAGATTCATTCTCGTCCGCAATGTTACAAAAGTTAAGACGAATTTCGGATGCTTAAAAGAATCGATAAATTGAAATTTTAAAGCTCAAATATAATTTTCCCTTTTTATGCTAGGATGAATCCGTAAACATTTAAACTCGCCAATGAGCCTGATTCATATGCATGATAAAATCAAATGTCATGCACTCGGCTGAAAATCCGGAATCGCATATTCTACTAGAAGTGATATTGATTGATGACTAAGCCGACTCCCATTTAGACAAACGTGACCTTGGGGTTAAACTCCCGCAGACGATTTCGAGAAAGTCAAATCATATTCGGTTAGGTCTATAAGCAGACAGCAGCAAGCAAGTCAAATCTCGAGAATCTTGCCATTACCTCGGGAAAAAAATTTGTTTGAGAATTTTTACTGGTGGGGTTGTTATAGACTGTTATTTTTGCTCATGCTTTCATTCTTTTTATTTAGATGTCAATTTCAGCTTGCCTCCCTCCGTAGTGCTTGCATTACTCATTAAAGAAAAGTTTTATTAAATATGAATCGAACAAAGTGTTTTATTGTTCCATAAATACCCTGAAAATCACCGCTAGGATGCCATGCAGGGGGTGATTACGCACCAGACTAATGTTGACCGAAAATACTTCCCCCCCCCCCCCCTAGCGGTTGGACAACGTTATTCTGATCCCGTTTTGTTCGTGGGAAAAATGACATCTTAAATCAGTCCGCGCTAAATTTATTATCTCTAATTTTATTGGCAAAATCCTCCCTAACGTGTTACGGTTGAGATATTAAGACATTATCAACACCATCGCTAAAGAAACATTCTTCCATTTTATGCTAGATATTTAATTTATTATTTAACCTGCACTCCATGCGTGATTCTCAACCTAACCCCTTTAATAATTTTGTTTGGCTACTCAGTTCATCACTCGAAAGTTATTCACTATCTCTAGAATATTATTTTCTGGTAACATTATGTTGACGATGTATTGTGCATATAGAATAGAATACAGAGCCAGACCAACATTTTTATTTCCTTTTTAAATCCCATCCATCCTGCCATAAATGCCACTTTGCAGTTGAAAATACAAAACAATATAAATTTCGTAGATTTAATCTTAAATCGACTCAACAGCATCTTTCCATTTATCATGTACCGGAAACTATCAAGCCGACCACTTAATACGCGCATTTTCTACCCAACATTCTTTTCAGAAGAGTAATGGAAGTGTTCGATTTAATTTCTAAAAAATAGACATTATTGATGAAGGGTGGAAACATAAAAACTATTCTTGTATTGATGGAAGCTAAACTCACAGTTTATTATGATGAGTTAGGGGATGTATCGATGGCTCTAACGGAAACGATATAACTTCAAAGAGAAATCAATATTGGCCCATAAGCGCCCATTACAATATAATGATTTTTCTTCACATTCGTTTATCTAAATTTAAAAAAAACACGGACGAAGGGATTTATGACTTATCGATCGCATGTTTTTCTCAATCTAATTTTAGTTTTAGTCCAGAATCGTGACAGGATCTGCGTGAAATCGACCGCCTTCGTGAAAACATTGATAATGTGACCACGAAACTTGTCACAAGGGAAAGAGATTTTTTAATTCCTTCAAGTAATTTTTCTTTTTAATATGGTTAGGCTGCTTTAAAAGAAAGATTGTTTTGATGAGTCAATTAGGGGTCGATGGGAAAATTGTTGGATTGAACTTTAAAATGCGAGCATTTTATGTCGAAATTAATCTGAAGAATAAAGAAATTTATACAAGAGGGAACGGAATTTATTAAATAAAATTAACGCTAAATTTTAATATAAGGCAAAGCAATACGATTCCTAAAGAAAATTATAAGATTAGTTATAACATTTAGTGGATTGTGGTTTTTTCTGGAGGTTTAATAAAGTTCCCAAATGTGTTCCCAACGTTCCTATTAAGCAGTCAGTGTTAATTCTAAACGATGTGCAATTAGTTATACGTTTGAATCATTATCATAATACAGCTGAAATGATAATATTCCGAAAAATTGGACGTTCATTCCACATCAAGTAAGATATGAAAGTACAATTTTCGACGCTATTCATCACCATTCTAAACTTTTCCTCAACTTTTTAAAAACATTCTCTTTTACCCAGAAAAACGTAATTTAATTCAGTAATTTTTATTTATTTTCTGCAATCGATCATCTTAAGTGCATCCTGGTACTTAGTTTATTGAATTTATTACTTACCTTTCGCCTTTAAAACTAACATATTGGATCCAAGTGTTCGTTTACAGTAACTTCGCATTCGTAATCACCAATCTCGGAAATCCAACCAAGGTATTATTTCCTGGGATATAATAAACATTGAAGAAAGTGGCTAAAGTTGTAAGGTAATCAAAAGAAGAATTTCGTTAGATGAAGAAGCCTTGAAAAAAGAGGCGGGAGTTGATGACTGGCATCTCAAGTAATGGTGCAAAGAAAGGACTTATGAAAACTTCAACGAGGAGTGTAGTTTTAATGGCTCGGAAACGGCCATTAGGGGAAAAAACGTGATTGGATGTTTTGAGGTACACTTATGTAGGAGTATAAAATATCTATACAAATATATATTATATTTGACGTTTCGACAGCATGGACGTCATCTTCAGAACCTCTGAAGTTTCCAAATACGGCGGTCATGCCCTCGAAACGTTAACTATATACGTAAGTGTCCTTTCTCTATGTTTAGATCAGTTTTTAATCAAGGTTATTATATATTTGTGTCGTCGCTTAAGAGCGTTCGTTTCCGAAGATATATATATATATATATATATATATATATATATATATATATATATATATGTATATATATATGTGTGTATATATATGTATATATATATGTATATATATATATATATATATATATATATATATATATATATAAAGTCAGCACTAACGAACAAAAGCACAGAAACACACAAAAAAAAAGAAACTCACACGTTTTCGAATTTTCGATGGTCAAGCCACCTTTCTCAAGAAAGAGAAGTAAGGAACTCACTTCCGTGAGGCTTGCGCATAAGTGTTATATATGTATATATAAACACAGATGTAGATTTTTAAAACAGATTGTTAAATCAGTTTCTGATGACGACGGTCGCGCCGTCGAAACGTCAAAACTGCATATGTGAGTGTCCTTTCTTTGTGTTTTTGTTTTAAAAATCTACACCTGTGTTTTTATATATTTGTGCGTCGCCGAAGAGCGTTCCATTTCGAAGATGTATATATATATATATATATATATATATATATATATATATATATATATATATATATATATATAGAATTGGCTGACACAATTTAACACAGATAGAATAGAATAGCGACATTTAAAAGGACACTCACACGGTATATATATACATACATTTTTCATATAACGGCACAATAGAACACAAAAAAACAGGTAACACATAGAGGACACTCTCATTATCGATTGTTTGAGCTTTCGGCCTTCTCCGAGGCCTTCTTCCAGTAAAACTAAGTTATATTCACACGCCGCTGGGCTTAGTACTGGGTGATCTCTACCATCACCTACCAAACCGACCTTCGGGTCGATTACGGTGGGTGTGTTTATATATATTTGTGATTTTTTAGCTAAAGAGCTAATTATTTCAAATTGAAATTAAATTATTGACTTCGTAATTTCACACAATTAATCTAAAAAACGACCCAGGTTTCGACGATGAACGTCAACATCAGGTGATGTCGACGCTCAATGTCGAAATCTGGGTCGTGTTTTTAAATAAAGTGTGTGGAATTACGAAGTCAATAATTTCATTTCCACATGAAAATTCCATAAAGTTACGTCGGGGACAACAAATTTAATTAACATGTCCTTTGGATTTTAACCGTATTTTTTGTCATTGTTTGTTAGGGCTTCGGCGAACAGTAGCGTGTATTCCTAGGATCAATTAAAAATCTACCCTTACCTTGTAGATCACTACTAATTATTATTCATTGAAGGCATTGGTCAGATTTTTCAGGATTTAGCCCCACCTTGCGGTGTTGCTTTGATGCTCCTTCTATCCCTTATCAGAAAGCATTCCGAAGGGCAGGAGAAGTGGACTCAAGAGCCAATTGTGAAACAGGAGGGAGAACACAGAGGGAGGGGATGGGGTAAGGGTCGCCTGGGGGCCTCGGCACGAATAAGGTCACGGTTGAAGAAAAAATTGGGAACTGGGCTCTCGCCAGAGGTGTTTCGGAAGATAGGGGAGGAGAGGGTGGAGGGGAAAGCGGCATCCGAGGAAAGGGAGTCGCAGGCAAATCCTTGCCTGCGAACCAAGTTCAAGGAGTTACCCAAGGTCCGAGCAAGCAGTGATGATCGCGGACGGGAGGACCTCTGAAAACCCTTTCAGCTCACCCGAGTAAACAAATCGAAACGTTTGAGGAAAGTGGGAATTCGTGTATTTCCTTGAGGAAGCGCGACGTTGATTAAATTTGCGAATCCCATGACTCAATATTGGTTAATGTTCTGATGGTAATGTGTTCGTGTCGTTTCCGCCTTTCCGAAAAAAATATCCCTATTCCTTTCATCATGTGCGTGTTTGTTCACTCATAGGATAGGATCATTTTAATTTCACCGTCTTCGGGGAAAATGTATGCTTACAATCGCTGGTGTTTTATCGTCAGTATCAACGTAGTGGATGTTCATTTCAGACAGCCTTTTCGATTTTTCAGTATTTATTTATTATTTTATTTATTTAATGCGTTTATGGTTTATTATACAATTGAAGAATGGCAATGTCAGAGGATTGGGAATATTCAAGAGTTATTTTATGTGTAATTGCGAATAGGAATATATACTACGAATCATTTTTTTATCCAGTCCATCCAGATCTTCCATGATGACAGGACACGGCTTAATAGTTTTTTCACATGATGTTTAGGTTTTATTAACTTCGGGGCGTGATGACCCAGTGGTAGAGAGTTAGACTACTGACCAGGTTTGATACCCGGGCACCGAACGCCTCTCTGGGTACCTTCAGCTTCACCCGAGCCTTGTGATTTTTCGGATACCAGAGCTTCATAGAACTTCATCTAAACAGAAGGCACAAGTGGCGCAGGGAAAGGATCTGCCTCCCCCCACCCCGATGGGTGATTTTAACGCGTCGTTCGGCTTAGTGTTGGGTGTCAACGGTCAAACTGACCTTGGCGTTGATAACTGTTGATAGTTTTTTTAACTCTGGCATGATAAAAAGAAACGCCCAATCTGTGCAATTTTTCGGGTACCAGGTTTTCCTGGGAAACCATAGCCGGCACAGGGAAAGAAACTGGTCCCCGTACCCTGATGTGTGAATTTCACACGCCGTCGAGCTTAGTAATGGGTGAACTCTACCATCACCTACCAAACCGACCTTCGGGTTCATATCTCTGTTTATGGTTTATATTTCTTCTAGGCTTTATAGCAAAGGCATCGTCATTCTCTTACAGTACTTTTTCAATATATTTAAACGCAAATAAATGCGTCGCGATAGTATGAGCCGAACAGTTAAATATTCATTGCTGAGAATTGGCTTTTTAACAGTGTCCTTTTACTTTTCTGGGCAAGATATAATTTTCTTCCTATATTCCAAACATACTCGGTATCCACCGCCATCCTTAAAAACTTGAAAGACATAAATCAACTGCACGGCGAGAAGCGACTCTCAAAGGCTAATGCTCAATCTTTAAGGAGCGGACATCGCGGAGAAAAACTCATTTTTCCAATGATTTTCACTTCAGGAGTCGACCTTTTAGGCCCTACCTCTCGTAACCACAGTCCTATGCAATGCCACTAATAAGAGGACGTACTTACCCTTGCCAACAAGAATAGGTCGTACATCGTGTCCGCTTTATTGATTTGCCTTTTTAAAGGGGCCGTTCGATATCGAGTAGCACACAAAAAGGGAGGGTATCTGCTTTAGATTTGGAGCAGAGGGCGAGGTGAGGACCCTCCTGAGAAGGGTAGCAAATAATTACGGCGAATCTCCTTCCCTTTCTGGCCAAGTATTTCATCCACAAGAGATTGAAATGTCCGCCGTACGTCTGCGTCATGACGGAAAGCTTTCTAATTGCAGCCGAGTGAAACTAGGAGACGCGTTCGCGGCTTGGTCTAGTTTGAAAATACGAGTGGCTTGCATAGCAAGCGATTAGAATAGTCTTATTAGCTGCCCGGCTACCGGGATTTGATATTCAATTCCTATCACGTCTCATAACATAAGCAGATATTATGACTGTCTTAGTTGCCTTAGAGGCTACCGATCGAATTAACAGTTGACTCTTGCATTCTGAGTATCATCGTTAAAGCTACAAGTCGGCTCATAAAACCTAGTATTTCGCCTATAGCCAGACTAAATATATATGGAATGGGATAGGATGTTGGACGGAATCAAATATTTATTTGGAAGTTGCGTCCATCCAAAACCTACCTTAAATGGTAGATTACCTAATTATACGAGGGTCATCCGGAAAGTAGTACCCGTTCGTGAAATAAAGACACAAAAGTAAATATTAACAAACATAAAAAATTTTATTTGAAAGAGGATACTTTAAACTACTTCTCAACATAATCTCCAAGCAAATTAAGGCATTTGTCATAACGTGTGACAAGTTTCTGTATTCCTGCTGCATAGTCCTTCGCCGCCAGCTCATTGAGATACGCGAGGGACCCATCTTGCACAAATTTTTGCATAATGCAGATGGTGTTTAACAATTTCATGAACAATTGTTCGAGAAACATTGGGAAAATGCTCACAGATGTCATCAATTGTGACGCGCCGATCGTTCCTCACGAATTCGTCAACTGAGCTCACCAGTTGGTCTGTAATGACAGACGGTCTCCCCGAACGCTCATCGTCGTGTGTGTTCCCCCTCCCCATGTTGAAGTTGCGACACCACCGCCGAACAGACGACTCGTCCATTACATTGTCTCCATACACCTCCTTTAATTGGCGATGAATATCACATGGGCGAACGTTTCTTGCATTGAGGAATTTAATCACTGCCCTCACTTCACAACTGGCGGCGTTCTCAATTTTTTTAAACATTGTAAACAATCACAGAAACAACACAGGCTAGCGTCACGCAACTTGGCTCAGAGAAGGCAGACAAGCCACTGAAGCTATCTGACCTCGTCCAGCGGCTACTCGCGTCGTCAGCACTTCATGCGGCACGAACGTGTACTACTTTCCGGATGACCCTCGTATATATGTGACTTTTTTCGGGTACCAGGTCTTCCAGGGAAACCATAACCGGCACAGGGAAAGGAACTGGACCCCTACCCTGATGTATGAATTTCACACGCCGTCAGGCTTAGTATTGGGTGAACTCTACCATCACCTACCATACCGACCTTCGGGTTGATTACTGTGTTTATAGTTTATGGTTTTTATATATATTTTATTATTTATATGTATAACTACCAAATAAATATTTGATCCTGTCCAACATCCCTATCCTATACCTGCCCTTACCTCGTTTGCCTAACATTCCCCCTCTATCAGTCTTCAACATCCCACTGCTTATCAATATGATTTGCACCCATTTTTTCTCCTCTACTTAGGATTTCTCCCAGCAATCCCTCTCCTCCCTACCATACCCAGCACCTCCTCATTTGTTTTTCTTTCTATCCAATCAACCTTCTCTATCCCTCTTCACATACGAATTTCTAAAACCTCCAATCTATACCGATCATCCTGCTTCAATGACCATGATTCTGGGCCGTGCATAACTACGCTCCATATAAAAGTGTTGACGCGCCTTTTCTCAACATCCTTACTCAGCGTCCCTGTCATCAACTCCCTCTTCCTTGTGAAAGCCTCTTTGCCTAGTGCAATTCTTCTCCTTACGTCACTACTACTTCGACCAATTTGGTCCAAAACATTTCCGAGATACGCAAACCGTTCCACCTACTCTAGTTCAATTTGCCATCCTTTTTTAATGTTGACCTTAGCTTTTTCCATTCAGGAAACTTGCATAACCTTTGTTTTATTTATTTTGATGCTTATATCATATCCATCGCATTGAATTTCCAATTCACTCAGCAATGCCTGCAAACCCTTGGTTGACTGACAAACTAAAGCTTAGTCATCAGCAAACACAGCTGATTTTATGAATTCTCCGCCGACTTTTATTCTATCTCCAGTTCTTCCCATGCCTATTTGATCATTTCCTCCACATATATACGCCAAACAGCACCGATGATAATGGATAACCCCGCCTATAACGGTATACTCTTCCTAACGCTGCCCATCCGGACACTCCTTCCACCTTAGCAGTCTGAGATATGTACAGGTTGCAGATTAGTCTCCTATCCCTTCAATCTATTACTATTTTCTGCAATATACTCATTAGTTTTTCCAAATTCACTTTGCCAAAAGCCTTTTCGAAATCTACGAAACAGGCAAATACATCCTGATAATATTTTATATACCTTTCGATAAGTCGTCTTGTTACTGCAATGGCAACGCGCGTTAAAGTTACAAAATATACGCCGTAAAATCCTCAATATTAAAGGTGATATAGACGTAAAGTTGACTGCTGAAACATTAATTTTATGAAATTTTATCGTAAACGTGGAAATAAAAAATTAAATTAAATTTCGCTTTGTTTATTTAGTAATACCACACGTATCAACTCTGCAGAGTCATCGTCAACTGTGCTGTACGCACGTACAAGACAAACCCCAATCATACAACATTTACGATGGGGTGAAATGTGGAGAGGGAGATGTGATGAGGTAGTGTTAGAGTGGCTGGAGTGGTTGGCTGTCTACTTTGTAACTGTTCCTCACACACAATCTGACCTCACCTCTCTTCCCCACTCCCTTGTGTGCACACACATACGCATATAGCCAAATACACACGCATATATACATATAGAAATACTTACGTGTGAAAAAATACTACAAGATCTAATAAAAAAACACTCACCTAAGACTTTAATATTTCAGTGGTCCCAGCCATCTCTATCGTAGTGCCATGGGTAACTGAACATGGTATAAACACACACACACATATATATATATATATATATATATATATATATATATATATATATATATATATATATATATATATACATACGAGTATATATTGTAGATATTGTAGAAGTTAAAAATTTCAGGCATGTATAAGGTTATGCGTTTGATATTTGTACTATGGAATGTGATTTTTTGCCGGTCGAAAACTTGGTCGTTAGAGGAATATGATCGGTAGAGTGGACGTTTTTGACATATGGGTGTACAAATGGATACAAAAGGTAAAATGGACGTAATGGAACACCAAAGATTAAGTACTAGGTATAGTGGGTAAGGAGAGAGGGATTTTTGGGAGAAATCCAGTGGCAGGAATTGTGAATGCAGAGTATTTTGATTGGCGAAGGAATGCTTAAGATTTGTGATAGAGGAGAGGACGTTTCGTCAAGCGAGTTAAGAGGAGGAGAAGAATATGCATGTTGGATGAAACGAAAAGAGAGAGAATCTATGCGGAACTGAAGGACAGTTCACTTTAGTATGGGGCGTTAGGTTTAATCTTATATTGGACGAGACCAAGAAATGGAACCAAGTGTTGTCTGTGTCCTTCCAAAATCTACTGTAAAATGTAGACTACCAAATAATAATTTTATATTCGCCAACTAATCGGTAGCTTTGCAATGATGATGTTTGGGAAGGCTGGCAGGGCGCCCCGAAGATCACTAGTTCGAACTCCGCTGATGGAACGGGGGCTTAACTTAGTATATTGCTTTCGAACACGTCTAGGAAGAACGTCTCTTTGGTAGTAATGTTGAAAATGTATTATTACCACTATCGTACAATGGTAGGAGAGATCATGTTTGTAAAATTAGAGAGATTAAGTGTAGAACAGATATATTTAAGATGTCATTTTTTGCACGAATGATAGGAGATCAGAATAACATTGTCCGACCGCGTAAGGATCATATCCGGGTCAAAATTAGTTTGGTATGCATACACTACCATGCACTCTAGTGGTGGCTTGCGTGGTACTTAAATAAAAAAATGTTCTTTTTATATCTACTGAACATGTGTGATAGTCCAAATACCGTTCAGTATTGGATTGTGAAATACCCTTAATAGTATGAGCGCTTAGTAAACGGAATTCCTCTAAGAAAAAAATCTGAATTCATATAGCTAAAAATCGAATGAAAACGCCGTCTTTTTAACTGTCTGGTTCTTTGAGAAAACTCAGTGTTTCTAGTAAGTTAACATTTTTTAAATCAATAAAAAATATGGCAGGTTATGTGATCACGGCTACTATTGTTTCTCGTAGCTAAAAGAAATGTTTAAGACGAAAGAAAAAATCCAATCTTAACTTTTAGATGAGCGTGGAAGACCGGCGTCCACGGTATATACTTATCCGAAAAGCGCCTCTTTTTTGCTGTTCCTTTACCTCTAGAAGTGTTCCGCCTAGTACATGACTTCTCTCGCAAATGCAGTAATGAACGTAGGCGCGATGGATTTCGCGTTGCGTTAACGTCATTTCAACACCTCAGCAAAAAATATGACGCATCGAGAGTGGGTAAGGACTGCTTTGCAAAGGTAAAAATAAAAAAGCGTTGAAACTTGCTAGACTTTCTTCTTTTTTTATTCTTTTTACAGGTCGTTGCTCCCTTTCTCTTCTTCGATATTACAATCTCGCACTGACCTCGCCCAACCAACACCCGGCGGGAAACTTAAGGCGTGCGTGATTGCATTGAAATTTTTGCATGGAAAAAAAGGCAATAATAAAAATATTGGCCGCGGCGGCGGCATTCAAAGGCCGAAAGGCAGTGCCATCTTCTGTTCTCGTCATTTCCCATTGTTTTTCTGTCATGGAGACGTCTTATCCTGTCGGGGAAGCTTGCCAGCCCTTAAGGACTTCGCAGAATGAAGCGCGAAAGGAGGTAGCGACGCACGATCACCAGCTTAACCTACCGTCGAGGAACCGAGTCTTCGTGCTGGACCTTGTGACTGCGATGATTTCACTTCATTTCATCGACAGCGTATTTTTTCCTCGCTTAGCAATCGATTTCATTGGAGTGAGGAAATACGTATTTACATTCCCGCTGTCCTCGGTTTTCGTGTCGGTTGAAGGAAGAGCACACGTCGGTTCTTTCATTTTTCTCTCAATACCCGGCCCAGTTAGTCTGCGGTTAGAAACGCTCAAGCATGTCCTCTCAAAGGTGCGAAAGTTTGAGTTACATCTAGATGGATCCTAAATTTACAGTTTATGGAAATCAGATGGTATCCAAAAACTAACACTGCGTCTTCAGTGACTTCACTGGCCAAAAGAAGCGTCCGGGTAGCAATAATATACTCTCTTGCGTTCATAGAAAAACAATTTGTTTGAATTAATCAAATACTTCATTGAAGATAAAAATATGTAAACAATTATAAAACAAGTTATATTAAATAATATTTCCATAAGCCGTTAACGGTTTTTTTACACTGCTCTCCAACGGTTATTTATTAGGTCCCCTTCACTTTTCCTCCCCCCTCCTTCTCCCCTCTCTTCTTTCACCTATTTATTAAATGCATACCCCTGGTTTCCTCAATCCGTTTCACTTCAACTTAATGTTGCTGAGTTTTTTTCCTATAAGCGCTGAAGAGGGTTAACTTGCGGTCAAAATACGCGTATCCGCCTCTAAAACCATTGTGTTTCCTTAGTTTTTACGTTTTTTTCCCTTTCCTCTTTTATTTTCCATTCGTTTCTTTCTTTTTACTGAAGAACTTTATACCCTGCCATTTTCAACAGCACCATCAGTCCATCCAATAATTGGTTCACTTCGTATCCCCGAGAGTTGGTATTGCTTTGTTGTAATACCTAAGTGAGTGTGTGAGTGTATTATTCCCCCGAATAGGTCCCTGACGTCTGGATTAATTTCTTCGCAAACCTATTAGGTCTCCAGAGCCGGTCCTTTGCGAGGGAAAAACTCCCCGTAAACCACTTTGGGGTAACCAGTGTGACTGTGTATGCATTTTTGAGTTCCCAAGTAAGGTCCCTGGCAATAGGATTAATTTCCTTGTAAACCTATTTGGGAAATACTTTCGGATAAATGTGATCGTTCTAATACCTGTATTTTGAATGTGGGTCTGGCGAGGGATTAACTTTCTCCGTGAATCTCCACATCAATCTCAATTCCTACCACCCTACCTTTTACTTTCACAGTAGTGTAAAAAACCTTTCACGGCTAGAGGAAATATTATTTGATATAATCAGTCAGAAAAGAGGCCGTAAGAAGCTCAATTTATCCTTTCCAGTTATAAAATAGACATTTATTCAAGAAAACCTTTAGCGTATTTCGTTATCGAATATAAGAAATTGATTTTAATTGAATGAAGCAGTTTTATATGATTGCTAATCAATACTGGCCAACTATAAAGGCAATTAAAAGTTAATACAAGTACATGTAAGCACTTCAGTATCCATTTCTATATATTTGGAGTATAATTTATCGAGCTTCAAGCATGCCATTCCGACTTTTCGGTGGCCAAACCATCTTCCTCAAGGGAGGGAAGGAACAGTTCCAGAGGAAGGTGATTTGGCCGCCAAAAATCCGGAATACGTGTGAGTTTCATTTTTGTTTATCTGCTTTTGTTCGCTTGCGTTATCTCGCGCCTTCGTTTGCATTATTGTCTACATCCGTGAGACTTTCCGTCAATTTACATATATATACATATATATATATATATATATATATATATATATATATATATATATAAATATATACGTATATATATACTTATACATGCGGATATAAAATATGGGTATGTGATTATTATGGTTTATGTGTGGATATGTAATAATTTAAGAACCTCTGACCAAAATATGATCACCTGTAAGCATTATATATATATATATATATATATATATATATATATATATATATATATATATATATATATATATATATATATATATATATATATATATATATATATATTATAGCATTCATATTCTGAACTCCCTCGCTTATTGAAACCAAGGAATGATTCTCGCAAGTTTATTTTTATTATTATATTATTTGTTCATTACATACTGATAGGATAAATTTATTAGACTTTGGCTTAAAAAAACTGTATTGAATGTTATCCACATATAATTGTATCTTTACCGTCGAGTCCATAAATCTGCGGATTATTTTAAACATAAATAGATAACGAGGGAATATTTCCTCTTCATTATATAAATTACAAAATATCAGGTACCACTAATCTGTGCCGTGTAATCTTAACTCATCAGGAGCACAGGTTTCCTTTTAATAACTGTTGACGAGCAATAATCATAATTTGAAAGTGGAAATGGCGTGAAAGTATAAAAAAATGAGCCCAAAGTTCTCACATGAAAAATGAACATAAATGGGTTCAAAATCGACGGTTGAAGATTAACTATGCAATTTAGATTTTCTTATACCAATGTGGAATGATAACTTGACCCCAAACCATCTTCTGTAAAAGCCTCTGCAATCTTTTTCACCTTACTGTAGACTTGAACATAGTTCCTAAAACAACACTTGGTTCTGGGTATCTGTGTATCCTTGGATCCTGGCTGTAGAAATTACCTTGTAGTGAACCCATTCAAAATTAATCACACAGGGTGAAAGATTAAATATGATATTAGGGGGTATGTAGGTTTGGTTCTTGCTAGCCTTTGACGACCATGAGCCACGAATACAGGTAAGCTTTATTATGCTAGCTCTCATGGAGCCTTACTATTTCAAAATCAGTGCCCCTATTGGTAGTTAGTTTTTAGCTAGTTAGCTTTTACATCCCAAAGTTTTATTAATATATCCAGGTTGATACAAAAAGCCTTTAGTGAGATTATATGATTCTCCTACTTTAACTCAAGGGAATCTGAATCAACGTTAAAATTTGGACGTCAAAAAGTAATCATCTTGTAGGCTTGATCCATTCGAGTCCATTCTCGATCAAATCGCATCGAGAAAAAGTTTTCAAAGAAACCCTTCGACCATTTGGCTTCTAAAAGTTTTTAAGAAATTATTGCTTGTTCTGTTTGAAAGAAAAGGTTTGTTTTTTGGTGAGGAGATCGATAATGCTACATGTAAAGATATAGATTATGGCTTTAATAAACCTGCCAGTACCATCGAGGGTCGCATATTAGTTTGAGAAGATTTTATGGAGTGGAAAACGTTATCATCTGAGTTGAAGATCCTTGGGACACAAGTTTGGCTTACATTAATGTTTGCGTAAGAACCTTGGCCTCGTATCTCCACGATGTTTCTTTCATTTTCCGCGAGAGCTCTTTTCGGCAATACCATTTTTAGACAATCTCACGCCTTCCACCGACGATACGCAACTCTGAAGACACGACTGTGAATTCCCACATTTGTTCTGTCCAAATTTTTCTTCAATTCAAAAAATTCCCTAATATTAAAAATGAGAATTGACAGTTTCATTTGCTATTATCACCTTGTATCGTCGCATTTATAATTTGATATAACCTAATCGTCTCCTTGCTTTAGTTTAACAATCTAAGAGTAATTAAACATTTCAGCTATCCACTCTCAAAACAGAAAAAAATAAATTTCTTTAGTAAATCCTGAAAAAAAACGCATTTTTTCCCTATCATTATTGCTGCCTATATTAGTTAAATTCCAAGAAACTGCGGGAGATGCCGCAACAGTAACTTGTAAAGGAGTCATCCGCTAATATGCATTTCAATGCAATATAACAATACAATTCCAGAGTATAAAAATCTTTCGCCTTGACCGGGATAGGATCAGAACCCAGATCCCTCGATGTCCGGACGAGTGCTTTAGCCAGTTAAGCTATCGAGACGTCCTATTAAATTCTGAAATTGTGGAGTTTAAGAAGACGCTTCAATAGCTTAACTGGCTTAAGTACTCGGTCGGACATCGAGGGATATGGGTTCGAATCCAAGTCAAGACGAATGATTTTTACCCTCTGAAATAGTTGCATGTTAGTTAAGTTAATCGAGGAAAGTGTATAAAAATTCACAGTTTTTAACTTCTTGGTTCCTATGCGAGCGGCTACATACTTCCTCTGCTCTTTGAGAAAATACAGTTACCGAATACATAAATGATTACGTAGGCATACCAGATGACAATACCACGACGGCCTTTGCTGATATTTATTCTTTGAATGATATATTTCATTAATCTAATATATATGCACACTGTATTCACAGATGGTATTGCACGCCTACGTAATATTTTATATAAGGCTAAAGCGTCAAGATTGTCCCTTCAATTAAGTCAACTGGTTTTTGAATAATTAGTCAGTTCAAAGTTGCCTTATAACGGCACACGTAATTTATTAGTCTCGCTGAGCTGTTAATGAACTACGGTATTTCACAACTCAAGGAAAGTAAACAAGGAAACATCCATGAGGAGTTCTTATAACGGAATTCCCGAGCATCAACCTTCTTAATCTCTTCAGTCCCCTCCCTATAGAAATGCGTGTTTTTCTTTCGGTAAATCAGGCCAAATTGAGGAAATAACTTCATATTTTTCAATAGCTGGTCCATCGTGGAGGAAAAGATGAGTGGTTCCTGAAAGTTGTTGTTACGCATCACCTTTGACTTCTAAATCAATATCTTTTTTCAACATTGTTTCCTTCTCCAGCCCTCATTACTTATTTGTCCTTTCTCTCCTCCACGCTCACATGCCTCTTGTTAGTCCATCTATTACAATATCTATCTTTGATATCTCAAAAACTTTCAACATTTCACATTTTCTGGTCTCTTCGTACTTCATTCACCAACTTCCTCTCCTCTCTACCCTTAGTCACTTCTCCTCTCGAACCTCCCTTTTTACTTGTTATTTTTACCATCTTATTCCGTCCCCATACATAACAAGTCTCCAATTTACTTCTTTCTTCTGCCCTCTGAGATCAAGCAAATTATCAGTCGCTTTTTTTAACGTTTAAATGAGAGGATTCTCAGATTATGGAAGCATATTGCTGTAAATTTTGAAAGACGTAATTTTTCTCCGTTGAGGGACGGGAAGTTTTTTCATCCTGTGTTTTCCAAAATGAGGTTACATGCGTGAAGGCACGTTTAGTTGATTGGTGCGGTCAATAATGAAACCGTTTTTATTTGACCGCGATTTCAACCTATATTACAAAATTTCTAATAAAGTACATTTCCCGATTAAACTACATGCTCATCTGATTTCAAAGTTATTTCTGAATAGTTTTATGATTACACCAACGTTGACTAACTGATTGGCATAGCTGATCCGCTATCGGGGAATTCTTGATTGAATAGGGGCCGTCCTTTGATTGCGCCATGTCATTTTCGGTTTTGTACACCCCTTCCCCCATTTAAGGATACGTAAAATGTGAACCCTGCGTCATAGTCCGCGCTCACCACGAGCCTGCCTTTCTATCTCTTCTCTTACACAGGGAAGGTACACTGGTCATTACACTATTTTCCTCATGTTCTCCCTAGGATATTTCCGATTATTTACACTGAGGAGGTGACCTGTCGTCTCACCGAAGCAATACAAACCATCTGGTTCCTCAGACCTATTCAGATAGGGTTGGCTGGCACTATTAATCCTCCACTACCTTATAATATTATGAAATTATTGGCGTTATCATTAATACATAAATCAACATTTTAGGAGATAACTAAGTTCACTTAGCTTTGACAAATGCGTTTTTCACCACTATAATCTACTCATCATGTCAATTATTTGTTTGTTTTGAAATACGCCCACTATCGAAAAAGAATACTTGCTTTTTTTCAATTTAACCTCATAATGAATAAATATAATACTTAAATGATACGAAAGTTTCGGAACTCTTGAAAGAGTTTGAGGATTGCTTAAATAATTCTGAAGCTACAGTTCCATTAGTGAGCATTTGCACAATGTGTTCCTTAATGATGAAGGATAATTAAAATTCTTTTTCATTAAAATGGCTGAATAATGCAATAATGAACCTTACGTAAGATTCCACCGGAAACACTCATCTCTCATTAGGGAATGAAATAACGTACCCCCCTTCCTACTAAAAACCTTACATCATTTAAGAACAGCTACATAACGGTGAATTCACGATCGTTACGTGAATGTATGAATTTTGAAACGATATTCAAATACAAACCAATTCATGCGTGTGGTAACCACTCAACCCTAAAATACAAAATAGACAAACACTCAATAAAATGCTGGAATTGCGACATCAATATATAAGCCATTCTCAATCTCTGAATGCCAATATCAGCATTTTAATCAAGGAACGGACGCCACAACGTGTTTTAGAAATTTCGACTGACTTTGAGGCCTTCCACAAGAACCTCCATGAATCTACAGGAATTAGGAAAGGTGAACTTTGCTAACATTCGGAATTCAAGATGAATGATACTACCATTAGAAGGGATGTAAGAGAACTAATGATCTCACGAGGAAGGCCAGAGGACGTATAAGATCAAATAATATGGTTTCCAATGGTAATGGAAGCATGGAGGGCCGCAGTTGGCCAACCTTTGGGCTGAAAGACTTATCAATCAAATAACATGGCACTTTGAATAAGAGATTCATCATGGAACGTGTGCCTGCATACCGGATCTACGTATCTTTAGGACCAAGCCAATTTCCTGAATCGTTAGTCACGTATGTGAACGTCGCAGAACGAAATCCATGTGAACATCGTCGAAGATTTTTATAGCATAAGATGAAGTGAGAACACATCATGAAGATTGCTTGTTCATGTCTCCCATTATTCTTTGATTTACCGGTATTTTATTTACCTTTGAGATGTTGAATTGGACTACTGCAAATACTCACTTCATGTCACGTTATAACCTTTAGGTTCCCACTCGTACATGGCGGTACTTTCTTTAAATTCAAGGAGTGAAATGTCTTGTTAAAGTATTAGTTCTCTGCAGAAAATTTTGCATAACTGATATATTAGTACGTACCACGTTTATTAAGTAATTATATGTTCATATAAAAGAAACGGTTTCGTCCAATCTAGATATATACTGCGATCTAACAAATTATCCGAAACACTGCGTGGTAAAAATTCAAAATGTGTATTAGAAATCAAATTTTAGCTGAAAATGGTGATATTCTAGACAAGAATGTGATCCATCCTTAATATCTATTAAAATAGCTTCAAAATTACAATGCCAGTAAATTTAAATTCAAATTATTCTGAACATATGATAATTCACTGTTGTTTTACACACTTGCACCTCATGAGCTCTAAATGGGTCTCTCATGTTTTATATTTTTACTCGAGTAAAAGAATCTAAATTACAGTGAGAGATATATTGATTACTCTTAACTTTACGTTGCCTCATAATTTATTAAAATTATGAATCATATCGCCAAAACCAGAATAAATATCTAATTTATAATTAAGTATAAATAAGTTGAGGAAATTATTTTTTAAGTCTAGGAAATTACGTACATTTTTTCAGCTTTTATTTGCTCATGCACCGAGAAGATCATGTCTCATTAGTGCCAGTAATATTTTCACATGGGAAGAAAATTTGACTGGTCTAAGTTTGTGAACGAAAAGAGATTAAATATACTTGCAAAAATATCCAAAGTTGAAGAGCAAATCAGACCTTTGAAGAATCTTCCTTATTCATTCCTCGGTTAATACGTTTTCATAAATGACACAAAATATTTTTTTTGATCTTAGGATTGTATTTAATTATATATCTGCCCCTTTATCATTAGTATCATGATATGGAGGAGGATTACCAAGTCCAAAATCCCCATATGATATTAAAAAAACAAAATTTATATGAACGCAAATTTTGTACAGAGGCCTCATCGTTTACAGTACGCGAAGCATTTCATGAACATCACTATAAAAACTCCTCGTGGACATAATTAGTTTTAACTCCAGTATTTCACAAAGTTAACTGATAGATGCCTCGGACAATTGATGAAAAACTCTTGATCCCTGGCTATTGGTGGTAACTGCACCTTAATTCAGACTTTATTGGCTCATAACGGCTTTTAATAGTCGAGGATGTATCCCATTCTTGAGATTCTGATTGGTATATATAGCTTCATTCTCGTAACTAGGAAATATCACATTTATGGCTTCTTCGTTATGAATTTACCACACACTAACGATGTCTCAAGCTAATAAAGGAATCTCATGGCAGCAAAGTTCATTGAAGCAGTTTCTTTCTCGGCCTCCGTAATAAAGTTCGTGACTGCGCATGTCCAGCATGCATTAACCAAGGCGAACAAATTAATCGTAAAAATCAAGCATAAACTGCAAATCTTCTCCTTTTGAGTGTTTTTATATGCATATGCTTAAGCCCAAGTATCTTACCACAATAATGAGAAACACAAGTTATTTAAACTTTGATATATATATATATATATATATATATATATATATATATATATATATATATATATATATATATAGCATCTCACGTAAGAAGAGGCATTAGTTACACTTGAAATTACATATCTAATTCTTTCCGGAACTTTAATCACGAAGTTGTCAATAGAAGATCGCCTAATAATGAATGAACTAATTGTTTAGAAAATTCGGAGTTAAAACTGGGTTAATAATAGTGCGTTTATGCTTAAGATCACATATGATTGATAGTTGAGCTTCAAACGAAACGATATATTTCACATTTCTTTTCTTCTTCACCGTTACTATGATTTTAATAGAGGAGTGATTTAATTAATTAATTTGCAGCATGATCCTACGGAAGTGCTTGGAATTATTTCAGGAGATGCATCAAAGTTCATAGAAGAAAATAACTGAAATAACCCAAAATTCTGCATTTAGTTTTGTCTTAATATAAGTTTCAATTCGAAGGATACTTTCAAAATGGATTGACCAGACTTTTACCCTTCTTTTTCTTATGATTTTCTTTAACAATCAATCCACTCATATGATTTTATATTTATCGCCATATCTAGGAACAGTATGAATGTAGCGATGCTCAGTTGAAACCAGTTTGTGAATTGAAATTAATTGAGTGAAAATGAATACATAACAATGAAATTTATTCCTCCACAACATTTGTAATTTCCACCAAGTGACCATTAAGTTTGTCTATCTCATTAGATGTTTGATTGAAGATCTTAAACTGTACGTTTGTTTTGATTCCTCTAGCAGAGACTGTCTCCGTTATCTTTGGAATATGTTTTTGTTCATCTTAAAATTGTTTCCTTAGTTTCTTGTATTCATTTTTGTTGGAAGTTAAAATTTCAATTCGTAAAACTAACGCCAATTAAATTTTTTTGTGCAAAAAGTTAATTTATTTTCGGTGTGATTCCATGTTAATTTTAATTTCCCTCTCTTTATAGGTATTGCTTTCCTTGCCATATCAGGAATTATCAGCATAATTGTTGGTGTGTTGTCCATTATATGGACGCCGTTCGACTTGTTCATGAATGAGGTGAGTAATTATTTTTTTCTATTCATACAAGTGAATGAAAGATTTCAATGAAAATAAATTTTGTTTGCTTTAAGAATGACTCTGCTAGCCCAGCCGACCAAGGTAATGTGTACCTTGGAATGCTCGTAATTTTCGTGGGAAGTTGAGTTTCCGCCGGGACTCTTGCGCCGGGACTCGAACGCTGCCTTGCATACTACATCTGCTGCTAATAATGATATTAATTGACCGAACAAATTCATCTGTCAAGCGTGTCATACAATAGTAAACATTACATACACTTCTCCCAAGTAGGTCTTTTAAAAGTCATAATTAATAGCTTTGAATTGCAGACCGAGCGTATTATAAATTGAGTGTGATAAGTATAGGATGAGAATGAATGTAAAAAAATAACGTCCATGAGATTTTTTAAAAAAGAGGAAAGCTGAAGCTAACGTTATAATAAGAAAGCAAAAACTGTGGAAAAGTTCACCTATGGTGGAAGTGAAATTCAAAGGATGTGGAAACTTGGAGGCAGAGCATTTTAGTTAGAGATGGAATGCTGCAAACTGTGATAAAAGATAGGACTTCAGGCAAGCGAAGTAGGAGGAGGAAAAGAATAGGCTCATTGGACGGAATGAAGGGAGGTAAAACGTTTTCAGAATTGAAGAGGGGTTTATTTGTAGTGTCAGTTGTCAGATTGCGTTTTCTTAGAAGAGGCTAAGAAACGCATCGGTGCTCAGTCTGCGTCCATCCAAAAAACTAATTTTAAACGGTAGAATACCATAAATAATGGCAGACTTTGAAGGGGAATGATAGCGTGTTTACGTTAACGGTAAAACAGAGAGATAGTGTATCTTTGAATCTCGTGATATAATCTGAACTTAAACTTCATTTAAATTAACACAATTAATGACACTTAAATATTGGTAATGTAGGATTAATTTAAAGATTTGATATCTACTGTAAAACGAGAATAGTTTATTCGCAGAGGGTTAAATGCTATTTGACACGCAACCTTATAGAGTACTTCCAGGACCCATTATCTGGAATTTGGAACTCTGCTGCCTCTTGGGTGTTTAAAGACCCTATACTCACTATTATCTCGACGTAATTAGTATATCCATACCACCATTCATCAATGTTTCTTCACAAAACTGTATTGTTCCTGATTACTGAGTTTCCAGCTTTCCATTAACTAGCAGTAATTTTCTCACTTTTTTTAGACTATTTTGTTTCCGTCGAAGTCGTAATATTAGGTAGATATCGTAGCTCGCAAAAAGAATTCATGCTTCAACCTCAAATCCTTCTTTGGATAACATTTTTTAGAGTGCAATTTTTTACGGGTTATCCTAAAAAATAATCTTCCTTGAAAATCAATACAAATAGACTTTGGTCACTTGTGAACCCGTAGCCTTTGCTTTGGACGCTTTCTTCGTGTGATCTTACGGACAGTTGAATTAATTTATGTCTTCCCGCCGTCACCTCTCCTCTCTCCACCACTTGCGGCATTTTTGTCTTGGATCGCCGGGGTAAAAAGCAAAGACGGCTGCAGAATGTGGAAGTGAGCGGAGACCTTGAGAGACTGTGAGGGATGCATGATTAAGCGGATAATGCAATGATATGCTGCACGCTCGAATAATTTTGGTTATTCGCACCATACTCAAAATAACTTGTGAATCATTTCCAACGGTACGCTACGAAAATACATTAAGGAAAGATTAGTAAATTAGAGAGGAGATTGAAATGAGAAAGGAAATAATTTTATTTCAGCATCCCTTTTCCCTTCCAATGCCTATATTTAACTGTTTCATATAATGCTCACTCTTATCGTGATCCATATTTCCTATTCATGATCGCGTTACATGATAAAGATTCAGTAACTTCTTTGCATTTGAATGCTAGAATACGTACTGCTTAGAATAAGTGAATAAAAAGGAAAACAATCCCAATTATTACTGATTTTTTTCACTCATGCGATAGTTATGACGGAGTCGTTGAGGCAATATTGACCTTACAAGCCAATGTAAATGATCTCATTCAAAATGTTCTGCACTAGTGAAGTGAGAATATACGAAAAATGCTCGTCAGACCGCAGCACCAGGCAGGCTACAGACAGTGTCACGTTGCACGGTCACGTGGTATTTGTTGCCTTTTTTGGCTTCACATGCCGTGAGGTTTTGCTTTCATCGCTAATAGCGCAGGTGATCCGGTGACTTACCTAAATCGTAGTCTCCCACCTCAGTACCATCTTTTCGTTTGCCTGCCGTTGCATTCCAATTAGCCATATCTATCAAATGTTTTCCTGCAGGAACACAGGCGATTATGTCTTCTAACTGATCGTATATGTCAAATATTGAATTCTTCCTCCTTATGATTGCTTGGTGACATGTATATCTGAGCAATGACCAAGTTCTTCGGTTCTGCTTTTATCTCTACTAGTCATATTCTATCCCCTGCTTGGTCTATGTTTAATACGGTTCTCCTTACCTATTTATTCAATATTATTGCAACCCCTCGCTGGCTCTCATCCCCCCGCTGTGTATTACTCTATAACTATCATCATACTCCAGTAATTCCCACTATCCATCCATCTCACCTTGAATGGATCTAAAATATCTATATTTCCTCTTTTCATCTCTCGCCTTAAAAAAACATAAAACCATAAACACAGTAATCAACCCGAAGGTCGGTTTGGTAGATGATGGTAGAGTTCACCCAGTACTAAGCCCGACGGCGTGTGAAATTCACACATCAGGGTAAGGGGGCCAGTTCCTTTCCCTGTACCTGTTATGGTTTCCCAGGAAGGCCTGGTACCCGAAAAATCATATAGCTTGGGTGGAGCTGCAGGTGCCCAGAGTGCCTTACCCGGGAATTGAACCCGGGACCCTCCGGTCAGCAGTCCAACGCTCTACCCCTTGGACTACCGTCTCTCCCTTATATTCCCTAATTTACCTGTCCTCAATATTGTTTTAAAATTCCAAGTTCCTATTCCAATGAATTCGGTATTCTTCTTCTGCATCTTCTGTCCTGCTGCTGTCGGTCGTGCTTTACAAGGCTTTCGTGAGATGATGACCGCTGAAGCCTGCCGGGCACCTTTACCGCTGCCGGGCACGACACATAGCCGATTAGGCCAAGTCCTGTAGTTACCAGGACTATTTTTTCTCTATGCTGTCCATCATAGAAATCTTGGGAGCAATAATTGAGGTAGTTTCCTGTTGCCTTCCTCAGTAATGTTTTTTACGTAACACCACCACTAGTGATCGCCCCACTGGGTTCAGATGGCTTTGAAGCCGCCTCACTGAGAAACAGATGCTGCGCGGGCTCCCTTTCATCTTGTTCTTAGCCTGCGACCCATCAGGTATGGGTGACTCTATCAGGAGCAATTATCAAGGTTCCCGCCAGCACAGCTCAAGGGGTTATTATAACGCACAAGCCCTTCCACCATGTCATGGTTGTAGCCCATGGGAGAGGAAGAGATGGGCATTGCCAGTGCAAACATTTGTCAACCCTTATAGCCATCAACCTTAATATTTGATGTCACATTCACTTAGGAATTGGTCTTAAAATATCCTTAATAGTTTATTTCATAAATGCAAGTTACAATACCTAGACTTCCTAAGTGTCTACAAATATTTAAAAAACTTGGATATTATTTTATTCAAATATCAAAAGGAGTGGGATAGGATGTTAGGTGGCAGAAAGTTTGCAAAGGTGAAGAGTATTATAATGTAAGGTTGGCTGTAAGGTTATTTTGATAAGAGAGACATGGTAATTGTTGTTGTATCCTTTGGTAGTTTTTGTCTATCATAAACTAACCTTAACCAGTACATAACCGATAATAATAAAATGCCATAAGGTTTGTGCCATTTGAAATGTAATGACAATTGTTTCCTTTATTTTCACAGAGGCTGAAAATGGTTCGAGGCCTCCCAGCTTATGAGTGGTGGAGGAATCCTCCGGATGAAGTTCTACTGAGGGTATATGTTTTCAACATCACCAATGGAAAAGAGTTTCTCAGTGGGAAAGAAAAACTAAGGGTTGAAGAAGTTGGTCCATTTATCTTCAGGTGAGCAGAGGTATGAGACTTCAACTACAAGTCACCCCTTCATATTCACACAATGAATCAAGTTTGGATTAAATATTGCTAGAGCTTTCTTTACAGTGCACTGAGTGTGACTCTGGGTTTACCTAAAATAAACAATGCTTTTCAAATAAGCATCAATGCATTTAAGGTATTTGAAAAACTGCAATTACTCAATTCTGCTTCTTTAAAAATCATACCACCAATTTTTTTTTAACAAATGCTTTGCTCCCCCTTTAATACAAGTGTCCTTCCAAATAAAAGCAAAAATATTTTACTGATTTTTTTTTTAATCATTTGAAATACATATTACCTAATTATTCTGTAATTGTAACCAATTTTTTATTTCTTTCTGTTCTAATATCATATTTCTGTGTAGCAATAAAAATTGGTGAAAAGGGTATAAAAAAGTATTTAGTGTAAAGAAAAAACAATTGAATTTTGTACAAATATATGGGTACATCAGCAAACTGAGAACAATCCCATAACCTGAGCATATCAGTTGCACTCTACCAGAAGAGTAAGGAATTGGATTCAGAACAAGGCATTATGCATGTTTAATGTGTAACCTGTTGCTAGCATTCATTTTATAGACACGAAAATGAATGCTTGTTGTTATATGCATTTTTCTACAGCAGATGAAGAATTTAAACTTATGTTAAATACATCTTTAAGATTAGTATCTTTTCTTGGGAGCAACTAATTTAAATTGCACAATGTGGTCGGCTGTAATGTCTTATTGATGCCAATACATTTATTTTGACTCCAAACTGGGCCAAAAGACAATATTATATTTTAATGCCATAATGGATATTACTATACATTTATGTTGATCTATTCAGGTTTGTAGTGACTTAATAGTTGGCCAGAAGATAGCTACCATATGTATCGCTAAAGATCTAGTGTTATCACTTGTCCCATGTGATTATGTGGTTTTGATGAACAGTGCTCCACATTGGTATGTGTACCTATCATGCGGATATCATGATTATACTTAGTGCGGTCATAAAATCATGTTACTACAATGGGATGTTCCTTTTTCACTTATGGCCTATGATTATTGCTATTTTTTTCCTTTTCATCATATGATATCATTGCCATATAATGTCACTGCTTAGTGCGTAATGAAATCATTACTATATGCCAGACTATACTATATACAACTTTATGCACTGGTCTGAAATAGATACCTACTTGTACTGTAGTTTCTTGGTGGTGGTATATTTTATGGAATAATTACGACATTCCAGAATTCAAAATCACTGCAACCCCATGATTATTACCAATTGCTCTTAATTGAGAAAATCAATATCAGTGTGATATTTTTACATAAATATTTTCTACCCTTAATCTAAGGGAAATTTTTGTTCTCAACTAATCTACCCCTTTAGCAATTATGCATTTCTCCAATTGATTTGGTATTATTTTACTCAGCATGCCACACTTTCAACCCCTTACTAACCTGCAGCCCTCGGCCAGGACCAATGTGGCCTGAATCTAAAGACCTATTGAGAGCATAAAGTAAGATCCTAGCCTTGTTGATACTAATGCCTTGGGAACATTTGATGCAAACCTATGAACCAACTAATCTTGCTTTCACGTATAATTTTCTCCAGCTTATTGCTCATTCATGGAAACAATTTCATCATTGTGTTATTAGTTTTATTAAAAAAATAAATGAGTTCTGTCATCCATTTAATCACTGAAATTTGAAAAATTGTGATTGGATGGATTACATCTCTATACTCATTTATTTTCTGAAATGCATTCCTGATTTCTTTTTGTAGCCTACCTTATTATTTTGCTTGAAGTATTGGTTTTTGTTGTGATAGTCATAAGAAATATTAAGAGTGGTTCTTGATGTTATTATCTTCACAGCAATTTGAAATAAAGTGTAATCAAATTTTATCATAAACAATTGTTTCAATATATTACTATGCCAGTTACTCTTAGTAAAACTATTGTATTATCATTTTCAGAGAGAAACTGAGGCACACAAACATCACATTCAATGATAATGGCACATTGACTTATGTTGCTCATCGCACTGCCCACTTCCTTCCTGAGATGAATACACTAAGCTTAAATGCTAGTCTTGTCCTTCCTAACCTGCCCTTGCTGGTGAGAATTATTTGCTAGAATCAGTGTCTTTTTTATACTATTTCTACATAATCTATTTATTAATTTTTTGTGTTGATAGATTTTATTTGTCCTCTGTAAGGAAGTTGATCAATAATCCAAAATTATGCATATACATACCTTTATAATGTAATTAAGAAGTTATTTGGTAACTACATATCTTTGTAGACTCTCAAAAGGGTATATTATCAAGGGAATTGGCTAATTGTCTATCCTAAATATTTGGTTCTTCACTTTTAAAGCAAATGCTTAAATCGCTCAAATTTTAAGGTATAGTGTAATTAAGTTATCTTTACAGGGCTGATCACTGTTTTGATTTTGCATGTATGAAGAATATGGCATATATATTCATAGTCATACAAGTAATTTTGTGATTGCATATTTATGTTAAGACTAACCAAACATTAGCCTCTTTCTTCTCATTTTTATATCCTTGATATCAAACGAACAACCCAAGAATAGACATATCTAATATTGATAACTACACGTATGTAGATGCATGATCGATGGATATAGGTGAAGAAAATTTCAGTCAAACTATCATCCAGCATAAATCTCCTTCTTATCAAGTTATTTCCATAATTCTTTTCAATATCTTTCTAGGGCATGGCCTCATACTTGCATGATGCATCATTCATCACAAAAATGAGCTTCAACTTCTTCTTGAAGAGTTTTAATGCGCAGCCATTGGTGGAAATGTCAGTGAATGATTACTTTTGGAACTACTCAGATCCAATGCTTCAAACCGCGAGGCAGCTTTTGCCATTTCTTGTTCCAGTGGATAATATGGGAATTTTGCACACGGCAAGTTTAAAAAAAAATTTTAACATTTTTTTTCAGATAACTTCTGAGCAAGATAATTTAGTAATACCTATGATTTATTAATTAGTAAAAAATATGAAAATGAATGTATAAATGTGATGTGAACTGGCTAATGTTTTTGAGTCAGCTTTGACATCCTGGAAGAGGACACTATGGGGATCAAGATGGTGTGGTGGCTAGCATACTGGATTCCCACCCAGAGGGCCCGGGTTCAAATCCTGGAGACGGCAGATCTTTTTCGGTGGTATCTCTATACCTACTTGAGGTGCTTTTTGGAGAGCACTTTCAGTTCGTCGATTGGGATGTTAAACTGGCATCTTTTGGTAAGAGTAGGTTAATACCGGTGCCTGGTTTCTCCAACCTTAATGTATTGACTCCCATCGCTGATGGAGCAAATGACCTCACTTGTCAGTCGCCTCCCCAAAATCTACTACTTCTAAGAGGGCACCACTGTAATGATAATATGAAAAAAATAAGTGTTGAAATTCATAGAAATCAAGGTCCTTTGTAGATGATAGGAAAATTGAAATAAATGGCATAAAAATAAATAAATGAGAAATGCACATCTCTTCTATTAAAATGGGCTCTACCAATTAATCTTCCTGTCCAAGCTGTTGACAGATTCTCTTTTATCATCACTTATCAGAAGAAAACCCTGGAACAAATCATTAATATCATTGCAACTTTGTATTTTTTTATTAGTCTCCAAGATAATATTTTGTATTTTATATTGGTGCAAATTGGTGTCACCTATTGCTTAATCTTTTTATGATAAAATGGAGTTTTCTGCATGCATGGTTATTGTTCACAAATGTTAGCCCTATCAATTTGTATTAAACTTTCATTAAATATCATCCCAAAAAAAATGCTCAGTGAAAAACGAATGAAACCTAAATGTGATTGAATCTAGAAGTCTGAAGATCCTAGTTCTATGAGTCTATGATCTTCAAATATGACAGTAATCTATATGTTTTCTGTTATAAGCACAGCACTTCTTATAGTTATAATTTGATAGCTATTTTTAATGAACATTTATTCATTGCTGTCATCTATACTTTGTCCAAACAAAATTAAGTTAGCAAAAAAACCGAAGACAAATAGCCAAAAAGGTGTGAAGTGGGTAGTAGGCTAAGTAGAAATATTCACTGATAATTATGAAATTTTGCAGTCATTTCAACTTTTTTTACAATTATGATAGCAAAATAGGTGGTGATGAATGATAGAAAAATAGTTTTAAAAGATTTAACTTTTGATCAAATGATCAGTATGCATTTTGTATTTTAAATAATTTCACAGTGTTTACTTTAAATACAATATCCATAATCCAGTTTTTTTCACTTTAATGAAATATTCAGTCTAGAAGTTTTAGTGGAGTTAAAAGAATTTTACAGGCTTTAACTCAGAAAAGCCCATCTAAAACAACGGACCTAACATTTCAAGGTGGGACACAAACTATTGCCTTTACCCAAACTATTACCAGGCCTTCAGCTACCTGTATGTCAACCTAGCCATAAATTTTATATGCATATACCAGATTACAAATGTATGTATTGTAAATCTACTATTCCCACCACTATATTGGAATAATTATACATAAATTATCTTTCATAGTTCAAAATTTTGCATGCGAAAATGTGTACAAAGTCTCTGTGACAGAGGCAACCCCTGTTGCCTCTGTCACAGACCACAAGAGAATGCTTTCCTTTACATACCACCTTTCACTCTACACATTAGAAAAAGCAAATTAATAAGACAGAAGTGAACACCACTCAAATGTATGAGCTGTGATTTTTGTAAACATGATCCTTTAACCATTTTCCAAAATACTTTCCTAAACCCTTGAATGATCGATGAAAAACAAAAGTAATAATATTTTGTATGGCTTTAATAGCATAAAATGAGAAATTTAAAACTAGGTGCATTAAATTTCAAATACTGCTGTTCTCTTTGCTTTATTTACATCACCATCTACCGTATTAAATGTGTATTTTCATAAAATTTTGGTGGATTTCTAATTTTAAAATCTTTATCTTATATCAGGTTATGTAGATTTTTATTGTACACATTAAATAAATTTGCTCATTTTGTTAATTAAGTTTGTAAGCTATATGATTTTTTCATGGTTGATCGAAAAATTTTCTCTCCAATAATGTCTAACTATTCCCCAAATTAAATTTTTAATTCGTATGTCACATAAAAATGTATGTAAGTGAGGAATACTAATTCTATTACCTCCTCATCATATCTCAATGGGGAGTTTTCTCTTACAGATTTACCAAAACTTCAGGGATGAAGTAACGGTGTATATCGGACCAGGGAATGGGGATCGCTTCTTCCTGATTGACAAGTACAGGGGGAGCCGACGCCTTGGGTATTGGGATGAGGAGCCTTGTGATGTTGCTTCTGGTTCTTCTGAAGGAGTTGCATATCCTCAGTTCCTCACAAAGAATTTCACTCTTCTCTACCTTCGAAAGACTCTCTGCCGTGTGACCCCTCTTTATTATGCCCAAGATGTGCAGAGAAAGGGAATGCTTGCATATCGATTCAACCTGCCAAACAATTCTTTTGACACATCTGAGAAGTATCCAGATAATTCCTGCTACATCAGGGATTACTCAAAGGAAAAATTACTTCCAGCAGGTTTACTTGATGTGTCTCCATGTTATTATGGTAAGCGGCCCATTGAGGCACTTCATTTTCTCTGCTTAGATACATGTATACTTATCTAATATTAATGGAGACTTAACAAGGTATAAGGCATGGCCCATCTTTGGTATAAACACAAAAAAGATAGGAGCCATTCCTTGCAGTACCAACAGAATAAAACACCTGTCAAAAGCATGAGTTGCAAATGGCCAACACAATATAATTAATCTTCCTCTATCTCTAAATTATCAAATTCTATCACTTGGGGCTTCATTACTACCATGAAGTTGCAAGTGTGAGGATTTGCATTCATCCCATCACTGTTCATTTGAGTTCTAAGGGGAGAAAGGAGAGGATTTAACTTGCCCTATTATAGGAAAAAGAGAAGTACATATCTTTCCCTTACTCCTCCCAGAGTGAAGATAAAATAATTCTAACTCTCCCTGTACTGCAGGAGTCAGGAAAATTAAAGCTTGGGAGTTTAGAATGTTATCAGTCCTTGATGCCTTGTCTCTAGGGATCAGATCAGACCCAGGGCAAGGAATGTGATTTCATGGACACAATAACAGCACTTCACTGGAAGAGAGAGGGACAGGAACTTATCTTTTTCCCTAGGGCTATGGTTCACAAGGGAGAGGAAGATAGTGTACACCTTTGTAGAAAGGATAAATGGTGTTGTGGTCTGCTGAAGGGGACTTGAATTTTGACCTCTTACCAATGGTGCGTTCAGATTGAACACATCAAAATTATATGAGGTTGTTTTAATTTAAATTATGAGGGACCAATATTTTTATGTATCATATAAATTGCAGCATACTTGTACATCCATTTTTGTTGGTGATGTGGGAGGATGTGACTTATCATTTCCATTCTCTCGTAGCTATGCCACTATTTATAATATTCATTATTATTTGTTTCTACGGAGCACACATGTGACATATTTTTCAGTATCTCAAACTTCTACCCAAGGGATGATGGTGATGACTAAGTTCTTGTTCATCATTTTGGTGCTACCATTGATTTGCTGATTAGCCCATCAAAATGGAATATAAATATTTGATCACCATTTAAAATTCTGAAAGTGTTCATTGAGTGTTTTAGGCCTCATTCATCATTTCTTATTTTTTCATCTACTTGAATAAAATCAAAACAAGGCACAAATAAGTGCGCGTGTAAGAGGCATATCATTTGACCATTTCGAATCAATCCATTAAAACAAGAAGTTTTCCAATTTTTCTAATAATACACTGTGTCAATGTGTGCATTTCTTCACAGAAGTAGCCATAGTAGATGTAATGGAAGTTCTTGTTTTTCCTTATTCAAAATAATGATTCAAACATTTGACTGCAACTTAAATTTATGTGCGTTGTACCATTCATTTTCAAACTCTATGGCTTTCACTTTACCTCATAAATTTTGGTGGATCTTCAGTTTCATGAGTTGCATATACTCTCCTTTTTCCACTCATGTTCACTTGACTTCTAAGACAAGTCTTAAGGACAATTGTCACAGAAAATTAAGACTAAATATAGTGGGAGACATAATAACATATAAACTTAGATGTTTTATGCTTAAAGTGAGTACAGAGGTCATTGTACTATGATGAACTACCCATGTCATTGATAAAGAACATTTAGTTTTCACTGAAAGGCCATTTAGCACTGCAGTTAAATTGAGACATGAACTTATTCATTTTAAACATCCTTCTGAAATTTGTGCAAGTCATATGGCATATATGATTAAACTTGCAATGGCAAAGTTGAATTTGTTTCTCATATTACTAAGGATGATTTTTTTGGGCTCTGACATAATGAGTGAGAAATCAAAGGCTGGGAAGAATTCCAGTCAGAAATTGGACTGGAAAAGTGGGAAAGAGGAGATGATATATAAAACACTATTTTGTGAGGCTAGAGAGTGTATTGGGGATTCAAGGTGAACTGTATTAGTACTTATCACTATCATTAGAGAACAAATTGCATCCATATTACAAAATCACCTTCATGTCATTTTATGGCACGTAAAGATGTGCTAACTTCCTAGGAAAGTTTCTCTCTGTTTCATAGTGTGTATAAATATTAAAATGAAATTTGTTATGCATTAGATTTAATGTTTCATAGCAAACATCCCACTTACTTTCATCGCCATTTCTATGTATCAAAAGTTAATTTTCTCTACTGACTGGCCAAAATCCCAAACTGGCTTGTGTTAGGTGTTAACTTGAAACTACGTGTAAGGCAGTTACTATCATATTTTAAAATGTTATTTTCTCTTTTTTCCTGAACAGATTTTCCAATAGCTGCTTCATTTCCTCACTTTATGGGTGGGGATCTCAGTTTATTCAACTCCATGGAGGGGCTTCATCCGGAAAATTCAAAACATGGATCATATGTTATTGTTGAGCCGGTAAGTCAACCTTTAAAAATTACTAAATAATCTTCCCTGTTGATGTTAATTTGTTCAAGTGTTGCTTTGGTTTTTTTATAAAACATATGAATCATATATTGAAAAATATTTTAAAAGTTTTAAATGTAAAAGTTACCCCATATAGATAATTTAAGTGCAAAATATTATTTCAATTAAGTTGGACACACACAGAACAAAATAAAAGGTTCCAAAATATGCATACAAAATATTTTTGTACCATTGCAATTGATGGCATTTCATTAAATTTTAAGTGCATGCTATCTAATGCAAGTTATCCCTCTGTGTCCTTAATTCACCACAAGGGCTTTTTTTGGCAGATGGTGCTAACACACAAGCCTTTGATTAGGTGCATAACTTTGAAAGAGAAGAATAGGCGTTTAAATTAATTTAGTACTATAGTTTGACCTCAGTTTCACCCATGATATGTGATTTTTCAAGTATCAAGTCTTCCTGGGAAATGGCAGGTGACATTGGAAACTGAACCAAGGTTCCCTCTCCGATGTGATAACTGCACACACTGTATAGGGCTAAATATTAGCTGAACTGTGCCCTCCCCTATCACATCAAACTTTGGGTTAATTACTGTCATTATTGAAGTGTTTTTCTCTTATTTAATCAGCTAAATCCTATTTACCAATGTTATCAACCCCTCAGAGGTACATATCATCTGACCCAGTGCTTCAGTCAATTAAGCTACTAAGGTATCCTAATATACTTTGAAATTTTAGGAGTTTTAAAGGAACAAGATGTCAAAGTGAAATACCATACATACAATGTCACAAGTACTCATTATTGTGTTGCACAGTCCACAAGGTTAAAGCAAGCATTTTATGACAAAAGGTTTTACCTTTGACAAATTTAAAGAAGAGTAACTTTAATATCGTCATCCTCTAATGTGCATTAGAATTCACATTAGTAGATGACTCCATCAAAGTTTTGTGGCATCTCGTGCAGCTTCTTTAAAACCTCAGGGGCTTTGTACACTTGTTTAAGGTCTTATTTAATGAATACCCATTAGTGGTATCTTAAGAAAAGAGCCAGCTCTTCCATGCCATAGACCAAATGTACCTAACTTTTGAGCCTTTTGGAAATTAATTTATAAATTTTATTATGAATGGTCATATTCTCAGCCTAAAATCAAGTTATGCATTTTATTTTATTCATATATAAGTTTGATTTTTTAGCACCGAGTCTGAGACTTTTACCATAATCATAACATTCACTGTTGTGAGGGTTGAGATGGTGATGATGAAAGTCATTCAGTCAGTACCTTCCGCTGTCTTACTTACCCAATGTTCTTCCCTCTATCTTGGCATTTAACAAACCACAACCTTTCTTTAAGTTCTCCATCCACTTTCTCTACCTTTCTTGGATTTCCCCCAGTACATTCCTCTTTTCACCCACATTATTAATAACCATCCATTTGCCTTCTTCTTATTCCAACTTGTTTTCTTAATTGTTTGCCACACGCACACATGGACTGTGGCCGATAGCCATGCTCCTGGTTAAAAATTACACAAATATAAATAAAATTCATGACTTGGTTTTTGGCCATGAAAATATTATCATCACACTAATAAAGCTGAGAGGAATACCAAGGTCTACGGCACGATTCTCTACCACCAGTTAGAGACAAACTCGGGTCTAGAAACTTAATTACAAGTCCTTGTAACAAATTAGGGTTTTGAAATCATGAAAATATTATTGTGTTTTGATGGTATATGTTCCATGTTATATTAACTTGTAAATGGATCAATGAAACTGTATTAGTAAAAAAACCTAATGAGTTAGGTAGTGGAAGTAAAAGCCCAGCTTATATCCATTTGAAACTGACAGTAATGACAATTACTGGTTAAGTTTAACTGTTAGCAACGGTTCATAAAAATGGCAGGAAAGAGGTCTGGGCTGATAATAAATTTTGCCACATAGAAAATATATCATTTTAGAGCAAAACATTTCCTTGTTGCCTGAAAAAATGTCATTTCAAAGACCAGAAATAATTTAGTTCAATTGTGAACCTAATTTCTATTACACATATTTGATCCAGATAAGCATTAAATATTTTTGAGTCATAAAGCAATTTTTTCCACCCTTCATGTACCAGCCTGAGAGAATCCATCTATTGACTTATTTATACAGGGTGCAACAATATAACTTCCTTTTTTAAAGGGGTTTTGTTTTGAAAAAAGAAGTTATGTTGCCACACCCTGTATATAAACTATAAACACAGTAATCAACCCTAAGGTCAGTTTGGTACTTGATGGTAGAGTTCACCCAGTACTAAGCCTAACAGCGTGTGAAATTTACACATCAGGGTATGGGGGCCAGTTCCTTTCTCTGTGCCAGTTATGGTTTCCCAGGAAGATCTGGTATCCCAAAAATCTTACTCACAAGAATTTGAATTTCAACCAAAACAATTGGGTTACCAATGGCATGGTCTGAGAGTTTTACAACATAATCAGTCTATTTTCCATGGGGAATAAATTTATTTACTGCTGAAAAGAGAACTAGATTTAGTCATAAATCATTTAAGAGATTTTACATTAAGAAAATTAGCAAATAAACCATAAAATAAATGTAATGGCTTTTACTGAGGAAATATCAAACCCTGCAATGCACAACTTTATTTGTAATGATTTCTTTTTCCTAAAATAAAGTTTAGTGGTAGTCTGGTTCATTTATTGATAATGATTGCATCAAGAATCTCATCAATGTGGAGCCTTTACCTCAAAGGCCTTTGGATCAGTTTTGTTATTCACCTTTATGAGACCCCACTGAGGCCTCACCAGGTGGGGTCAAAGTGTTTCCAATGGTCCCTACAAAGAAATATGTGATATGTCCGTGGTCCAAAAAGAGTTCCCCAAGGATATTTTGCTTCCTCAATAATGTTTACTCTTGTCACCCTTTTGAGGTATTTGTATCAATTACAGATAACTGGTGTTCCAATGGAAAGCAGGGCCAGGAGTCAGTCAAACTTGGTGATTAGAAATGTCACTGGAATACACAGAATTGGAAAATTTAATGGGCTGATAGTTCCAATGTTCTGGGCAGAATATGTGAGTATGGCTGCATAAATGACAAAATATAAAACTTCACTTGTTGCTATTGTTTCTAGACACAAAAGGAGTATGATTAATGCTAACATATAATTTTGTAGAGCAAAGGGCTTAATTATAGCTTGGCAGCAGTATACCATGGTTATCAGCTCTAAGTTGACAATTATCATTGAGATAGTAAAACAAATGTACTAGGTACACATCTCCACAAGGGTTTATTGAATCAATGCAAGTGTGTCTCCAAAAATTCATAGCTGTATTCATAGTGTTATTTTCCTAGATAAATAAAATGAATATATTATATCCTTGGAAAGGCTGCAAATACTTGCAAAATGATAAATATACATACTTTGAATTGGTTTCTCTGGTCCAAACTATCTCCAAGCAAAATTTAATACAGATTCTGGAATCTTGAGATATTTGTTAAATATTTAACAAAATTAGTAATGCTATTTTTACTGTATTAACTGTAAACTAGAGGAAGCAAATTGGTCATTAACTAAGATAAAATGTGGATTTTGCCAAATTTGGATGTAAATAAAGCAAAATCTGTTACATTGATGCTTGTGATGCCACCATATCACCTTGACTGATTTCTTGTTGCCAAAAGATGATGAAGTGAATATAACGTTATTAACTTTAGGATCGATATGCAACACACATTTCAAAAATTCAGAATCTGTTTAGTGTATTGTTTTGTCACAGTTTCGACCAGAGAAACACTTCAATGTGTTTATCATCCAGTCCTTGGATATATATAAATATAAATAAACAAATATATATATGTGTATGTTTTATATATATAATAATATATATTATACATATGTATATATATATATATATATATATATATATATATATATATATATATATATATATATAATATATATTTTGTGTACACACACGCACACACACACATATATATATATATATATATATATATATATATATATATATATATATATATATATATATATATATATATATATATATATCAGAAGTCCATGGGTCTATAATTTTGTATACGATAGCAGGGTCAGAATAACCAAGGGAACAAATAGATCCTGGCACCTCCTGACCCCTACTTCACATATTTTCTGAATTGTTTTGTTTTGGAGATTATCATAAGTGGAAAGAAATAAAGTAAAAAAATACTCTTTTGCCATTTTAGCACGCTAGTAGTTTTGACTCTGATCCTTAGCTTTATATTTATCAGTCCTCTCCTCAAATTTTCGAAGCATTTTTGCATGAAGTGAAATAATTTTTCCCTAACTCATATATTTTCTTTTAATATATGCCATAAATTAGTCATTTAATAAAAAATAATAGCTTTATATGTAGGGTGAAATGCTTGTAATCCCTATTAATTTAGTCCTTATGGATCATTCTTAATTCAATCCCAACTCAGAAAATTAAAAGAAGTATGTTAATCTTAATTCATGTTACTTGAACATGTATAAAATGATCTTTGGTTATATTTCAGAATCAAGTTGGGTTACCATGGTACATCTCATCACTCATGTATTTTGTGGTGGTCATCCTTCCAAGTTTGCAGCAGGTGGTCTCCGTCGTACTTATTTTATTGGGCATTGGCCTGTTATTGGTGGTGTTATTTGGCTGTTTCTGTACTCCTGTGTCAGTGGTCCATAAACACTGGGGTCGTAACTTCCCCCGAAAAATTTGTTTGGATGAAGAAAAAGGAGACAAGGCATGCATCACCAAAATGTGTAAAAACAAGCCAATAATAGTGCCTTACTCCTATAGTTTCCTTGATTTAGTTCCATCTTCCAGAAGCTCATCAGAGATCCTTTGACAACATCTTCTCACAGACTTTTATTCTGTCCTCAAAGAAGACTGGTTCACCACGAGTGAATTAATTGCTGTCATTTTGCAGCAATATCTATTGCTGGCCTCTTCAACAAAGGGACTGGTCTCCCTTTCGAGTGAAAGTCAGTACTATAAGCTCATATGCATCAGGGAAATGGCAGGTAGGATGCTTGCCACTGTGCCTACATGAATGTTTGTGAGAGAGTGAACATTAATGGTAAAGTCATCAGTTCCTAAGTTTTTTTTAAGAAAAACTCACCTGATGAAACGACTCCATGAAAGAATTACACTGATCAAGTGAATGTATATTTTTTAGAAATACTATATCAAACCTAAGATGGAAATATTAATGTTTGCCTTTCAAGTGATAGATGTGTCAGCCTGGAAAGCTTAAGGATTTGGCTGCAAGTGAATCAAAGAATTCTGTAAAGAAGACTGGTGTGTTTTATACTAGCTGCTGATGAACTTAAAGAAGGCAACAAGAAATTTTTGTACCACAGAGAGAAAGAGAGAGGGAGGGAGAGATAATACCAATGTGTATCAATCAAAAAATATGTATTTATTATTGAATTCTTCCAAATACTATTGCTACTATTTATTAAAATATTTCAGCAATAATACCTAAAACATTTTGAATAAATCATGTTTTTGGGCTTCCTGAATACAGAACTCTGCCCACTATCAACCTTTATATAATTAGCACTCATCAAGTGCACCCTGGCATTAAGTAATCAGAGTCCTCCTTTTAATGAAAACTAAAATTAGGTGATAATTTTTATACATGGTAATAATATTGAAATTTCTATTGACAATGGTGCATTTGTTTAAGTGTAGCCTGCAACTAAATTAGCAACTTTGATAACATTATTGTGGAATCAATAGCAATAAAATTTACTGTTCAATTACTTTTTTATGAATACCTTTGTGCCTTCTTCATCTGTATTCATCACAAGCATTTACCAAAGCTCATAGGGGTGCCATGCTGTGTATAATTCTCATTATGTAGACTCTACTTGTTGTACATTTGTATAAAGTCATATTTCTACAAAAATGAAAATGATATAAATTTATATTGAAAAATATGTATTATGAAAAAATACAAAAATTAAATCTCTTACAAAAATATTTAATGTTTGTTTCTTTTTATTCATAGTAGACACTGTGTCCTTATTCATTGTACACCATTATGCATTTGAGTATCTGATCTTGGGCACACCAAGCAGACCCCTCTCATGCATTAATGTTAAGACGGCAAAAGGTTTTTGCCTAGTACGCAATATTCAAATGCAAATTTAACAACATCTCTTCATGAACTGTGCTTCTTAAAACTTCGAAAATATTCAAATTGTTGTTAAGAATGCAAAAGGCTACCTCTTCTGAGCTTAATTGTTTATTAAAAATGACCACCGACAATGGCAAATATAGAAAATATAATCATTTGAAAATGTATAATTTTTTGTTCACTTTTATCATCCATGTTATATTACACTAAACACAATAGTAAAACTATATTTTTTGTTAGAGATGGTTTGAATCAAGTAGAATAATTTTCGTTCATAATTGTGGAAGAATAAAAAAAACAAATATTTACGAAGGTTTAAATATTAAATTAACGTTGAATAGTAAATAACCATGGACAATAATTATTACGACGAAATATTGGATATTCCCCCAATATCTTGCTCGGTGACCATCGCTTTAGATTAAAAAATGATATATCCATTGACTGTTAAAAAGAAAGTGAATTAAAGTGCAGTTTGGAAGAATAATTGCAGATTCGGCGATGAATACATGAGATGGGGTTCGAAAGTCCCATGAAAACCAAAATCGGGTGCTGAGATTTTGGAGATTTCTACCCGGCGCACATAACATGCTAGGAGGTATCCTCGTAGAAGGTTCCGTTTGAGTCTTACTCCTGGTATCGCGGGGGCTTTACCCCACACCACTCTACCAATCGCTGGTGGCCTATTGGCTCGTTGGACTAGTAGGCGGATCTTCTAAATGCCCCAGGGAAATTTGACCAATCATATTTTTTTTGGCTTTCTTGACTGGGAAGGGGAAAACACAACTGGATTGGCTGATGCGTTTTTATTTCTGGCTTTAGCTCCTCCTCTCCAATGTGTTTGACCAATGGGGAACCCCTAGTGTTTGGGGATGGGGGAAAATTTCCTGCGCTGCCAGGAGCAGGAGTCAAGCGCAGCCTTTTACGAGGATACCTCCTTGCGTGTTATGCTTGCCGGATACCTGGCTTCTGAAACGCGAGTTTTTGAGATTCGCACGTCCGCCGCCTGCCTGCCTGGCGTAATGAGAAGCGTATTGACCAGCATGCTAGGTTTTATTATGATATTATTGATTCATTTAATTGATTTACCTCTCGTATTTTTTAAATTATGCCTAATTGCAATATAATACGAAAAATTAATTTATTTTCAGATGTGTCAACAGGCTGTAACGAATGCTTAATAAATAATTTCCATTTTATTTAAAATTGATGAATTACAAGACCAGTTTGTCAACCTGTAAAATCATGAACCTCTACTTAATTAACTTTACACATGTCGATCATGATCACGAACATTCGGAAGAGGTTCTAGGAACAGTAGAAGGGTAGGAAAACCTAATACCTAGAAATGGGAGATAAGAACGCTGTAGTTGGCGAGGGGCGAGAAGGAAGCAGCTTAGGATTCTTCGGATTGTGAACACGAAACGGGAGAGAGACTGATAGAATTCGGCAACGAGAAAAATATTGTAGTGGCAAATACCATCTTCGATCAACATCCGAGAAGAAGATACTCATGGAATATGCCTGGAGACACAGCACGATACCAAATTGACTACATCCTGGTCAGGAAGAGATACGAGAATCAAATTAGAAAGTGTACGAGTTACCCCGGTGCAGGTATAAATAGTGATCACAGCATGGGGATCATGGACAGCAGACTGCGTTACAAGAAGATGAAGAAAGAGACACAACAACCCAGATGGAACACGAAGATACTGAAAGAAAAGAGCGCAAAAGAAAATTTAACAACGGCCATCGAAAGGGAAATAGAAGGAAATAATGAAAATACCAGAACTGACGGTCGATGGAAAGAAATGAAGAATATGACTACCAAAGCTGCAGATAAGCTCATTGTGAGTTGAGCGGACATATCTAAGACGTCATGGATAATAGCTCAAATATGAGGTCTCATAAACGAAAGAAGAAAGAACAAGAATCCAAGAAATGTCAGTGAAGAAGACCTCTATAAGCAGAGGGGGTGCGGAACCAGGCTATTCGAGAGTGCAAGGAGGCAAAGGAAGAATGGATGGAACGCTGCCGGGAGGAAATTAATGACAGTATGAAAAAGAGAAATAACAAGATGGCTTATAAACTAGTGAAGAAGCAATTCGGGGAAAGAAAAACATAATCGCAAAACATCCGAGCCGATAATGGCAAAATAATTATAGATGATGACATTGGGAATAGATGGAGAGAATGCATTGAAGTACTTTATCAAGCTCCCAAACCACTAGAAGACGGCTTAATTAAAGATGAAAGCAAGAAAGGTAAAGACGATTGGAGTCCGCAGATATTAAGAAGCGGATTCGAGAAAGTCGTGGCAGACCTGAGAAACAACAAAGCACCAGGAGTTGACCAAATAAACGGAGCAATAATCAAGGCACTCGGGTCAAAGCGAACGATGGCCTATGGAACAATCAAAGATAGCTACGACAGCGGAAAGATTCCAGAAGACTGCGAGAAAAGTACAATGATTGCGAAACCGAAGAAACCGAAAACAGATAAATACGAAGAATACAGAACTTTTAGTCTCTTGACTCAAGAATCAAATACTCGGATAATTAGCCCAAGAATAGGATGGATAGAAAAGGTTTCCTCTTAGAAAACTAATGCGGATTCGGGAAAAACCGAGGGGTGGGAGAGGTAATTCTCAGCTTGAGAGTTCTGGCCGAAAAAATGAGACACGTAAATATGCCAATATATGTGGAATTCGTGGATTTGGAGAAGGCCTTCGACAACGCCGAATGGAGCAAGATGTTCAATATACTAAAAGCGCTTGGGTTATACTACAACGACAGAAGAATTATCCATTACCTCTACAAGAATCAGGTTACAACAATACAAACGAAATATGGAAGAGAAATAGAAGCCAAAATAAACAAAGGAGTAAGACAAGGATACAACCTCTCGCCAGCAATACACGTATTCAACCTATACCCGGAAGAGGCAATAAAGGAAACACAATGATTGGGTGACAAAGGAGTCAAGGTAAATGGAGAAGAAATCAACAACATGCTCAGGTTTGCAGATGACATTGTAGTAGTGGCGGAAACGCGAGAGGATCTGCAAGTAACTCTTAAGTGCTATGGGCCAAGTACTAGGGGAATATATAGTAGGGTGCTTTCCAAAAGCAATGTAGTTATTTTTTACAGGTAAATTTATTGACCAGATTTTCACAAACACTTAAAATTCTTCGACCAAGTACTGGGGGAATATAATATGAGCATCAACAAGAAAAAACTAAAATCCTTATGGGTGGGAGAGAGAAGATGAATGCAGATATCACAATTCGAGGGGTGAAACAAGAGCAAGTGGGATCCTTCATCTACCTGGGTAGCAGCAGAACATGGGATGAAAGAAGTTCGACCGACATCAAGCGAAAGAAAGCCCAAGCTGAGAGCGCATTCATGAAGTTGAAAGGGTGAAGAACGGAACGGAACGGAATTCCGCTCATACACTAATAAATTTAGGTAGATACAACTTGGTCAATGAACATTACCCATGCGTTTAAATTAGTTCAAAATTCCACGCAAAAAGATTTTTTATGAGTGTACCTGACATTATGATTAAGAAAAAAAAACATCTTGTTAGACATTAACAAGGGAGGAGTAAATGTAGCCGAGTATCCAAGCAATATTTTTCCGTAGCACTTACACTTCGACTGTGGCGTGACTGTGACCTCTTCGTTTGAATAACAGCCAGTATCTCTTTCCGGTCGTCCACGAGTAGTCAACAGCTCACTCCGGCGAATACGATTGGCGTTCTGCCATCGCTTTGCACGCCAATCCAATTCAAAATTCACAATCCATGGACTCGCTAACAACTGGCTCCAGCCGATGGTTGTTTAAAGTTGCTGTCTGCCAACGGAGGTTTCTGTTAGGTATGCTGTTGTTTTAAGTGTTTAAGTTTGGGGAATTTATGTGGAAATCGTTGAAGGCAGTCTTCGGTCTTCGATGAGTGGTAAGTGCAGTGGTGTTGCAGCTCCAGAGGTTTTCCAGAAGATGATTCCGTATCGCCAAGAGTGAGGCTTCTTCTGTTGCTCCAACTTGTTCTTTGATGAATGTCAGCAGTGGAGTGACTTTTGGTTCTCTTTTCATCGATGTTCCTAATGAACCACGGAGCACCCACAGATAACCTCATGTGCTTGGTTTCCGCCGATTGGAGTCTTTTCAGATTTGAGATAGCTGTCTACGTCCATGCGGTGAGGTAGATCTCATTTACATCTACATATGTACATCTATATAATAAACCGCAAGCCGCCGGAAGGGCGTGTGGCGGGAGAATTTAGGTCACCACCCGTAAAAGAGAACAAAACCGCATGAAAAATCAACATATTTATGAAAACCTACATCCATAGTATCGTATGCATACATACAAAAACCGTTTTAACTTACACGCATGTATATACATATACTATCAACTAAGGTAAAGGCCATTTACTCTTCCCTTGTTAATGTCTAACAAGACGTTAGTTTTCTTAATCATATTTGTAGGTGCACTCATGAAAAATCTTTTTGCATGACATTTTGAACTAATTTAAACGCATCGGTAATGTTCATTGTCCAAGTTGTTGTGTGCCGACGCTCTTCAGCAATTATGGCACCCTTCAAGATGGTGTCCTCCCTGACTGTGAGCGATTTAGGTGCCTATATGACGAGTATGAATGTGGTTTTATTGTTCTGTAGTCCACACATGATGTAGCCGTTACCTTTTTTGGCATAGAAACTAACACTGATCTCACAACGTCTTCCAGCCACATTCCTTCCCAATAAATGCTACGAATTAGTCCATTAAGACTCTTCCTCCCGTATTTTCCTTAACCTTTAAGTACTTTTGCTGGGATGCTGTCTACTCTGATGGCCTTATTTAATTTCATTTGCTTTATAAATATTTTCTATTTTCAATTCAACAATTTCAGAGAGTAAAAATCATTCGCCTTGACTGGGATTGCATTGAAATTGTTGCATTGAAAATGCACATTAGCGGATGACTCCGTTTAAAGTTACTGTTGCGGCATCTCCCGCAGTGTCTTTTGAAACTTTTCTATTTAGTTGTTATGTTTCCATTGTTATATTATCGTCGAGCATGACTGGACCTAAGCCATTGCCGTCCACGGTATATTCTCTTTCAATGTCTAACCTTGCTGGCCAAAGATCCTTACCGTACAGTTCTTCTATTTATTCCTTCCATCTCTCTTGAATCTTACCTGGTTCGCCTAGAATTTTCCCCTAATTATCCCTAATTGTTAACACAAATTTTCCTACTTCCCGACCTTCTGTTATAGCGCACCAAGTTCACCCTTCTTCGGCATAATTTCCATATCCTCGCGCTGCGTCTTCCACCTTCTTCCTTGGATCTTTTTGTTACACGTCACAATGTGTCTATGAACTCATTCCCACCTGACAGTGTGAAACCACCTTATTATTATAAATAAATATTTTAGATTAGTGTTTAAGCAAAGTAGGCTCAAATTTCACCAATGCGAGGATTTGTATTTCCGAATAAAATGTTTAAAAGGCGATGAGCATTTTATGTCGAAATACAAAATGGTTTTCTCGCAACATCTATCTTCAGGTCAATCAGGTAAATTCTTGGAAACGGTCATAGTTATCTGATAAAATACTGTAACCACCGGAAAAGGTAGAAAAGTCCAAATTATTAACATTGCTGTCCATATATTGTGCGATACAATTTTGATCCTGCTTTGCTTAAACACTAATCTAAAATATTAATTTACGACTTCCGCTTAATTAATACTAAATTATCCGATAGCTAGAGTATTATAAGAGCTAAAATAACATCCGTAGTTCCTCCCAACAATCCTCAGATCGTTTAAAATTGTTTAAAATTTCTGAAAAGTTTCCTTAAATACAATTTCATTTCAAAATGACTGCGGTTTCAATAAAAATTTCACTATTTTAAGCTTATGCCAATATAAAATGAGCTTTAATAACAGATATTCACGAAATTTTATTAAACTTTTTCCGTGATAAATGACGCATTTGTGATAATCCGGTCAACTGGAAACAGCCTTTCATGCAAAGAAGATCATAGGAAGAAAGAAGGGAAAGAAGCACATTGAAACTGTTATTATAAGCTATGTCATTTGAAAAAACTCGGAGTTCAGCTCATGCCCGCATAATTTTAGGTAGATAACAGATATCAAGTTTCTTTCATTGTCATGATAATTAGTCTACCGATTAGAGATAGCCTTTACACGACTTCTAAACATTTTCACATATTATCGTGGGCTTCTTAGTACTCTATTTTAACATAAAATCTTTTTTCCCTTCTTTATATCCACCTTTATGCTTCCCATCAACTTTCGTGCTGCCCGAATCTCCAATTCGTTCCTCTATTTTCCTCGCTTGCCCGATGTTTTTTTAATGCTTTTGTTCATTTCGCCGAAAGAGGTTCGAAACAACCTTATCCTAGCGTGAAGGGGACGCCAGGGAGCGATACACATATAACCCAACCAGGCAGCAACAATCAACGCGTCGGTCTAGTCAGTCGTTGCATTGTCCCTCAACACTTGCGCCTCAACACTTATGCCTAGGCTTGGGAGCGGTGGAGGGAAGGCTGGTAGGTGACCCACCATTGGGGGGGGGGGGGGGGGAGGAGGGTTAAGTTAGAGAGACCCAAGAGGGGCCATCTGTTCTATTCCTTTACTTCGTACAACTTCTTTGACATCCCCGCTTCTCACTTCCCCCCTCCAAAGCTCCTTCCGTCCGAGAGAAGGTGACTAGAGCCGTCACAAACAATTGACGAATAGAGTCAAGCTTCCATGTTAAACGAGAGAAATACTATACCCATGTTTTCATCAATGGATCCAATCTAAAAATATAGATCCCTTGAAAATTAACCAGCAGAGCCTAGGTTATTATATTTATGTCGTCCGTATGTCCTACCCAGTACCATGGGTTCTCGAATGACAAATATAAAAAATATCTCTTCTTAAAAAATATGGAGAGGCTAATGGATATTTATGCTCTTTATTGTGTCACGTTTTGTCCCATAAACGTACGATTTCATTGGCGAGATATAAAATTCATGCTAATGAAAATGTAACCTTCGTTGAATGCGGGGGGGGGGGGTTGCGAGAGGAGAGGAAAAGAAGAACGAGATTACGGATAAAGGAGGAGGTCACTTCATAGATTTTCGAGTTCCTGGATGTGTTCGGACTCCTACTCCCCCCTCCTACTCATACCACCGCTCGTGGGCTGAGGGCTCTTGAGAGAAGGGTCTATGGGGGATGAGATAACGATTTCATAAGCATTCTTTCATCAAAAGGAAGTCGGATGCGTCCAGATATTCACTAGGGGTCCATTAATTGTTGCTACGTGGTGCCATTTCAGTCGGCTGCCCTCACGATTCGTGAGGACCATAGTAAGAGACACGTGGCACGCTTGCGTGTCGTCAGCATAAGTGCGACCGCTTTGACACGCGCTTTTTTCAATTCACCATCAAGGGTTGTCGATCCGAGAATTGTTTTGCAGCAGCTCTCTAAACAACCCTGTTCCCTACCAACCTTTCCATTCCCTCACAGCTTCTTGAACCGACATTTTCCTTGTTTGCTTCTCATAGTTCATCCTTTGTGTATCTCAATGATCCTACCCTATATATCTTTTTAAGTATTCCCTTTCAGTAGGTAGTTTTTCTCAGGATACGTCCATTTTCCTCTTTTTGAGTCTTTCATAGGCTTCTCTCATCACCCATTCCTAGAATCACTACTTCTTCATTTGTCACTCACGTCTAACCACTTCATTTTTATCATTATTCTGTTGCACCACATTTACATCGTCTCCATCAGCAGTAGCGCAAATGAGCTTACGGCATGTTCGTTCAATGGTTTTGCTTCAGAACAGTCATTTTATTCTTCCGAATGTTTTCTCATCCTGTTCCAATGTGTTGCGTATAAATAAATAATGGTTCCCTCCCATCATACCTTCTGATCATTCGGACTGCGCATGGCTCGAGAGATGGTGGATGAACATGCCTTAGTCTATTCCCCCCGTACTTGGGCCACTACCATCATGCAAGCGATGCGAATGATGAAAATATATTTGGGTGGCAAATTGTAGAAGGACCGCAGTGCCAAAGGAACAATGGCACGAGGTAGGTTTGGTATACTACCTTGATCAAAAAGTTCCCGGAATAACCACCGTGTGGCGCTCCCATCGTTCCGATTTGAGTTCTGTTTTTTTTGTTAAATTGGTACATCTGTTGTTGATATTCCCTTTAAATCTTAGTGTCATAACTTGACATTTGCAAAAGTTACGTAGCCAAGAGTACATCTATCTCTGTGTGTGTTGGCGATTTTTTACAATTTCAGAAATGGATTTAAATTTGCAACAACGAACTTGTATTAAATTTTGCGTAAAAAACGGATTTAGTGGCGCACGGACGTTGGAAATGTTGGAAAAGTGTTTCGGCAACGATTCTCTAAAAAAACGGTCGTTTACCAGTGGCACGAGCGGTTCAGAAGTGGTCGTGAGTCAATCGAAGATGATGAACGCAGTGGCAGACCATCGACATCGAAAGTCGGTGAAAAAATTGATAAAGTAAAAGAAATGTTGGTCAATAACCGCAAATTAACCATCAGAGAAATAGCGGAGGACTTGAACATTGCCTATGGATCCGCCCAAGACATTGTGGTTAATGATTTGGGTTTCCGTCGTGTAGCAGCAAAGTTGGTGCCGAAAGACCTCAATTTCATGCAAAAAAGAGACCGTGTTGACGTCGCAAAAGACATGATTTGCGAGGCCCACATTCATCAAAAGGATCATTACTGGAGACGAGACGTGGGTTTATGAGTACGACACGCAATCCAGACATCAGGCAAGTGAATGGCGTTCACCAAATGAGCCGAGACCAAAAAAACCACGTCGTTTTCAGTCAAAAAAGAAGGCAATGCTGACGGTTTTCATGGATTACAACGGTGTAGTGCATCATGAATTTTTGCCAGAAGGCCAGACAGTAAACAAAGAGTATTATTTGGGCGTTATGAGACGTTTGCGTGAAGCAATTCGCCGAAAGAGACCAGAAATGTGGGCAGAAAACTCGTGGATTTTGCACCATGATAACGCACCGTCGCACAGTGCTATCATTATTCGTAATTTTTTGAAGAAAAATGCAACAAATACCATCCAACAGCCACCGAATTCACCTGATTTGGCTCCCTGTGACTTCTTTCTGTTCAATCGAGTTAAAAAACCATTACGGGGAACGCGTTTTAGCAGCCGAGAGGAAGTAATGGAAAAATCGCAGGAAGCACTGATGGACATACCGAAAACCGAATATAAAAAATGTTTCGAGGATTGGATCAAGCGCTGGCATAAGTGTGTTGCAGTCGATGGGGATTACTTTGAAGGGGACAATATAGATTTAGATGAATAAACTTGTATTTTTAATTTTCTGAATAAATTCCGGGAAATTTTTGATCAAGGTAGTATTTTGAACTCCCGAAAATAGGACAATTTGATGACAAATGAAAAAATGAGGACCTGAGAATTGAAATTGTCCTCAAGCGATTTGCTATCAAGAGGTACGGATTTTTTTATTTTTCAAATATAATTTTAAAAGTGAAGTAATATAATTAGAAAATAATACTGAAGATAATGTACTATACTTTTACAAAAAATGAAAACTGATGACTGAAATAGAATTACGCAGTTTTTGTATCATGAATTTGTATGTTTGCGTACACTTAGAGGACTACTGGCCCTATTTTGAAAACAATCATATGAAAAGATTAAATGAATTTTATAAAAAATTATATATATACTGAAAAATATTTGCCCGGAAAATAAGGACGAGTAGCAACCAAAGTACGTAATCGGGAAATACTATTGCGAAACAATAGATCGCCTGTTCCCCTTACCGAATGAATAATTTTCATGCATATCAACAAGGGGTATAACGAATTTTAAAAATTCCTAAAAGTCCAAATGGACAGTAGGAGGGATAACTATAAAGTAAGCTTGCTGGATTACTTACAGATGAGCTAGGCAGTCTTGTTTATTCAGAGAAATGATGACAAGAATAAGGCTGATAAAAACACGCCCAAGGCCGTTTCCGGTATCCTTAACATATACAATCCGGAGAAAAAGAATATTGTCATCAACCATTGCTGTGATATATGAATCCTTTTCGGAGTAATTTTAAACATCTTTTTTTTTAACTTCTCTGGAAACTCATGGCGCGAAAGATCTCACGGTACATGGAAGGAGACTTGCCATCCGTTATCTCAGAGCTTGTGAGTGCCGACCAAGGGTGGTGCCGACCCTCCTGCTCCCCCTCCATTCTATCGCTGACGCCTTGAAAACAGGAGACTTCACCAGTGGAGGACGTAATGGTGGGGGTAAGGCTAGAGGCTTGCCCCCACCCCAATAATACCACAAGTGTAAGCAGTGGGTGGGTGGGCCGGACCGGGACCTTCGAAGAAATCTTCGTCGGAGGCCCAGTTCCCCCTCTCCACCGGCCAGACCCTCTCTAATCCCGAGGATACGATCGTACTGGGTGTGGGCCCCTAACATACCCATCCCTCGCATTCGCACGCGCCTTTTATTGCCCCCCTTAAGAAACAAGGGGAAGAGGCTCGAGTCAGTCGTGCGACGCTCGTTTCAGTTACCATACCGCAAAGGAAGAGGTACCCTGAGACCATTCTCGAGATCGTCTGCAGCCGCGGCTGTTTTCATTCTGCGGAGAGCGTTCAGAGAGGAGCCACGGGTGAGTAAACTAAATACATTACGCGTAATTGGTGGGGTCAAACGGCCGAATCACAGGCTGAGGAGCTCGGCGTGATTTTTGATTTCGACTGCATTGAAAAACTTAAACTTTGCTTTTCCGCATAAATTTTATTCATCACGACACGACCTATGTTTCGCAGGTCTACATCGTCAGGATACCCTTATTGATGTAGATCTTTTCCAAAACCGAGGTGAATTTTTTTGCGAAGTAAAATCTCTGACAAAGTTGCACTTTTTTCATTTGAATTTGAAGGAATTCCACCAAGTTACATGAGATACAGTTAACCGTAGTTGATGTTTCCTGTACTGTTTATCTCAGTGTGCATGCACATGCCAACTTTAAGCCCCTTTTTCATTCCTTTAAGTCCATAAATATGATATCTCTTTGAAATCTCACTTAAACACCCAATTAGCAGACGCGAAAACCAAGAGATTTCAATTACCAAAACCCATCGTTGATTCCCTGACGTGGGCGAAGCAATGCCGTGATGACGATTGACATAAAGTTGAGGTAGGCGTCAGAAAATTAGATAGATATACCGAAGAGAATCAATCTGAAAATTTCTGTGATTTTAGAGAACATCACAATTTGAGCGACAGTTTTATCGGTTGATTAACGATATTTAACGAAGTTGTACATCAAAAAAACTTGCATGATTTATCTTTTATTGCGTAGTATCGTTCAAAAAATGTACCTTTGAATGACCAATCTATTTCGAACAATTACCATTCCTTGTAATTTGATTTTTAATTCTTAAAACGTCATCAGCTTAAGGCTCATGCTTGGAAGTATATTAAACGATTAGGGAGGTGTAAAACAAAAGTTTTGGGAGACCTCATGCTCTAGGCCAACCGTAGAGAATATGCAACCTTTTGCAACATTGATCTGCAAACCCATTTTTTTCAGTTAAAAAAATTCACAGCGTGTAGTTCATAATTGTATACCAAATCGATGTATGTCAAGGAGCGATTAAATACATTGCCTTCGAGATCAATCATCTCCTCTCAGATTACAGGCGCTGATGTGCAAGCTGATATGACTTGAGCATCCATACACTACCTCTATTTTCCTACATAATGGCGATTAAGATTGATTCATTTTTGTAGGTGGAATGTAGGAGGAATGTTCTAGCTTAAAAATTATGCATGAATGATTACAAGTAAAAATTTCTTTCCATTTCTAAAAAAACTGAACATCTACACTTAGGATAATCTTGTAGTTTTATTTATTTATTTCAATTATTCTCCTTGCCAACACGTATCCCCTGCGCCCTTCCCGGAGGATTGCTGTCCCTTGATTCATCTTAAGGTTACTTGAAATCTTGAGCACATCATTCTTCAACAATGGGACGGGCAGGAAAAATAAAATAGCATTGATACTTAAAGAGCAAGCACTTTTTAACCCTTGAGTGCAACCACGCGGGAGATAGCATTCGAAGTAGTTTGAATCTGCTTTTTTATTCAATCCACTTAATCATATCCATATCCAAAATAGCAGCGTTTTTTAGGCATTTAGCAAACATTGAAAATAATGTTATCAATAAGATTTAGTTGTTAATGATGTATCAATTGGAAAATAAAATTATAGATTCAATGATTTGGTAAGACATTATTGAAAATCCAAGTTGCGCCCAAATATCTACAGATTGAGTTAAACGAATCCTATATCAGTGTGAAAGAATGTCGCCTATTATTTATTAAATAAGGGTGTCTTCAAAATATGTATATCTCGCAGCACACAATACGAAAATTTTCTTTTGTTAATGAATTTCAACGTTTCCATAGAATTTGAAAAAATTCACAAGTTGAAATTGTGTGGCGAGGTGTCTCTGGTGTAAGTTAAGTAAGACGTTCCCCCAATGTATGTATGTGTGACCCAAATAGTAGCGCGACATGAATCAAGCATAAAATCCTAGATTTGAATCACAATATCTGAATCAAATCTGTTACTACTACAATCAAGTTACTATATGTGACTGAAATCAGTTACTACATGTACCTGTCATTACATGAAGTTAACTGATTTTATTTTTGTTAGTATTTATTTCAAGGCTTTTATAAGATGGAAACTTGTCCAATGAGTGAAAATGTTTGTGGTGCCATGAGATTTTAATCTAGGAACTTATCACTTTATATGACAAAACAAGTCATTACTGATTAATTACTTGCAACAGATAATCTTATGAAATCAGCTATATTTAATTAACTGTAATAAGTTCTATTATTAATAAACATCTTTTACTAAAGTGAATATAGGGGTCACTTAAAAAACGTTTTACTCCAACCCAGATACATCAGAGGGAAAAATGACGGGGGCTCAATATCAATTAAACACTCCTCATGCCTCCCATATCAATCAAGCTAATTTTTCTTTAAATCACATGAAGAGTTGTATGTTTTGCCTTCGATCAAAATAAGATTGAATGTTTATACTAAATATGTAATACATGCGCAATAATATGCAGAAATATTTCTCTAAAAATAAGAATCTTGCATCACAGGCTTCTCTCTACATCTGCATCATAAGAATTGGGAATGAGTCAAAATAGAAAGAGGAAATAGCTATTGCTAAGGCCGCAAGCGATTGCCTCATGTTCACCCAAAGTGTGCGATGCAGATTGTCAAGGCCTAGAATAACTAATTGCCTGAATATAACCAATTAATTGGGGTTAACGTAAGTAATTTTATATTAATCAAAAAAGCGATGAAATGTCTATCATTAGCAAATCTTTTTTCAAACTATTTTACAGGCTAAGGGTGCAACTACCGGTTTGCTGACCTTCAATGACGGAGTCTTCTTCCAGAATGAAAATTTCAAGAGGTGATCCTAAAAAACGAATAGTCCGTAAATTGAAATGTCAGGATTCCAGGTGCACATATTTCACAGTCCATAAATCAAACTTGCAGAGGCATATAATGACCATGCATAGAACTGTCAAGGCTTTCAAAGTGTGCTGTGATAATTATTTTTTTTCTAAAAAGCAATATCATATGCATCTAAAACAGTTTCATGTAAATGGATTCAAGTGTAGACAGTGTGAGAGACATTTTTCACGGAAGAGTATACTTCTACGTCATGAGGATGGTGTCCATGGAAATGCCCCACATGCACACCAATGCCACTTATGCCATTACTCAACTTCCCACAAATCAAACTTGAAGCGACATTGTAACTTAAGACACAGAGAGGCAGCACCAACCAATCTGTGTGCCAATTCCATAAAATCTAAGATTTGGAGGCCTGTGCCGGAAGTTTTTTTGGCATTCACCGAGAATTCTGAAACACCAAAAGAACTCTTGAATGAAGATCAAGTTTCATCAAAAGAGCTAAGCCCATCCACAAATTCTGCAACAGTAAATGAACCTATTTCTACCACCGAAGCTCTAAGAAATGAATCAAAACCTCTTTGCCAAAACTCGGACATCTCAACTACTTCCATCTCAGAATATATGCATAAAAAGTTACGGTGGCATTTGCACAATAAGTGAATACATGTAATGAATGCACACAAAATCGCAATTATATTTCAGTTGCAATGAACAATGAAAGTGTTTATTTAATTTTTTGTGTTGAATGATTATTTCATTCAATTATCAGTGATCATTTGTAATTAGCATCAATAAAAATGTATAGCTTCCATGATGAAGTTTAATTGAACTATTTTGAATTACTTTTATGATTTCCTAATTGTGAGCTATAATAATTAGATTTCACATACCTTCCCAGATTGCAACCTTGTAAGTAAATACATTTTCTACATAAACTTGTCTTTATTTCTGCAACTAATTTTTGTATCAGGTTTACTACAACCTACCCCCATCAAAGAGCATATTTGCTCTCTTCTGTATAATTTGAGGAACCTTTCACCTTATCCATTTCCAAAAACAATTCCTTTCCATTGGTTTATCTGGTTTTTCCCACTGAAATGGCCAACACTTCGGTCCTCAAAAGTTGGTGGATTAGAGAAATATTAAATGTGCTGTGTTTTTAAGTCATACCTGGAGCTTTACTTTATGGGTTTCAAATATGGAAGAGACTCACTAACTTAAAGTGTGAAGCAATGAGTATGATGTTGAAAATAGAGCATTAGTTTTCACCTTTTCTTCAGTCCTTAAACCGTGTGTTAAAGATTGGCCATTAAGTACTTCTCCAAATTCTGATAGATAAATTGTTCCTCAGTGTGGACTTAGCTGAAAATGTAATACCTCTGTGATCGTTTCTGAGACAAAATGAAGCACAGTGATTTAAAGAATTTGGTTTGATGGTCTTTCACTAGATTAGAGAGGGAATGTATGTATATAGATAGGATAAATTTTATAATATAGAGTAATATTTTAATGCTTCGTAGAATAGAATTTTGATTCTGTGCTGCGGCTACACCATAGTTTCCAGATTTATTAATATTTTTAATTCTAAATATTTATTATACTTCTGATGCCACAAGGTGTTTTTCTCGGTCATTTGTGTGCTATTATTCAAAGTTGTAAGGGTGTTTACTGATTAATACATAGGTAATGTAACAGAGAGAAGCGATTCAAGGCACTTATCATTTCCAATTTCAGAAAAATTCAGCTTCAGAAAGATTTAAGTTAAAGTTAAACAACAAAAGCACATAAACTAGAGAATGAAGAATGGTTTACCTATCTTAGAGGTGTTCTGGACCAAAATAGTCAAGGTAGCAGGGACATAAGTAAATAGCTGCATTAGGCCAAGAAGCTTTCTCAAGGGGAGGGAACTGATGACAAAGCCATTAAGTAATCTTACGAATAGGCTCATTAAAACTTTGATAAGGAGAATAGTTTTGTACGGCATTTAAATATGGTGGGGGATAAGAAAGCATTGTTGGGAAATCTTCAAATTTATTGATGTAATTGAGGCAAGGATGCTACCCCTCTGCCACCGGGGCGGGGCGGCATTCAAAGTGAGTAGGGAAGATGAATGCAGAGTATTTTGACTGGCAATGTGATGCTAATGAATGTGATAGAGGGGAGGTGGGATGTTAGGCAAACGAGGAAAGGGTAGGAATAAGATAGGTATGTTGGATGGGATGAAGAGAGGAAGGAAGTATGCAGAAATGAAGTGGGACTTATTGTAGCGCAGTGTAGTCCGATTAGTATAGTTTAGTCAGTTCAGTGCTGTGTAACCAGTTTACTGTAATTCAGTATGGCTGTGTTTTGTTTGGAGAGGCAAGAGAATTGTCACTGCACCATTTGGTAGTGTTGGTGTCCATTCAAAACCTACCTGAACTGGTAGCTTATCAATAATTAATAATACAAATATAATGGCCTAAATTAACTGTGTCTTCAAAATGGGTATTAATGTTCCATTTGCCAATATATGTTTAGGGGAATAACATATTCGATAGGGGTTGTTTCAGTTTAGCAGACTCATTGAACCACTGTAAATATCATGATTTTACCGAATGAATGTTAAAATTCCACTTTTTCTCCATCAAATACCCAATCATCTTCTGGTACCCCAATAAAATTTACACAAAATCATGTACAAAGATAAAAGGAAAATTTATTGAAAATCATAATAAATAATTTCTAAGCCAAGGCACCTGAAATACTATGCACCAATGTTCCTCAAATTCCTCACACTTTTCATGGGTATGCATCTGACACTGGTTTCTTCGGAGGAGGAAGAGGTGGGAGTGACTGGATAATTTCAGCATCTTCTGGGAAAAGGGGCTCAGCAGGTTGACGCCAGTACTGCTGGACATGTGGCAATCTGGAAGCTTGAGTTGTGCCATGGTGATGGATCCGACACCTCACAAAAGCAGTTTCTAAACTATTTATCTGAAACAAAGAACAACATGGCTCATAATACAAAGCTGATGCATAAAATCCTTAAATTTTCTATGAAAAATAGCACTAAGAAAAAAAGTAAAATCATCAGTGAAAAAGTATGCCAAACAAAGAAAAATGGAACACTGCAATACCTTACACTGAGAGCTGCCATTACAAAGTCTAATAAACATACATGGTGATGGGAATTTCATGATCATTGTCTCTTTTGAGACAAATAAGTTTCACTTGCTTTTTGAATAATTTTGGGTCGTGGTATCCCAGGGGTAGAGCGTTGGACTACTGACTGGAGGGTCCAAGTTCGATTCCCAGGTAAGCCTCTCTGGGAACCTGTAGCTCCACCCAAGCTATGCGATTTTTTGGGTACCAGATCTTCCTGGGAAACCATAGCTAGCAAAGGGAAAGGAAATGGCCCCCCTATCCTGATGTGTGAATTTCACATGGGCTTAGTACTGGGTGAACTCTACTATCACCTACCAAACTGACCTTTGAGTTGATTACTGTGTTGATGGTTTTTTTATTGAATAATCACCTCCATTTCAGGGTTATTATGCTTCACCCCTTTATTTTGAATAAAATAGCATAAACCTTGGCTTTATGTATTTTAATACAGCACTTGGTCACCATTCTTTTAAACTAGGATGTTTTATGAAAAATATTTGGACTAAAGGGAAATATTTTATCTATTTTACAATTATTTGGAAATTGGTGAGCTTAAGGGGCAAATCTTCAGTCTCTCTGGCAGCCAGTATATGCTACAGATTTTGAAGCGAAACCTTTAGGAAGAGGTGATTTGCAAATGGGTCAGAACTTAATGGAATTCTGTGAAATGCAGGAATTGAAAAATCATTTAAGAAATGTGAAAATTTTAACTTAATTGAACATTTCTGCCAATTTATTAAAAAGAGGCTTCAAGAGACCTTTCATTTAGCTCCAGAGATAAATACCTGGGCTTTGAGAATGATGATAAAAAAGCATACCTAGATACAATGTTCCCTAGTTACATTTTTACATGATAGGCAAGATATAAATAGCTGTGAAATTAGCACAATATATCATTATAAAAATTCATGAAAATATACACAGTTTTTCTAAAAAGATGCTTAAAAAATGCCTTACATGCCGGTTTATTCCATTTGCTGGCAAATATGATAATTTCAACATTTTCTAGTTATGCTACATAGCACTTGCAAAGGTATTTGCTTGTCAAATTCAGAAATGCTAAATTTTGTAAATATTACTTGAGCCAATGGCAGTTTCTTTAACTGAGGTATTATTTATTGTGCATTTTCAAATAGGAACCCTGACCTCGAGCAGCTGGGATCACCTTCCACTTACACTTAAATAACATACAACCAGCAAGTGAGTCCATGGGATGATAGTATTATCTAGGGAATCGAAGGCTGGTAAAATAATGAACTGGTTAAACATCTAAATAATTTGAGACACAGAAAAGAAAAAAAATCACCAAAATAGAGTAAATACCATTGAGAAAATACCCTGGAATAAATGAATAGCTGGCTGATTGGGTAGTGATTTCATCAATGCTATCATTTTGATACAATTAATTCTATTAAAATATATCTGATAATTCGAAAATCTTTTAATATAATTAACGATTTCAGGCATAACTTTGAGGATTTGTTCCATGATGAGTAATGTCAAAATAAACCTTTGCAAATCCACAAGAAAAATAAACTTTAATGCAACCCAGGTTTCACTGCGGGCTCGATGATGCTTCACCTGGAACCTAGGTTGCATTAAATTTTATTTTTCACATGGATTTCAAAAGTTTTATCTTGAAATTACTCAAAATTATTTTAAAAAATGAAAATAAAAAATTTTAATTTAAAAATAAGGCACATTTGAATACTTAAGTTTTTAAATGAGCTGTGTTAGCCCTGATGGCAAAGTCCCACTGCTGCATTGAAACTATGGATTATTTCAAACTAGATCCAAGGGTCTCAGAAAGGATACACTTTACTTTTACACCAGTCGGCATTCTCAGTTGTAAAAGGGGGATAGAAGATAGATAGAGGGAGTACCTTTCATATCGATTTCCCTATGCCTTGCTATTTTGAAAATTACAGAAACAATATTAAAAAAACATGCAAAGGTACAAATAAAAGGTACTGCGTGGAGTAACAGGGACTACAAAATGCAATGGGTGGGTCAAAGGAATGTTATATAAGCTAGCGGTAGTCCACTGTCCAACTAATCTTCCTAAATCTACAATCACCATCAAGATTAGAACTCATATGAATATACCCTCAAAGTTTAAAGTCATCCATACAATTAATCAACCCTCTTCAAGCCCTCACATCCACTCTACTTCCCCCTTTACTTCACCTACATCCTTCCCACTTGTACCTGGAGAATAGCACTTCTCTCCAACCGATAAAGGCAGCAAGACCACCAAAACATAAAAAAAACTAGCTTATTTTGTGTGCACCTATGTTTACACCAGTACCCATTTAATCAGGTTATGAACACATGAATGATTTACGCTGTGCACAAAAAATAAAGTAGACACCCTTTTTTCTGGGGCTCATATTTTTTTATGAACATTCCCTTGTCAACAAAATTATGTAAAAATAGTTTCAGATAATTAATTAATCAATTTTCTTAATTTAAAACATGCTGAGGCAATCGACAATTAAATAAAAATGGAGAAGAAGACATGGTCTTACCGTTACTTTCACAAGAAACTCCTTATTTTGCAAGCTTAAATCAGGACCCTTGATAGGGTAACGCGGCATCGTAATAGCTTGTTCAGGTACAGAAAGGCCGGCTTTACGGAATGACATGCTTATATGCCATGGCTCCAGGGTCCATGGCATTTCTTTATTCATGACAACTGAAAGTATTAATCTTGAAAGAAATTTAACAGTCTGAAAATGAAAATAGGTGACATTCAAGAATATGAAAGGCCACGTATGGTAGTTATAGACTAATAAATGATGATACAACGTCGCCCACATAACTTACTCTCTCGGCATATGGTGAACTGTGTTTACTTTCAGGCTGAGCGTCTAATGTATATTTTTCTATATTCTCTGGAGTAGGATAAACTCCAAGGCCAGGCAGCAGTAAATTATTATAGCTAAATGTTGGCTTGACAGAAACGACTTCCCCTCGATTCCCCAAACCTGTATTGAAGTAGTGTAAATATAAATACATATGTATGAATTATTGAGGGATAAATTGCTCAGTCATTGGTTGTAAGGTATATGCATTAAAGAAACACCATTAAATACATACCTTCCACATAAGTGGTTAAAAGAATGTCAACTTTTTCATGCTTTCGAAGGGTCGTATCTTCCACTAATTCGTAAACAAAATGTCTACCTCTTAATCTAGGTGGTGTGCCTTCTTTATGTAGTCCTACAGGCCATTTCCTCTTCAAGATGAACGTGGTCTAAATCGAATTCAAAACGAAAAGCCATCGACACAATATCATTACTTGAAATAAAAATGATCAACAATTTACTACTATTACTTATGCTACAATTTTTTCAAAAATAGATACATATTAAATATATACTGTTTCAATTAATGAGATACATAATAATAATTTTTAGTTCTTCCCTAGGGAAACCGCTAGGAATTATTAGGAAAAAAATGGATGACATTACCCTTATCTGTTGTCCACACGTCCAACAGGGCAATGTTTTAGTAGCGTGAGAAGGAATTGCACCCCAAGCGTATTTTACCAATGGATTAAAAACACGAATAAACATTGCAAGGTATATCAAAATTCCTCAACTGTGAACTCAATCCAAGGCAACTCATGGAACATAAAAAACTACCGAAAAACAGATGATCACGCAGCGAGATATGAAAGAAGACGAACGATATTTCTAGAGGTAAACAGTAAATACTAGGGATAAATGGAATGAATTCATCCGTCATGACGCTATAGATACAAGGAGTGTGGTTACATTTTCACCTTCTACTAGGTAAATAAAAAAATGATATCCAAATATACACACGCATAAATTAGTGTATATATACATATATTAGTGTATATATATACATACAGGGAAATGAACTGGCCCCCCTACACTGATGTGTGAATTTCACGCGCCGTCGGCTCAATACTGGGGGAAATCTACCATCACCTACCAAACCCACCTTCGGGTTGATTACTGTTTTTATGGCGTTTTATATGCCTTGAGAAAGCTGATCATTGAAAATTAAATAATGGTTTACCTTTCAGGGCATAAACTAACTTAACTGAACTTGGCCCACGGAGATCTAGCCCACGACTAACTACAGCTATACGCAAAATTAACTGTTACAAAATTATATGAATTCAAAAATTGGCAGTAATTTTATGAAGAAGATGCAAACCCATGTGAAGTGTCGGGGGAAATTTTATCCACGGACTAATGAATCCATACGTAGGACACAAGTTCCAGACGACAAAGTTCCATGGCATGTAGAATGGGCAGAATACAGTCCTGTAATGTACACAGCACCTCATCTTTTGAGAACGAGTAGGTAGTAGCTTGGTCATTGACCGAGTGGTCGTAGTACTTCGTTATTGCATGATAAGACTTTTACCTGTTACCCTAGGTGGAGAACTTCCAGATTGGGCGGATCCAGAAGATTTTGGTAGTGTACATCCAAAGTGGAATGCTGTTGATGTTAATATCAATAGAAAAAGTCATATGGGAGTATATGAGGTGCATTTCAATAAACCTCGGAATCCTCAAGGGCGAACTGGCCTTCAGGGTAGAGGATGCTTGGGGAGATGGGGCCCAAACCATGCTGCTGACCCCATTGTGACTCGTTGGAAAACGGCGAAGGGAGAAAACGGTAAATAGTTTCTAAGGTACTGATTTATAAATTTAAACGGAGAAAATTACTGGTTAGCCTGTAGAAAAATAAGTAAGGGACGCAGGGTACCAAATTTAAGATATTCTAGACAACTGCTCAAATATTGGAGATACATGCAATGAAACGTAATCATCGTACCCACGGTTTCCGAGTCGTGATTAATACTATTAAATTTTAATTACGATCTATTTTTGTCGGTGTTGCCATTTGGCAAGGTCCTTGCCCAGGTCCAGGCTTTTTCTAAAAAAAATGATATGGAAAATTACAAAGTGATTGGCATATTCTACAAAGTAAATGTTCCATAAAATTACTCTTCTATCTATTCTTTATATCAGTAAACAGATAACTATATTTTGGTAATCTTCATTCACAACTCTGCATAGCTTTGAGTGCTAATGACACAGCATTGTTTGGTCAAAGAGTGTATGAGACTTGAATTAATTGATATGATATTTGTTCATCACCATCACTTTTTAACGTGAGTTGTCCTTCTGTTCAAGGGGCTTCAAAAATATTGACTCATCTCAAAACATCAATGCCAATTCTTCAGTTTGTGGCTATCAAAAGGAAAGACTGTGGAGAATGGGCTATACCTGGTGGGATGGTTGATCCTGGAGAGGATTCAACATCTACTCTGTTGCGTGAATTTTTAGAAGAAGCACTTAATATTGAGGAGACATCTGCCGTTGAGGAGAGGCGATCCATTGTTAACCAAGTTTCAAGGTTTGTTAGAGAATTTGTGATGGAAACATTGAATCAGTCTCTGTGACTTAATTTCTGTCTTCTGATGTTTCTTTTGAAAACAGTCAATGTGAATCATTAACTTCATTCTTCACTTCTGGTGATTCCATACATATCTCTACCTTTTTCATGTTCTAGATGAGGAGTATAAATTTGACTGTGTTCAGATTCATTGCATTTAGATGTAAACTACATGTCTTATAATGCTTAATATTTAGATAATAGAAAACCCCAAAAAATTAAAATAATGTCATATATTATGTTTATTACTTTTGTGCATCGAGCAAAGAAGTGTTTGGGTGGAGAAACGTTAATTGGGAGAGATGCAAAGGAGGCAGGAAAGTTGGATGCCGAGCATTTTGATTGGAAATGGGATGTTGAAGGCTATTATATAGTGGAGGGTGTTTAGTAAGTGGGGAAGGGCTAGTGAAAGAATAGGCCTGTAGGGAAGGAAAGAAGGGAGGAAGAATGTGGTATTGAAAAGGGTATATTTTAGCATTGGGTGTGAGGTTTTGTTTTGTTAGGAGATGCTAAGAAAGGTTTTGGAATTCAGTCTGAGTCCATCCAAAACCTACGTTAAATGGCATACTATCAAATAATAACTGTTGCAAAGATTAAAGGTTTGAGGATGGAAGTTGCTAAAATTAGTATAATGCCCAAACGATGGAGGACTGTTGTTCCCTCCTCTGATTTAGGCTGCATCCAGACTCATCAATTAGGTTGTAAAATATTTTGAAATATAAAGGTGGAATACAATGAATTATATTCATATAAGTGATCATCGTAAACTGAAACATAAAGAACACTGTTTTGAGATTGTCAGAAGCAAAAATGAGGGGCAAATGAGGGAAGGAAAACCTGCCACTGGACATTAATAATAATGTTTGAGTAAGCTGTGTTTTTCATTATCGATTATCCACTGAGCTTAAAACGTAATGTCACCAACTTCATTCTTAATTATGAAGTTGATATTTTATTATTAGATATGCATGATTTGGATATGAAATACTGACAAGTTCAATGTATATTGATGTAGCACTAAAGATCTTTTGTTAATATATGTTATCTCTTTCAGATTTTTCCGAGACATAGCTATTCGGCAGTTGATACATAGTGGCTACGTTGATGACCCAAGAAATACAGATAATGCATGGATGGAAACTATAGCATTTAATTTCCATCAGCCTTCAGAAAATGCAGACAATTGCTTACCATCACTTAAAGCAGGGAGTGATGCTGCTGAAGCCGTATGGGTAGACATCTGCCACACTAATTCGCTGTATGCCAGTCATTCTGATTTTCTTGAAGCAGTGGCAATATTGAGAGGAGCACATTGGTAGTATTTTTATGTCCATCTGAGATTTTCAATAAAGATTTATGCTCAACTAAATTTCTTATTACTCCACCTATTCTTCAGAGAGGACATCTTGTCTTTCACTTGCAGGAATCTTCTAATCACATTATAAATAGTTATTCACTGGTAAAAAATGTGCCATAAATAAGTATTAAACATATAATTGGTCTCTCCATCCTGGACAATATTCTATACCATCTGCCAATGTAGCAAGATGATTGTTATTTCAGATGCCATGAAATATTCCCAGACTGCATAATAATAGTAATTTTTACTAAACTGTAAAATGTTTGCTATATTAGGACTTATTATATGCTACTAAAGATTTAGAGATAAACATTAATAGAAGTATGAAGAAATATATCACCCATGTGAAAATGGTTAATAAATGAATAGGGAAAGAGAAATTCCTTAGATTTTTAAAATTTCTTCAAGTTAACAACTGAAATACCTGATCCACATCATTTGATATTTCATTGCAAATTTTGTTTCCCATTTTTCTTTTAAGAATCTGGCATGTATGAAGGTAAACTCGTGATTATCCATGCTAATGGATACATGATCAAGCATAGATAACCGGAATGTATAGAAAATATTAATTAATTAGGTCATCTACCAGTTGTGGAAGGTTTTGGGTGGACACAAATGGCAAATAATATATTTTGTCTCTCCTAGAAAAACACGGCCCAACATCCTACGATACAACAGGCCCCTGTTCAACTCTGTGTATTTCCTTCCTCCCTTCATCTCGTCCTACATCCCAATCCTATTTCTACCCTTTCCTCATTTGCCTAGCATTTTCCCCTCAACCATAATCTTCAACATCCCACTGCCAATCAATATACTTTTCATCCATTGTTCCTGCCTCCTTAAGATTTATTTCAACAATCTCCTCTCCCACCATACCTAGCACTACATTTGTTTTCCTTTCTGTCCATTTCACCTTTTCCATCCTTCACGCCCACGTTTCATAAGCCTCCAATCTATGTGTACCATCTTGCTTCAATGACCACATTTCCGCGCCGTACATAGCTATGATCCATATCAAAGTTTTCACAAGTCTTTTCTTAAGAGCCTCACTCAGTTTCCCTGGCATCAGTTCCCTTCTTTTGAAAGCCTCTTTGCCTAATGCAATTCTCCTTACATCCCTACTACTTGGACAAATTTGGTCCAAAACACTTCTGAGATACATAAATTGTTTCACCTGCTGTAGTTTTTGCCCTCCTATTTTATTGTTAACCTTAGCCTTTTTCTTTCTGGAAAACTGCATGACATTTGTTTTATTTAAATCAATTCTCATCCAATATCTATCGCTCTAACTTAATAATTCACTCAGCACAACTTGAAACCCTTTGGCTGACCCATAAACTAGAGTGTGGTCATTAGCAAACATAACTGATTTAATGAATTCACCATGGACTTACATTGCTATCTGCAGTTCATCCCATACCTCTTTAACCATTACTTCCACATAGTATACGTTGAACAGCACCAGTGAAAATGGGCAACCCTGCCTTACACCTCTTCCTAGCAACGCTCATCCGGACTGTTCATCCCCCACTCACACCTGAGCAGCCTGAGACATGTACAGGCTGGGGATTAGCCTCCTGTTCCTCCTATTTATTCCTATGATCTGTAATATAATCTTTAGTTTTTCCCAATTCACTCTATCAAAAACCTTTTCAACATGTACAAAACAAGCAAAAGCATCCTGATTGTATTCTATATTCCTCTTGATTAGTGATCTTATTACTGCAATGGCAACGTGCATGCCTCTCCCCTTCCTAAATCCAAACTGATCATTACCTGAGTAATCATTTTCCCTGCTCTCCATCATTTTGTTGATGATCATGCGAACCACTAGCTGTGTGTGAAATCAAACTTTTTGTTCTGTAGTCTAATCATGATGTAGCATTTACCTTTTTCAAAATAGGAACTAGCACTGATCTTACTAAGTCTTCTGGCCAGATTCCTTCCTTTAGAGATTTTATTATTCAGTTGATATAGACTCTTCCTCCGACCATTTCCTAAACCTTTTAGTAGTTCCTCAGGAATGTTGTCTACCCGCATGGCCTTATTTTATTTCATCTCTCTTAATTCCCTTACTATCTCATGGTCAAGTATGCGTGGACCTAGGCTATCTTCACCTACATCATTTCTCTTTCTACTCTGTCTAAGCTTGTTGGCCTAAGCTCTTTATCATACAGCTCTTCTATATATTCCTTCCACCTCTCTTGTATCTTTTCTGTTTCAACTATTATCTTACCTGACTTTTGATCACACTTTTCCTAAACCTGTGCCAAACCATTATATAATCTAACTGATATCCTTATGAGTTACCTGGCATTTTCCATGTATACCTACCCCTTTTGTGGTGTCTAAAACAACTGTTGGTGATGACTAACTGCTGACTCCTGTAGAATTCTATTGCTTTCTCCCTGCCGTCATTCCTTGTACCCAAACAATAATGCCCCACCTCATCACCATCTCTACCTTCGCTTACCACCACATTCCAATCAGTATCAAATGTTTCCCAGCATGAACAAATGAGATCATGTACTTTAACTGGTCATGTACTCTATAGACTTCTTCCAACTTATGATTGCTTGATGGCATGTATACTGGAACAATGACCAATTTCGTCAGTTCTACTTTTACAGCAGCTAGTAATATTCTATCCGTTGCATGCTCTATGTTGACTTTGCTTCTTGTTAACTTTTTATCCAATATTATAGCTACCCCTTGCTGGGCCTCGTTCCCTCATCTGTATATTACTCTGTAATAATCTTTCCAGTCATCCTTGCCATCCTTCCATCTCATCTTGTATAGAGCTAAAATATCTATATTTCCTCTTTTCATCTCTTGTTTTATATTCTCAAACGTACCTGTCCTCAATATTGCCCAAACAGCCCATGTTCGTATTCGTACTACTTTGGTCTTCTTCTGTGTCTTATGTGCTGCTGTTGTTGGTTGTGCTTTTCTAGATTTTTTTGAGATGACGAATTTGGATAAATTAGCAGAAAATATAGTGTTGACATAAAAAAATTATTAAGAGACTCTCCTTTTTCATTCCTAATGATTAACTCACATTTTTTAGCAGTGGAAAGTATGATTATTTCCATTTTCCAGCCATTTTTATATTGGTGGAATTATGTTTTTAGGATTGCTACTCTCATGAAGTGAATTGCAGAATGTATTTTCTCCGAGAGCTAAATGAATCAAGTAGCCAGGAAAAAATAAGTGACTTTTGCAGGACGAATATTGATGAAGGATCACTGGTACAGGTTCAGTGATAATATGATACTAATGAAAATAATGCAGTGCCGATGGTTAATGACCTATATATTTCTTCACTTGAAAGGGGAACATGAAATTCCCAGGGATAATGAATGCTTGGTATACAGTAATGGGAAAGTATGGATTGTTCAAAAATGTTTCAAATAAACCATTAAATGATATTGACAACTTTTTACTTTGTGAAATAAAAAACCTTTTAGAAAGCCAAGGTATTTCAAACTTGTATTATTAGAAAAAGTATATAGAAATTTCAAAGCATTTAATTTTCTTCATGATGATAATTTTATTAAAATTTTGAGGTGGTGGGAAGAGAATGCATGGATAATTCACACATGGATAATCGACGGTTTGCTCTGTTAGGAAAAATGAGATCACGTAATTTCCGAGTATAATGAAAAATACTGTAGGTAAATATTTCTTCATCCTGATGCACCATCATATGATTTTCATGCTCTGAGAAAAATTTGTACCGTTGTGTATGGTATTTGGCAAAAGAAACTTACTAAGTTTGCTCATCTCAACAAAATTTATTTTAAAATACACATTTTTTGGACAACATTGTTACGGCTATGTTTGTTTAACATATTCATAAAATTTGTGGGTTTGAGCTCACTACAGAGACAAAAATTGGCCATTGTATTTCAAGTTTACATAACACCTATAAGCTCACCTAAACAGCTGTAATCATGACATTTCAATGACCATTTGAAACATTTATGAAAAGATGTGTCTTAGCCCACTTGACCTTATTATGGGATTGGTATTGGCCTCTTATGTATATCTACTTGGACAAATGCCCTATAAAAATACACAGGTCACATCAATAACACAGTTATTTCTAATGGTCCATATACTTTCAACTCATCATTTAGTAATGAAATTTCCTAGGTGAAAGTATTTCTGCTAATAATTTGTGACTTGGAAATTTTCAATGGAACATATATAAATAAAAATATGAGTATAGTAGATTCTTTAATAAACTTTTAAATATTTTGACAGCGGTATCCATCAAAATTAGTTTTCCATGTTTGGCAGGTCATACTTTGTTCAGAAGATATCTACATACTTAAAAACAACCCTTCACTTTTATAATATACAGTTTGAAGAAGACGAGCAGTTTTCATTCAATTTTTATCAACATTTTATAAAGCCAACTATTCCTCCTAAACCATCAGGCATTTTTTTACTGAGTTAACTATGCTGTAAAAAAGGTACCACTTAATTACATTTTTCTAATTTAGATAGTGTAGCCAAAAAAGTAGAATTATATACTTCACAGATTTAGTAGAAGCCAAATATTCTTTGGTTCAGTTTGTTGTCTTTGTTTTTATGGTTGATCATTCAGAATGGATGCCCAGGAGATGAAAGGTTCATTAAAACTGCATGATATGGGATAAATATCCATTTTATCATTTACATACTCAAAGGATTAATGGACCTATGGGTGCAAAGATATCAAGGACTAAATTTTTTAGCGAAACCTTGAAAAATATGAGTAATTTCAATTAGCTCAGGTAGATTTTTAACTCTACCGCTATGTACATTCACAGCGTTAATTAACTTTCTTTGAGAGGACGAATATAAGATGGCTGGTAACCCATGCTCTCCACAAGTCGTTTTGAGGTGGACATAAAAATAATTGAAGATAATAATGTGCAGATTATTGGGATCATGGTTGCAATGAATTTATTGGTAATTTACATGTGAACAATTAATTGCCATAGGTGTCCCAAAGTTTCAGCTTTGGAGTCCATATTCTAACAATGATCTCAATTTATTCAAAGCTTCAAAAAATTGAGCAGAAGTTTTGTGTTGGTATGGACATCTTAATATTTCACTGTGGGCCAATGAAATATTAACTCTTAAATACACAGAAGCTATCACATAAATTACATATCAAAGTATTCTATTTTGTGGATGGTTGTTTACTTTCCTTTTTTTTTTAATTATCAATCAGCTTAGAAGAACAGATGTATGTGACCCTACACAATTTTGCTTCTGGTAACTGCAATTTTAAGTGAGAAAAAGTACTTGTGTCAATAAGCAGCAATCACAAGTTTTTATCACCAATTTCATTTCTTAAAATTGCAGAAATTATTTTTGAAAAGTAGTTTAAAATGGTTATTGCTGCAAATAAATGCCTGTGAAAGTGTGCATTGGGAAACTAAAGTTTTTTAGTACTGTTTATATTCATGTCCATCCCCATTAATCCTTATTTAAGTCCACTTTTTATCCATCTTTCGCTGTCATGGCTATGTCAAGTGTGAGGACACCAGGCAGGCAGGCCCTCAGTTCCTTATCCAATAGCCACCCCAGAGCCCAGGGGGGCTCATCTCCAGAGCCCTGGGGAAAAAAGGCACTGGATCAGGACATTGTGAGGAGAGTCCCATTGACGTATGCCTCCTGCTAACCTCACATCAACCACCCACATTTGCTTTGGTAAATTAGACAAAAATATGAACATTTTTCAGCTCCTGTAGGCATGAAATCTAGTCAATCATCCTCTTATTTTAAAAAAGAATCCCCTAACTAATGCATAGAAGTTAAGAATAAGAATGCTTTTAAAATATGATATCCATTTTTTTTGGGGTAAGGGGCCTCTAATGATATGTTTTGTTTTACAGTATTTGGAAATAGGGTGCTTGTTGGAATTATTGGTGAACATATAGGATTACAAGAGTATTGAAGTTTACATCTGAACCTTGTGATCCCTTCCAATATCTTTTGACTGTGTAGCACACATTTTATCTGTGTTTGTGCCAGAATATGGGAAAGGGTAAAGTATGTATTCCCTTGTAAATAGCATTCCAAGCAAAAAGATCCAAAAAAAATGCTGCTAGAATGTAATGGAAATTAGCAAAATTACATTGATGCATGTAAATCTATTCTTCTTAGGGAGTGAATTCAATATTAGAGAAAAATTGCTGTGAAAATTTTATGATTCTGGAATCATCTACAAAGGAAGAAAATTTTGTGAGGTTTGTTAAAAAAAATGTGAACAGTTATTGTAAATACCAGTTTAGCATAGTAGTGATAAAATTAGTTTACTTCAGAAGGTAACTGAGAGAAGTTAGAAAAGAAGGACACATCAACCACCCACTACTGATGGTTTTCTTAAACCACTAACATGGGTCAGGCCAGCCAGTTTGAGACTTAATGTGCCAAATTGTAGGCCAGCCAACAGTAGATATTTAGGCCGTAGACCCCAGATATCTGGGAAAAGAGTAGTGTTTAAGAAAGAACAATTCACAATGAGAGAAGAAAGACAATTCAACAGAAGAAAGTGGGCTACATTGTTAGAGATAGCATCTACCATGGAAGTGTGTAGGGGTGGGACTTCATCAAGGATCAATTGTATCATTTTACTTTATCAGTTAATCTCTGCATGTGTTTGAATGAATGGAGTCATGTTATATCATGAAATAGAGCAAGATACATAATATATGAAGAACTGGATTGAATTATGTTGTGATGACACAAATGTTGGCAGAAATCAATCTGCACTTTCCATTAAAAAAATTATTGTCTATAAATGCCTAAAAGAAAATACTTAGTCTCCCATGCACACGCTGAATTAAAACAAATGGTAATCTGTAGAAGTCAAGCTCATGTAGGTGATTTCCTTTGGTCATACAATGGATTTTCATTCAGGGCGATTTGTGGCGATACAAGTATTGAAGCTGATAAGAGATTATATCCACAGACACTTGTTGATAACTCTGCTTATCTTGTATGCTCTTGATGGAAAGAGAGTAAGATGATTACATCCTTCTCTGGTAAAATTTGACTAGGGAAGTACTCAAAACCTTGGTGATTTTACAACTTTTGAAATTAAAAAAAAATCCAAATGCTATGGTGTCTCCACCACAAGCATCACTCACAGAAACACATGTTCACACGCAAACACACAAAGAGGTGGACACGTTGACAACACTCAGGGAATACTTGTGGTGCTCTCATACACCATTGAATCACTTATAGCAGACAATTCACTCATTATTAAAGTCACGTGCGTACACAAGAGGACTTTCTTTATATCACAACCACACTATTTTATTCTTAATTTATATTGCCGTTGTTGCACCGATGGGCTTTATCCTAATCCTTTCAAAAATTTTTTCAGTTACACTGTGGCTGCCCATTTTGAGTTACCAGTTGGACAGGCAGATAAGATGTTGATTTTGTGTTTGTTCTTTTATCTTTTAAAGCATCTGTCTTTTGAAAATCTACACAACACATTCATCATTGTAGCTGTGCCAAAGTCCCTGTTCACCGTATAAAGTTATCATATATTTTAGGGTTATAAACAGCATTGAAAACTATACATATTTACTGTTATGGTTTTGATCAGCGGTGACTGATCCCTTTTTTTAGCTACTTACATAATTTACAAAGGATTTCTTCCAATTTCCCCAGTCATTACTCCCAAGTCCAGATACTTGTATATTTACAGCTTAATCCCAGTTATTACTCACTTCTCCATTCTTGAAGCAATGAGTTTTCAAATTCTAGGTCAAATAGTGTACTTAGTGGAAATGAATACCAAATTAGGAAAATTAGATGAAAACAATATTTTGAGGACTGCTCCAAGCCAAAAGTTTCATGTTTTCCGGAAGATGGGACGGTGGCATGGGATGTTCTTTGGAGGTTGAAACTGGAGTCTGACGTCTTCAAGGAAGAAACCCTAGTCAGTGCTTTTTCTCAATCTCAAGTGAGACACAAGAGGAATGAACCCTGTGTTAGGAGTGAAGAGGAGGCACATTGCCTACGTTCCCACAGACATGAGTTTCTTAAATGCTTTCCTAAATTCAGGGTTGAATATGGTGTAGATCACGGGGTTGACAAAGCTGTTCATATATCCCAGCCATGTTGTTAGAATGAATGCAGTTACGCCAGGCTGGCAGTCTGAGCCAATCTTGGTGCAGATTGCATCCATTATGTTGCACGTGAAGAATGGAACCCAGCAGAACAGGAAAACACCTTATGGATGAAGTACAAGGGAAGCAGTCAATTAAATGTGACCATTAAACGTGATTCAGATATGGCTAGGTAAGAGGAGGAAATTTTACAATGATACAAAGATAATTTGAAGTAATCAAAGATATCTAAGTGGCTGCGCTAAAGCAGAGGATACTCAATTGCTCAGACACATGTATTTGGCATTCAACAAAATCAATATATATCTAAAAATACACAAATATTTTCTTTACTGAGGTAAAAATTAGGTTATTCTATTTCGATTTAATTTTAGATCACCCCCCAGGCTTGATTTTAAGCACATAATAAGATGGCTAAGCAAATTTTAGTTGAGATGTGCAAAAGTATTGATTTCATATACCAAAATTTAATATGCGTGGTGTTATTAACTTGGCTAAAACGCATGAAAACTTTTCATAGAAGCTAGGAAAAGTTTGGCTTGATTCCCAAGCTTTGCCTGCGAAATATGAGTATATATATCCCTAAGGGGTCGGGCATCCAAAGCGTCACCCTTCGGCATTCAACCCTGTATGTCTGTCTCCTTACCGAGCACGATGGCGAGCGTCTTAGTGGCCTTCCTTTCCTTCTTGGCGGACGACTTCTCCCTCTTTTTCCGACTAGCCTTGTGAACTTTGTAGATGGTGAACCGACTGCCGCTCTTACGCTCCTTCTTAGAGGCCACGGCCGCCGATAGACCGACGCCGGCGGCGGAGGCGGCCGCCGCTGCCGCACCCATTCCCTGCGACGGGAGGACGCCTCCCGCCAGGGCCCCCGCCAGGCCCTTCTTGGCCCCTTTGGCGCCGTCCGGCTCCCGCACCGCTTGCGCCTTTGCCTCCAAGATGACCCCGTTCTTCTTTGCCTGAGGAAGCGAGGAGGGGGAGATTAGGCAGCACAACGGTCACCGCCTTGGTTTCCTAATGAACTAATCTTTTGCAATTTCAAATCTCATTAAATACAATCGAAGTATTACCTCTGAAGAGAAATGTGATCAGATATTTTTGTATGCACATTTAAGTATATTTATAAAGGATTTTACTTAGATGTGAAATGCGCCCTTTAGATAGAAAGACAAACTGTCAAAGTGACGGAATCGTACAATGAAATTAGTGATAAACCGTCTTTTTCATAATAAACAATTCCTATTTTAGATTATCTTTAACATAAAGTTATGTAAATTCTAAGAAACTGTGGGATATGCAACATTAACTTTTAACGGAGTCAGTTGCTTATGCATTAACATGGAACAATATCTTAGTGTAAAAATCATTCGCCTTGGAACCTGGATCCCTCTAAATCGAGGGATCCGAGTTCCAATCCAGGGCAAGATTTTTAGGCCTTGGAATTCTTGCAAGTTAAATTTATGACGCCGATTCATTTCCTCTCAAAAGGAAAGATTTGCGTAGTATGTATAGCTCTTCTGACTACTATATTTCATTTCCATTTGAAAAAATGATCCTTGGATTCAAAATTATTAATAAAATAGGGAAGACGGTTTAGGATATTAGGAATACAGAAGAATAAACCCGAACGAGAAAAAAAGAGGATCAGTAGGCTGTAGATAAAATCATGAGTGAAGGAAGGGATCTGGGTACCATAGAGGAAAAATGGGAACATATCAAAAAAGGGATTTCGGAAGCGGAGAGCGAAACTGCATGTATTTGAAAAGGAAAAGAGGGAAATGGAAGAATGTAAACACAGAGTTTATTAGAAGGAAGCATGCAAAGTAGAGTAACAAACTTAGACGGAAAACAAAATGAGCGAAAGGAGCATGGTGAAATACAAAGTGTGAGGATATAGAAAGTTTGCAAAGAAAGGGTGAAATTGGTGCGCTATACAGGACAATGAAACCACCGCCAGGAAGTAATAAAGAAAAATCCATGCAAACAATCAAAGATCAGACAGGAAATTTATTGATTGAACTGGAAAATATACAAGAAAGATGAGAAGAATATACTATATATAGGAACTGTATGGTGAAGGCATTAGGCCAGCAAGATTAGACATAGGAAAAGAATATGACGTAGATGGCATGTAGGTCCGGGTATACTTAATGGCTCTGCTCCCCTTACTAAATGACTATGCCCCATACTTACAGACTATGCCCCCCTAACACAAACCCTAGCAGTGGCTTGCAGGGTATATAAAATAAATCAATAGCGAGATTGAAAGAGAATTAAGTGAATTAAATCCAATAAGACTTAGATCCAATAAGACTTAGATCCAATAAAATTAAATCCAATAAGAGTTAGATAAAATTTCCGCAAAACGGCTGAAGGCTCCAAGAAAACACGGGAGGAAGAGCTTGTATGGACTAATTCATAGCATTTATGGGGGAGATACTTGACCGGAAGATTTTTTCACACCAGTAATAGTTTATATTCCAAAAAAGAGAAAGGCAGTGCAATGAGGACTTTAAAACATAAAGTTTGATTCCCCACGAAGCTTAAGTGGAGTTCAGGATGACCCATAAGAGGGAGAAGAGGAGGGTAAATGATTCGTTACGGGATGATCAGTTTGGATTCAGAATAGGGAGAAAGAGAGAAACGCGTGATCCCGTAACATTAATGAGCTCACTAATAGAGAGGAACAGAGAATGTTATTAAAATGTAATTGCTTTTTTCGTAGATTTCGAGAAGGCGTTCGACAGAATGAATTGGGTAAAATTAGTGAATCCATATCAAAAAATTGTAGAAGATTAGAGGAATGGCAGAAATCCACAACCTATGCATGTTTCAGAATGCTCAGATGCGAGTGGCGGATAAGGAGTCTGAATGGGCAGCGTTAGGAATAGAGGTGAGACAGAGTAGTTCATTATCACCCTCGCTTTGTGAAGTACATGTGGAGGAAATGGTTGAAGTGGTAAAGAAAGAACTGGAGATGGGAATTTTTTCTGGGGTGATCCATGGATCCAAGATATGAATTCCACCAACATTCGACAGCCGGATTTGGGTAAGCGGCTGGCCTGAGGCAATGCGATGTCGTACGCACGGAAAAGTTCACAAAGGATATTGAATTGAATTACTTATTATTATAAACATGAAGTGTAATATAATCAGGGAGTTTGATTGACATATAAATGAAGGCCCATACTGGGAAAGAGAAGAAAATGAACGAACAGCGCTACCCTAAAATGAGAAAAATTCTGCAATAAAATTATTAGTCTTTTCTAGAAACCTAGCGCGGATTATGGATCCCTCTCTCTCCACATTTAAAAAGTTATGATAAAAATTAAGATTGTTGACAAAGATTGAGTGAAGATAAATTTATGAGAGAGCTCTCACTCTCACTGTAGACTAAATATAAAAAAGAGGAACAAGTTGGGAAATCGTTTTTGATGATATTAAAAAGTTAGTTTGGAAACGAATGAGATAATAATTATATTTCTGAACTGAATAAGGTAAACCAAACAATCATTTCAAAGAGTTGAATAATTGTAGATTAAAACGACAGCAGCTATAAAATTGTAATTCTGAATAAAAATATAGCCTTCAAGCATTAGATAATAATTAAAAATCTCCGTTCGCAAAGATGAAGTGCTTTTTTGCTGGGCAGATATGAATGTCTGATAATTATTATACAATTGCGATGAAAATGTGCGCCAATTAGAGTTATAAATGACATCTTTCCATAGACTCCAAGGCAAATTATTTCGCATTTAAATAGTCAATTGCAATTATATAAACATTATTTTTCGATTCTCTTATGGGCTTTCGTGAGTTCAAGTCTTCGTGTATTGTTGTTTACCTGGCCAACTACCAAATATACGAGTGTATTTGGTTGTTGGCCGGGTGGATATGTATATGATTGGTAAATAACGACATAGAAATACATTTCTCCGTTTCATGTTAAAGAATCACAAAAATTTGCGGCACGAGCAAAAAACATCACATATAAAAACATCAATACACCTTTTACACTTCCAGCAAACCCCAAGCTACCCACGAGCCTCTGAAAAGTAGTCCCTGGATACGATAATTAGCCTGTCCGTCAGTGAATTTCTCGTCTAAAAAAAGTAATTAAATAGACTTGATTAATCAAATTCAAGTCCTGCGTTGGTAATCATGGTCTGAAGGTAACGGGACGAATTATATTATACAATAGTATAATATGCTCCAGCGCGAAAAAACTGCGAATTCTCGTATTTTGTTAAAAGCTGGACTATAAAAAATTTAATTCGGTGGATTTAGCAGCGGGTCAGTCCGACATGAGAGTCAGAAGTCCCGACTTCTATAATGGAATTGTGTCATTATTTATTTATTTAAGAATTACGTTGCAATTAGGAAATTTTCCTGGTGGCAACGGTCAAGTTTGATCAATGATCACTCTTACAACGGACATCCGCACATACACGCACTAGAAAAACAGATAGAAGACAAAATATTCTTGCATACAGCGACACTTCCACATCACATACAAACAAGCTTCCACATCACGTACAAAATGCCGTCCACATCACATAAAAGCAATATTTTAATAACTACAAGGGTATGAATGAAGTTTATCACCTAGTGGCTGCTTTACACTTATTCTTAAAACTCCTAAATGAGACCCCAAATTGTCAATTATTAATTTTTTCTGGTCGAAGCACTATGAACGATGGTTACGGAAGTTCCGTGTATTGCCGGAATACTACAGAATTGAGTGCTAATGCATAGAATACAGTTAAGCCCTCGGTAAACGACAGCCGAAACCTCCACCGATAATTACCGCTGGTACTCCTCGAAATATTCTATGTTCTGAGGCTAGTTGTTTGTCTCCTGGTCGTCTTTCTTCATTGTTAGGCGCGTAATTACGCCCGGGGTCAATCAAAAAAATCGGGGAGGAAACTTAGTTGAAAAAGGACAAACTAAAGTAAGTAACCTAAAAATTCTATTTTTTAAATGATATCCTGATTTTTGCGACAAATGACTAAGTGATTGGTACTAGGTGATGGCTTTAGTGGATTTATTAATTAAAATAGTTACATTTAACTCATACTAATTTTTCATCAAACTAATAGTTCAGGGTTTCTTGGAACCCTGTATAAGTATTCGGCTACTGAATGGGAAAGGGTGCTAGGCTCAAATCCAACTGATTACGCAGGACATTACCGACTTAACCTTATCTTTTATTTTTCGGGAACCGATCAGCTCTTCCTGGGAAACCGTTGGCGGCAGGAGGAATGGAACGAGGCCTCCCGCTCCGGATAAATCAATTTCACGAGTACAAGTTGAGCTCCACTAATCTCATCAATCAAAACATTCTTTGTGCTAATTAATATGGTCACTAGCTCCTGAGTTTTTTTCCGGAAACACTATTTTATATTTTTGCATTTTTCATCTGCACAAAGCTTCAATAAAGTTCTAGTTGACTATCGGCATATGAGAGAGTACTCGAGGCGTATGGTTAATTTAAGGTTGAGTATACGTATTAGCATAAAATATTTGACATTGCTTGTAAGAGTAACTCGAGATTAAATTTCTTCCTTACTTGCCTATCATATTTTTTACGCATAGAAACATTTGAAATCGGAATAAGGTTTATTATTTTTGAAGTTCAACCATCAGATTGATTACTGCGGTAATGTTTTACCCCATAGATCTAATGGATTTTAGTTATGAGTGCATCAAGTACCAAGGAAGACCTGCCGGAATAATTCGCAGTTACTGACTTTTTAGAGAAAGATTTTGAGTACATCAATTGATTTATTTAGAACTATGCACAAAGCTTCAGGAATGCGTTTATAGCATACAAAAAGGTGTCCCGTAGAGTACTTCGACAATTCAAATGCGCATAAGCAATGATTTTTTTCATTGATGGAAACCAAAGCGTAGTTTCTTTTTCATTAATTAAGCAGCAGAATTTTACTCATTTTGACGCGGGATTTATATTTGGGATGCACCTCATCGATAAACGTTTTCCCACCCTCGTAAAACGTCGTTCCATGGAGTGAAGCGATCTTTTGTGATTATAAGAAGGCATTTTTCTGCCAGAAGGCAAGGTTAGTCGTATGCTTAGAGGAAAGGATGTCGATTGTAACCTCAAAAAAGGCTATCATTGAGCTCATAAAGGGTAAGTTTCTCTTTAAGGCAATTTGATACAGATCACAATAGAATAATCTCCATGAGAAACGAACTCTGCAGATTCTGGCGTGAAGACAGCGGCGCGGACACCAATGCCGATGAAGAAGCCGACCCGAGTTGGTTAGGTAGTTGGGAAGGTAGAAAGCGCATTCGCTGGCCAACTCCATAGTTGTTCCTAATTGAACTCGGTACGTTATTTATTTTTTAGGCATAAATGGCTTTGATTAAGGAACTTCTGAATACGGAATTTCATGAACCATAAGAACTCCTAAAATGATATTCATAAAACTACTGCTACTATGCTTTAAGCCCAATACTTTATAAGGGTTTTTTGCCCAAATCAAATGGGTCTCAAAGCTAAAATATACGATTTCGGAGGGATTTGGCTTCAGTATGCAGAAGAGCAATGTCCGGTGAGTTCATTTGGTGGACGTGAAAAATAAAACCTCTTTCTTTGAGTCAAAAATCACGTTTTCCTTTCCATTGAGATATAAAAAATTTCATGATCAACTTTCATGTTTCGATTTTTACGTTTCATATTTTTCAAAGGATGTAACTATGGTTGTGCTGCAACAAAAAAATGATCAAAACTGAAATGAACAAAACATCATTTCAAATATTGCATTGGATAACCCACCCTTATCTTTTATTTATTTTTATTAATATCGCGTTTAAAAAAGGTTTTTACTGCCAGCTATTTCCTGCAATGACTCATGCCTCGTATCCTATACCGTGTGCTCATTTGGCAAAACTGTAATCTCTCAAACAGGATAGATTTATCGATAACAGGCTTTTGCTTGGAGAATTTAATAATGAAGCCAAAATGAGAGGCAATTTGGTGAGAGTTAACATGCCTCTCGCGGGCTCTTTTGGCACCATACGTCCATGCAGCACTGCCTTTGGTGAACACTGACCGTGAATATCCTTCGCGGAAGAGGCAAATGGAGTGAGTAATGTATCGAGTGATGGCATCGAACGTTATCGAATTTTCCCCGAGGCTGCGAATATTCATGCTCCTTCCCACAGTTTTTCCGCAGATAAATTTTAAAGGCGGCGCCTGCGGCGGTGTGGCGCCACAAATAAAATATTCACGTGATTCCCGCGCGCTCAAACGAGAGCACCCAACTAGAAACTTTTTCTTACTAACAATTCGGTTTGTGGACCGCTGTCTGTTGGAGCGGATCGCGGATATTAATCTTGACTGATCTGCCTGATGCACGGACGTAGAGGAATGTGCAGCTCGTTTGCATCATTTGCATGGAAAGGGTGGTCCAACGGCGGCCTCCGTTAATTGGACGATATTAAAAATAAGTTTCCGAGGGCGTAAGGAAAAAACTTCCGCTTCGACCGTATGGAAAATCAAGGGGAAAAAATTGGGACGCGGGTGTGCGGTGACTTTACATTTAGCTTTCGTTTTGTTTGTCAACTCTGGAGGAACATTGCGTGGCTCTGGGGCAGACGCAATGAGTGCGAATGGGGAAAAAGGGCTGGTAAGAACATCTGTGCAGAAGATAAATCCATGCGGCGAGTATTACGCGGAAATTTGACGTACATGTACTTGAAAGCCCTGAGGCAGTGGCAAGTTTTTCCACACGGAGTTTGAATTTATCCCTGTTGCATCAATTAATTATTGCCCATTATTCGTGCATAATAATGAAATAGAATCTCCGTTACGGTCTCTAAAGCTAGTAAGAGGGGAAAACCGAGGCTTCGTGATGAAATACTGTCCAAAAAATTACTGTTGCTATTTTTATTTTTTGTCATGCCTGATATATATCGCTGCCAAAATTCTGTGAAGAGCTTTAATAATATTTTTAAAATAACATACTGAATTCCTTACCTTTTTGTAGTCTGATTTAATTGCATTTGCACCATCCAGAATAAAAAAATACAAAATAATTTACATGAAATGTAAAGAATTCTTTATCATATAATGTTGTTGGGAACGATAATGAGTTTGAGTTAAGAAAGTCTAATTTCTATGGCAAATATGCTTGTAGCTTAATAAGGTTTAATGTTGCTTTTAATGTGCCAGCGTTCGATCCATGGATACTCTTTCCATGGATACTCTTTCCATGGGATACAATCAACATTTTTGTCCGGGAAATGATAAATTGCTTTGAAAATGCCTCTTTGATTCTGTGCTCATAATGAATTCATGTTTTGCCTTCGACGTTTTATAAGAAATGGGAGAATCCCGAAATGGACCATTTGCGATGAAAAATATTGAAGCTATATACATCGGATATTATTGAAATATTATAATGGATGTTATTAAAAGGAAACCATGTGTGCTAACAAATTTTAATGCTCTATAAAATCCTCTTTATTCTGAACAAGCGATGAAAACAATGAGCGGGGTGGCTAAATTTATACAGCGAAATTATTTAAGTAGAGAAATGATAATTAAAAATGTACTCAATTTAACATCACGTTCTATTATCAAAGTATATGTGTCAATGGATTTTTTTCTAATTGTAGGCAGTTTTCTAGTCAAACGCACCGTTAACAAAAACAATTTTTTACGATATTTCAAAGTTGTCCAGGCATTTCCTGAATACCAGACCTTGAAGAGCGACTACGAAGATAAAGTACGCATATAAATCGCTCTTGAAGTAATTTACGATATGGCATTGGTACAATAACGCTTTATGAGGTATATTATCACAGAATAGTGTATGAATGTTGGGTAATTGTCTAAGACATTTGAAACATGAATGTTTATAAATGATAGAGAATCAAAAAAGGATATTTTTTGACAAATGGTGATGCAGACAATGCTTCACACAAAATAACCATTGCCATTAAATTAAGTTAATGCCATAGCAAAGTAATAAACCAAGACGCATTTATTCCGAATCTTGAATGCAAACAATGACGCAAATCAGGGAAGAAAAGAAGGAAGTTTGTTCGCTTGAAATTTACAATAGGTTCTTAAAAGCGTTGGGAATGTTGTGTCGGTAATATTCAGTAAAAACCTTCACTAAGTTGGAGCATCTAAATTTTAGGTCTCAAAGAGAAACTTTAACTTATGGATATTATTTTCGGACCTCCATTCAATGTAGCAAAACGTGTTCCTTCCATTATTAATAGATTACAGAAAAATACAAACCGAACTAAAATGGCAACATTTCAAAACATATTCATTTCATAGAATTTTAATTCAATTTTACGCTTAAGCGATTACGGATCTCGAAAAATATCGGTCAAAATTTCCAGCGGAATTCCAGTGACTCTGTCGCTTTGACCCTTGTGGATTTAAGGTTTTACCCATTAGCTTAATGGTGTGCAATTCTGAAAAAAAGTGAGAGGGACATTTTTTACAAGAAAATTTGCATGCATAATGTAGCCAGAGATCTCAAAAATTGAACGTATAACCAATTGCTAAACACATTTCCTGCATTATTATTTGATCTGACGAGTCATAAGCTCGTAGTTGCTCTTCCTCTTAGACAAAATACAGAAATGGATTCCGAAAACATGAAATTCTATCCAATGCGGATGACACTACTCAGCAGTGTTTTGACGACGTAGACGCATTGCATGCGAAGTGAGAGGATGAGAGAGGTAGCCATAGACAAGAGGAGGAAACGAATGTGCATTGGATCCTGTACGGATTATGAAACCTTCCTCTCGATTTTTCCTATCAATGCCAGTCGATAAGAATTTTTCACGCTGGAGCAGGAAAGCTCTTCCTATTCCAATAGCAATACTGAACGTATCCCAGTAGCCGCATAAGGCCAAATAAAAATGATAGAGTTGTCCTTCCCAACAGTCACCATAATTCATGCAGCACTCTACAGGCCGCCCTAAGTTATTGCGTCACACTAATAGAGAAGAGAAAGAAGTCTGTAAAGAGTAGTATGTTTTAATATGCTGACCATTAATCGGTGGCGTAGAAAAGGCTTCATCCCGGGTAATGAATACCATCAAGTAACGTTAATACCGTCTAATAATCAACGAAGACACATATTCCGGAGGTTTCATGCAAAAATATTGCGTAAATGATCCATATTTTGTGACCATGGACTGTGGGAGGGGAAAAAGAACGCATGTAGCTATGTGCTGGACGGGTCTCACGTTTCCCTGTTTTTGGAGTACCGACTTTATGTGCACGCTTTCCCGGGCATTAGTGTAGGATAGCATCCCAGGTGAGATCAAGGATTTCGCTTTAGTGGCTTTTCTGAAAAGGATATATAAACCAAAGCACTGTGGACCTCCCAGTTTTTTAATGCTACCATGTAATCGTATACATAAAAGATGAGCCCTAACATTGCTATGGTAGTTTTTGCATGTTCTTAGTTCAAGAGCCACAGATCTTATTATATATTAATTTTGTTGTCACTATTTGACCTCGAAAAAGTGTGTGGGTCTTGGATTATTTCATAGAATTTGCAAGTATATTTGAAAAATCAATGAATTTTCAATAATTTAAGTGTTCGTGTCTCATTGGAGTACCATCTCGACGTTCGTATCTGTTGTTAACAGTTAACAGTGCAATTTCATATTTTGTGTGAAATCTAAATAGAGAGAAATAAAATATCTCTTTCACATTTACCCGCACTTGGTTTATAAATCATTCATCAATGCTGTGTACGTAGCTATATGGCATTTATTTCGTCTTATATTTTGGTCTTATTTCTATCCAAACTGTTCTCCTGCCTAATCAATTGTTATTGTTTTTAATTGAAATGTTTCATAAATATTCATGGTTTTCGGGGTTCTACCATATTAAAAATTTCAATTTCTGAGATTTCCCAATTACGACAGTTGTTAAGACGGGTAGTCCACAGTATGAGGTAACGTTCACCGGAAAGCGTCGTAAGTGGATGCTTTGATGTTACAATTTGAATTCATGTACCACATGATAAAGTAATCTGACTGATAGTCGCCAAATGGTAATGTAATCAAAAAGGTGCAGAGATGTATTGAATGGAAGATTTTAACAATAGGACCCCCGAGAAACTTCCTTTCATTTCCAAACAAATATTCACAAAAATTTTCGCATGCGTCAGTACTGCGTTAAGCTTTCAGCAGGGAAAAACACAAATATATTTTACCGCCAGTTGCTGTTGACGAAAACATTGCCAACGCTTGTTGACGAGGTAGAGTGAAGAAGCGTGACTTTTTCAAAATAAAAATACTTCCATCCTGAAAAATTTGCATGCTTATCTCAGCAGCATTATGCATGAAAAAGAAATATGGTTTGGCTATACTACGGTTGAAATTTGCATTTCAGTAAAAAACTAGTATGCGACGTTTGGTGGCGAGACTCCGTTGGCAGTTTCATTGTAAAAAATGGAATTGGTTGAAAAAACGACGTCACACAGCGATGAGGAAAATTATGATAATTTGAAAGACCTGTCCCTCTAAAAAGAAAACGACATTAAAAGGAAGCTCCAGAAGTTAAGCGGGTAAGCCGAATAACTTTGCCGCGTAATATCAAAGTGGATAATCTGAATTACCATTCATTTTCTACCCCTGCAAAATATTGACAATTCAATATAATATGTTTCCAAACACATAGTGATATCGTATGAGGGTTATTATTTCTCCAACGAGATGTAGTATATCAAGATTTAAATGAATTTGCCGTTTTGACTTCGGTAAATTCGAGAATACAGTAGATATTCCTCATTACTTAAGTTTTCCTGAATTTTTACTTTTGGTATTTTTTCCCCAAATTTTCAACGCATCAACATTTGATTTTAATTATGAGACCACAGGATTATTGCATGAAGGAAACTATATTGAAATACGTTGCCATAATATTTTTCAATATATCGTTTCAAATTTTGTGCGGAAATAAGGAAGATGGTCAATTTTCCGGTACCATGTGAACCTTGGAATGAAATATAGTGAAAATATTATGAACACAATATGATATCTAGGGAACATAAAAATTATTTTGATGAGTTGTATTTACGATTCGTTGAGGTAGAAATTCGGGCATCATAGAATTAAACTATAGATAAAGGAAGAGAATATACGGCTTCCTTGCGTGCAAAAATGAAGTTTCTTAAGAGAAAGAAACCCGTTGGTTTGGCTATAATTTGAGTATTCATCACAAAACTGTTAAGCAAACAGCCATTTGTTTTGTGAGTTATTAGTGTAATTGTTACCTCTCGGTATAAACACAAATTCCACATAGTATCTCTGAAATATATTTTAATAGGTCTGTACTCGGAAAAGTAATGATATAGCCTGTCAAGCAGATCTGGTTCTTTGAGTAAGTACCCGTAATGACGTCACTGCTTTGCTTAACCTTCAATAGGATTCCCATTGACCTTGATTTGCTGCAATATAATTTTACAAACGACGGTTCTCTTAGTCTGTCCGTTTGAATTTGGATCCATCAAAATTTATCACTCATCTTTAACCTCATTCCATTTTTAACCGCAGACATCTGGCTAATGAGTAAAAGAGATTACAAGAAAAAGCCGTCCAATTTGTAAAAAACTGCTGCATATCAGACGGGCCCAACTCAAATGAGTTTAGTAAAACCATATCGCTGCTTCTACATGTTTAAAACTGCTTCCTCTTTTCGGCATATGGAATAATATGTAAATATATATTCCACAAAATTCTTATGTACGAAGCTCTTAAGCCTCTGTCCAACTAAATGCTCATCAGTTTTGTACAGTTCAAGGTAATTTGTATTTAAAATCTTGTCCAATCACGGTTAAGATTATCTTGATTAATAATAAAGGAGAAATATAATCATAGTCATTGAATTAATAATGGGAAAGAACGTTCAAGAAGAGCCTCTAAATCACTAGTAACCCCAATGCTGTTTAAAACGGAGACAAAGAGGAACCGAGCAATTACAGATCTATTTCCCTCACATCCATTTCCTACAAAGTTATGGAACATATAGTTGCTAGCTCGATCTTCATACACCTCGATTATCAGGAATTATTCATGAAATATAAGCAAGGTTTCCGAAAAGGTAAATACTGCGAGACACAACTTGCGCTTTTTTTCATGATATTCTCACTTCGGGGGAGAGCAATGTTCCAGTGGACGAAACTTTAATAGATTTTAAGAAAGACTTCGACAAAGTACCTCTAGTAAACTACTCGCAAAGCTAGAAGTTTATGGCGTAGCTAAAAATATCCGGGCTTGGATTAAAGACATTTTGATTGGTCGGGTACAAAGAGTAGTGATGAATGGAATTAGCTCAAATTCAATATACGTTACTTAAAGTGTTCTCCAGGGAAGTATCATCGGACATCTCTTATTCCTACTTTACGTTACCGACATTGACTCCGTAGTCACTAGTATGATACGTTCATTTGACGATGATGCAGTGGTTTACCGTGATATCCGCAATCCTGAGGACACAGTAGCTTTATCATGTTACTTAAACGCTATACAACCAGGGCGGAACACTTGGCAGTCAGAACTAAGCATGAAGAAGTGGATAGGGATGAATTTATGGCAAAATTGAAATTGCCTCCCGAACGCCTACTGCATTGGGGACACCGAAATGGAATGTGTAGGCTCAATTATGTAACTAGGCGTTACTCTCACGCACGATCTCTCTTCTGGGTGAAACATATACGGGGAATATGTGCACAAGCTGACAAAAAATTGGGATTTATTAGAAGAGTACAAGGTAAATGTGATGAAAAGGTCAAAGAGAAATGTTATCTGTCGCTGGTTAGGCCACATTTAGAATATGCTGCAAGTATATGGGATCCCCACGAATTTGGATTAATTGCCGCGTTGGATTAGATCGCAAGCTACGTGGAGGAGCTAGATTTGTAAAATGTTGTTATGGTAAACTTAGTAGTGCATTCAAAATATTAGAGCAGCTAGGCTGGGAATCACTCACTAGGTGAAGGTTAAATTACAGGTTGAAGCCCTTGAATAAATTGGAAGGGCGTCTCTTTGGCGGTGATGTTGAATATGTATTATTATCCCCCTCGCACTACAGTAGGACAGATAATGTTAATAAAATGAGAGAGATTAAGCATAGAACAGATGAATTAAAGATCTTATTTGTTCCACGAACTATAAGGGAACATAATAACATTGTCCAACGGTAGTAGAGTCTTGTTGGAGTTTAATTATTTAAATTAATTTAAATTATTTTGGTCGTATTCACCCCCCGCCACATACCGTTGCGGTGGTTTGCAGAGTATATTTAAATAAATAAATAAAGAGCTGTAAAAAAAAAGACTGAGGACTTGATCACTCCGAATCAGAATAGAATAGGTAAAAATAACGATTTTTAAAAAGCTTATTTCAAAGCCACGGGATTAGGACTACGAATAATTAATTGATAACACTTCACTTACAAATAGATTTTTGTTGAAACTTTCTATTCCTTTTCATTTATTACGGGCTTCTTTGCAGGTTACTAAAGGATCTCTTTTTTTTCCCCCTAGCAGAGAAATTGTAAAAAAATCAAGAAAAGACGCGAAGGAGAATACGTAGAGCCGAGGAAATGTAAAAGAAATTCAAGTTACGATTTATCAGGATAAGATACAAGTATTGAAGATCCGACATGAAAATAAAAATTTTCTCACCACACGCTCTGGCATTGTTGCTACCTCGGAAATAAGAGTGAATTTGCATTAGGGTATCAAGCAAGTGGTTTTCCGATTTTATTTGTTCTAGTGGTATTGATAACGATTGTGTACTAACTGGCGGGCAATTGGCAGATCCTAAATCTCAGTCAGGTAAGTTGTTAATGGAAAATGTTCACTTGTATGAGCATTAAACAGCACTCCCATACGTTACGGCGTGCATTGTACATCTCTGGACTTTCTGGTGATACTATTTATCCACCAAGCAACCGGCCGAATGATTAATTTGTTTCCATTCTGCTTATAATCTGGTGGGCAGTTCAGGCACGTCTGGCCCAAACGTCGCAGCTATTGAGTTAGGTCTCGAGTGTCGGTGTGGTATGAACTCTGGTAGTACTGACGTTGGTAACAGGGGCCACCCCAAGGGCTAGTGGGGTAATACCAATTTACTAGAAAAAATGATCTATTAGTTCCTTCCCCATACAATCTAGACTTATTTATTAGGAACGTCAATTATTTTGCGTCTTTTGAAGTAATCCAATTTTTGGGGACTCAGGTTATCACGATAGGTATATAGGAACGGAGATTGCTTGAGCGCATCTAGCTTCCAAAATATTACCCTCATTCTAAAGAAAGACGCTATTGAATTCAAAAACATTTTCTTTATTCCGACGATTGTGCGCGACATCCAAGTAGGACATGCTCATGACAAAGTCACCAATGCTCATTGCCTTTCATAACGCGTTCAAATTATTTTTATCATTAGCTACAAAGTGGATAAAATATTTTATTACTCTCCAAAATTCACAATACGAAGCCAAACAAAATTTCTTATGCTAACACGAGTCCCTGGAGCTGGTTTGCATAATCCGCGATTGCAGTGCTGTAGAAAGGAATATCGCGTAATGGTAAGTCAATAGTCGTAACTCGCGAAAAGGTCAAATGATCTCGCCCTGATCCCATAAGAGGTCAAATGGAAGATTGGATCTGATGTCCTCGGTTTCACCAAAATAAATGCGTTATCTAACTATCTGTGATTCCAAACAGTAGGCGGGAAGAGAAGGGGACTATTTAAAGCAAAAAAAAGAACTATTTGCATCATGGTAAATTTCATTCACGGAATTAAAAGTAACAAGAACCTAGACATCGAAAAGATTAACATACATTTAGGATTATTATTTTAGCTTTCAGACAATCAGACAAAGATTAAATCTCTTGCATTAATTTGGAAGGGCGTCTCTTTGGAGGTGATGTTGAAAATGCATCATTACCCCCATCGCACTACGGTAGGAGACGTCATGTCAATAAAATTAGAGAGATCAAGTGTAGAACGGATGAATTTTAGATATAATTTTTTCCACGAACGATAAGGGGTTATCATTACATTGTCCGACGGCGGTAGGGTCATGTTCGGGTAAAACATTTCTGGTATGTACTATTCACCCCCTGCCACACACCCTAGTGGTGGCTTGCAGGGTGTATAAATAAATAATTAAATAAATATTGCTCTGGGGTCCTAGCAACCCAGCTAATATGGTAGTTCACGGATCACTGTATTACAGTGTAAGTGAAGTTGAGGGTGGCGAGGTTGCAAGTTTGCCGCTAACAAACCAAATAATTGCAGATTGGAAAAAATAAAGTCACAAATATAATACTCCATAGGTTTGGAACGACGAGGAGAAGTCACATCTTATTCTGGCTTCTGCATAGACGAAAGCTGGGATCATATTCACTAAATTACAAGCCGAGTAGAGCACTCAATATACCTCTTTCAAAAGACGAGGAAAATTTTAACGGAATTTTACCTAACCCTATACGTATTCGACTGCTTTGATCCTGTCTTAAACATAAAGTTGTACGATGTGGACCTTCATTGAAAAAAATGTGCAAGAAAATCGAAGCGCTCAAGATTTGGGCCTCTCACAAAATCTTAAATGGATGGATAGGGTCAAGAGTGAGGCGGTGCTAACTGCTGATTTAGCAACGTAAAACCCTTGATGCTATCAAAATAATAAAACCTCAGTATGTATTAGGCCAAAATACGAAAAACGACAGATATAAAGTCCTACATACCACCATCCAACGTAAAATCAAAATTGAACATGCCCATAATGTTGAAAACATCTTGTAGGACGCTGCATAGGAATATGAACGATAAGGAGAGAGGGGGGAGGGGAAGTCCAAACACTCACTCGTGCACTCACCTTGGACTTGGACCTCTCGTCGTCCGAGTGGCGGTGGAGGCCGAGAAGCGGTCGCCGTCTCTTGTTCTTCCGGGTTCCGTCCGCCCCCGTCTCCGCCGCGTCCCCGTCCTTGGGGGTGCCCCCCGCGTGGGGGAGTCCACCCTCCTCGTCCACCACGTTGGACGCCGCGTAGCCAGAGTCGTGGTTGCCGCCCACAGGGACGGTGTCGTCGCCCCCTACGCCCGTCGTGGCCACCACGATGCCGCATGCCACGACGGGGGCGGCGGCCGTAGCGGACACGATGGGCGGGTTTGTGGGAGAAGCCGCGGGGGAGCGGAGTCGCCGGCCGTTGACGCCGCCACCCAGCGCCGCGCTGCCCACCATCACCCCCGCGCTGCCAGGCGACGACGACGGAGCAGCAGGGAAAGAGAGAGGGAAGAGTGAGTTTATTCCGCTCGGGGAACCGCCCGGGGGGAACCTCCGTGTTGTTTTCAATGCAACTAGACACACCGTATTGTAACAACGGACGAATCCACCTTAATAACGGGAATTGCGCCGTATCTAGAAATAATATTTACGAAGTCGCTGGTAGATAAAAAGGTTCCCAGAGGCTGGATAACGGCTAACGTAACGCCAATATTGAAAAACCGTGACAAGGAGGAACGGAGCAATTACAGACCTATTTCTCTCACAACCATTACCTGCAAAGTTATGGAACATATAGTTGCTAGCTCGATCGTCATACACCTCGATTATCAGGAATTATTCATGAAATATAAGCAAGGTTTCCGAAAAGGTAGATACTGCGAGATACAACTTGCGCTTTTTGTTCATGATATTCTTACTTCGGGAGAGAGCAATGTTCCAGTGGACGCGAATTTTCTAGATTTTAAGAAAGACCTTGACAAAGTACCTCATAGTAAACTACTCGCAAAGCTAGAAGTTTATGGCGTAGCTAAAATTATCCGGGCTTGGATTAAAGACATTTTGATTGGTCGGGTACAAAGAGTAGTGATGAATGGAATTAGCTCAAATGCAATCTACGTTACTTTAAGTGTTCTCCAGGGAAGTATCATCGGGCATCTCTTATTCCTACTTTACGTTATCGACATTGACTCAGAAGTCACTAGTATGCTACGTTCATTTGACGATGATGCAGTGGTTTACCGTGATATCCGCAATCCTGAGGACACAGCAGCTTTATCATTTTACTTTAATGCTATACCACCATGGTGCGACACTTGGCAGTCAGAACTAAGCATGAAGAAGTGGATAGGGATGAATTTATGGCAAAATTGAAATTCCCTCCCGAACGCCTACTGCATTGGGGACACCGAAATGGAATGTGTAGACTCAATTATGTACCTAGGCGTTACTCTCACGCACGATCTCTCTTCTGGGTGAAACAGATACGGGGAATATGTGCACAAGCTGACAAAAAATTGGGATTAATTAGAAGAGTAATAGGTAAATGTGATGAAAATGTCAAAGAGAAATGTTATCTGTCGCTGGTTAGGCCTCTTTTAGAATATACTGCAAGTATGTAGGATCCTCACGAATTTGGATTAATTGCCGCGTTGGATTGGATCGCGTGCTACGTGGAGGAGCTAGATTTGTAAAACTTTGTTATGATAAACTTAGTAGTGTATTCAAAATATTAGAGCAGCTAGGCTGGGAATCACTCACGGAGCGAAGATTGAATTACAGGTTGAAGCCCTTGCGTAACTTGAAAGGCCGTCTCTTTGGCGGTGATGTTGAATATGTATTATTATCCCCCTCGTGCTACGGTAGGCGAGATAATTTTAATAAAATGAGAGAGATTAAGTATAGAACAGATGGATTAAAGATCTTATTTTTTCCACTTTCTGTAAGGGATCATAATAACATTGTCCAACGGTGGTAGGGTCATGTTCGGTTAAAATATTTTTGGCGCGTATTTACCCCCTGCCACACACCCTAACGGTGGCTTGCAGGGTACATAAATAATAATAATAATAAATAATATTTCCGGAGAATTTCATGATGGAAAAATCACACCTCACCTTGGGTTCGAACCCAAACGCCTAGATTCACCGTTAGCCGAAGGCCGAAGATTTTCTGAAGTAGTCTACATACAATGCCACGCAGTAATTACATTCACGCGCACAACGCGTTTCAATTCCTATCTCGGCGAATAATTTTTCCATTGTAAAATTTCCCACACATGCATCTACACAAAAACCCCTCACCAAAAATGTGTGAGGTATCAATGCGTACACATCAGCGGTGGTCTCCTACAAAATATTTGTGAAAACGCCGAGGGATTTTCCGTCGGATCTTCATGTTTATGCCAGCAAGCAAGAAGAAAGGAATATGCAGAAGAGCTATATGGCAAAGAGCTTAGGCCAATAAGGTTAGATATAGAAAAGGAACATGATGCAGAAGAAGGTAGCTTAGGTCCTGGCATTGACTTGAGACTTGACCAGTCCAGAATTGACCATGAAACAGTAAGGGCAATAAGGGAGATGAACTCAAATAAGGCCGAGGGGGTAGACAATATACCTGAGGAACTACGAAAGGTTTTAGGAAATGGTGGGAGGAAGAGTCTATATGAGCTGATTCATAGAATCTATGAGGAAAGAATCTGTACGGAAGACGTTGTGAAATCAGTGATAATTCCTATTTCGAAAAAGGTAAAGGCTACATCATGTCTGGATTATAAAACAATAAGTTTGATTTCACTGGCAGCTTAATTTGTTCTCAAGGTCATCAACAAAAGATAGAGAGTAGAGCAAATGATTACTTAGGGGATGACCAGTTTGGGTTTAGGAAGGGGAGAGGTACGCGTGATGCCATTGCAGTAATGAGATTATTAATCGAGAGGAATATAGAACACAACCAGGAGGTATTTGCCTGTTTCGTAGATTTCGAAAAAGCGGGGAGAATGTTAGGTAAACGAGGAAAGGGCAGGAATAGGATAGGGATATTGGACGGGATAAAGGAATTACACAAAGATGTAGAAGGACTTGATATAGAGTAGGTTGCTGGATTGCGTTTTGCTAGGGCCACAAAATTTTTATTTGGTAGTTGTGTCCATCCAAAATTTACCTTAACCGGTAGATTACTTAATGATAGTACGAATTATTAATTACCCAGAACTGAACCCGAGATAAACCACTTACCAAAATTCCACGATATGATGTAGAGAGAGTATTAATTACACACAACAAGTAAAATATAAATTGACTACTTTCGTTGAACGAATTCATTTTGATGTTAGTTACATTGATCGTTGTAATGATTACATAAACAAGTTAGATTGGGAAGAGGTGCTAATAAATATCTGTATTAACGTTACGCAAAAAGTTCCATATGGAATGTTGAAAAGCAGTGTAATAAAAATAGCATAGCATAAAAATATTATAATGAAAGTTAAAATCAATTATGAACACTTGATCAAGACGTGAAGAGAACTCGCCCTTATCCTGAGTTTTAACAGGTGTTTCTTAGGATGGTACTGAAAAGGCTTGATTCGTATAAGAAACGTAATGGTATATTTTATTTCTTTCAAGTAAAAGTTTTGTCTTTCAGGATATAAATGTAAATTGGTGGGTTACCTTTGTAGTTATCTCAGAGATAAACTTTGTTAATATCATGTAGGTTTGTGTGAAAACATTTTGTGGGCACTAACATCAAAGAACACTTTTGAAAAATGTAAGATACCGACCACATTGAATTAGTATCAAATATATATCATAAATTGAACATATCAAAAATCTGTATCAATTCCTAAAAATATGGAAGGGAAAACCAGTCAATGGCCGAACTCGTTTTTCCTCACTACCCTACGTTTCCGTGGCATTTTCTTCCTTCCATACTAGAAACGATACTCATTCCATCCTTGTTTATCGATTGGGTATATAGGCCATTCCTTTTTGTTTTATGCCTTCCGCATGTCAATACATTTTATTATCTTTCTATCCAACATTGGGAGCATCTTAATAATCTTACCCACTATCCCCGCCTTCCTATCTATTCAACTCACCAAGAAGTCTTCTCTCCAGAAAGTTAAGAATTTTTTCAATATATACATTGAAAATTAACACTTTTTCAATATATAAGGCAGTAGGTGGACACCAGGCAAAATTAGTCCTCAGTTATAACATGCTTCCTCCATAAGGCCTACAAGAAATTTAAATTCATACCGCCGGATATGCTTTCATTATAAAATTTATTTTCATTTTCGTGAAATACTCCTCATTTCGAGGGAATTAATGCGTACCTTTTCCAGATTGCGAAAAAAATTAGGAAATATTATTTTACAAGAAATTATGAATAAAAGATTTGCACATGCATAAGCTATATTTTTAGCCGGTGGATTAAAATTTACTTTTTAAATATCCACCCAAAAGTAAAATGAAAAGACACGAGAACAAGAATTATAACATATCAAGAAAGGAGAACAAGGAGTAAAAAATCGAAAAGAAGGTCTCAATATTTGCCTCAACAGCCAATACTCGCTCTATATGTTCATCAACTTGTTGAGAGAGAATTGTATTTTGCACGCAAGGTGATGCATGAGTATTGAAATGCGTTGTATGTAATAAACTATGCGGAATATTATAATTGGCATTGTACCATTAAGGCAGGAAACGTGGATTCATAAAAAACTGAGAGGAAATAGGATATCGAACATTATAAAAGAGAGAGAATGTGGGAAAACGATGTAGGGGGAGGATAAGAATTGGCATTGACATAAATATATAATAAGGGTATATTAAGGGTACCTAAAAGTATTATGGTTCATATAAGTTAGGACTTATGAGTACAGTAGTAATGTGTAGTGCCAACGGGCATCAAACATTCACTCCAATCTGGGAGGATACTTCTTATTATTATTACAACTACCTTTTTTGGGAATGTACAGGTTATTAATAATGCTTAATACTTTAGTTTAACGTTTTAGGAGTTTTAACTCGAGAACAATATTTCCTATCATGATAAAATTATATTGGTCTTCCTCCATTAAGGCACCATTAATTTTACCCTTTGATTTAATAAAACAAAATAATAGTTTTATTTATTTTTCGGAAGAAAATATCTTAAAGGAACAAGGGACAAAGTTTTACTCTTAGTTGATTGGCTTATTATATTTATAGATATTCTACCATGCAGAGAAGCGGTCCCTAAAAATTAATGCATATCCTCAAAGTTTTGAAACAATACAAACAACTTATCAAAACTATAGACTTCAATTCTTAATGTCATCCATTATTCATATCCTCTTTATCCTTCTTCTGCGCTCGCCTAAAAATCCCGATCTCCTTCCTCGCTCTTCAACATCCCGAGGCTTCCATTATCTCCTACATTTTTGTTTTCTGGCTACCCCAAAATTTCTCTCAGGATTTTCCTCGTTAGTGATTAGATTTAAGGTCTATAAATTAATGTCGTGGAATTTTTTTTCGCGTCACCAGACTTTGAAATAGTTCAATGGCTACCCTAATTAGTTGACAACTGTCGAGTAAAAATTAATTACATCCTTAGTAAGATCAGCGCAGCGTAATTGCCTCTGACTAGTGCGAGGGGCAATTAGGAAGCTTATTACACAGACGTTTTGTCTGCCTACGAGGAAGTTCCTGAAGGCTTCCGGCACGTCCTTTCAGTGTCGCGCATTGTCCCATCTCAAATGCCGTCTAGAGTTCCCCCCAGTCAATTTCCCCACTCTCTCTCTACGCCGCACCGGAGGGTCCACCTAGGACGTCGACGTGACATCTCGCAGAAATATGACCCGAACGCTTGCACCTTATTTTATTAGTTGGCGGGGGAGGGAAGGGGGAAGACAGTCGGGTGGGAGGGGGCAGTGAAGGGGTTAAGGGTACGATACCTCCGATTTTCCGGGCCGGAGGCATCCCGTCCCGACCAATCTGACCCTTGCCCCTGGCATAAATATCCCTCCGCCTCTCTTCTTCCACGCTCTCGACGGAGAGGGAGTAAAAGGGGGAAGAGGATCCGAGATGGAGGCTGGGGATGAGGGAAAAGGGGGGAGGATAGAGGGTGTGTTGCTGGGGGGCGAACGGGGCGAACAAATGTCTCGGAAGTGGACGGCGACTCACGCGGCGAGTGATTGCTGCTGCTGCCGCTGGCGGCGTCGCCTCCTCTCCGCCGTGACCGTCGCCAGGATGAACTCGGTCGACTTGTCGTTCGGGATGACGTGACAGCCGTCGCAGTCGTCCTCCTCCTCGTCGAAGGGCAGCGAGTGCTCCAGGCCCCCGTCCCTCTCCTCCTCTTCCTCCTCCTCCTCTTCGTCGTCCTCCTCGTCCTCCTCCTCCTTAGGTGCCGCGCCCGGAGAGATGAGGGAGACGCGTGGAGAGAGAAAGAGAGAGAGAGAGGGGAGGATGAAAAAAAAATTGGCGATGAAATGAACGAGGGATATTGTCCGGGATCAAGTGTCTCCCTTCGACACTTCCCGAGTTCCGGAGGTACGTCCAAATCTCCGGGATTCGGGAAGACCGCCGCCTTCCAGAGTTCCGGGTGAGGAACAACACCTTCCACATCCCGTCTCTCCTTCGACGGCCACCTGGTCGTCCGAAATATCGGTCGGGATTGGAGAGGAGAGCGTCTCCGTAAAAACCACTTTATTCGCCATCGGATTTTTCATCAATAAACAAGGAGAGAGATGAATTGAAAGAAAGAAAGAAAGCGATAAAAAACGGCGGTGAAATAAACGATGGGAGGGTATCGTTGCGCGGGGAATGTGTCTTTGTCCAAGCTTGTATGCTGTCGTCGTAAAAATAGAGAAACCGCCTTGCGAGCGTTGCAGAGGGAAGAGATCGGTGTCTGTGTGCGTGTGTGGCGACGGGTGGACAAAGTGGCGAGGGTGACCTCGGCGTCCAAGAAAGGCCGTAAAATTTCGTCGAGCGTCTTATAACGAGAACGGAATGTCTAATCTGATGTGTGGAGGGTAGGAGGAGGCTGGGGGGGGATAAAATAAAATGAGAAGACCATAGGGTGAGGAGAGGGGGGACCCAGGTCTGGGGTTTCGACCCGAAACGAGCGTCGCTCGCTCCCCCGTCCTCAGATTCCTCCTCGAGCATAAAATTCCGCCGGGGAAATGCCTCAAGGGGCGGGAGTTTATTCAGAGGAGTCGAAGGGAAATTTTAGATTTCCGTCGACGGTCGACTCAGGCATTAAAAAAAAGGTGGTGGATTGCTTATCCTTCATTGATGCGAATAATGGAAAGGAGGAGTGAAAGAAAATGACGATTGGGTACGTGACGAGGAAAGTAGAAAACTACGTGCTATGGAACTTATATGAACCCGAAATAGAGCAATGAATAAGCTATAACGTTCAGATGGAACCTAAATTTGATGAGAATTTCCTGGAATATCCCAAAAGTTATAATGTCTTGGAGAGTTCCTTTAATAAAACTCGTTTTATCGTGAATGATTTTTACACGGAATAATATTAACCTAAGAGGTAAGTAAATGTACCGACGTGCTGTTGAATAGGCTGCGCTCATTAAAAAAATACAAAGAATACCAACAATAGTAATAATGTTAACCAGAAGAAAAATTATCTTAACGTGAAATCAATTTCCATTTAGTAGAAAAATCGATTGTAAACATCACGGCATTAAACGATTACTTCTGAATTCATAGTTAAATTGTATCATACCTTTTAATTTTTAAAGGATATATACTACGGAATCAAAATACAGCACAGCGTTTTGAAACTCAATGAATCAGTAAGGAGGCTGAATAATTATCAAGCGCATAGAAGTATTATTTTGGTCAGAAGGAAGAAGAATAGCTAAACAGGCTTTTGCAAAAATACAACAAGATGTCAGATATTTAAACACGAATTAAGGCAACTTTGATATTTCGGACGATACACAACGAATTACTCAAGGCAATTATGCCCAGATTTCTATTTAAATAATAATTATAATAATAATAAAACGTGTTTTTGGGGCAAAATTAGGACAAGATGGTCCCTTCTTTCACCTTACGCCAAGTCATTTACATGCATAAATATGCCAACAATCATTGCAACATTGATTGTACAAATTTTTACCGCTATTAAGGGAAGATATAAAATAAAGCCTATACTGGGGGGAGAATGGGTAGAGTGTGAAAATATAAATAAATTTATGGGAAAAGCCTAATGATTGTGAACAGATATCCTTAACGAAAACAATAATGCAGGATAACACCCACAGAGGAAGTGGGGTTGTCAACAATTTTTTCTATAAATTTTAATTCTATTTTTATTCTATTCATTTGTTTCTACTTTATATTTATTATAAAAATTTTATTTTAGCAATATTTTATAATAAAACTACAAATTCATGCTATCACTGCTATAAATTATCCTTTCAGAAGCATGCCTAAGCATAGATTTCAATTGAATATATTTTTATTACGGACAAAATCATGCCTCATCACCAATTGCCTCAATTAAAGGTTAAAAAGCAAGGAAAATAAAAAGAGGCCTCGTTAAAATGGAATACTAATATTATAAAACCTCGAAGAAAGCTGGAATCGGCGGTTACGGTCTGATGGTTTAGATAAGTCACATAGGTCGACGGTTTATGGCATGGCGTCCATCAGGACCTTCATGAGTCTTCTCACTTCTGTCAAGTCGAACCCATAAAGTTATTTTCCAAGGGTGATGGAGGTGAATTAGTTTTTTTATTCACTTTTGGCGCAAAATGCTCCCACCTCCATCAAATCACGGGGAAAGTGGCGACAAATGACCAGGCATGTAGTGGGCGTGGCACAATATCTCGCCGTATCCATCAGACTACCTCCCCCGGTTATTAGGGGCGTTCGCGGGGGAGGACGGACGTCGCTGTGGGTTTTTCGGGTGGGAGGAAAACGTTTATCGCTCGCAACTTCTATCTTTGCTTCGCCACCGCTGCATGAATACGGAAAAGGACACGCACAACGTCTCGAAATGACAGACCTCTCTACTCCGCCCAGTGCCCGTTCCCAGTCGAGGTAAAATACCATTCAAATAACTCACGACGGTGGAAGATAGTCCTATTTGCGACTTCTGCAAGTGCTGGTTAGGTCGGAAATTCAAACTGCCATCCTTGGGCCGTAATACCGCAAATAAAGGCAAAACGGCTCTGGTTTCCAATGCGATAAGGAAAGGGAATTGCAAACAAAGCACGAAATCACTATGCATATGGGAGATAAGTCTAGCTCACTTGTGTTATCATTAAGTAAGCAAACAACAATCTATAAAATTACTCTAAGATATTAAACATGATATTTATAAGCAGCCTATAAAGTCTACATATTATTATGAGGTGTTTTTGCACCCATACTTAATCTATCACTCAATAGTAATACAGTAATACTATTACATGAATACTTGATTTATTGCAAGTAAAAATTCAAGGTAGTGATTATACATAAAGATATAGAGGACACCAAGGGCATGCCAATACGCATTTCATCTATCATTTAAAATTCGTGTTTGGAGTTGAAAATTGCTGAATATAAAAAGTTGAAGAGGGATGAACATAGTGATTAAGTCCCTTACTGACGAGATTATGAAGTCCAAAATTTAAAATAAACCACCATTATAACGTTCCAATTAATTGCTGACTTCTTACGTTTTCTGATCACCACAAAACTTTGACGAACTCTCGTTAAATAATTCCCTGTGAACGTCCCACGTTACGAGGAGGGTTCTATTTATTCAGAGAAATTCAAAACAAAAATTTGAGCAGTGGAAATATATCTTGGTAATAGAATTTTTGGCTTTATATTTCAGCCAAATAAGGTAAAAATTAGGTCTACGAGAAAATTCAAAAACATGAGCCTTTCGATTAAAATGAATACGGTTTTTATAGAAGCGTGTGAATATAAAAAGTATTAAAGCATCGGACATGGTTTGAACAAGATTTGGAATTGATGCAACATCAACTTTGGAAAAAATAACAATTTTAAAGGTAATATCAAAACAAAATTCATTTATAAATGAGAAAAAACAAGAAAAACTTTCAATCCCTCGGCACTTCAGAATGCTCTGTTATAATCATGATATTCACTGGGTACCTATGACTTAAATGCCTTATCAGTCGAAGCACACATTACGACCGATTCCTACAACGTGGGTTCGACAACTTATAAAGCAATATTATCAAATTATCGGATGAAATGTGAATCCCATTCGTATTTTACTCACTAATACTGAAAACTCTCTTTTATTTATAGAATCTCTATGTTACAATAACTGATCATCCTTTGATGGCAACCCTTTTGGAATAGTTTTAGTTATCTGCCAGATATTTGGAAAATTTAGTAACATACGAACTTTAACGAAGTGATTCGTATTAAGTCTAATGAGAGGTTATTAAACATCTGCGCCGAGTGCAATTGAAGGCAATTGAGAGATGAACAAAAGAGAATCTATAATATTCGCCTGCTCAAAGTTTGCAGTATCTTTTACCCACATTATACCTTTTATTCTTGCCTTAAAAACTTGCTTAAAAACATACTTTTGCTAAAATAACACTTTAAAAATATAGAAAAATGAATAATGGTCGATATGCGATAACACATCCTCATTTCACTTCTCATTCAAATTTTTAAATCATTATTAATTCACAGGTCTTAATGAATCATACTTTCCAGGTATATCATTTTTCATTCATCGCAGGGAAAATTACACATTTTATGCTCCAAATAAAGAATATTACCAGAGAAATTTCGCAGCAACGAATTTTGTGACACGATAATACAGCAGGTTTCTGAAAGGAGAAATACAAGAAAAGGAATTAGAAAAGGGCAGAAAAATAATCCATGCGCTTTGTACAGTATTAAAATTTTGACCGATATTACCCATTGATAATGACGCGCTCAAAATTCAGATATAAAAATGGCTAAAAGCATTTCTTCACCACTCTCACCGGAGAGCGGGGAAATTCGTGGCGCTCGTCTGAAAGTCTCTCGACGCTGCATCACACACAAGAAAACCCGGGTGAGTGGATGGGAACTCTTACTTAAGTCAACACCTTGAAATATTTCACCTAGCAGTGGGAAATACTGCCTATCAGACCACTCAAAGGTCGCAAGGTTGAATCCCTCTTAGGCCAAAAATGCTGTATGCAAAAGATGTAAGCTGTCGGTCTAATAACTAATACGAATCCCTAATAACTAATACGAGTCCCTAATAACAATACGAATACTGTGTATGCTTTATGACCGGAAAATATTACAAATTCCATTGGAGCAGCAATTGCATTTCATATCATTATAAATGGATGTCATTAGTATATATATTATGGTGGAGTACTCACAAGAACTCGGATACCCTGTGTACCGATTCAGTATTCCGCCTTTTGTGGCTTAAAAGTGGCTTAAAGGTTGTAACAGAAGTGGTTTGGCCTCGCCATTAACCGGATCCTGGCGGTATTTTTGACAATTTGTGAACTAGTGCGACTGAAAAACCGTACCTTAGCCACTTTATCTATCTTGTCCCTGGCAATTCAAGGGAGAAGCAACATGTCCACCAGGGTGCAGCGATGATATACCAAGAACAGTAGGAAGACGACATGATCACTCTCTTCGTTCCTTATATATTCATAACATGCATGTTTATATTAATTGTACCTATTTATATCTGCCCCATTTCATTCTCGCTGAAAAGGGACATTTTATTCTAACAAAAATTCAAGGCCTGAAAGATGTAATTATTTTTCTATATCATGGATGGCCTCTTGCGTCCCTGGGAAATCAATAAACCGTTTTTAGCCTGCCATCATTTTATCTCACTGGAATGACTACTAACATTAATACAACACAAACCTGTGACTTTTGGCAATTAGACATAACATCTCTGATTGACTCAGTCTGTCCTAGCAGTATAATCTAGTAAACTTCAGCAGCGCCTTAGCAGATATCATATCGCGGACATGGATGAGAGAAAAAAGTTGCTGAAGACTACACCTTTACTCTAAAAATCCTGCCATATTTTCATATACAATTCGTCATATTATTAAAGGTAATTTTTAATTTGTTTATTTTTTCTTTGGTAGGGTTAAAAGTGATATCGCATAACTCTTGCTTAGGTTGCTTATTAAAAATATTGAATTTAAGGGCAGTGATATCCTTAGAATGCATTGTCAATAAATAAGAATTCATTTTATGATTATTTTTCACGTTCACTTGTCTAATTGGATATAAATTGCTCGAAAATTCATCGAAAAATATGCAGTGACAAGATTTTCCAGCGCAATGGACCGGAGACCTCCCGCCCATCTCAGTGTCAACATCGGCCATATCATACGTGATTTTATGATAACACCAAATTTCCAATGACTACTTCAATCCGCTAGTAATAATGGAAACAGATATTAATATAAAAATTTCTCGTGAAAAAAGAACAGCAGTTAAATTGACTCCGTACTGTGTCCCAAAGGGATGAGATCGTAGGTCACGGACGTTCTAGCGCTAATCCATCTCTTATCCCCAAGAGGGATGCGGTAATGGAGCACTAAAACTCGCCCTAACGCGTCTTCTCTCGGGAAATGGTTTCTTGACACTCCCATGCCACGCAGTTGGCTCTCGGGGCATTGCCTGGATGCGGATCCGATAGGGTCCGCACCCACCACCGACGTGGGTTGCGTTCGACATTATGTCACCCAGTCAGGCGGGCGTGTCCGTGACAGGAGACGCGGTTTCGTTGGAAGGGCTGGAGGGGTGATAGAGGCGTCCGCCTGCCGCTGACGGATTCTCCTCTCTCCGGTGAAGAGAGGCCACGTCGGCCCGTGGAAAGAAGGTCGCTCTCCCTCCTCCCAGATTGCCCCATCGGTCGAAGCCACAGCCTAGCGCCGACCCCCTCAAATGAGGACCGATAAACCAGACGGGGGAGCGCATTCGACCACCGTCGTCGATGAACGACCGCCACTTCCCGTCGGGGCGTTCGTTCTTCGTTGCGTAGGATTACACATTCAGATCTTTCCCTCGTGTCTCAGGCGTATTCGTCGGATCCAAACATTAAACGAGATTTCGCCGGCCGGCCCCGCGAGCGAACACTTCCCTCCCGCCACGCTCCGGTAACCTTTCTGCCGAGCGGAGCGGCGCGGATTTAATTTTCTGTCGCACGCGGGAGATCTGCTTCACCGCGGATTCCTGCTCCGCGGGGCCCGCGAACTGAAACCGCGAATGAGGGAATCAAAAATGGATGACTTCCGAGTACGCTCTCCTCCGGTTCCTCGTACGTTTTGTGCAAGTTAGTCCGGCTGATGTGAATGAAGTCTTCCGGGCGGTTCAGCTAGACATTTCCTGCTCGCTAAAAATTTATTGTGGGCCCACGCGCATTTAAAAATATTACTACAGTTAATTTCAAGCCAAAGGAGTAGCAAAGGTCATCATAACATCGAAACTCCGACAACGGAGATAATTGTTTTCATTAAAAAGTCATTAACAATACTAGATGAGCGTAGTGTTCCTTGTCGTACATATTCGACAAGGAACGCTACGCTCAGCGAACACACAACCAATATATAAAACCTTTGATTAAAACATTAAAACAGAAACACAGAGAAAGGGTACTCACATAATTGGATTATCACGATATGTGAGCATCCTTTCTCTGTTTATAAATGTTTTAATCAAAGTATTTATATATGTGTATATTTATACATACATAATATGACATTTTTCAACTTTAATTATTAAGGTATGTAAGATGTGTGTATATATATATCATCAATTTTGATAAATGCAACTTTGGAACCATTTATGCAAGTGATTTTAAATCGACTTCAATTTCCATTCTTACCATTTGCAACAAGATGTAAAGTAGGATAAAAATTAAGTAAGACAAAGTACACTTGTTGAATAATTTACAAATTTTAACAAAATAATCAGCATGTAAGTAATAATTATTGTGAAGAATTGAAATGGGATTAAAGCGTATGCCATAAATAATTGAACATACTGTATCCATTTTAACAAACATTTAAAGGAAATAAATTAATAATTAATGAGATTCACCAAATGATGGAGTAAATATGTATGAATAAATGAGATTTTGAACACTGAACAAATTCTTACCTGACTACCACTTCCGGTGTTTGTTGGCTTGTCGTCGTCGAATGCAGATGACTGAGCTATTGAACCGGGGCCACTGCCCCCCCCACTGCCGCCCCCGGTGATGGGTAATGGCAGGGGAAGGGGCAGTGGCCCCCCTGCTCCCCCGAGTGCCGTCTCCGCCAGGCGTCTCGTCTGGGCCAGGTTCTCTATAACTGTCCCCTGTTTCATCGCCGAGGACGCCGTGTTGGGACGCCTCGCTGCTTTCGCTCTCCTGGCTCTCGTCCTCAGCGCCTGGCAAAGAGAAAATAAACACGAGGACTTTGTAGACCATCTTCTTTCGGGGAGTGCATATTATAAGACAATGTTCCTCTAACCTGTCTTTAGTGTACCGTCTTCATGTTAGTTTTACCTTACTCAGGTACCACTTGCATTACCTGTTGTTCGCGCAACACCTTTTTAATTGAATTGCCATTTTTACCTTATTGAACTTACTTTAGTAGTTGAAAGCGGTTAGTCCATTTTAAAATATACATTTTTTAGCACAGCTTAAAATCATCACGTTTAACACTAATGGTACACGTAACATGCATGTATTACAGAGCATAGGTATATAGCCACTTTCAGAAACACTATCCTTTGAAATAAGGGAAATCGTCGGTACACGAAAGTGGCGCAGCTTTTTGGGAAACAATATCCTACAAAATCAGGCGTACTCGTAAATGCGCATTATCAAGAAATACCTCTGCCAAAATGGATATCCTCGAGGTAATGTGCCTCTAGTTACATGTAAAGTAGAGGATATGGTGAGCTAAATAAACAATTCGGATTCGATAGCAGGATGCATGATTACTTTTAATTTCAAATAATCACGAAGCATATCAGATATCTCTTATTATATAGATTAACATTTAACCGTTAATTTTATTCATTCAATTTAAATTTAATCAAATTTCGGTTATTTGTTTTGGTATTGCCAATATGACACAAAAATTTGTCTTGCGAATATATATACATATATTTGTCTTGCGAAGATATATATATATATATATATATATATATATATATATATATATATATATATATATATATATATATATATATATATATATAATTGGCTGACACAACATAACACAAATAGAAAAGAATAGACACATATAAAAGAACACTTACACGGTAAATTGTTCGAGCTTTCGGCCCTCTCAGGGGCCTTCTTCAAGAGAGACTCTCTTCAAGAGAGTCTCTCTTGAAGAAGGCCCCTGAGAGGGCCGAAAGCTCGAACAATTTACCGTGTAAGTGTTCTTTTATATGTGTCTATTCTTTTCTATTTGTGTTATGTTGTGTCAGCCAATTATTGTGCCGCTCGTATGAGTTTTTCCGTACAATCGTTATATATATATATATATATATATATATATATATATATATATATATATATATATATATATATATATATATATATATATATATATCTTCGAAATGGAACGCTCTTCGGCGACGCACAAATATATAAAAACACAGATGTAGATTTTTAGAATATAGAGACACAAAGAAAGGACACTCACAATTTGTTATTTGACGTTTCGACAGCACGGCTGTCGTCTTCAGAATGGCGTTCTCGGGGAAGAGCGGAGAGGATGTGCGGGGGAGAGGTGGGGGAAGGAGAGGTAAAGGGACCAATAGGAAATGAACAAGGGGGTGGGGGGGATATGTAGGCAGCCAATTGATGCATTCAGTGGGCTTGGTTCAGCCCGGGCTGTTTGAATGATTGGGCCACCCAGATATGCGCCATCTCGCGGGTTCTCACCTCTATTATACTCGCAGATTTGGGAGGGATTTCAATCACCGAAACCGAGAAGCAGTCGTCAAAAGATTGGTTGTGGGAAGCGGTGAGAGTAGGGATGGGATAATTAAGAAAGGTGGGAGATTTGGTGGAATATCGGTGGTTATTCATGCGGAGGGAAAGTGCGGTCGTGCATTCGCCCACGTAGAAGGCAGGGCAGAAGTTACAGGAGAGGCGATATATAATATTTTTTGAGGTACAGGTGGCGAGTGATTGGGAGTTGGTACTGAGTGAGGGGGAGGGTCTTAAAATATGACAGCATTTACAGCGTGGGCGGTTGCATGGTGCGGATAGGGGCGGGGGAGAGACGGGGGTGCTTGAAGTTGGATTTGTGGACTTAAAGATGTCTCGCAAGTTCGACGGGCGTTTAAACGAAACAGAGGGACAGTGTGGGAATAAAAGTGATGTGGATGAGTGTTATTGATAATTGGGAAGAGGTCACGGATTAGATGTTTAATTTTGTGTGTTCCGGGGAAGAAAGTGGTGATAAGATTAGGGCATTTTGGGCGGTTTGGTTTGGGGAGGGGAGTGTATTGGGTTGACGGTTTGAGGATTTTACTATTTAGCAGTTTTTCGGGGTACCCACATTTTCTGAGGGATTCATGCAGCTGGTCCAAGTATTTCTGTTGGGAGGGGGTGTTGTTGCAGAGACGGAAGCCACGGATAGAAGACGACAGCCGTGCTGTCGAAACGTCAAATAACAAATTGTGAGTGTCCTTTCTTTGTGTCTCTATATTCTAAAAATCTACATCTGTGTATATATATATATATATCCCTCCCCGCTCCCCGGACTACAACCTTGACGTGGTGGAAGGGCTTGTGCGTTCCGATGACCCCTAGAGTTGTGCTGGCGGGAGTAATAATAATTGCTCCTGGTAGGGTCACCCATGCCAGATAGGTCGAAGGTTAGGAGCCAGACGAAAGGTAGTCCACGTCTGTTCCTCAGTGAGGCGGCTGCAATGGCGTCTGACCCCAGTGGGGCGTCCAGTAAGTGATGGTGTCACGTTAAAAACACTATTGAGGAAGGCAACGGGAAACCACCTCAATTATCATTCCCAAGATTAACATGATGGACTATACAGATATTTTGAGTCCTGGCAACTACGGGGCTCGGCCCAATCGACCGTGTGTCGTGCCTGGCAGCGGGGGAGGCAAGGCTTCCGCGGTCGTCATCACACGAAACCCTTGCAAGGGAAAACCAGCAGCAGCAGGACAGAAGACGCAGGAGAAGAAGACCACATTAGTCAGAATAGGAACGTGGAATGTTAGGACAATAATGAGGACAGGGAAATTGGAGAATGTTAAGCGAGAGATGGAAAGGGGAAATATAGATATTTTAGGTATATGCGAGGTGAGATGGAAAGATAGCGGGGATTACTGGAGTGATAAGTATAGAATAATATACAGCGGCGGGGACGAGAGCCAACGAGGGGTTGCCGTAGTATTAAATGAAGGGGTAGGAAGAAGTGTTGTCAACATAGAGCAGGTAACGGATAGAATACTACTAGTAGAGATAAAAGCAGAACCGACGAACTTGGTTATTATTCAGGTATACATGCCACCGAGCAACCATACGGAAGAAGAGGTCGATAGGATATACGATCAGTTAGAGGACATAATCGCGTGTATTCCCGCAGGGAAACGTTTGTTTGTAGTGATGGGGGATTGGAATGCGACGGTAGGTGAAGGAAGAGATGGTGATGAGGTCGGGGACTACGGTTTAGGCATGAGGAATGACCGCGGGGAGAATGCAGTTGAGTTCTGCAGGAGACAGGGGCTAGTCATCACCAACACTTGGTTTAGACACCACAAAAGACGCAGGTATACATGGAAAATGCCAGGTGACTCAGAAAGGTATCAGCTAGATTATATCCTGGTTAGACACAGGTTTAGGAACAGTGTGATAAATTTGCACAGCTTCCAGGGAGCGGATGCGGACTCAGACCACAATTTAGTTGTTATGAAATGTAGCGTCCGTTTCAAAAAGATAAGGCAGGGGCGGCGAGTTAGAAAATGGAATGTAGAAGCATTAAATGGTTTGAAAAGGAAGGAACACAAACAGGCGGTAGAGGAAATCATGGAGGATGGTAAAGAGCTAAGTACTATCGAAGAAAAATGGGAAAGGATCAAGAAAGGGTTGTCTAAAGCCACAAAAGACACTATTGGAACCGTTAACGCTAAAAGGACTAGGAAACCATGGATCACGGATGAGATGATTTCAAAGATGGATGAGCGGCGAAAATGGAAGAATGTAAATCCAGAATTAGGAAAAATGAAGTACAAAGAATTAAACAATAAATTGAGGCGGGCAACAAATAAAGCAAAAGAAGCATGGCGGAAGAAGCAGTGCGAGGATATGGAAAGTCTGCAGAGGAAGGGTGAAATCGGTGCGCTGTACAGCAAAGTTAAATCTTTATCGGGAAGTAAGAAAGGGAGATCAACGATTGCAGTTAGAGATTCGGCGGGTAAGGTAATAGTTGACGCAGGAAAGATCCAAGAGAGATGGAAGGAGTATATAGAAGAACTGTATAGTAAAGAGCTTAGACCAACAAAGTTAGACATTGAAAAGGAACATGACGTAGAGGAAGATAGCTTAGGTCCAGGCATACTAGACAATGAGATAGAAAGGGCATTAAGGGAGATGAAACTAAATAAGGCCGTGGGGATGGATAACATTCCCGTGGAACTTTTAAAATGCTTAGGAAAATGTGGGAGGAAGAGGCTATATGGGGTGATCCGTAGTATTTATGAGGAGGGAATCTGGCCGGAAGACTTTGTGAGATCAGTTTTAGTTCCTATTCCGAAAAAGGTAAAGGCCACGTCATGTGAGGACTACAGGACAATTAGTTCGATATCACACGCAGCTAAAGTTGTTCTCAGGATCATAAACAAAAGGATAGAGAGTAGAGCAAATGATTACTTAGGGGATAATCAGTTTGGGTTTAGAAAGGGGAGAGGTACGCGCGATGCCATTGCAGTAATGAGATTTTTAATCGAGAGGAATATAGAACACAACCAGGAGGTATTTGCCTGTTTCGTAGATTTCGAAAAAGCGTTTGATAGAGTGAATTGGGAAAAACTAATGAGTATATTGCAGAAAATAGGAATAGATTGGAGGGAAAGGAGGTTAATCCGCAACCTGTACATGTCTCAGACTGCTCAGGTGCGAGCGGGGAACGGGGAGTCCGGTTGGGCAGTGTTAGGAAGAGGTGTAAGGCAGGGTTGCCCATTATCACCGTTGCTGTTCAACCTGTATGCAGAGGAAATGATTAAAGAGGCATGGGAAGAACGAGAGGTAGGAATGAAAGTGGGCGGGGAATTCGTAAAATCAGTTAGGTTTGCTGATGACCAAGCTTTAGTTTGTCAGTCAGCCAAGGGGCTGCAGGCATTGCTGAGTGAATTGGAAATTCAGTGCGACAGGTATGGAATGAGAATCAATATTAATAAAACAAAGGTTATGCGATTTTCTAGAAAGAAAAAAGCTAAGCTTAACATTAAAATAGGAGGGCAAAAACTAGAGCAGGTAGAACAGTTTACGTATCTCGGTAGTGTTTTGGATCAACACGGTCAAAGTAGTAGGGGCATAAGGAGAAGAATTGCGCTAGGCAAAGAGGCTTTCACAAGGAGGAGGGAGTTGATGACGGGGACGTTGAGTAAGGATGTTAAGAAAAGACTCGTAAAAACTTTGATATGGAGCGTAGCTATGCACGGCGCGGAAACGTGGTCATTGAAGCAGGAGGATAGACGTAGACTGGAGGCTTTTGAAATGTGGGTGTGGAGAAGAATGGAGAAGGTGAAATGGACAGAGAAGAAAACAAATGAGGAAGTACTTGGTATGGTGGGCGAAGAGAGGGGTTTGTTGGGAGCAATCCAATGGAGGTAGGAAAAGTGGCTGAAGGGGGTATTGACCGGCAGCGGGATGTTAAAGACTGTAATTGAGGGGAGAATGTTAGGCAAACGAGGAAAGGGAAGGAACAGGATAGGGATGTTGGACGTGATGAAGGGAGGAAGAAAGTACTCAGAGCTAAAGAGGGACCTGATGTAGAGTAGGATGTTGTGTTTTGCTAGGGGCCACAAATTATTTAATTAGTAATTACGTCCATCCAAAAACCTACCTTAACCGGTAGCTTACCTTAAAAAAAATATATATATATACATATATATATATATATACACATAAATATATACATATATATATATACATATATATATATATATATATATATATATATATATATATATATATATATATATATATATATGTATGTATCACACCAACACATTCATGCGTACAGGTAATTAAATTATAGATTCGGGTGTGATGTGGTGGAACTGTTCCATAATAACAGATACGAAGACTACTTTTTTCTACTTAATAAAGATTTTTTCCCGACTACCTTCGATGCACTTCACTTGAAAATGATGTAGTGCATAGAAAGTAGTCGGGATTTAATCTTTATCAAGTGGAAAATTGTAATAGTCTTCGTCTCGGGTATTATACAGGTATGGATATACATAGACATTCAAGAGATTTTCTGAATGTGTTGTGACTGTTAAATTGGCGTGGCTAATTACGGATACTTACGGTTATGTACGGCTAATTTAGTTATTTGAGCAGGACTCCAATTCTAGTCTCTAGGACTCTAATTCTAACTCTAGTCTCTAATTCATCGCCATGAATGGCATAGGTTTTTATTGTAGAAATACTTTATTTACATTTTTCTTAACATCTATTTCATTACATAACTGTAAATGGTACTTCGTAATATCCATTATATATTGCATCTGATACTTCATACAATACAAAATAATAGTTTAGTAATAGTTATAACAGCAATAGCATGCTAATATCTAATTTCTTAAGGCAATATGTAAAATGTATCATTGAAAGTTTAATACTGAAAAGTTATTAAAATCATCAAACTGCATTTTAAAGTTTGAAGTTTTTAAACGCAGTATTTAAACATAATATTTAACACGAACTCTTTGAATCGCATAAGATTTGAAGGTTTCCATGGAATAACGTTCATAACTTTTGCAAAAAGGTTTGATTACTGAGATAAAAACCTTCATAGATCATTCATAAAAAGTTACGCATCGCGAGCTAGGTTCGCCTCTTTCCGCATAGAAGGGAAGCTACTAGTTATTTAACTAATAGTCAAGGAGTATATGACTGAAGCAGTTAAGAAAAATTAAGGGCTATGTTAAGATATGCAAAAAACAATATGGATGTATGTGTAATCTCGTGTTCCTTAATTTGAAGTAGGATTAAGGCAGTGATAACTGTCTTGTTGGCACGCCGCAAAACAGGCATTAACAAGGATTTTCCAGTGGCGCCCTAGGTTAAGTAAAGAGGAGTTAACCCTCAAAATTGGCGCGTAAGTGTCATTTTCTTCTTTTAATCCCGTGATAAAATTCACCAAAATCTTCGAGAGAAGCTAACCCCTCAAAATGAGCGCAGTGCTACTGTCGATTCTCCGAAGAAATTGAGAAGGTTGCTCGGAAAACTATGCAAATGCTCAGCAGACTTATCTTTCATAAGCTACAAATATGAGAAAGCGCTATTGACAATGCAACAATTTCAGAGTGTAAAAATCATTCGCCTTGACTGGAATTCGAACCCAGATCCCTCAATATCCGGTCGAGTGCTTTAGCCACTTAAGCTACCGAGGCGTCCTCTTAAACTCTGAAATTTTGGGGCTTTTAAAGGAACTAGATGTTGTGACGAAATGCCGTACATTATTGCCGAAGCGCTATTGACTTTTATTTTGCGTTTGAAATTCCGTTTATAAATTTCACTATTATCATCTAAGGTAGGAATATTTAGTCATCAATGTCATTCCTCTTTTTCTCCAGGATAAATCGACTTTCGCCCTGTAACTTGTTACGTAGAATCCATCTGGAATATTTCGAAGAAATGGAAACGGAAGTATCGGATTGATCTCAAAGAAGACCCCCTGCGTGATGGAAAATCGTATTATCGTAATATTAAATGTGTTAGGACCGAGATGTGACTACTTTCTAAAAGCCGCAGACCAACCGAGTCTGTGGATTTTAGAAAGTCACGCGCTCACGAGTTCACCTGTGACTCCGAGGAACTAATTACAAGCCCGTTTGTATTTGAATGGGCAGGTTGGGACGCCCGGAAAAAATATGTGAAATGAAATCTGGATAATTTACTCACTCTTTCTTCCCTTGCATCATTCTAGGTCACAAAAAACCAAGGATGGATCCTTTCAGAATATGTGATCGAAAGACGAAATTCTATCGTGCCGTAAGAATGCATAAAATGTACTCACAGCAGTCACAAAATGAAGGCGACAGTCCTAATAACCCCCGTCAATGAGTTGCTCCGCCCGCATAACGCAGATGCACACGTCCCGCGCTTGTTTTGCGCACCTTAGGCCTCCTTCGTCTTCGCTTGTCAGGATCTCACGAACTCCGTACCCCAAGTCGTAAAAAGAGAACCTTCGGCTTTGGTCTTTCTATTGGCCAACCTGAGCAAACGCAGCTGTGGTCCCTATTATTTTCCGTCGGGCCGTAAATAAAAATGGGGGGAAGTGAATATACGTCTGTATTGACGAATTCATAAATTACATTTTGGGAGATCCATAAAATTTCAATGCTCGGAGCCGCATATGGGACACGCTAACCTAATGTAGCGCTATTTAGATGGTGAGGTTTTTCAAAGGTTCTCGTTGCTCTAAGAGAAGAAAGCTAGACATCGTCATACCTACGATTGACCTATTTTATTTATTATTTTAGGTAATTTTTCTGCCTATTTATATTTAAAAAAATATCAATTTCACACAAAATGAAAAGATTAAATGATCGAGCGCGTTTCAACTCATATAATTATTTTCAGGTACAATGATTTATTCCATGAGGGATGAATCTGAGAGTCGAGTTTATTAAAGTTCATTATTTTGTGGAAAAGTACTTCGATATTTTTAAAGTTTAAATTACTTCCATTGCGCGAGTATTCTATGTTGTGCTCACTATTGCACTATTTGAAATTATAACATCCATTTTAACTGTCAGCTCTTGAATAAGTTGATGTAACTCAGCTGAAAGTATTTTTACATTTTAGCTATTTATCGAAAAATCGTAACGTTTTACAAAAAAAAGTTATTTTCACGGTGAAAATTCAAAGGACTAGATTAAATATATATATATATATATATATATATATATATATATATATATATATATATATATATATATACACCGGATTCTACAAACACAAATAATTCTATCAGGCACAAAATGAGATAACTTTTCTAAAAGGTATATTTATTCTATAGGTTATATGTCAAATAATTCACATTCTCATAACTTCCCGTAATGCTACAGTGTTTTAGTCACTTTTAGAAGCCACACCCCTCTTATTAAAGTAGTTTTAAACCTGAACTAATCCGTTTTGTTGATATTTTGTAAAAATAGCTCCATCTTTCGTAAGTGAGAGTTTTGTAAATTCCACTATCGTATCATACGCCTTCATTATTTTCCAGAATGAAAATGGTACGGATACGTAATTCTGAAACTGATTATTGCAGAGTTTGACTAATAGAAGTAATTAATATGGAGGACACGCAAAGCCTATCACTACGGTTGGGTTAGATAAGGATTTGCAGTTTGGCAGTAATGAGAGAGAAATAGAAAGCAGAAGGCTGATAGGGATAAGGAAGGAAGCGTCGGAATCAGGCAGGTTTTACAAAACGGGACGAGGCAGATCGTTTCATGCTAGAACCCCACTTAATGGTGAGTTCACCAAACTTATCAAGTTCGTTGTATTTGTAGCACAAGAAGGAGACCATTATGTCACATGTACCATTATGCCACAAACTGGATTTCAACTCGGACCTCGGGCTTAGAGGACCAGTACACAAGGCAAGGAACTTACTTAATTTTCAAGTTCGTTTCTACGGTTTACTTTAGTTCCTTCACCAGTTTGAGACCTTCACCGAATATCTGAAGGGTTTTGGGATACAATTTTGTATTATTCACATCATATACGTGTACATCCGTTTTATGGTTCGAAATAATAGTATGATTTGCCTAAGACATAAGAAGAAAAAGACGAAAATTATGTTCTTAGTGTAAATCAATAAAAATACGAATCCTCTGCCCTGTGCAGAATTGTATAATCGACATGATTTTTACTAATTAGATACCGAAAATAACGATAAACCCCAATAAACAGTAAAAATAACGGCTTAGTATTACGGTAGTAGAATTATATCTCTATTTGATGCAAACATGTACACCAATATTAATTAGATAAATTAAACCCATACATTTTTATAATCTATTTCATTAGAGGTCGATTTAGGATTAAAAAAGTCATCAAAAGTCAATTCACATATGCTGATTAACTCTGCATATGGAAAATAACCATACGGACCTGGAGTGAAGAGGTAAATTCATTTTTACTGTACTCATACCCTTGAATATTTTTAGCTGTCTCCGTATGTTATATTCCATGAAATTAAAATAACTAGAAGAAAATTATAATGGATAAAGATTTAATTAATTTGATTCTTACATTAAGAATAAAACAAAAATCTGTCCCCCGTTCGGGGCAGCTCGGGGAAAAAAGGACGATAGCTATCTTTGTCTCAGTCACCACCGCACACGTTTTTCTGATGGAGGGATTATGCATAAATAGAGATTAATATCTCGTTAAAATATTCGCGAGCAAAAATGCACGCGAGAGGCTCAAAAACCCCCTTGAAATATGCACTCCGCGGGAGCGAAGCGCTGGAAGGAGAGCGAAGGAAATTCATTTCCATAAAACGGGTTTACTGAGAGAGTGACGCTCAAAGAAAACGGTGGGAGAGAAATGCTCATTTTACGTCTTGTCTTCATGGGATTAAGGTAGCGACTGTTTGGTTTACAGAGTCGAGGCAATCAAGCCGGAATTAACGCCGAACAAGATTTATCCGGATTCCTCCCACTCTTCTCCCTCCCTCACACACCCCCCCACTCAGCCTATTTTGCGTAACCGAATCACGCATGAATCATTCAGGATATGAGAAATCTTGAAAGCCGCGAAGCCAAACACAACCTCCCACCCACTCTTAAAGCCGCGCCCTCCCGAAACCTTAACTACGCATATTAATCTACCGGGGAGACCCGCCTTCCTCATCCTCCCCCCGGCTCCCGTGACGCACACGCTACATTTGGTCCGGTTCGAAACGTGCCTCTCGCTCGCTTCCCCATCCACCCGTCACATCACATCACTTTCTTTCCCTGTCCCTGGAAGAGAAGCGAGCGGAAAGAACATAGGCGAGATTATCAAATCCGCGATCCTCAATGCCCCGAATCCCCCTCTCCGCCTCTACTTCTCCCTCGCGAGCGACATGTCTTATTTTCTTCCGTCAATTCCTTACTAAATACACTTCGCGGGTGGGAGACAATGGCAGGGTGGGGGTGATGGAACCCTCGTCCTACCACCCTCTCCCCTCCCACACGGCTAAACTCTTTTCTTCGCCGCTCTAGTGGGGGCGCCACGTTATCTTGCTCGCCCAACTCCTCAAACCCTCGCCAGCTGTTTCTATCTCGCTCCGGCATCTCCCCCGCTCTCCGCGGATGTTACACGCACGCAAGGATACCTCCTTAAGACTCCCGCGCCAGACGGCAGATGTCTCGGCATCTCGCTCCGCTCGCCTCCCCCCCGCAACCCTTATTCCCCCACCTAGCCTCCAAAAACACCCCTTCCCTCTCGATTTTACTTCCGCCGCGGGACCGCCAGATGCCTCCGCCGGCAAATTCCTGATCCTTTCCAGACCGACGTCACCAAAACCTCGCTATGTTCCCAGCCTAACCGAACGGGCTTGACTTCTCCTTGAGCATACATACACGGTTCTTTATTTTCCCGTCCCTCTCGCACAACCTCCCTCTCCATGTGCACACATCTCTTTCTGTCTCACACTCTCTCCCTCCCGTGAGCACTTGGATGTGTCTACTCGTTGGGACGGCAACCACCGGCGCAAACAAAGCGAGAGGGCGGAGGAGGAAGCCAAGAGAGGGGGAGAGGTGGTAGCAGGGCGAGATAGTCACGAGGGAAGAGCGGAACACACTTTCAAGGGGGAATGAGGGGCAAAGGGAGTGGACGAGATGCAGGGCCGGAGTGCTAAGGCGAGGGGGAGGGGTGTACGCATAAGGCACTAGAGAAATGGGAGAAGTCGGTTGACTAATTGATTATAGTCTCTACCGAAGCGTAAACGTGATTGGGGATGAGAAAGTCCTCCCCCTTCCACATAACCACGAGAAAGAGAGAGAGAGAGCGCGAGAGCTGGAGAGGGTGGAAAGACGGGACTGAGGAATTACGTAATGAACGTACATCTTAATTGGATCCGACGGATTGTTGTAAACGTTAAGGTCGATTCTAGTTAAATTGCAACATCTAATGAAACTCTGAAGTTGGAATGTTTAATTAAACTAAGTGTGCGCTCTAAAAAGGGAAGTTGGGTATTGTGATCTCCCGTTCATTAAAACTTCGTAAGATCATGTTTGGGAATGTATTTGAAACGTATTGGAATCAATATTAGAAGAAGAATACGCATTGGTAATTTCGCATCATATCTGTATTCAAATATCTTATTATTAATATGCCCGAGTGGCATGATGGGGTTTATTGTGTTTCTCTGTTTAATGATTGCATTAGGACTTTTGTTTATGTCATCTGATGTCATCAGACACCATCCGCGCATTTCAATAGAGTTCATCAAGTAGCAACTCTGCATTCATGGTCTAAGGTGAGACTGAAATCCGAGGCCTTTGAATGAACTGGCTTTTGCCATATTCGAAGGGCCTATCAGTTTGTCATTGTATTGTAATTGTCAACGAACCTCTTCTCTGAGGTATTTTTAATGAATATAGCAAATAACTGAGTTGTGATGCAAGCAATTGATAGCAATCCGCCAGGAAGATAAGAGGGTTATGCAGTACATTCACAAAATCTTGCTTTCAAAAATAGCATTTTCTGTGGGTGGGTATATGCGTATGTAATCTTCCTTTAACGCTGATATTAAGGTGTGTAAATTAAGCCTTCGTGCAGATATAATATAAATTGCACGGAAAATATGAATTGATGGCCATTGAAAGAGCATATGAAATATTAAAAGGTTACATAGTGGTAATTATTACATTTTACAACTCTTTTTAGTACCTTTGCATTCAAATTAAAACGTACCAATAGGAGATCATAGCAAGAATATGTGCCGCTAAGAATAACAAAAAAACAAAGACGTTTGCGGGAGGCTTAACACAAACAAAAAATGAATGGGGATACTTTACGCATATTCTCGTTTTCTTCTTTGCGAAATACCTTCAAATGGAAATGCGTGGCGACTATTTATGAATGGAACTCACCGCAAAAGAATACAGTAAGACTTTAGAATTGGACTATGTGGCGCCTATTTTTAATAATTAAAAAAGAACTTCCCTTGGGACTCGCGACATTAACCTTTTCTTTCATAAGACCTGGGTTCACTTTTCTTGAACTATGAAATCGTGGTCTTCATAGGGACGCAAATCTTACGAATTTGCAAAAATAAATTCTGAAGACTTAGACGCGGCCTTAAAATCTTAATTTAGCCTTTGAGCTGAAAAACAATTTCTTTTTAAATATCATTTTTCACTCAAAGGCTCTCAGGCTGTAATCATACAAAACAAAAAAAACTACATACTCCCTTTTGGCTGACCATTGCGGTGGAAGAGAGAATTCTGGGTAAGCTCGGTAAATATGAGAAGAAAACGGGAACTTTCAATGCTAAGACGAGGATTAGAAACCCTGAGAAGAAGTAAATAAAGAAAAAAGAGGGGGGGGTTAGGCCAACGAGGAATTTAGAAGCATATAAATATGCGAGATAATTTTGAAAAACACTTTATTCAGTAGACTACTAATGACCATGATGACTTATTATCACCCTAACAATTTAGAAGAAATATAGTACAAAGTGATCGATATGGAGTTCTATTCAAAAATTCAAATCTATTAAAAAAACACTGATTATTTTGAATTCGTAAGCCCGAAAAAATTTACTGGAGCGTTTACAGGAAAATCGGAAAAGAATACAAATATAATGGAAGGAGAAGGACGACTGCTGAGTTACCTGAATCTCTGAAGGAAACGTAGAGCCCGGCAGAGGAGGGTTACATGAAGAACATTGGGGAACTCAGGAAGGGAACTTCGTCTTATCGAATAGGCAGAGAGCGAATTGAGATATTTTCTTTCCCCCTCCGCTAATTTAACGACAGATAAACCCGAGTTTACTCAATTTACACTCCCAAAATGGCATAAATATTATTTACACTCTAAAAAAAATACCTCTCTGTGTACGACTCAACTTCTTGAAAAAGTCATACGCATAGAAATACACAATACATGCATAGAAATTAGTTTAAAATAAAGTCAGCGGTGAATGTAACAACTGCATTTAGAATTGAATAATTCAAAATATGGGTAAAATGACTTCTGCATTTCTTTTAGAAGAGATAAATCAAGCTCAAGTTAAGTGGAAATAACTAACTTGTGATCAAAATAAAAATTACACTAACGATAAGATGTCTTTTCAAGGGGAAACGAAACTAGTTACCTTTCATAAAAGTTATTTAATTTTAATTAATATGCCGAAAGCGTGGTAGATTAGTAGATATAGCGCTGAACTACTGATCAGTGGGCCTTAGTACGATTCCTGGTGAAGCCTCTAAGCACCCTATCTAAGCTGCGTGGTTTTATGGGTGGCTTGGAAACCGCAGATCGTCATTGGAAACCAAAGACTGCTCAGGGAAGGGAACTGCCCTCCTCCACCTCAATACCCTAATGAACGAATTCCGCGTAAAATCTACCTTCACCTGTCAAAACTACCTTCGTGTTGATTATTGGATATGTTTTTATTATGTCCACGAATGGAACCACTGTTCACAATATTTTCGACGAGTATTCTTTTGTGGAAATAATTTGCTTATTTTTAATATTCTATTTATTACATTATTAATTTATTTGTAAAGAAAACAATCTTCGGCGTAACTTTATGGAATTCTCACACTTTCTTGAAGAAAAAGTATATGGTAGAAAGAGAAAAATGCCACATGAAAAGTTCTTATCAATAATTCCCACGAACTAGGTTTCGCTGTTGTTTTTATTAGGAGAGGCGACAAAAAGCTGAGGTAATTTACGCCCATGGGAATACGTAACTGTGAGGTTTTCGGGGAATGGGTTAAGGGTGGAAAGAAAATCGGTATTAGCATTAGCACACTGCTAACGAGAAACGTCCCTTAGCGATTCTCCTCCGCAAACCCTAAGCCCTCCTACGTTTCGCAACAGCAAAAATTGCCAGATGATTATGATCTGATGATGTTACACTGTAACGAAACCAAGGTTATGAAGAAATTCAAAAAGAATCTTGCATTAATATTTTAACAAAATTCATTTGTGTTAGTGCAGTCATGGTGGAGAAGCTTGATAATCTAATTTCAACTTAACAATTCAATAATTGAATCAAATATCATTAAATTTATAATATAAATTACATCCAGCGCTCTATCTACTTTATTTTTCTCTATTGGTATTATTCCAGAAAATAAAAGCACGAAAACCATTATGGTACATTTTTGGATTTCTTTAAATGGTTGGGTTTATAGATATGCCGTAATATCGATTGCCAAAGACCGTATGAAATATTGAAATTTTAATTTTACCATTCTCCAGTGATGAGCCAAAGACTTTTGCATAATAAACAATTTAGTTGCGTCAAAACTAGGTTGAAAGTGGTCAATCAACATGGTTCAACACTCCAGTGAATTTTCATTCAACTTCGACATCTCTTCCTGTTGTCTACTACCGTCTACCTACAAGCCAAAACCAACGTGCATTTTGGTTGAAGTTTAAAATCGCTTCCCAATGCAGTTTTTCGACCCATTTCCGTTCACTATGAAAAATGTAGATCGAAATACGGCACTTGAGAAGCATCGTATTTCCTGGGCATAACATATGATTTGCATTCGAGTGGAATGTAAATATTTGATGTTTATGTATTCAAAAGTAGGAGGTATGTTTCACGGTACACGTTAGTGATGTAAGCTATGATATATTTGCATTATGTATAACTGCAAACATTTTATTTTCAAAATTATTACATGTATTAAACACTTTTAATGTAGCCTTTATTGTAGCACTTCTTTAATAGTCTGTGAGTATATAATTTCGATTGATTTCGCACGAAAAATATTGTTCTTTGGGGATAGAGATGGTTCAGGAGCTATGAACCGTCTTCCCAGCCCGTGGGCCCGCGTTCGAATCACGGAGATAGCATGATTTCTCAGCGGTATCCCGATCCGTATTTGCAGTGCAGCTCACTTCAAGTGGAGGAAGGACGAGTCCGCCCTTTCTCTTCTTTCTTCTCCCATTGCCTGAACATTCTACCCTACCACTAATGTCTCAAACAATCTTAGTTGTCGGTCGCCTCCCTTAATAACGGCCGTTACTATCGTACTTACTGCCATAAAAGTATTTTTTCATTATTGTTCATATGCAAGTGACATCCGAATTTGCGTATTTTTAATATATTTTGGCAAATTAAGTAACTGGGAAGCTTAAGAAGAATAATATATATATAAACTTTTGCATGACCAAATTTATTAATAATATGAACTAGGTCAAATACTGTTATATTTCAAAGTTTTAAATGCGTAGATATTTTTAAGCAATATAAATTATTGTAATATTCCAACGCATTTTTGTGTTTAATCGCAATATTGATTGTAATAGCGAGGTACATGTAAGTATAGATCGGCGCACCTTGGGCTCAAGATTTCCAATCATTAATTGTTTAATTCACAAAATTTTAGAATATTTTTATTGTCTTCGGCGTAACTCCATGGAATTTACATATTATATTGAAATGAAATAAAATTATTGACTTTGTGATTTCACACACTTTTGTGTGGAATTAAAAAGTCAATAATTTCATTTCATTTCAATTTTAGAATAGATTTCATTTTGGCTCAAATTCTTGCGTGAGGTTCAATGTTCGTCCCGCCATTTGAATCGTAACTACGTTCATTATATGGACAGAAACGGAAAAATATTCTTTTCTTTTTCTCCCGAGTTCATATTCTTAATCCTGAGAAAAAGATTCTTAATCCTTGAGACTGCGTTCAGCTGTTCCTGCGTATCGAACTCTCGCACAGCGGGGTTGGAAGGGGCAAGGCGAATGGAAAAGAAGGATTGATGAAGCCGAGGTAAATGGTGAATATGGGGTAACGTGGGAGGGTGTGGCACGGAAGATTGAAGAGAAAGAGAGGACGAGGGGTGGGGGAAATCCGGGCGTGGATAAGAGGGGATCTCATGAAAATGAGATGAATTAGATAACGGCTAACGCTGTCTCTGAAGCAAAGCCCCGTGTTCTTCCTCCCCAATCACCCCCAGCTCACCCCCCCCCTTCCCAGGGCCACCGCGTGTAAATAAAAACGAACCGTCACCGGAGGACCCAGCGGGCTTGTTATGTGCATGACTCTCCTCATCCGCGCACAGACAAAAGCTGTATTTTTTTCACAGGTAAATCTTCCTGACGAAATGCTTCCCCGCACCCCACAGCTCCTCCTACAGCGGCCCTCAATCCGCACGAAACCTCTTCGAACCACATACATATACACACCCCCAGGAGGCAATCCTCTCCGTTTCTAACGACCCTTCCAACCTTCACGCCACACTTAACCGGCCCGAGACACACCACTCTCGAATGCAAAGAGGATTAGAGAAAGCTATACATACACACTGCGCACGCACACGCTCTGACGAACGCTCGAACAAAAAGCTCTCCTCCGCTGCCCCACTAGCCAGACTCCAGCGGATGTTCTGCCATACGATGCGCCGTTATGGCGTGGATACACACCCCAGCCCAACCTCCTGTTATGTACTCTCCAAATGTACATATGTGTAAATGCGGACACTCACATCATTCACACAAGTATCCACGGTTGGGTAGAACGAGCTCCACCGCCGACACAGCCCATATTACGCATTTGGTTCGCGCGCGACTGGTTCATAGCGGGAATATGAATATTGAATCGGCCCGAAAGCTTTCCCTTGAGATGGGATTTATAATCTCACTACATGGCCACTCATTTCCTGAGCGTTTCTCGAGTGCGCCCTCTCCATGGGAAAAGGTGGGCACAACAGTCAGCTGCGGTTTGGTGGTTGATGGTCAGCGGTTGACGGGCGCTTTCGAGGGAGAAGAGGCGGGAGAGGGTGGCTGGTGTGTCGCAGGGGGTGAGTAGGATGATGGGACCCGAAATACGGTGCCGGGAGGTGGATTCGGTGGTGGAAGGAGGCATCGCCCTATTGCTCTGGGTGAGCGGAATCGGTCGTGTCGAATTTTCGACTCGCGGTGATGCGTTAGGGCAGAAAGTCTTCCCGAGGTGAGCTGATGGAAATGCAGATTGAAACTCCGGAATGAATTATGCAGGATCCCGGAGGCAGTCTCATTTGGGACGTCGCTGTTGCCCCCTCCGCAACCAAGCGAGGGATTTATGGCGGTTTATGGCCTAAAGAAAAGAAGGCACCGTCATTGGGAGAAAAACGCGTCTTTACCTCCCTCCCTCCCCCCCGTAATGGTCCCTCACAATTTGCTTGCGGTGACACTTCCCCGGCAAGCGGGATACGTTCGGCAGCTTAGGAGACTTGGGAGGAAAGACTTACGCGATTTTCATTTTGGAATCACAAGCCACTAAGAAATATTCCCCAACCTTGCGAGCTACAGGACGGTAGATAAAAACGGTGGGAGAGACTGAGACGGTGGAATAAGAGAAACAAGGGGAATATAAAATAAATAAAGGGGAATATAAAATAAGATCCTCATGAATAAAAGAAGTAGAAGGTTTGGAGGAAAACTCACTGAAAAGAGATTGAATACTTTAATAGCAGTCGTAATAAACAAGGGAAGCTAGACATTTGTAAGCATCAGACTTTCAAAAAGGGGGAAGTGAAGTAGAATTCTTTACCATTTACTTTAAAACTTTTTTTTATCCAAATTTTATGGATGCAGTCATGCATTACGTTTATTTCGTCTGCCATAAAACGATCGCCTAAGGTCGGCTTGTGATAATGTTTCTGCAGGATAGTTGGTAAAAACAGAAAAAGTGATATTACCAATAGCTAAAGCGTTAAGTATTTCAAAAAGCATATGCCTTTGCATTATGGACCTACATTGAAAAATTCCAGAAAACACGAACCTTGTAATCACCAACCTACTTTTAATAGAAATATTTATTAATAGGAACCCTCTCTGAGTATTAATCCATATGCTAATATTATAGCTTGAAAAATCAAATAGTAGAGCATTGCTTATTTTGTGACGACTGCGTACTTTTGAATGGCTGATGTATACTGACTTGAGCAAACCTTAATTATTGCGTTACATGCCTGTTGTGGATTCATTTCCTGCAACACACCTTAGTGATGACTTGAATGAATGAATATGCAGATTGTTTATTAATTAGACTTGATTTAGAATATAATATTATTATATTCATGTATAATCCTTATGAAGGCAGTTTTATTGCCAAAGTAGATCGCACGAAGCTCAGAGGAGCGACAAAGAAAATACAAATAGGAGGAGGCAAAGTGAAGAAGCGAAAGATTTTATATCTGCCTGGTGCCCTAACACCCCCTGCCACGCGTCATTGCGGCGGCTTGCGGGTAATGTGCGCATGCAGATGTATGCATCAAAGGAGCAAAATGACTTACCTTACTTGCGTAACAAAACAAATGTTATGGGCAAGAAAAAATGCGTCAATGGTATTTTAAATTAATTAATCTTCAGAGTGAAGATACTGTACAGCTAATAATTCATTTTTCCTTATGAAGCACAATGGATAGATGTATCTCAGTCAACAACAATTCGAAAAATCATATCCACTTTGGTAAACGCTTTAAATTAAATTGGCATTTCATAATGTTCGCCTGTCCAAATGATCATACTTCTGGTTGGGAAATCATCAAGCTGGAAGAAAAAAAAGAAAGAAAGAGAGTAAAGAAAGTTTTGTACAAGTGAGAGGGACAAGAAATACATTCTATCGGTATGCAAATTTCAATTGTGAAATACGAAGGTGAATCTCTAGCTGTTCTCTCTGATAACTAAAACAAAGGCTGTTTGAGTTAAAAGAGAATATTCCACTGGTCACGCGCAGAGAGCGAACGTGGTGAATGATGAATCCATCAGATGTTTCGAAAATTTCTTCCTTCTTTTAGAAATAGATGAGTAGGCATAAGTTAAACTGTACTCACAAGAATTGGAAAAATAGCAATTTATGACAATCTTTATAAGCAATTGACTCTCATATTTCCTATAGCACGAATTTGATTTCCTTCTTAATATAATTTACTATTCTAAGTACCTCATAAAACGATCGAAAGCTTTATTATGCCCGTGAAACGACGAAGATTAATGTATCATTATGCATATTGTTTTACATAATTTCTAATCTATGATAGTAAATAGAATCCTCATCAAGCACAATCAAGGACGTCTTAGCCTAGCCTACGATGAATCCTATTTCTCGTGAACAAGAAAACTCCGTCGCTACACGACATGCGTGGGCTTACATTTCGCAATCGATGGTAGTGATACAGGAAATGGATCGTACACGTGGGCGATGGGGTTAAGGAGGCCGCACGGGAGGATAGGGAACCCTTGTGGTTAGGGGGGGGATGGGTGGAAGTCGGTGTGATCTTGTGCTTGGGCGTGCGTTGCCCATGGGGAGGCTTCCAATTAAAGTGCTCGGCAAAGAGAAGGAACTCTTGGGAGCGTTTCGGGGAGCGCAAATGATGAGGTCAGGCGGCGCGGGGGGATTTGGAATTGTGGAGACGTCGCCTCTCCGTTTGAACAAAGAGCGGCGGGGTTGAAGGGGGAGGTAGCGAGACAATCGGGTCGGCGGCGACGTTTCTGGCCACTGCCTTCCTCCGGCGACGGCGACGACCTCGTGCGCCCTGCCAACTAGCGAGAAGGGAGTGGTGAGTACAAATAAGCACCAAATCCCTTAAGGTCGTTGAAAACATTTCACTGGGGAAAAATCGTTGATTGGAAATTAGGGCAAACAAAATTGGAAAAAGCGCAGCACATCATAGAGGAACATATTTTAACGATTACGTGCATATTTAAAATGATATCTCAAGGGAAGAGGGCTGATGAAATATGAAAGGCAGAGGGTCGGGTTTAATTTCCATTTCGAATTTTGAAAACACCGCAGAACAATAAAGATGATACTTTAGGGTGATTAGCGTTGTCAAATTTAATAAAATTGAACATTGTTCGGACCTTTCTCTGCGCAATCGATAATCGAGATTATGTAATGAACTAAAGAAATTTTAAATAATTGGTGCCGGAGAAATAAACTAGATTATTACAAATTTATTAAATAATGTATTACACTGAAATATATAATATTACCCCGTCTGGCTTAACTTTGCGGAAATATTTCGTATTATCGTAAGAAACCAACGCTGCTTGGTATTTTCTCAATCTTAATAATTATCATCGACAGTGGCTTAAGCAAATGAATGTTTTACAGATCATTTCGAAAAGGGCAAATGTTTTTGAAACTCTAGGCTTAAAATCTTAATCTTTTATTGACTTTGATGCTCTGGAACAAATTTTGGAGCTATGTAGATCCAAGGTGGTGTCACTTTGCACTCGGCTACTCCCATAACTGGTGCAAAAATACTTACTACACATCTCGTGGCCTCTTCTGCGCACTAAACAATAATTTAAAGAAAATTGTGAGGCTGGACCAAGAGCTATCATTTAGCTTTCAAAAAATTGAGTGAAATATAGTCAGTATCAATACATTCCTTCTGGTATATACCAGGAGGATATGGTTAGAGAGGCGTTAGAGGGAATTAGAGTAGCAATGGTAGTCGGCTGGGAGCTGATAAAACCAACCAGTCTCCCTGATGTAATAGCTAAAGCTTTAGTTAGCTATTCAGCCAAAGGATTGAAACCATTGTCGAACACATTACAGAATCAGAGTGAGAATTATGGGATGAACTTAAGCTGTAATTAAACGAAAGAAATGAAATTCTCAAGAAGTAGCAAAGTTAACTCAAGCATCAGTTTGGAAGGGTGAACGTCGTGTAAAATTGAACGTCTCACGTATTCTGTAATTATTTACTCGAGAATAGACAACGCTCCTATATACTCTTACCTCTTAATCAATTATTTTGAAATCCTTTTGAATATATCAATGCTTCATTGTTATCGGTGAATCTAGCGATGATAAAAATAAGAAAAACATTTAAGGGCAATCATTTTACCATTAATTCTTGAAATACACAATATTAAACAGCAACGATATGATGGCTTAAGCGGGTGCTCCTGATAAAAATGTGTCTTTAACGAGAGTGGTAAATGTTTATTTTTCATAATTTTTCGTGTTGCTTGCATAATAAAAATATTATAATCATGTTAATATCAACAGTAATAATTACTTGCATGAAATTTAAACTATCTTAATGAGCTTGAACGCCATTACGAATAAGGCTTTGTGAAGAATTTTTCTTGTTGATTTAAAGAGTAATTACGAAAGCAAATATTCAATATTTTAATATAAAATTATATAAATAACTCAGAAATACAATTAATCATAATTTTAAAATGATAACGTTTCAAATATTGCATCTACAAGGCCACCGGAAGATCAAACTCAGTTTGGTGAAGACAATCACAAGACAAAGACAATGACTTTTCTGGGGACATCGTAATGTTCTTCAATGATCGTTTACTAGCTCATAGCTCGACAAAAAGTAATCAATGGAACTAAGTATAACACGTATGCATACAAAGAGGTTTCATTTACATGGCTCACATTTAATTTGACAGATATTCTCAGTCTATGAATATGACTGTGAATAACTGCTTCAGGCTAATTATTAACTCCTTAAAATTAAATTAAAATTTATTTTATACCTGATTAAGGTTCTATTTACGAGTTCACTGTTTAATACATCTATGAAATAAATCACTCAGTTATAATTTTGCTATTCTTCAATTTATAAACACTCATCAAATTTCTGGAAACTTTCCCTTGCTTGGATTAAATAATGTTGATACCCCCATATTTGACTCACTACAGCGTATTTCAAAGTAGCTTACTCACTATAGTTGTGAATAAGTTTCTTCATGCGAGTGGCGTGGTAGTCTAGTCGGCAGAGCACTGGGCTACCGGTCGTAAGACCAGGCTTTGATTCCTGCTGACCCCCTTGGTCTCTCAAATTTGCCAAGCTATATCATTTTTCCGACACTTACTCTTCATGGGAGCTCTGTTTAATATCCTTGATAATGCGTATATTTCACACAAAGTGTAGCTTAGGACTAGATGACCTCTCTTCTTACCTATAAAATCAACCATCGAGTTGATTATTGTGGCTATTTTAGAAATATCGTAATGTCAAAACTTGGATAAAATGCGCATGTATGAGATCACGAATTACGTCAATGATATAAATAAAATGATAATATCGTGTCTCATGATTATGCTTGCAGAATGCAAATGGAATGACTAATGCAAATGGAATGACTAAAAATAGTATTGAATGGCAAATATCGATCACTTCAATTCGGTGTATTAAATTTGATACATGGAATCGTCATACCGGCCACTAATATCTTTATACTGTCTAAAATAAGCACATATCCTAGCATTGCGCTTTTCAGAGCAAGCATGCCATTACATAGTGAATTTGAATGACTCAATGTGCTTGCTGATCTCAGTAATGAAGAAATAGTGCCGAAACGCACGACTGAAATCTGTCTCGTCATTAATAGCAGGCTAAATATTAGGAAAATGATCACGTTAAATGAAAGTTATTTATTATTTTCCATAAAACAATATTGATAAATGTGATCCACGGTTTACACACTAACACACCATTATAGAGAGGGTTTGGAGTGACTTTATGAGGAAGCGCTAGGGCTAAATCCGCTATATACAGCGCTTAAAAGAACATTTAAATAGAAAAGATTAAATTAATGTCTTATTGCATTTTAAATAAGGTTTGACGATAAAGAGTTTGTTTTTAAATTATGGATTCTGTTAGTCTCGCATCACGATATCAGGTGATATTGTGTATTAACGCTCAGTGATATCACTGAGCGTGAGCGTTAATAACTGGGGGATTCTAATTCTTAATATTTTCAATTAATTAAAGGAGTCCCTTATGCTATATAAATAATTGGAATCATTGTTTAAAAAATATTATTTTGCATTTTTATTCGTTAATTTTTATTTCCATTGACTTTCTCTCCAATCAAGATACTAAATGGTCGACATTCTGTGTAGTAAGTAACGTTTTCGTTTAAAATGTCATGGATTAACACATCTCGGCGTTTATAACTTCAATGTCATTTTTACATGACATGCCCAGAGGTATTTAATGGTGTTCTGTGGATTAAGATACTCATAACAAGATCAAAGAAGTAACTCCTGAGTGTGATAAGAGTTTGTACTTTGAATAACCTAAATGCACGCAATGAGGTAGTACTTAGGAGCAATACCAGTCCGTTAAGGCCACGAAGAGTTTCCTGCGGTTATTTTGGGAACTGCGCTTCATTTACAATTTAACAGAGTCATGGTGTTTTCAAGTGCTAGACCTGAAAGATATACGCCTAAATGTGATAAATATGTTCCCGCGTGTTTTAAGCGAATTCATGCATAATTCATGTGTGAGTCATCAAGCGATGGAAGTTGGAGCTAATAGGAGAGACGTGAAGTCAAAAATACTCAAAGCTTTATTCATAAAGTATTTTGTGTTGATTTTTATTTAAAAAAAACTATCAAATTAATAATCAATATGACTTGATGTTTTGTTAAATTAAATTAACACACTTGATGCCAATTTTTTATTATTTAATCTTAAAAGTGTTCGGCTAGTTAAAAAATTGACATGGGCATTTTACTGTGTAGGTTGAGTAATATTTCCAAAAGACAAAGACAATTTTATGATGGACTCGGTGAAACTAATCTAATCGCTATTGACTCAAAAGACAGGCAACAAATTACAATAATATTTAATGTGCTCGAGTCGTCATTAAAAGTATGATAAAAATCAACGTGAATTTAGCTCCACTAAATATTATATACCCTCCAGTAACAGTGTCTCGGGTTTTTATCATTGTAAAATCGTGGCCTTGCATCTGATTCACCGGAAGACACTTAAATGACTGTATTTCGCGGCCGCACTGCGTGTAATATTCCCTCGGAAACATGTGGGGTGACAAAAAAATGAGCTTACCTTTGATGCAATCTCCACCAGTCTATTTTCAGGGAAATATAAAAGGCCGCTCTATTGGGCAGCAGAGTCCGGAACTTGAAAAATATATGCTCGAGGAGAACGAGACGCATGATCCGCAAAGTATAGGCAGTGGAAGTGGGGCTCCATTTTAGTCGCGGTGAATATAAAGGGAGAGAGAATGTGAAAAGCCAACGCCAAGTCACCATGCGCGCTGATCCTTGGCCCGAGTGACTGCGATGGGAAGCGGAGAGGCGGGGAGGGAAAGGATGTGGGAGAGTTCGTCTTTGAAAGAAGAAAAAAAAATGACCCTGGAGGAAAAATATGCAGAGGTAGCGCACGTTCCGACGTGTACTTGCTCCTTTGAGGAAAAAATTCTACCCGGGAGGGAGAAACACGAAGCCTCCACCTATCATCTGTCGCGGCACTATTTTCGGCACTCGTCTTGTCAATCCAGAAATGCGACCGCCCTTCCCAAGGGATCTCCTCGCCCGACCTCCCTCCCGTCCCCTCCGCGACCGTTTCGGGAGGCGGTGGGGGCGGGGGAGATGAAGGCGTGCGGAGATCGGGAGTGGGAGTTCGCGGGCGGAAAGAGACTTTACTCCGTCGGGGGTATCCCCCGAATACACACGCAAAACACCCCAACTTTTTAACCCCTTCCCTGCGCGGGACCTTGAGGGATGGCCATCCACACGGCTACAATCCGTGAAGGAAAAACCCCCTTTACGTCCCCCGATCCACCTCTAAAAGCGCCAACACTGGGAGATGGGGTAGGGAGAGAAGTGGTTTACTTGTGGGAGAGGGATGTGGGAGGGGGGGTTGGGCTAAGGTGTTGCGAAATGGAAAGGGACTAAACTCCGAAGCCCCGCCCCGGAATTACATTCCGGATTTATGTTGAGCGGATCTCGGTATGTTGGTCGGAAATAAATACATGAGGGTAAGAAAATTATATGGGGGTTAGAGGGAGTGAGAGGGAAGACGAGGGAGCTTGTTTTGGAGTGTCTCGGGGGGTCGGATAGGAGGGAGGGCAGGGTTGATGGGAGTGGGAGGATACGTGTAGAGGCCGGTGGAGCAGCAAGAGAAAAGAGCAGGGGACGCCCGCGAAATGCTCCCAACTTTCCTGGCCCGAACAAAACGCCGCAAAATAAATATAAAATGCAATATATATTATTTCACACACAAAAACACGGTACAAGTATATGCAAAAACATTCTCACAACACGTATACGTCTGCCTATGTGTCTGTGTTTGTGTGTGCTCATAGAAATCGAAGAAAAGAGATGGAAAGGACAAAAAGGTGAGCACAACATGATACTGTCGGGGAAGATCGGACAGTCGATTCCGGACATAAAAAGGTCACTATGAAACAATAATTGAAATGAAAGTATTCTCTTTGTCGAGATCCAGATCACTATGCTATTCACGAGCATGATTCACGTCGAAATCAGCGGGGATTTATGACCCTTAATAGCGTGTTCGTCACGCGCACGTGCATGACTATTATAGAGCTTACCTAGAACAACAATAAATAGTCCGCAGTTTCGTTGCATATTAATGCTCACATGGTAGCACATCTCCACTAGTTCAAAAGTGTTTCTACTACCGATCGTATTTTGGTGTGCTACATCATTTCCAGTTCAAATACATAATCTTTAAACTAAAACACTATTACTTAAGATGAAGTACATCAAAACCTGGTTGGTTATAAAAATTATTTTAAGTATTAGATAAGTGCTACTATACAATCCACAAAATGTTCTGATACCACCATTTCACGCCTGAAACTACTCGTGTTTCGTTTCTTCATTTTTCTACTCATCCATAGCTTTTACAGATAGGATATGGCCCAATGAGAGTTGGCGTCATTTACGTAAACAATAACGAAAGTAGGGGATGGCTTTTAAATGATAACACACAATATAAAATCACGTGAAAACAAATAATAAACACCAAATATACAAGAAAAAATAATTACCTTATTGTTAGTATATGAACAAAATCATGGGTCAATTAAGGAAAAATAATAAAGTAAGTGAAGGTGCATTTTAAGAAGTGTGAGTGGCACCATATTTATTCAAGGTCTTTTGAAAAGTATAGCACGTACATATATATGCATATACCTTCACACACATACATCCTTACACTCATACCCTTATTTAAACTCTCTCAACCTATTCCCTTTTTTGTCTCATCCAAAAACGTCCTTCGCTCCCAGTTTGGCCCTCGTACGTGCAAGCCAAGTCGTTCCTCTGTGTTTTTTTTTGCTTGGGACTGGCCCGAATCTTTCTCCAGCCGCCTCTCTCTCTCTTTCTCATGACTACTCACCCATCCACACAAACACATACTCACACGGCTTTTACTCCCTACAACGGGTGAGCACAAAGCCTTGTTATTTCTCTTTGTTGTCCTTTTTCAGTGAAGTTTCTAATTGCTCTGTTCCAACTCTTTTTCGGGAGCACACTCAGGGATGTGAACAATGGTAAGGAAATGGAATGACTCCGTTGACGAAGGAACCGTAATGAGATCCGGGCTAACCCCAGGCTTGTTCGTGGCATCGGGGGAGAAAAACGGTGTTTTGAGCCGACCGGGCAACGTCTAATCACAAGAGAACGGGAATGGCTGTGTGCGATAGCTCATACCTTATGAATGCCAATATGCACGTTGTTTTTGCGTTCCGGTACTCTGAAGAATATATGGTTTCATCTGCCGTACGAACCCCATAAGTGGTATTTAGTGACGCTAATTCAGAACCTCCCAAACTATAAAAGGAATCCCCTTGTCAATATCAGCACACCGTGATCTTAATCTGTGTAGTGGACGTGCGTTACAGAAAGGTCCTATTGTATGAAACAGTTGGCATGAAAGCTCATATACCGTACTTAAAATGGTACTTTATATCCAAAGTTTGTCGCACTAAAGGCAATGAGAAACGTAGAATTATTATTATTCGCTTTATGCGTGGAAAATGTTGTGCTGTACAGTAACTAGTGTATTGCGCGTAACGCAAAGTGGCATGGTATAATGCATAGTATTTCTAGGTAATTTTAATAAAAGTGATATATTTAAAGGTTGCCTTTTTTATGAACAAAATACTTGAAAAATAGAAATCATATTCCATGACAAAATTTTACAATGCATTCCAATTAAATTGTTGAGCGTAAGAGTACCACCGATAAAATTAATAAATAATCATTTCATAGGATAATTGGAAAACTGATGGAAGCAAATTCCTAATAATGACTATTGACAATGATTTAGATAACTAAGAGCTTACTCTTATGCCTAAGTAAATTTAAAAATGATGATATACAAGCATTTAACAGTTTTTGGTAACAGCACGCAATTAATCAGCTTGTAAATTATGAGATAATAAAGATGAAAAAAAGAAGCATGAACTTATACCAATGACCAAATCATGGTACTTTGCTAAAAATTAAAACTTTATTACGAACCAGGTATCAATATACCGCATCATCTTACAGTAAAATAAATTAAGTATTACTCTCCCAAAATTAGATCCATAAAAGTCTTCTGTGGCTGATCGAATAAGATGCTTAAGGTGTCGATGTATGCTAAAGTTAATTAGAGGAAACCTGATTAATTTTCCTCGCAATTCGTCGCGATGGCGCTAATTTGAGAAGCATCAATTTGTGCCGATTAGGTGAAAAGTACTTTTAATAATTCTAAGGAGTGCTAGTTCCTGGAAGAAACTTTGCTTGAAGTTCCATTTGTCCTCAGGTCATAACTGAACCTTGGAGGGATACGATCATACATTATGGGGCTTTTATAAGTATTAATATGAAGTTATCAGGTAAGTAAGTTCTTGTTCAACTTAAGGCCGAAAAAATATTACCATTACCAAGTAGTTATGAGTAACAAAGGTAGCGAGGGAGGAAAAGTGCATTTTAATGAGTTCGACAGCGAAGTGTGTAAATAGGGAGGAAGTATGCTGCCTGCGGGCACTCACGTGGGTACGTTGGATTTTAAACGGAGCGTCTTAAATTAAAATTAGGCCTACTTTCTTCAGAACAAGTGCTTAGAGATGACGAGAAGAGTCTTACGTCAGTGACAGCACTTGTGGACCTTCATTTTTTTTTGGCGAAAGAATAATTTACGCCAAAATGGAAAGTAAAGACTTGGATTCGAATTTATTTCTGTCGTCTTAATAAAATACTAAGCATATTCATTGATGGCATCCTTGGTTAGAAACGTAAGTAGTTCATGAACAAATACACCAAACACTATTTTTAATCATTTTAAAAAGTTTACCTTGCAAATGGTTGATTATGATTGAATGCTTCCTTTAAAATTGTATGAAACATTATTATTATTATTAGGTCGGTTAAGGTAGGTTTTGGATGGATACAGCCACGAAATAAATATTTTATTTCTACTTAGAAAATACAACCCAACATCTTACTCTACAGAAAGTCCCTCTTAACCTCCGTGTACTTCCTTCCTTGCTTCAACCTGTCTAAGATCCCTAGCCTGTTCCTGAACTTTTCTCGTTTGCATAACATTCTCACCTAGATTCTATCAGTCTTCAACATCCCAGTTCCGATCAATACGCCCTTCATCCATTTCTCCTACCTATGAAACATTAACAAACTTTAAATTACTGGAGGTCTCGAGATTTTCAAATAGTGAAATTATATTATAACGTGAACAGAACCAAAGCATTTTGGTGCTGACTTTAGCATAAACCGATTGAAAAGTCAAAGAAAAGAAATTGAAATGAATGAACTTGAATTAACGTTCATATTTTAAATTAATATTATTATAGCAACGCTAAAACACAGCATAGTTAACTTAAACTACAGGGTGACTTTCCTGGCTAGAGTCAACATTCGGAAGATTCCGAACTTGCATGAAAAATGCAGATAAACACGCCGTTGTGCATTGTTTCAAAACACCTTTGCACGCCCGTATACCTTCCTGCAGTTTTTCAAAACATTGTGGCCCCTGCTGCAATAAATCAGTTGGTAGAGTCACGTCTATTCACTAATTTTTTGTGACGATGAAATGGAAACATGCATGTTTAAAAAAGTAAAAAAAAGAGAGATATCTCGACAGGAGCGCTGGGATGAGTTTTAGACAACCGCGCATGCCACTGATGTAATGCAAATTGCTTACATTCACGGCGCTATTGAGCTTCCCCAAACTTACAAAATCCGTGAAGGCTTTTTTATGACACTACTGCAAACTAGTTCGTAGGAATAACGAACAACGACAGATGCCAACATGAGCTCTTGGAAATAAGTAGGAAAATAAGTTAATAAAGGTAGAAAGGATTCGAGAGGACGATAAGAATATATCAACTCTCAGCATTTCCGCACGTACACCTATCCACCTTAGGGCCAGCGTATTTTGTGCTCCCAGACGGAAGAAACTCGTTTTTTACAGTATACTCTAATGATTGCTAAATGATGGGTGACGTAAACTACAGCCTAAACCTATGAGAATAAAAACCAAACCTTTTGTACTCAGTCAAAGCTGTGAGAACGGATTCTTCGCGATCACGCAGACACGTGAAAGATGGATGATATATATGTCATGGATGCGATTGCGCATAATCAAAGTTAAACATATAGCCCTTAAAAATGGCTCAAAGTATGCTATTGCATGTAGAATTTGATGAATAAGAGAATTATCATTAATCTGGTAGATTCAAATTGTAATGAAACACTACAAAACACAATGCTGAACGTGAGATAATTCTATTTACCAATTCATTACAGCTGCAGACATTTGGCTTGGCGTTTTATCTAAAAATTAATTATTATGTTCAGGAAATTTTCCTAAAAATATTCTTACTTATTAAACCTTAGGACCACTTCGCGTAATTCACACTACTTTCTATAGTAGGAGAATTTATCGTTTAACCGCGGAGAGTTTTTGCAAGCGGGAGATTTAGGGTAACCTATGTTATAAACGTGTCACTACCCCTTCTCACCACGCGGCAGAGTTTACCTTCGCTTAAGCATCCACAAAATAATGCCCAAATACTCTGGAGATTCTCAATATTACCAAAAAAGTCAAGCATCTTCACTCTTGTCGGGACTAACTTGGCAGGACGAAAACCCCGGTCGCTTCACCGTTATGGCCTTTCTTGCTGAGATCGTTAAGGGTAATTGGTACCCCACTCGTTCCTCCCACTCGTCGGCCATCCGCGACAGGTTCTCGCGGTGAAGGAATGGAGCGAGAGAAGGGAGGACGCGGGGGATGGATGGGCGGCGAAGGGAAAGGGTTGAAAGAGCTTCCCCACCACTGGAAGACGACGACGGCACTAGGCTATCGCGCCGCTAATTAATCAGAGCGCTAACTCCATGGAGACCAAAGCCGTTGAGCATTGTTCAGCTAGAGTGACTGGGTGTTGGATGGGCACCTTTTTGACAAGATCCCATCACGGCTGGGGGTATATGGGTGATTACCACGATGGAACTCTTGAGGCATTCTTTGGTGTTTGCCAGAGAGCTGCGCACCCTTCAACGACCGGGAATACATCTCATGCACGGTCGAGTGTGGTTTCTTATTGCCCTTAAGAACCATCAATGGTGATCAAAATAGGCTAACATATGACACAAAAAACGCCTATAGAGTCGATCTGTGCTACGAGGAAAATTTGGGTTCTTAAGGAATGCTATTCATGTAAGGGAAAAGTTGAAATATCCCTCCCCATTATTGATCTGCACAGAAGGGTTTCAATGGTTCAAACAATGTAATAAGATAACGGGATACAATTGTTTGTTTAAAATAGTAAATTAATCAAAAGTTTAACGTAATTTAAAAGCTGTCTCACCTGACTTCTAACTTTAAGAAGCTATTACCTATCGGGTACCGCCTACCGCCTCAAAGAAAAATTCATTAAAAGAATAATCCATAAAATTTAGAAAACAGCGCAATAACCCTGATTATAAGGGATGATTATATATATATATATATATATATATATATATATATATATATATATATATATATATATATAAATAATACAATATAAGATACTAATTAATATATTTCTTTTAATATTAGACATTTTCCTGTTTATAGACACCTGAAAGTCACGTGCATTGACAAATTTTTACCTGAGTTATCGAAGGATCTATTTCTATATAAGTATGCTGTTGAGACATATAATTTCCCAAAATTTTCAGTCATATTACGTGGGTCTGTTATACGTTTTTGGCACGTCTAATCACATGTATTCTTTACTATGCCATGCAGCACTGCATTGATCTAGTTAATGCTTTGGAAAAATATTAATTAAATATGTCTCTTTTCAAGTTAGTTTGACTATAATCTCATATACAAGTTCTTATTTTGTAATGTTTTTCGCTAATAAGGTACAAAATATTGGTATTTAAAGCATCACGTGATAAAAATTCCACGAATAGTCGCTACCCAGTCAGTATTTTCTTCCCGTCTATCCCTATAATCAAATTTTGTTACTTCAGAAAACAATGCATGATATCGCTTTCTTAACATAACACTGCATTATCTACAATCCTGTTTTGTGAGGAGAGCAAATTTATAAAAATTGAGGTGATTAATTTTTTAAACAGCTAATTGAGTGAGTCTTGATCTACCTTCATCAAACTGAATTGTGCAAAAGAAGAAACATTCTATCTGTTACGGACATCGCAGACCTTCGGAGTGATACATAAGTTTGTTTATCATTCATAACCAACAATGAAACAACAACGCACGTAAACAAAAAAGCCATACATTTGGAAAACGTGTGTTGATTCCTAGTGGGTCATTATGAATACTGCAATAAAAATATGGTTCAGGTCATGTAAGAACATAATTGTGCTAGTAAAAAAATTGTAGAGAAAAATGAATTGGAAAAATTGTTGGAAAAATGTAAAGAAAACCAACTATTCGTCATTTAAAGTCGTTGAAAATTATTTAAAAAATAAAAAAAAGAGTCTAGTTGGCTCAGTGCTAGTCGGAAACGGGCAGGTTTACGTCCAGACCGTAATGTGAGCAAAATTATCTTGGAGGAAAATGAAGAGCACATGGATATTTGGCCTCTTATATTACTTATAATTTGTTCGGTAAAAATATCGAAACTCAGATAAGTGCTCTTCGATATAAAGAGAAAATAAAAGCAGTTAAATGAGGCTACTGAAGTAAAATTGAGCTTTACATGATTAATGAAACCGTAAAATGTTGAAGAGGAGTTAATGGCAACATAGATTCAAAGCCGAAGTAATCTTCAAAGTAAAGAGATATTCTCAGTAAAAACGGGTAAAGGAATATTTTACGCGACCTCTTTCTTAGATCCAATTAAAACTTTATGGGAAAGCACGAGAGATGCGCTCAGAGAGTGGATTGCATTTTCGTTTGTTATCAAAGGAAAACCACCTGATGTCCTTGCACATGTTAAAACGTCTTGATTTGCCACGAATGAAGAAAAATAACTGAAGACATTTTATGTCAGAATGCTTTAAATATGTGCAGTTTCCTCGAAAATACATTTACCCTCTGTAACCACGTGTTCTGCTTCATCCATATGGATGCTCTTATCGTCTGTAAGCCTGTATTTCCGTGACATACTGCGCCATTTCACCGCATCCATTGACAAAAGAAGAAGCTTCATCGAATAATCTCGAAGTATGCTTGGCTAGAGTGGAAAAATATTGTTGTCTGAAAGGTGAACTGAACAAACCTAGTTTTTTGATCTGATTTGTTTTCAGCCATATTAATCAAGCGTAGCCGTCACTAGAGCCTGATAAACAGGCAAATTTTCTTAAAAATTTGAAGTCTATTACCACTTTCAAATTTTAACTAATTCGTCATTCTTACATCGCCAAATGCAATTCGTTCAAAGTTTTGAATAAATTACCAGACTTAAAGGCTGATTAGATTTGTTTCTGATGTGAAATGTAGTATCCTTATACGGTGTAAAATGTGCCAATTTCTACTCAGATGGCCATTGTGAACAGATAATAACAACTCATAATTTCTACTCTCACGTGAAATTGAGAGCAAATATAAATATTTGAAGCAAAACAATGGTTTCAGGCTCAACTTAGTGATATCCACTTTTGAAGAGTGGAAAAAATTACTGTGGGGCCCATGAAAAATTAAATATGATACGATCAATTTCCGTACATAAGTGAAATACTGTAAAATTCATTAAAATGTTTCTTAAAGAATATATATGTAAAACCTCTGTAAGGTGAGTTTTCAGGAAAAACGAGATTGAATAACCATTTCACTAGACTTCCCTGCATTCTCTCCTTTCACCAACGTACACACGCTCAAGCTGTACAGAAAAACTTGTATTTTAACATCACCTGTGCGGCGAATCCCTTCATACCCTATCACATTTAATTGAGGAATCCGCAAACATTTTGATACGACCTCATTTGCAGATAAAATGTAGCATTAAATGTATAAAATGTATTTTTATTTGATCTCTTCCTTTTCTCTCAAGTAACATTTGTTGCAGATGAACTCTTCGATAGTGAAATCCACTTACATCCTCTTGTTAAGAAGAGAGGAAAAACCTAAACACCAAGGAAAAGTATTCAAATGTGACATACTCAACAATGGGAGAAGGAGACGGTTTTGAGTTACATGGATTTATCTCAAAGGGCTATTTAAGAGAAAGGGCTGGCAATTATTGTGCACTAAAATTACGGAATAAAAGTTTTTCAATCCCTAAATTTCTGGATTATACCTAATGCAAGGATGTTGTACGAATCAATTAATGCAAATGGCACTTACTATGCATCCTTCCACCAAACGCAGAATATTATAATTTAATCAACTTAATTTGTGAGTAAATTGTATCTTATAGTAATATTATCGAAGCAATATTTAATGACTTTATAAGTTGGGTTCAAAGTAAACCGGTACATAGAAAAGCATTATCTGTCTTGGAAACTGCATAGCTACACATAGTCAAACTTATTAGTTTTAATTGACGACCATCATGCTATTAAATATAACTTTATCAATATTATACTCTTAACTCAACTCATAATATTTTTCTTAATAAGAAGTGAAGGAAAGGGAAACGTGTTTTAGAATTAATAATATTATTATTAATCAATAGTTCGGAAACATTATAATTGTTCCTAACAAGACATCTTTTGAATTGATTATAAATACTTAAGTAAAAATTTATCCACTATTTTATTGCTTGCAGCTTAATTAAAACAACATCGATTGTTACTTTTTATATTTACTCTGAATCACGTAGAATTTATTTAGTGAATGTACTTAGTCCGTTAGTTTTTCATGAGTAAGTTCATTTGAAAGACTGAAATAATAAATTATCGTCAAAGTAAAAGGAAACACGAAACAACTCGTAGGAAATCTGTGCAGTCAAATATAGAAATGAAAAATTTACCGTTGTTAAAAGATTGAGTAGAATATGAGTACATTGTGTCATATTCCTTTAGGTGATGGGTTCTTTGTGACGTAAATATCTGGTTTTGTTTGATGATTTAAAATAAATATCATGACTTATTATTACCTTTGTTTTGGAACTACTGGATGGGGAGTTACCGTTTGGAATACGCTTCTGCGATGCTTGGGAAAGGAAAAAAATGTGTAGGAAGTAAAGTGTAAATACTGCGTGCACAATCAGTTTTTACAAAATAAGATATTTATCTGATATAAACAGAAATGGAGTTGCTGTTAGCGGCTTAATGGCTTATGTAATATGAACTGAGCATAAAATCCAAGAAATATTTTCATTATGGAATTAAAATTAATATGGAAAAACTATGAAATTGGTATCTGCTATCTTTAAAATATTGAAAGATGTGTTCATGGAACTCAATCCTTGTCAAACGTGTAAACATTAACGTCTATAAAAATTTAAAAAATTGTGATGGTGCGAAAGCTATCACAAAACTATCATATATTTTTAATTCAATAATAGAGTCACAAAATCTTCTGAGTAATGAGTTATAGCTAATTTCAAAAATCAAACCTCAGAGGTTCGGTGAGATCTATCAGCATAAAATAATGGACGATTAATAATAGTTAACTGATATAAGTTCAATGCTAAATAAAATCTATATTCATTTATATTGAAAGTAATATAAACTTTACTGTATTCTAGGCAGCAGATAATTGTTGATCAGTGCAAATGTCGGGGAAAACATATTTATCAGTCTTATTTGAAAACGCTTCGGAAATTTTATTGAGGGTAAAAAAAATAAAGAGACTCTCCGGAAATAATGATCTGCTTCGGATTTCGCTGCAGCCTGGTTAGGCACTTTGGGGCGGGATTTTTTTAAGACCTATAAATCTAGGGAACCGGTGGAGTTGGGGCAAAAACGTTCCCCCGGAACCCTTCAATGTATAGACGACGACGTGGAGGATAGGGCGGCGCAGGTTCGAAATCCCAATTTCACACACGAATGGCTCCAGGGGTGACGACGCATCGCTGAATGCAACCGAGGGACACGCGAGAGTTTAATCGTTGCGACGCAATGCGAGCACACCGTGCTCTCTTTCCCGGCTCTCGCCCAGGAGAGATAGGGAGAGAGAGAGAGAAAGAGAGACAGTGGGAGATAAAAAAATAATAATAATTCCCACCGAGAAATTTATAATATCCTCCCGGGCGGCGACCCTGCGGTGAAACAGTCCGGCCCCTCACGTCATTCCTCCGACCCCAATTCTCATTAGTCGGGGCAGGAGGAGGGTGGGCGAGGTTGTGTCCCCACCCATTCCTCCCCCGTGGGCGCAACCTCTGGGTAAGGATACAACGGTGACAATTAGGAGCTGGGTCTACTCGACGAGGGAAATTTGCGGCGTCCGAGTGAAAGGCCTAGGAATGGGGCGGGAGGGGACGACTGGTTGCGGGTTTAAACGGGGGTAGGAATGGAGGAGGTGGCGTCGGCGTGGAGGTGGGAGAGAGGGGGGGGGGACAACGACGTCCGCGGGGCGGAATGAAATGGGTAGAAGGGTCTAGGGGATGCTCTCCGGAAAGAGCAAATCATCATTCAGGAGATGAAATAATTAAGCCGAAGAAAACTCTCTGATTATGCTTGTAGATTATTCAAATCTCACCGATGGAACTGGTAAATATTTTTTTTTGGAAACCCTCAGAATTCTTATGGGTCGGAAACGAATTATATTCTAAATTACTCTTTCGTTCGGGAGTTAATTCCGTAAAGTTTTGAAGCGTGGGGGAATAAGGTTCGAGTCCCCTTCCTCCCATGTTGGTTGCGTTAAAATTTTTACTCATTTCCAAAGGAAGAGCACCAGGACGATTATGAATTCAATTATATTTTGGCCGTGAAACGTAGTTTGAGGTCGGCAAAATTTAAGAAATGAACATTTCTTCCCTATACGTGGCTTCCTCAGCAGGAAATAGGGTTATCTATGGAAAGGGATGAAAACCTTGTTTTACCAAAAAATAAGTGTTTTAGGAGTCATTACGTATTTAAAGTAGACATTTCTTGAAACAAACTTTTGTACAACCTATGAAAAAACCATTTAAAATCGGCAAAAAAAATTTACGAGTTTATTTCTAGTAACAATCTCTAAAAATTACCATAGTTTGTCACAGGAAAAAATAAACCAGTTTTGTAACACTACTGTGTTAATTTGCTGATTTGCACCTATCAAATTAGAATGGTTTAAATTATAAATTCGCATTTCAACCGCTGTATTTTACCGACAAATACAAATATATTTTAATAATGGTGATAATTATGCAAGCATCCCCTAGTGACCTGAAAGAAAAAAGTTGAAGTGATGATCATAATATATTATTTTAGAATTTGGCTAAAAGAATATATTTGTCATCAATAGCATGAAATTCGCTTGTGATAACTCATTAATGTTGCCTGAAAGGAAATGTTCAAGCATATTAAAATATTAACCATTTTAATAGACCCTGGGTTTTGAACAGGATGAACGGTGGCAGATCAATCTTACCTATGATTATAGGGATGCGAAAAAAATGTAATCTCTGTAAATCGTGAGTTAAATTTATTGAAATATATCTTCAAAAATTAACTTTCGTTTATAACATAACTATTAAGCATATTTATGCGTTAATTTTAATTTATATTCGATACTAGTGCTTACTTTTCCGGTGACCAATATCTGGTGCAGAGGTAATGAGGAGAGTGTGTAGCCACAATCCCTTCTCTCTACAGGATTATCCAACATAATCTTCTTTACTACTGACGTAAAATTTCAGAGATACATTAGGCTCTCAATTAAAGCATCAAATAAGGAAATATTTATCAGCTTTAACGACTTTAGAGGCCCAGCAAGTCCTGATTACAACTTCTTTTTCCACCGCTATTAACTTCGTTGCTAAGAGATTTCAGCAAAATTGACTGGAATGTTTTTGCACGATGATAATAATTCATATGATCACCGTAACGTAAAGCACTGCATTACCTGGTATGCGAGCCGATTGAAACTTTCTTCACTCTACTAGCTACTAATAAGATTCAAATGCTTTCATCTCACGAATATCGGGACACCGTATTTTTACAGGCAGGAAAATTGATATCCTAATTAATGACACAGATTATTTTCGGTTTCCGTAGAATCAAATCAAATAACACGATTTACTCCTTAATTAAATACAACTTTTTGCATGCTTGTTTTCATTAGTGTTGTGCATTCATTCATGCAAAATTGATTGACATAACTTGGAAGTACAAACTCAATACTCAACACATAAGACATACAAAATATAAAAAATTCATTAGCCCTCGTGCCCTGCATATTTTTTCATATCCACAATTAGTGATCAAGAGCATTGAATTAAAAAAAACACGTTCTCTTGCGAACAGGTATTACTTCACGGCGGTTTGAAAAAGGGAAGTGAAGAGAAATCTGAAAGAGCTATATATTTTTATGTTATATCCATATTGTATTTAAGCCATAGCATAACTATTGCTTATATCGCGCAGGAATTATTTTTGTTTACGTGTTAAATTGCTAAGCAGAGACAAATCTTTTAATTTACGTAAATTATTTCCTAACAATCATCGTTATTCAAACCAGTCAGGCGTTAGGTTAGGCCTGGTGATAAGGTATCTGAAATTATGCTGCAATGATTGAGAACAGTTTCTCTCCAGAACTCCTCCCATCCTCTAGAACAGGAGGCATTGGAAGGACGCCTTCTAATCAATGCTTACTTCTCACCCCAATCGCTATTCAGGCTGAACGGGGACAGAAACAGTGCCCGGAGAGGAGAGGTGGACCGCGTTCCGATGATGTCAAAGGGAGCACAGTTTACTGATAAAGGGCAATGGGCGTAAACAAAGACCACAAGAGAGCGGTTTTGAACGAAAAAGGGTGGTTTCCGGGTTGAAGCAAAAGGACTTTTAATCATGATTGAAAATAAAAATTGAAAACGTTATTTTTTGGGCAAAATGACGAGAAGTACGAATGGCATGCATTCGCCATATCTGCCAATGTCAGAGAAACACTAAATAAAAGAATCTTTAACTTCAATAACTTGCGCACATATTTTACAAACTGTTGAGTAAAGGCAAATAGATGAAACCATGCTATTAGACATAACGACTGAATGAAAGTCTCCATCTAATTTAAACGAATGTCTCAATATTCAACAAACCAATAAAGGACAAATTTGTCTGCATTTAATTCAATTTTTATTTGCTTTATGTCAGTATAAACTTTCAACTTTATTGTAATTATTAAGCACAATTGTAGAGAAAATTTTTAATCGCAGTTGGGATTATAAAATTTCCAATCGTACATAACTCCACAAGGATACTCTGCGAAGGATAAATCATAAACCAACAATACCACACTTTTCAAGCCAGGGTTTAAACATGAGTATTAAGCATCATTTATCGACAATTCACTTCTGATCCTCTCCAATTTTCGACTCACCTTGAATATGTTGTAGTAAAGGAAGACCATGATGATGCAGGGGATATAGAACGAGGAAAGGGATGAGTAAATGATGAAGTCGCTGTTGTAGAAGAGGCACAAATCAGGGAGACGCTCGGGTGTGTTGTTGAGACCCAGGACAATGGGTGACCCTATCGCGGCGGAGATGACCCAAACAAGAGCTATGGTCAGCCACACTCGCCGCTGGCTCTTGTGCTTGGCGTACTTAATGGGCTGCGTTACAGCTATATACCTGTAAAAAGAATATTCAAAAATTTTAAAGAGAAAAAAAGGAATATATTTTAGAGTTATTTACGATTGGGTGGAATATAGTGTGGGGAGTGGCTTTTAACCATATGGGTATCCCTTGATTTATTAAATGCTGAATCCAAAATTTATGGGACGCAAAAGTCCCCTATTGGAAATCAACAACTTGTTTTGTATGAATTTCCCAAGAGGTATGAGAGAAAGGCTTTTTACTTTTTCATCAATGCTCATGTATCACATCGATAGTCAGGTTTGATTTGACCATTACTTAATAGTCCCTATGAAAGAACAATTAAACAACATTCGAGGATTCCTATAAGCGCGGAATATATTTCGCGACAGGGTTTCATCCCAATAGCCCATCTCCAAAGAGTTTATATGGTGGTAGTATGTTTTAAACACAGCATTGACTGAGAGCAAAAATAAAAAAAAATGGCTATTGTAAGATGCATTCAAGTTTGTGTGCAGCACATTTTTTTCCTGATATTCCCGATACTAATTCTCAATTATACTTACTGTAGAGAATGTAATTTCATAATATTCTCCTCATTCATTTCCAAGTATAGTACTTGTGGAAGGAAGTTAAAAGCATTTAGAAAATTTAAATTAAAAATAACGATGACGTGACTGTCTTAATTCTAACATAGGGATGTTAAAGATGATCCTTATCAAAATTCTTCACCATTCTATTAGTGCCTCCCATATTTAAACTTCCTTGCAACATTCCTCCCTTCTCGGTTGATTTTTAAATCGCAGCATCCGTGTAAATTTCTTCTACTAAGCGGAACCAAAAATGCCATCATACTGCTGTGACCCATGGTATGGAAATACCAACTATTACTAAAACATACGCTTAGAATTTCGCTTCTTGATGCACTATAATATTTAACCAGGCGATCGATGTAGGAACTTGAAGATTTTAATAATCGCCAACACTCATAAATATGGTAATAAATGTATGATAATGCGGTTTTCTGACCGCCACTGATATATTTCAAGCTGCAGCGGAGGACACTTGTAAATAATGGGAGGAGGAGCAGCTGAAAAATTGAAAACACGCTCGAGTGGTGCCTGCCGAGCAAAATGCAGTCGGTAATAAACGAATGAAGGCTTGGGCATGCAAAAACTTTGGCCATAAAATAAAATGAAGAAATAATGCTCACAGTGGAGCAAGCACGTCTAGTCTTCTCCGGACTGTGAACCATATAAGAATAGCCGCGGGGCGGTACTTTGTAAGATCCGTATTCATGTCTTTTTTAGTACTGGCATGTTCTTTATTTTAGTGCAGGAATCGCGTTCATTAAACGACACTTTTAAGTTACTTGAGATCTTCTGCATGGTTTTTATTCAAACTTTTATAGCTGCTGTAATCCGACCGATATCCAATTTATAATATTCTACGCTATGATGTCTACAGCCTTACTAGCTAAACCATTAAATCTCTGTACGGATAAATGGACACTTTTCAGGCTGCCTAAAAAACGAAAAAAAATATCTGTATACCTATTTTCATTATTTTTATATTTTGATTCATTGTTTCAATCATTGAAACGTTTTTATGGTTATTGAGGCATACATTCGTAGGGTAGAGTGACTTCTACAATCTAGAACTCGCCATTTTTCTTTCATTACAATTCGTTTGCCAAATTTGCGAGCAAGTTTTCAAATATTAAAATATATCATAAAGACTTGTGAGGGATTCTGTCTATATGAACTTGCTGTTCAAAACTAGGTTTTTTGCTTTATGCGCTATAGTTGGGGCAGTAATATTCCATCGATACTAAATCCCTCTGATTTATTGCATTCTCTGGTACAACGTTGTGCACTACGGAATAGAAAATACCATAATAAAATTTTATAGTGAATTTTGATGCATAACATCACCAGTATTTTATTCTCTGTGAGTAAGAACTTATTATTTTAATCTAATATCATCTCTAATATTTGCGATTTCCAAATGAACGCTTAATATACTAATTACTAACTGTACACTATTATCATGATGCTTTTCAAATTACATGATCACTTATCAAGTGTATTTTGTCAAATAATAAGGTAAATTTAACCTGTATTTCAATTCTCAAATCGAAATTTTTTCACCCTGAGCAAAATCAGTGAAACTGAGTGACCGTCCTGCTTAATGACTTATAACCGCGAGTGCGACGATATTAATAATAGGACAACGCAGGTTATCAACGTCTAAATACGATCGTCCATCTTCATTAGTTATAAATTATGTGACTCCGCCGAATCGACTCATTTTCGCTTATATAAAAAATTTAAAAAAATGCATGGATAATCAACATATCACAATACGGATGAAAATGGTTAATAAAAGATAAAGCAGTTTAATAATCCAGATTAACCTGAAAATGTCAACATTTAACGCTAAATTCTACCCCGCCGTTATGAAACGTGAAAGTGCGTTACATTCGGAAATATTGCAGGCGTTGCTCAAAAAAATTTGGATTAAAAAGTCATAAGTTATCATTCTTTCTCCAACATTTGATCGGATAACGATGATTTATTGAATTAATTCTACATGAGTTTAAGGCAAAAGAAAATTGAGTGGAATGGGAAAAGGTGCCCAGGGCAATAGTGCTTATATATTGTCTAATACATTCGAATTATATGATGAATGCTTCCGCTAACCTTATTCAAATAGCAATGAAAATAAATTTAAAATGAAAGCTAGACCAACACATAGTCACAACCGGAGTTTTCAGAACGTGATATTGGCCAGATGTGTTGATGGGGAAAGCATATTTGAAATTTAGCTTAAGGTTAAAGAATTCGTAGCCCAAACTAGGAATTTACAAATTGTTAAATTTTGCACGAGGGAAGTGAAATTTAATTTCTAAAAAAAATCCAACTCTCTGTTTCGAGGTTGTTTATTTTTCTCTTTGCACATGAAGAAATCTGAATTGTATATCTCCAGCCTTATACGCTGATGTAATATAGAAGGTACATAAAAAGTTTTACAGAAGTTTCGTACACTCATAGGATATGGTGAAAACATACGAAATGATCAAAGGTCAAATCAAATTGGTCGGTAGGCGATGATCAATACGCAATAATTAATGAAATACTTAATTATACATGCCAAAAAACGATTTCACCTTAGTAAACTCTTCGACCAACGGGAACAGAATATTTTTTACTACTCAGATCGCTTTGTTGAGTGAAATCTAAGATTTGAGTGAACAATAACTTAGACGTTTGGAATTCACACAGCGTGGGTACGAAGAAGTCACTTTTCCTACACCGTCTGTAGCTTCCGAGATAGTTGTGGCCCACATAAATATATCCAAACAATGTGTGTCTTGTGTAGGAAAATGAGTGCACTCGGATTCCAATCGGGAATTCCCCATGATAAGCCAAACATACCTAACTCTATCACGCTGAAATACAGAACTCTATCACATTGGGATATGGAACATATTATTTATACTATTGTATTTATTAAAATATTGTATGTATGTGATTTGCACGGCGTGAGAAGTTGTATTGCAACAGTGAATGATGTGTTCACGGCGCGCGATTTTTGAACGGTATGTGACATTGAAGAGTGCGTGATTACGGATGGAGTGCGGCGATGGACGGAGCGTTGTAGGTATGGTGTGAACTGACCAATTTGATCTGACCCTTATGTGATGGTAAAGATGCGGTGTCTCATATCTGTTCCTCTTATGTATGCATGTATGTGAATTGCAAGAGTGACCGTTGACCAGACTTTACCGTTGCCACGAGGACAATTGCCTAATTGAAACGATATTAATTATTAAAAAAATATATATAAAAACTCTACCCAGTGGTTTGGCTCACAGCTGTATCTGGACATTCATCAGTTGGAAAATTAGAATATGTTGCTTAAAATGATCGTGTATATTTCAATCTCTTCTGCACACGGTAAAACAGTGCCATCTTATTTTGTTATCCTAAAGGAAAAGGATTTATTCTCAATTTAATGTTTAACAAAGTGATCCGTATTATAATTAGAGTAATACCCCAGGGCACCCTAACCACACCCAAGCTAAGCGATTCCCCGAGTACCATACATTCCTGGGAAAACTCAGATGGCACTTGAAAGGACCCCGGTATCGTGATTCTTGAAGGTCACAAGCCGTAGGGCCTAGCATGAGTGTGAGTGCTACCCTCACCTATGGAACCAAATTTTGGGCTTATTACAGTAGATGTGGTTAGAACTTAAATTGAAAAAAATGGAATGAGATCAATTAGTGCACGCGAGTCCCCATTATTTCTAACGATGAAAATAGGTCTGACGGTATACTTTCGCGAGATGATATGGAGAAGCAATGAAAGGGAAGGGATAGGGAGAATCTGGACTGTTGAGGGAGGAATAAAAAGGTGGAACGGCGAGGAAATGAGGGAGGGAAATGAAGATTTGAGAGGAAGAGAGTGAGCGACGAGGGAGGTGGACGGCCTGTGGGTGAGGGAGGGAGCGGTAAATGGGAAGGTTCATGGGAGTTATTACATTTGGCGGGGAGGATTTGAGAGGATATTCATATTTATATTAATCGTATTTTTTTTTTAAGTTTCGGTCAGGGCTAATGACTTGGAGGACGTAATTAACCCTTAATTCCAAAAATTCTGGAGAGGGCTTGTAAATTGGAGTACATGAACGGCACAAGAGTGGGGGTGAACTAAGCACGAAGGGAATGAAATGAGGGGAAAAACAGGAGTAGGAGGAATTAACAGGGAAGGGAAATGGAATAAATGGACAGAGAGTGACTTAGAGGAAGAGAAATAGAGGAGAAACGGAGAGTGAAAGTGATAAGGACAGAAGAGAGAGAGAGAGCGAATTATATGAGAAAGGGGCCTCAAAATGCCAAGTTATATTTAAAATGATTTGCGCTTCCTACAAGCAGCGTCAAGATAGCAGAAGACGTGAAATACAGAACTTATCAAGCTCGGATCCTGGAGAGACGTGATGGCGCGACCTGAAACCCTCGACTCGCGTCTAATTATTTATTGGATTGATAAGAGAGCAATTAAATAACATTTGAAATATGTTTAGGCATTCAATTTGAGCACGCTTTCGCATATTTTAGCGGTCATTTGAAACTCTCCATTCTATACTGCGTGTATATTCATCACGAACCACATCTAAAACCCATTTAATTCCTTCAAACATGCCCTATCGACAAACCAGCGCGAAAGTTCGAATAAAAATTACATGCATTTAAGAAAATATACCACATAATTATGCCCCTGGAGTGATATATATATATATATATATATATATATATATATATATATATATATATATATGTATATTTTTTTTTTGATTAAAAGAGTTGAGGGAAAGAATACACGGAAAGTTTATTTGATCCTGACTCCTGGCTAATTTCTCCAATGGGATTCCAAAAAATTGTTTCTTATTCAAACTATAAATTGAAAATCTTTAGTTTACCTCGGTAAAGGTAAAAAAATCTATATTTGACCGAAATGTTACTCAAAAATGCAGCTCGTTTTTGATGTGCGCAGAAATGTTCACCAAATTAGTAGTCCGCGGGGAAATATTTTAATGGCCATATACCACCAAAGCACGGTGAACTTTAAATTTGCTACATTTTCGGAAAACTGCACACTAATAAGCATAAAGAAGAAACTCACCCGATTCTGCTCGACTTGTTCATCAGCGGTTGATAGAGAGTTTAGTCTTGAATAATGTGTTATTACACGTAATATGACGGGACAAAACAAATAAAAAATACCCAAAGTAATAACAAAGGAAATATCAAGTGCCGAGTAAAAGTTTTACAATTCTATCCAATAAAATATTAAATTCAATTGTTCAATAATAACTCTAGACATGAGGAGAAATTGTTGCACTGCTATTTGCGATCACTGCTAGTTGTAAATTTATCAGGTATGGACTACCATCCTCGTGTCAGAAGACTATCACACGAGTTTCTGAGGGTTTGAATCAATTGACCTCGCACTCTGAAGTTGGAATATCAAGGGAAACCTTATTAGCGAACTTAACGATGCTCATGCTAAAGTGGTCCTGGCCTCTATCCATTTTGGAGAATAAAACACTCGACCCGTGAAGGCTTCTAAATTCCTGCCCCCGTTGCAAAACGGGTAGAGCCCCGAATTTGCGAACCACGCCCGCATGGAAAATATTAACATCCGTTAATATGGTAATTTTTCCTTCCCTTGTGCGGTGAGGGGGGGGGGAACGGAGTTAAACTGAAAGGAGGAGAGAGGGTTGGCGGTCTCGGCTCTCAACGGGAAAGGAATAGAGCTCAGCGACTGCGCTGGCAGTGGCCGCTAATTCACACACACACACACACACAAACGACAGAAAAATCGTGCAAGTAACGTGAAGTGGCCCGAGAGTGTGGTGTAGCAAAATTGGCTCTCTCGCCGGTAAAAAATAGAAGTAAATTATCTTTTTTATTTTTTAATTCTAAATAAGTGCGCCCTGTAAAGCTCGGAGACGAAATCATTAAAGGAGACTCGCTGGGAAAGACCTTTGCTTAAATGCTCGATTTTTCTCTGGAACTTAAAATGCATGGAAAGCCCTCAATTTTTAGATCTCGACTTTTAGAAATCCAAACCATAGTTTTTATCCTGCCAATAGCAGCTCGCTATCCAACCAAATTCAAACAACTCGTCCACATAAATTGAAAGCGATTGTGTGCAGCGGAAGACGTACTCAAACAGGATGAAATTGAAGGTTTAAAAAGAAATACTCGTCTGAAAATAATATTTCTTCATATAAATGACCCTTATCAGATAAACTCTTCAAATGCCTTTAATTTAAGACATTTAGTTAATGTTTAAAGGCGGAATTTATTCCGGAAATAGCTGAAAATTAAATATCAATGTTGTTTCAATTGATAAATCTGGTATAGTAACCTTAAAGCGGACTCTAAATTCATTCATCGAACAAGCTGAATATCTTTTGAACAATTATATATATGTATATATATATATATATATATATATATATATATATGTATATGTATATATATATATATATATATATATATATATATATGTATATGTATATATATATATATATGTATATATATATTTGTATATTATTTGTGCTTAAAGTCGTTCGGTATATAGTCTCTGACATCTTATACCCCTTTGCATTCTTCATTCAATTAAATGTGCGGTGGCTATCGTACTGGCTTCCCATTCCGAGGACCCGGGTTCAAATCGCGGTGGTATTGAATGATTTCCAGTGGTATCTCGATCCCTACTTGAGGTGCGATTTTGGAGGGTACTTTGAGTGAGTACGCCGTCCATCGAATCGGACGTTAAACTGCGGACCCCTTGGCGCCTTTCGTAAAGAGTAGGCTAATGCCGACGCCGGATTTCTCTACATCCTTCATTATTTCCTGTCCATCCCCTATAGCCTAAATGACCTCAGTTGTCGGTCGCCTCCACTAAAAACTACTATTCATTCAATTAAAAATGTGTCTGAACCTCTTGCTCCACTTTAATAATTCTTCCACGAGCCTTTCAGGTTATCTTACTTCAATCACAACCCATACTGCTCAATTCATATGCCCTTTTACGTTTATACGCAAATATCAAGTCTTTTCATGAAGTCTACCATTTGACAGAAAAAGAATTTCTGTTAAATGTTGACTTATTCGAAAAATAATGCTACAGAAGATGGGAACATGTTCTTTAGCAGGCAGCGTTAAGAATAACCCCACCTTTTAACTACTACACGTGGTTATAGCACTCAAATTATCTCCTATTCCCTCCGTAGCAGCGTCATTTCTTTTTAAAGATAAAAAGGAAGTTTTTTTCTACGAATAACTACTACTTTTTGAGACCTTAAGGTGACATTTGAGGATATAGAAATTTGTTATTAGTTTTGGTCTGCCATACTTCAAGTCATCGCACGAGTAGTGTCATTGCTTTTACCAATTTAGGCTTCAACGGTTTTTTACATAAGAAACGGTTTTAAAGAGGAACACGAAGCGAGATCATAGATATAATAAGAGATTTCGTGGTTGACAATTAGGTGAAAAAAGTAACTGTTTCGAGTAACGAACGAAGCTCGTTAATGCCTACTTAGGCTTAAGAATTTCCGCGAAGCGAGGAAACACTCTCGGTACACACACCTTTCAGAGTAATTCATGAAGGTTTATAACCGGAAAGAAAAAAGTTCAATTCGAGCGCACAACGAGGCGGGGACGAATTCCACGGGAGAGACGAGCAAAGGGTGCGACGCATGAAAAAGACGAGGACGCACCCTATGGCAAAGGACGTTGGGATTTTGGTTCTGAAGGATTCGGAGGAGAATTTTCGACGATAATAAGGTCAAAATCATCTCAATCATTACTCAAGAGCACCTCATCGAATTTACTCAGGACGAAACGTTATGGCCCGACATAGGTGAATTTCCACGTAGCGAAAGGGAAGTTATACGGAGTGAGGAGATCTTTATGGGAGAAGAAAAGAGTATTTAAGTATTTTCATAAGCGGGCTTTTATGATTAGGCCCGTTATTAAAGGCAAGTAAACTTACCAATGATCTCATAGTATACCAAAAAATAAACTTTTTCAAGTCGATTTTAGATTTTAGACTTATGATCAAGGAATACAGGGTCTGTCCCATAAATAGGTGTGCAAGTATATAATATATGCGTATATAAAAGCACTCACTGGAGGAATATAACATTTGGACGGTACAATAGAACACAAAAATAGATAACACGTAAAAGGACACATTTAAGAAAGTTTTAGAAAGTGTGTGAAAGTGTGTACATAAAAGGCCTCAGAGAAGGCCGAAACCTCCAACTTTCTGAAATGTGTGTCCTTTTACGCAATATCTATTTTATTTTTGCGTTCCATTGTGCCGTCCAAATGTTATATATATATATATATATATATATATATATATATATATGTATGTATATATATATGTATATATATGTGTGTATGTGTATGTATGTATATATATATATACTATATATACACACATATATATGTTGATATATATACCATACACTTATGTACAGGTATACATGCATACATACATTAAAACACGAAAACGCGCTATGGTGAACATATTCCCCAGATTTTTTCCACTTATTTTTGGGACACACCCTGTAGAGCATTTCCTTTGAGAAAAAAGTTGTTTCACTTGTTACATTATATTTTACACATTAATTCAGGGAGAGCTTTGGATGTCCTTTGGATGGCACCCTTGCTAACGCTAGATGATATTTTACTATAGAAGATGTTGAAGGCATGCAAAATGCATGCCTTCAACATCTTCTGCGCATTTTTTTAAATGAATGCATGTTTTTTTAAAAATCGATAGCATGTTTCAGACCGTAATGTTTTTTTGGTAAAAATGCACGTAGTTATAAGTGAACGAACTAAAACATGAGAGATTTTGAAAGAAGGTTTTATTAAGTTGAGGGAAGGTTTCAAATACTTCATTTAGCCTAAGAATAAAAGCTTCTTATTTTTAACCAAGAGTGCGACCTGAAATGGTTTCTATGAAGCTGTTCTTTAATGCGTTTGCTTTAATTGAAATCTAGAAGCTCAAAATTCATGGTTGGTTTATGCGAGTTCAAACTCTTTATTTGAGCATTCCCTCCCCTTTTCTGGAAGGTTTATGGTCTTGGAAGTACCAACTTTACAATCACCATATTTGACTCACCACTTCAAACGCGCCTTTGGATACATTTCCACTTTTCATTCACTTAAAAACATTTTCAATTAAACTTTACTGCTGAATATAAATACTATTTCCATTGAAGTGCCATTTTGACTACTGGATTGTAAAAACTATGGCTTAACTCTTAGACTGGAGGCAAACACGGCTCAAAAACGAAAGGTAATATAATTGTGCTTCATGTACCTACCCAAAAGTAACAGTAACCTTAAGCGTTTTTGCTAAATATAGCTGAAATACTTCCCCTTTTCAATGTAATAAATGAGAATTTTATGACCAAAATGACAGTATTACATGTTTTGGGAATATTTTTTGTCATTATTTAATGACGCAATACTTGAGGAATGAGGAAATGAGCCATTATCATAATTTGTAACTTCTTTCAGCAGAGTTATATTCTTTCAATTGCGAATTTGCGAATTATTTCACAGTTGAATGATATGCGGCTTTCACAAAAACATACGTGGGAACAAAAATGAAAAAAAAGGCTTGCCATTAGGCATAAAGTAGATAATTTATTTTTGAACTTCTTCGAATATTTCCGTTGGAAAATGTGAGTCACAACTTAATATGCTCACAAATATCGAATTATTAAAAAAATCAATAATAAAATGTTTTCTTAGTACTTTTAATTTTGCCCATTCAATACTACCACAGATTTTAAATTTTCCAGTTTTACCATCTTCCCAATTGATCAAGTGACTAAAATGGAAGCCTAATATTAACTTATAAGGAGCACACAACGAAATATTGAAACTTGGATCTTTATCTACATGACGGAACATACAGTTTGCTACGTCGGAGTTACTTATAATGTTAGGCGAGTCGCGCTAATAGCCCATTGGATTTTTGATTTCCTTGAGGACAGTGATGATGCCACTTTGTGTCGTCTCCTAGCCCTATAAATGCAAACTAAAACAATTCCATGGACTCCTGACGAGAAAAGAAATTGGGGGTAGTCAACGAGTGGAGTCTCGGAGATTTTAAAATGTTCCTACACTTATTTTCTTTCTGTCTGCCAGAATGAATGCCTGCCGCCATCACTACTACTAACGTTCTGAAAAAGGAAACGGGATTTTTTCCCCCCAATTTTTTTGTCCCTACGGAACATTTCCAAGGAGAGAGAGAGATAGAGGGACAGAAAGAGAAGGACGATGGAGAGCATTGGTGTAGGGGGTGGTCGTGGGAGGAAAGTTAGTTCCCTAATGGGAAGAGCAGAAGCGCGTGGGACTACTGTTGGAGTGGAGGTCGACGAGCGAAGGACGGAGGAGTGGATGGGAAAAAATACGCATGAAGGGGAGGATCCATTCGCGAAAGGGAGTTCAGTATATATGACATACGACCCAGCCCACGACTCCAGCAAGCGATGGCGTAATAATAGCGGCGGCGAGGAGGAGGGTCAGAGGAGACGCGGGGATGGGGGTATAGCGGGGGGGGGGGGGCGAAGAAGGGAGGCGAGGGCGGCGCAGGGAACAATACTTGGGGGAGAACAGAAATGGAAAGGTCTCTCCAAGTTTACTCCAACGCCGCCCCCGTCCGTTCGTCTTCTTTTCCCTCTCTCCCTCCACCTCCTCCTCCGCGAGCAAACTTCTTCAACTCCCTCCGCTTGTTTTCGGAATGAAAAAAAGTTTCCCTTTGTGCAGGTAAGTGGGAGGAGGTGTGAATGCTGTGCTGTTGGAAGGGATGGATTCCTCAAGTGCCGCTCCGCTCGAAGCCCTTGGTGCGAATTTGGATTTCGCGCGAACTTGGTTGGCTTGGTTCATCGAGTACACGCATCCGCGGACAGTTAAATATCCCGAGGGTTCCAAGTGCCTACAAGTCTCTTTATATGAGCTACTCCCGGCGGCTGTACCCCTTCGCTACAGGGCTGTTTGTGAGGAAAGAGAAACGAAGTGAGTTTAAATGTAAATCTTATTAAATGTACCTTCTCGGTGACTTTATGATGGCAGTAAAATTGTATTGGCAGTTCTGCAAAGTCAGGCCGTTATAAAATATGCGTTAAATATGACTGAACTGCTGGAACAAAAAATCTCAACCGATAAAAATAATAAGGGATAGTATTTGTGTGAACACGACACACTAAACTCTTATTGTAAAATGAAAAGGCAAGAGTCTTAAAGATTCTACTTAATTTTTATCAATACAAGTATCGAGACCTTAAGCCACCTCCTCGTTTTGGGGAGTCCAAGCTCGGGTCGTAATAACAAAACTTTAGTAAAAATTACGTTTTCTTCTATTCCTTTGGCTTTGCGATGCTTAACTCTATTTCATTACCTAGGGATTGTCATCATTTCAAGCTACCTTTCCTACATTGAGAGCTTAAAGGGCTCTCACAAAAACAAGTGGAACGATTTTTTTCCACCAATGTAGATGACTGGAGTGCGGTAATTTGTGGTGGGAAAGGTAATGAAAGATCTTGGGAAAGCAACTCTACTCATGTTAGTTAAATTTGGGCATTTGCAGTGTGCGGAATGCTGCTAGAAAGGACCCCTGGTCGACGGTCGCGTCACGAATGCAGGATGCAATTTCACATAGAACAATGATATACGATAAATTGTGCATTTTTCTTGTAAAATTTGGTTCGGGGACAAAGTTTTCTACTTGCACAGGATAATCTGGGAGGGCGTCGAGGTAGTTGACAATGAGGAATGCCCTGGACATTCATCAACGACACAGTGTGATTAAATTTGAAAAATTTGAGGCACATGCTAATCTATGATTGACTCAAAAGTGTCAGGATGTTAGCAGAAGAGTGAAATTTTCAGAAAACCACAGTACTCGTACGTTGTGTTATTGCAGAAGATTTAGTCATGAGAAAGGTGTACCGAGGTAGTCCCCAAGGTGCTGTCGGAAGACTGCATGTGTGACAGTTTTGCCTCAGACCTCTTGGACCACGGTGAAAGTGACCGGGATTTTATAGAATAGGTAGTTACCGGTGACGAGCCATGGGTCTTTGAATACAATCCCTTTAAGAACTATTTTGGACCAGTGGATTATGTCAAAGAGGCTATGACGAGGTGCCTAAACGAGGGTCCTTTTGAATCCTTACAACAAACATACCAAAACTGGTGGAGGCACTGGCATTGGCGTGTCAATACATAAGAGTGCTCTCATGTAGAATTTTAGCAATGCGTACTTTGATCTGCAATACATTTTTCCCCAGATTTATTCTACTTTTCAGGACAGACCTTGTATAAACGAGTATAGTAGCCAGACTTCGTTTCAAGCTTGATTCGTTACAAATGACTCTCGAGTTGGTACAGTGGTATCTCGATCCCTACTTGAGGTGTATTGTGTAGGGTACTTAGATTGAGTACGCCGTCCGTCGGATGGGACGTTAAGCTGTGTACCCCTTGGCACCTTTCGTAAAGAGTAGGCTAATACCGACGCCGGGTTTCTCTCCACCCTTCATCTTTTCCTGTTCATCCCTAATGGCGCAAATGACCTTAGGTGTCAGCCACCTCCCCTAAATCTACTACTACTCGAGTTGGTACATTTTGCTCCCGATGAACTTCAGAGGATTATTTTGCCAGCAAAATTTTAGCATACCGTAAATTATTGAAATTAAATATTTTGATGCTTCGCCCCTTTTAACATAAAAAATTATAACTAATATTACCAATTATGTAATTCATATAATGTTGCTGATAGTCACATCGATTGCTGCATATTAACGAATAATATAACAACCATTTGGCATTGACGTGGAAAGTGTAAAATAGATTTTCATTTACAACAAAATGTAAACTGTATATTTCGCTGCATTAATATTGGATTTCTTAACCTGCTTGTGACCTACATTTGATTCTTGTTTTTCTTTTTAATTAGATTTTAAAATTAAGATGATTTGACAAATTAGGAAGAAAGCCGTTAATATCATTCTCTTCCGAAAATGGTGCCACTGTAATCAAAACTGCGACAAATATTTGGAGAATTTTACGCTGTCATATTTTCTCTAGTTTTCTGTCTTAATCAGATTACATTAACTAGAAGTGTGTAAATGCGTTTCGGTTCAACTTGACAGCTGTGTGCATGGAAATTTTTATGTTTGCTCTTACACGGGTTACCTATTTGTAACGTGACATCTTTATTTCTCAGTTTTTAGTATTGAGGACATAACAAAGGCATACGAAGCGATGTGATAATCGTGAATGCTGATTCACGGGTGACAAATAAGATCACGGTTCTAAATGAAAACAAAGCTGGAGTTTTTGGGACCTCAAAGAGAATGATAGAGAGAGGGAACAAGTGCACAAAGTACAATGTTTAATTGGCCTCTTTTCTGCTGAGTGTTTTTTTTAAATTACCTCGAAATAGATTAATTCAGATATTTTTAAAGGTCGTTCCTATTTGCTGTCTCATGATAATTATAATAATATATGATAAAAGATCTCGATGAAAGTTTCATCTCAACTTATTTGTGCTACCTTGGATTAAGCTAAGTAAGTTTTACAATTGTTACTCAGAATATTTCCAGGCTGAAGTACGCAACGCCACTTGGCGAAGCAAAGATGAGTTGGAATATAGGAATCAGAGAGAGAGACTTAGTATAATTTTATTTTAAAGAGAGAAATACGTGACGCCATTTTAATAAAAAAAGCATAATTGGAAAGGGATATTGAACATTAATAGGTCTTTTAGCGTTTCTTGGATTTATTATAGGAGAAGTTTGACTGCAAGAATACCACTCTGGACTGACGAGACAGACGTCTTATTAGAAAGCTGTATATCAATCAGAAGATACGGGAGTTTGAGATCGATGGTCAACAAGCAAGGAGGCAAGGGAAAGTTGTCCATCATCACTTGCGAAAGCAAGTCAAACATCTACAAATGTGGGGAGGAAATGGTAAGGTGGGCATGAAAACGACTGAAGGGAAACTCATGCATACGTCAGATTAATTGAAGACCGAGCTTTAGGTAGCCAGACTGCCAAGGGATTGCAGTCATGGTTTGATTCAATGAGTAAATGAACCAATAAGCATAGGATGCAGATTAATCACTAGAAAACGCAAGTTATAATATTAGAAAGAAATGGGAAATTTAAGTACGCAGTAGAGGAAAAAACAAGTCGAGATGGAACAGTTGATTTATTTTTGAGGAAAGTGGAGATGATAGTTGGAATATGATGATAACAACATTGAAATAAGGAGAAGGGAATTGATTATAGGCATGCATAGTTAAGATGTTAAAAAAAGTAAAAACTTCAGGATAGAGCACAGCACTATGCAGGAAACTTTTCCCTATAGTCGAGAGAAAACGCGTGCATTGTAATAACCAGCCGTAAAAAGGATTGATTGAGATGGATGGAGATTGAAAAAGACGAACGAAGAGATGCTAGGTAAGCATGGTTGGGATTGGAGATCCGTGGTGCAATTCCAAAAAAGGCAGAATAGTTGAAAGTAGGATATACTGATAGGTATAATAATACTGAAAGTATCCCATTTGTCTATAAGAAAAAGTGGTGGGTTAGCGGCGAAGAGATAGGAAAATATAGGGTGCAATAGCTAACAGAGTCACTATCGTGGTCCCACTACTTTTCTTTAAAAGTTTCGTACTTGGCAGATTGCGCCCGAAATAAGTTTAATACTGAATGTTTTACGTAAAAGTGTATTCCTCAACAGCACTCTATCAATTTACAGTAATAATTTCAAGACAATGAACAGAAGCACACAGGTAATGCTCCCTGCGTAACAAGAAAACCTTTATTTATCTCGTCATTAAGTCAGCATATGTGTCCCAGCGGGGGCAGACGAGTCCCGTCTCGTGTTGAAAATCGACATCAAGGGAGAGAGAGAGATCGGAGAGTCTCGGCTATACCGTGGCAGGTTCGTATTGAATCGCCTGAAAACTTTTTTGCAGTAAGGTTTCGCCACTCGAAATGGTTCTGCAATTACCATTGCATTAAGGGACTATTTCAAGGGTACTTTTACCCCACACTTGTCTGAAAGTTGCGTGTAACAGTAAGTTGGCAGCGTCAAGAAGTTGACCGTCTCCGTTGACATTTTGAGCTCGTTGAGATATTTGATATCTTTTTGACTCTTTTTGCTCTAAAGGACCAAAATTTGTCACACGGGTTTCAACTGGGGAAGTCGACGCCATATGATATACTTATGCTACGCAAATACTACTTTATATATGTAGATCACGTGATGATTTTGAAAATATTTTTGTTATTCGGTATCAAGATTACTATGGCTAGATAAATTCTAAGTACCATTTAGGATATTCGATTTAATATGTTAAGAAGCCTAAACCTAGTGTCAACATTGTCAGAGGGAGAGGAAAAAGTACTCGTTTAAAATATTTTAATCTGGCATTGCACGTAATTCAAAGTTTACGATATTATGAAACAATGCAAAAATTATTTACCAAAACTTATATCTTACTCGAGAATCCAACGCAAATCAGGATACTTTTTTTAATCCTAAACATTTTCGAAACAGCTGCACAGACAGTTAAACTGGTATAGTAATAATTTTATATTGCATTAAAACCCATTCATTAGAAAAGGTCATCGTGCCTGGTGATATCTCATTTGAAGGAGAGCATGTATTTTTCCCTTAACCATTGCTCCATATTTCATGAATTCTCAACTTAATCTTTATTGCAGTTATTTGCGTGAGCGTGGGAGGAGAAAATAATTCAATCATGTTTCGCGTGACGCACTGGAATCAATATGAAATAAAGAAGTCATTATGCGTTGTCCATTTACACAAATAGGGCGTACTTCAACGCCAAGGCGTCTTCGTTGAGAGGAAAATTGGATATGGTGATGACTCCTTAACGATGAAATATACTCTGCACATGGTCTGATAAGTGGATGGTTGAAATCACATTCTATTTATCATTTTATGAGAATAAAACTGTTCGTTGCATAGATTTAGTTAAAAAACGACACGTGTCCTCAAAAAACACTTTAACACAAAATGTTGAACATAAAGAAAAAGAGAAATTTATATAGATAAGAAAGTCTAATACTACCGCATAATCATCAGGAAAGCAATTGAAATAGCCAAAAACAAGATAACATTTCAAATGGGAAGACGGATACAAACTAGCCTCAGTCTGGAAAAAGAGTCATTGAAACGTTCGGATAATCAAATTTCCCAATAAGGATCATTATGAAGATCAGCCAAACAGATTGCTTGGAGTCAACCAGTAGCTCCATTAGGAGTAATAGCTGAGATAGAAACATACCAAAACGCGATCTGGATGTTTCCAATATTGCTACCAACTTCGTATCAACTTTTTATTTCCATCAATACTGAAGAGGAACAATTTCCTATAATGGTGTTCTGGGTTGTGTAATTAAAATATAGCTTATGGTGCCATGCTTTGTTTCTATTATTTCAGCTGCGGAATTTAAAATCTACATTTAAAATGAACTTAACTGTCAGAATGCGGTTTTTGCCAATTTTCCGACCTACAAACACGAGTTTCAGACTGTGATAGTCCCCGGAAGGTGACTAAAACTATTAATAATACTCCAATGAATCGTATATATCCTTTAACCCTGAGGTAAATTTTCATATCTTGAAGAGCCTACGACCTACAGCCGGTTTTATTTGTATTACATACTTCAGTGTGCACAGAAATTTGAAATAGAGGGCAAGCAATAAAACCCTTTAATAATGGACTGAATCGTGCAAATCAAGTCCACCAGAAGACGTATCTAGCAAAGAGCAAAATTGTTGTCACCATAATCAATATAAAAGACGGAAGAAGTATGAATTCAATGACAAAACATCTCCGAAGCCTAATTATCGACTTTAATATACTTACTTATAACGAATAGCTTTGGAGTTAGCGTAGATTAAGATGCAGAAGCCGATTGAAGTTATAACCAATGAAAACCTTTAATATTTTTATTGATATTAACTCTGATGTCGCATCCCAACGTATTAGCGGGTAAAATGAAATAAAATGCCCTTATTGAGGTAAAACCATTTAAAAGCATGAAATAGAGTAAAATGAAAAATATTACAACAGCTACTACTTGTACGAAGCTAGGCCAACTTAAAATGTAACATTTTTGTACAGACGACGCCATAAACGAAATAATTAAACTGAGGGGTTATTCATCAAACCCTTATCTGAAAGATGGTTTTAGAGCAACCATTAAATTTTAATCAAAGATTATGCTCCACTGGTTATTTTAGAGCTAATAAATAACAGACTGATTCAGTTTTAATTAAAAAAACATAAAAATGCCTTGCGTATTTTAAATAAGGCACCAGTATCACGTTAACCACGATAAAGCCGTAAATTCGATAACATTACGAATTTAAATTTAGATAATCCAAAAGTTACGTTTATCCGTTAAACAAAATTAAGAAACCTCTAGTATTCCTAAATATTTAAAATGTATTTTTACTAGCATCGCCCAAAGGATGATCACCAAAATGTTTGTTTTTTGGAATAGCCTTCTTATTTTTAAAATTCTAGCTTGCACGTTATTGAATAAATAAATTATTTACTGCATCCTAAGGCGTAATTGGTTTTTAGTTAATAATATATGTATTAGCATGCGTGTAAGTTGAAAGGATTTTTGCATGACTTTATACGCCATTGTGGATGGATGGCTTTCATGGATGTGTTGATTTTGCATGTGGTTTTGTTCCCTTTTACGGGTGTTGACATAGCACTCCCCGCCACACGCCCTTGCGGCGGTTTGCGGGGTATTATGTAAATGTATATGTAGAAGAGTTTCGAGAAAACTTGCGTGGAAAGTGTAGTTGTTAAAACTTCTAACTCTCTCCAGCAATGATCCGGTGAAATTTTCAAAGTATCTAGGATCACTTGACTTGAACGCAGAACGGGACAGAGATAAGATGAAACTTTTTCTCCAGCGAATATCGCCGTTATGGAATTGCTGGTAAGGACGTCAGATATGCATTTCTCGCGTGCTTAACCTGCCAAAACGAGTGGAATAACAGAGCTTACAAAGAAGCTATTGAAAGGAGTATTTCTTTTTTATGGCGGAATGTAGAAGATCATTCTCCCGTTGAATCAAATCCTATGCATTATGCATTTGCTCCTCGTGGGAGTGCCACGAAGGACTGTGCTCTCAATGCGTTATCCGTTTTGCTATCTGATGACTGGCAGTGGAAAATACTTCCTTACCATATACATCTACAGTTCGATATTATATCCATGGAAATTTAAGTTTCCTACCATAATAACCATTGTAAGGAATCAATGCACTCAAATCTAATATTTACCGTAGTCCGTAACGCCAAAATGTGGATGATATATAAACTTTTCAAATAGTGTTCATTTCTGGGAAAGTTGATGCATCTAGGTTTGACGCTGTGACTACCCAGTGGAATTTGAGGAATTTAAGAAACCCAACATGGCCTATTTTTGATCAAGATAGAAACATATCAAAGAATGTGTCTTAAAAATGTGAAATGAATAACAAAAGTTGCAAAGAAAAATATAGAAGGGCAATTATGGAAATTTTTCCCGGTTACCAAAAAACCCTTAGGAAAACCATCTAAATTTGGATCTGATTATGCACACGGTTAAATAACATTAGGGTAAAAAAACAATAGAATGCGAATACACCAAGTTTCCTACGCACAAATTAGAAAAAGTTTTCAACACCAACAGTTTAAATATGAAGGACGCAGCAATAGTGTTCATTTCTGGGAAAGTTGATGCATCTAGGTTTGACGCTGTGACTACCCAGTGGAATTTGAGGAATTTAAGAAACCCAACATGGCCTATTTTTGATCAAGATAGAAACATATCAAAGAATGTGTCTTAAAAATGTGAAATGAATAACAAAAGTTGCAAAGAAAAATATAGAAGGGCAATTATGGAAATTTTTCCCGGTTACCAAAAAACCCTTAGGAAAACCATCTAAATTTGGATCTGATTATGCACACGGTTAAATAACATTAGGGTAAAAAAACAATAGAATGCGAATACACCAAGTTTCCTACGCACAAATTAGAAAAAGTTTTCAACACCAACAGTTTAAATATGAAGGACGCAGCATGCAGCGAAATGAACATACTTCACAGAATTAATTACTACATGTAGTTCAGAGATGGTTCACTAAATATATTTCGTGACGAAATACTTGAAACTATCAATATCCGTTTAAGAATCATGAATTGGGACTCCTATCGCTCACTAAAAAACTAGCAGACGAAAAGACTCGAAAATATAAATTTCAAATCCAATGTAGATGATCTACCAGGCTACAACCGAAACATTAATACTCAGCTCCAGGCATAACAAACGATGTAATGCATTAGCTGGCGATTTTTATCACAGATAGGGATACAAATTTGAAAGAGTATAAGTCGTAATTACGAGACCGGGATACCAATTATGTCCCCGTGATTGTTCAACAATACCATTAATTGAATCAATTAACTTTTGACAAATTCAGTTTCTGTCTGAGGTAAATATTGTTCATTCTAAATTGCACTCATTTTATATAATAAAAATAAATTACCGCCCTCCAATCCGCTATTGATGAAAGTGTCATAGAGAATGGCAGGAGACACACATTAACGGGGAAAATTCGGAGTGTTTTCCAGATGATTATAATAGACTTCCTGATAAACACTAAGGCAGCAAAATAGGAGAAATTAATTAAATAGCTGTTGAGTATCCAAAATGGAGCTCTACACGTAGGTAGTCATCATGAATGTCGTTCCTAAATCCAAACGGACACTATGCCATTAATACGGCAAACTATTATTCAAACTCAACAAACGGAGACATATGCTGCGACAGTTAATTTAACGGAGTCACCCGCTGACATGAATACAAATGCTAAAATTTCTCTCTAATTTACAGTGGCAAAAATTAAAATTTTCTCGTGTGCCCTAGAAAGGCCGTGCGCCCTATATAGGCTGAATTGAAATAAATGATGACATTTTTTAAATACCCTTCAAATGGAATTTCTGGTATAAATATTCAAATGGTTATATTTCATTGTAAATAACAATATACACGCAATATAATAAAGGTTTGGTAATGATATCAAAAACGCTTTATATTTTCAGCATTTAAAGTGCATATGATATTCTTCATTTCCTAAAACACTACGTATTCCAATAAATTTTATTATCAAGTAATGTGCAGACATTATTTCTAAAAATGGAGGGGGAGCCACAAAATGCTTAAGCTTAATACACGACTACTAATGAACAAATTAATTTATAAAAAATTATTTTCTGTTTCAATTGATAGCACTAATGTTTCAATTATTTTCATCTTAAAATAATTAATTCGTTCTAAGATGCGACTATTGATCGTAGGTTCTATCCGAAGGGTGAAACACCATAGGTTTCTGCATATTTAATTGAAAAAATATAAAAGATGTTCCATGAAATTTTATATTGACTTCCTATAGATACTTATGCCTAGCTATTATTAAGTTGTATTGACCTCGAAGATAGTGATTCACTTAATTTGAATTAAAATACCCATGTTTACTAATTAATACGCAATACCTGCTATGCATGGAGTCAGAATTTAACCAACAAGGTCACTCATTAGTAGAAATAAAATTTTTATGATTAAAAAACGGAAATTTGGATATTACTTAAGGGAGAAATAAATTTTTAAAAGCTCTAAAAATTTAATGTGCGTGAATATAGTAGATTTTATCCATCACATTATAATTGTTTACATTATATTAATGGAATAAATTTTATCATCATTTACATTATAGTATTATACAACTGATTTATTAATGATTTCCATGGAATAAAAATAATATGATGTCCCTATAAATTTTCCAATAAAACTTACGTGCACTATGCAATAATAGGCATCAGCAGTACTATGAATTTCCTCAATTCTTATCACCAAAAGGGCATACTTTCACATAGAAAATCAAAAATATATATTTGCAAGTTGTAACACCTCATTATAAAATATTACTACGATATCAATTATCTGCAAAATTTATCTAGGTTAGGAATATATATAGTATGTTCTCCTCCCCAAATCTAGATTTTATTTGGCCAGTAAAAATTGTCCCCGGTATTACTATTCACTTGGAACCAGTTGCAACCCAAGGCTCTACATATTACGACGAAAAGAATCAAAAAGATTCTCATCTTGCAATTCGAGTATTACTATGATATTCCAATAAGTAAAAGGTTTACTCTGGTTTACTCACGAAGACCTTAATCCTCCATGAGGCACAGGGCATGAGGATGAAGTGTTTTATTTTTTTCTCCACCAATGTGTAAAAAACAGATGAGTGTGTAGATACGACAGCTGAAGGAATACGGGGCAACCAGTGGTGATTTTCATGGAAGGACATGATTGAAAGGTTACGCAGGAGAATATTATGGGAAAATGACGTACTCACGAGCAGGATAAATGGAAAAAATTAATTTGGTGTTGTTCGGAGGGGCTTGTGGGAACCGGAGGTTGAGGAGTGGGGCAGGACTCGGAATGGGAGGGGCGAAAATCTTTGTCGTGGTCGACGCGCGCCTGTGCTCACAAGAGTGTGTGCGCTAGTGGCCACGAGTAAATAAAACCTCGAGAGGGCGTGGGGGAAGGGTGTCGGGGGCGGAAAAAGGGGGAGTAATGGTGATTTGCGGGAGGTAGATCTAGGGAATGGCGGAAGGGAGGGGTTGGGAGGAAGGTAGAGGCGTGGGCGGCTCGCAGTCCCAAGACGTTGATGAATTGGTTGCCACACTTCCGGCGCTCTCGGGTATTTCTCGAAGCGAAAAGAAGTGACGTGGGTGGGAAAAACAGCGCGCCACCGACCGGGAAACGCCAAAGGTGAGATTTTTCACCGGCCCGCGTTGGTGACGTCGTCGTTGACCTTATTGCTTTTTTTTCCACCTGGCTCCCAAATCACACACAGGGCTCTCACCCCTCCTAATGGGGCCAAATGCGAATTTCGGGAAAGGGAGGAGGGAGGGAAACTTCAGGCGCGGAGATTAATTTGCCTTAGTTGAGAGGGAGGGAATTCGTTTCTAGCAGGGAGGCTTTGGCAGGAAGTAATTGAGATTCCGGAGTATTTAATTGGATAATTTTACCTCGATTCAAACGTCTGTAGTTCATGCCGTTTTTGAAAATATTTTTAATTAAATTTATATTTATTTAACTATTTTCTTAATTAATTGTTACATTCTCATATTTTATGCTATTTTTTAAGACAGATGGGTAATATGTTTTAGCAGAAAACAGGAATAAGTGGGTCATTTGTAGAATAATATGATTTCGGTATCACCGAGGTCCTAGGAAAGAATCGCATGAAGCCAAACAGAGTAGTCTCTGTCTAACGAGTTTATGAAATCAACCTGAAGGTATACTTATATGAAACAGCTTTAAAAAGTGGGTACTATGGAACCATTTCGTCAGGCATTATAAATAAAGCGATATAACATAAATCCAAAAGCGAACCGGGTCGTTGGTTGGCTCAATATTCGTGTTGGTGTAACCATCAATAATATTTATATAAATTAAGTAGAAACCATTCATTTTTAGAGAAATGTTGCTTAGTCATATTATAATTTGGATATGATGTTTTTGGGAATATATGGATACACATAAAATTGAAACAAATGCTATGCATAAAAATTACAAAATTACGCAGATGTGTGATACTAAAAATTATTTCAATGAAAAAATATTTTTCTATACATTTTATCATAGAAAATAATGGATGGCTGAAATAAGCAAATGCTAGGATTTAAGACTGATGATGATGATGAAAGACAATCAACGAATACAATACCAAATCCATGTTTTATGGTAAAAATTGGCATCACAGCATCGAATAACAAGAATTAAGTAAATAGTTTATGATAACTTAAACTTTCAAGATATAACAAAAGCCTGTCAAAATTAAATTGGATAAAATATTATGTTGACAAAATATTTTATTCAAAATAAACAGTCTAAGAAATCAAGTGTGCGTGTATAAACTTTGAGGAATGCATGGCTGAAAGAATTAAAAATACCGATCGTAAATCGCAAAAAAAAGGATTAATATCCTTCTCTGATTCTTCTGAGATGTGGATTTTCCAAAGGTCTGATTTTCCCTCAAATTGCTATGCATTTTTTTTAAGCACTCTATTAACTGCTTCACTTATTCCTTCTTCAAAGCCTAATCGTCTCTCATTGCCTTATCTACGCACCAGCACGAGTGGAGGCTTACGTGGCAATCACATAGGAAGCTAAACAGAGCAGAGGAGTAATGCCGGGGATTCGGCATTGTGTGTTGGAGATGTCCCGCAAAGCTCTAGAGTGTGTTCTAGCGTAAATTCCGAAGTAGGTCATGAGATTTCTTCGCGCAATCAACGGATTAGCCCAAAGGAATACCACCAGGGCGAAACGATTGACGATAGAGAAATGATATCATTGTACTTTTTATTGATCAGTTTGACTTAAGGAGGAAACATTAATAAAGCTGAAATTTCATTATATCGATAAAAAAATCTTTTAAAAATTGTATTCGCTCGAAAAATAAGTATTTTCTTTAAACTTAAAAATCAGATGGATGACATTTGATTCCAACGAATTCACCCATTGGAAGAGAAGAGCGTTCATTGCGCAGCATGAAATATTGACTAGTAGAATCAAGAGTTGAATCAGATGTGTTAACTTAAATATAGGTTTGGAAAAATTATTAGTGTAAAAATAAATCAACCAAAGACTCAGATTCTTTTACCTTATGACGCTTCTTTGATGCGCACATAGCACACTGAAAAGGGTTGAAAAATCCTTCGAATGCAAACATGTTTTTGCCCGCAAACGCTGTTGACTGGTTGATTAAAAGATTCATCTATACTCATGAAATACGACTAATATGGGTAATATATTAGTCGTATTTCATGAGTTTAGATGAATCTTTTAATCAACCAGTCAACAGCGTTTGCGGTCAAAAACATGACATGCAATTACAATATCTATGAAATAATTATAGACTTTGTTGTTACATTTTCTAATCTTGGATCGATGCTGCTGCAAAACAACTGCGCCATTGAATGACAACAACTTAGGATCAGACCAACCAACGACGACAACTTAGGCAATCCGAAGAACACATTTTTAATTTAATTGCCAACCAAATATGAGGGGTTTGCTATGAATAAGTTTATATTTATAAATGAGTGCGTTTTACCGCTTTTGCAAAATATTATTAAGAGTTAGTTGAAAAAATGAACTCTTTTAACATTAAATAACCGAATTGAATGAAAAATTGACTCCACGGATATTTTAGCCATATAGATGAAGTAAACGAATTTACCTTCACAATAACTAATTAACAGGAACGGCCAAAAACTCCATCTCTTTTTCGAGTTCCCTCATGGTTCGAGGGGACGGTTAACTTTCGTTGGTATTTACGCTCCGTTAAAACCCATTTTCCTGTTTTTGTGCACTACCCTACTGATATTTTCAACGGTTTACTGAGTTACATGGGCATTTTTACCTTTATTGCCGATTAGAATCAATAGAATTCCGCATTTAATTTACGAAAGTTCCGCAACTGCTTTGAAAGTTCACTTGAATATTGAGTATAATTTGGGAAAGTTATTCGATTAGCCCATCGAAAAGCCTCGTATTTAAGTGTTTGGGAAAACCGTGGCACGTAAAAGATAAATAGAGCGTTTAAATGAGAATTCCTCACGCCCAAGGAAATAAATATTTGCCACGAGATTTGCACGTCTAGGATCGCTAATATTTCATGGTTGTTGCACACCTGAAAAGACTAATGTTAATTGAAAGTGCAAAGGCTTTTATTGCTTACTGACAAATCGGTACTGCTAAATCAAATAGCATTTCTAATTTAAAGACTTAATAGGGGGATTAACGGGGTTGTTACACAAGTGTGGAAAATTTAAATTAGGGGTTAAATTAAAGGCTTAAATTGTTTCTTAAACGAGATCTTTCCTATAATATGTCATATACGAGTAGAAAAACGAAAGAAAATTGAAGGAAGTAATTGAATGCGGTGCATTTCTATGCCATAAAGAGCGTACGATGATATTGCTCATTTGAAAGTTAATTAGAATCAATATGCCGTTGTATTTAATTTGAATATTTTTTTACCAGAAGTAGAGAAACTTACTTTTTTACTATAATAGCTGGGAAATAATAGTTCAAGTTAAACAGTATCCTACTAGTTTCGTAAATTATACCGTTCCTGTTAATTCATAGTATTCTACCCACTTCATATCCTAACAGATTTTATAACTCAAGAAAATCATGATAATGAATACAAAGTCTAAACAAAAATTTGCAAAAGCAATATTTAATGGTAAATTTTATCCTTTTTTCTAATTGATGAAAGGAAATAGCGTAAATCTTTACAGCAAGGCGGATGTTGTCTAGAGCGTAAACGCCTCTGTAGACTTACTCTTTGAAATCTGGAGATGAATATGACCGAAAATCATACTGGAGATGAATATGAACGAAAAACAGTATCATTTTGTGACTCAAGTCACCTTTTTGGTAATTTTTATGTGTAAACACATTAATTTTAGTAGAATTAAGTAATTAAGTAGAATCTAGAATCAAACAATGCTTAACTTTCTGTAGTTATTTTTTCCCGGAAAGAATAAATAAATTGTTTAATGACCTAAATTAGCAAATGATTTAAAAACCTGATATTGTAAGTTATACTCCCGATTACAAGCCAACCCACATTGTAAATTTAAGAGAACGTTCTCTGAAACATCATTTATATTGATAACAAAATTATTTAACAAATAATTAGTCAAAACAAAGTCTAAAACTATTAGAAAAAAAATCCATATGCTATATATATATACATAAGCTGGAAAACAGGTTAAATGGGTACCTTCGTTTATTTAATCCGTGTACTTGTCATGATACGAGCTCGTATACAGCTTAAACACTTGGATATCAACTTTCCCCTTCAGTGTTTATAATCTACTATGCAGTGATACAAGTATTTTGAAACAAAAAGAATATTTGGAATAGATTAATGAGCCACAAAATATAAAGTTAAACATCTATAAATAGGATTCATCTATTTTCTTGGATCATTCCCTAAAAGTAGCTGGCCTGATTTCAGCTTCTATAAAAATCTTAAGGCAATAAATCAGGTGGTGACAACTTTTTGCTCAGCCAAATTTACTTCCAGAAATTATTTATGCTTAATTTGCAAATATTTTTTATCACCTACTCACTGCACGGTTCGTGATTCTTCCATTTTTTTCTGCATATTTATTTAACTCCTATATCCATTTCCCTGTTCTTGACCTTCAGGTTTGGTGGTTATTGCATTATTTTCATTCTTTATTTTGTTTTGCCTCTTTGAGCACGATGAGTTTGATAACTGCTCAATGAAGCTCTACGTTTTTGTTAACGATGGACTGAAATTATAAGTAAGGAGAATTTAGTAATTTCAAAAAAAGTTCCAATAAAACCATAATATATGCACTACACTTGATACTTGTGAATAGCAACTTCTGTAATTGCTTCATTTTTTCGTTGATCTGAAATATTTCCAACATGAAATATTTCTTAATTCAAATTTAAAAAAAATCTTAAATAAAAGTTTCTAGAAGATTGACATATGGGTTGATAATATTGCTTAATGATGAATATTTTAGTAATTAGGCTTTTGGTTCATGTATTTAGATTTTTCTATTATTGAACTAAGCAATAAATAATCCGTACCTATTTTTCTACCTCTCAAACAGTTTAGTAATACCAATAGTACTGTATACATTTTATTTGCATATCTAATATTGATTTACTAAGATATTACTTTAAATGTTTACAGTTTTTGTTATATTGAAATTTCAAAATTAATGAACACATCAGTGAGCAGAGAAGTAAACATTAAAATAGGCAATGCCTAATGTCATGAAAAACGTAGCCAAAGTTTAACTGACGCTTCATGGTTTCCAATTGAATATCGATTTCCTAAAAGGTTTGCTTAACAATCTGTAATCCGGGAGGAAAACTGCTGCCACAAATGTCTCAGTTCCTTCATCTACGTAAACTAATTTATTTATCGTCACTTATCGTTGTTTGTCATTATGGGGGATTATGCACCCATGGTGATTTTGTTTGAGTATATGGCGGTAAAGCATTTTTTTTAAGCACGTCGATTCTGCATCCGGCAAAAAAGTCTCTCTGAAAATGTGTGCCTACGGAATGATTGAAGGCAGGAGCGGCGGCCAAATACGTCCCGTTGGCGAGTCACCAAGATGAAAATGCCTCCTCCTATTTCTTCAGCTGCAGTTATTCGGTCATCTGATAGAACGATTAAACTGTGAAGAAGAAATAAAATCTAACTGATAATGCTATTGGAGCTGTATTCTAGTCGAAGTCTTTAATTTAAAAACCGAAATTTTTAAGATATCCACTAAAATTGCAGGAGGATATTTTTGGAAACCAGTAAGCTTAAAAATTATGTGCAACATTAAAATGTATTTCATTATGTACAACATTAAAGTATGTCAACTTTAAAATCGTCAGTGTTTTTATTTAGAAAATTCAATAGCTAAAATAACATTTTGGTACCATTTTTAGGCACATGAAAATATCGAGGGCTTTCAATACAAGAGGCATCTTCTATTTATTTTTTATATGATATATGGGAGATAGTAATCTCCTTGCAAATTTATCTGAAAATCGCCTTTCCATTATTGAGACGAATTATTAATTTTTTACTTATATTACCCTTCCAATAATCAGCGTTTTCATTAATATATAATAAAATGACTATCCTCAAAGAAAAGTGTCTGAAATCTTTAGGTGGTAGCATTCTGACACCCTGAAATTCTTCAATTGTTCCATAAACAGGAAAACATATTGACATTTTTAGAAGGTGTTTGTCGTGAGAATACAAAATTTAGTTTTTTTTAGGAATTTTCCTCTACCACCTAAAGGCTACTATCTCTATCTAACAACTATCTCGACTATTTCCCATGAAGATATTTGATTTACAAAATTTAGGAATGATCAGTGGTGTCAAAGTTCCTATTATCGATCTATTAAGAAAATATGTAGTCTCTATAACAAACTATTTTAAATGTGTTCAGCTTAATTATTTCACCACTTAAAATACGCGAAACGTCAAATACTCTTCCTCAAGGAAAGTATGCCCAGCATCACCTTAAAGTCTAAGTAATTAAAACACGAATAAGATGTGAAAAATTAAAAAAAAGTAAAATTAGGAACCAAAAGCCAAGTAAAAAAGTAACTGTTGACAGATATACAGGGGAATCTGAACGGTGACATCTTTACAATGCTTTGATTCGGAGTGCAAATATTTTGGCATGTTGTGCAGATACGACCCTGAGTATGTGATTTTGTGAATCATCTAAAGACGGATTTGTACAAATTCTTTGTTTTAAGACTGTAAAAATTCAGCCAATCGTTTTCATTTTAAAATAGATTGTAAAATATAACGAAAAAATTGGAAATCACAACCACTAATCCATAATGGGAGGAAAACCTATCATTGAGGGAATTGAACCCGCTACCTCGTGATTATCAGCCGAAGACACCTAACCATCATCGATACTGGGGAAATTTTCTTCAAAAGGTATCTTCTAGTGACAATGTCCATACATTTACTTCTAATTGATGGTCTGCTTCACCATTGTGGAAACCTAATTATACTTTGCGAGTAAAAAAGATCTGACCAAAAAGGAAAACCAACCCTAGAATGAACACCATGATACTGCTTAAGAAGGAAAGTAATTAAGCCGTTCTCACATCTGGAACCGTTGAGTAAGATTAACCAATTAATCTCCATCTATCTTTTCTGTTTGCCTGAATTTGGATACTACTGGATCACATTAATGGGAAAGAATGTGATACTTAAACGGCTTAACTACCCTTTCCTCTTCGCCAAAACGACAAATGCCTCACACTAAACTGGTGGAAAGGGGGTATTTTTCCTCCTATAAAATAATCTGGCGAATTTAAAATATGGACCCAAGGTGGGAATCCTGCTTTCCTCTCTCTCCCTTTCCCAATTCTGAATATTAAAACAACCGTGTTTCCAATTACCTCGCTCTTCCCATTCATTTCAATGCTTTTAAAGAAGTGGAACCAAATCTTTTTGCGGCAGCTAAGAGATACTCCACGGCTTTGAAACACATTACCCATCCGTAAATTTAGTCCTACTTCTGCTAAGGGCTTATGACATCAATAACCATGGACTCAAGTTCCTCAGGAGCATGTAATTATGTTTTTTATATCTCAGTCGCACGTCAGCTCTGTGAAAATAGTTAAAGAGGGGAAAATGCTTTTAAAGTAAACATTTCAAACCACATTACTCCATATTCGTAGGAATTTGGTGGAATATCGAAGATTTTAATAAAAGAAGACGAGAGAAAAAATACCAGCAGACCTGAATCTCAGCCTTTTCCACTTATCATGATATGATTTTACGTGAGAATGAGGGAAGAATATAAATAGCGAATTTCGAACCGCTAGATTGAAGTAATTACTACGAGTTGAAAGTAGTGTAGTCCAAAAGTTGCTGAATTGTTCGAGAATTTTAAGGCAGTCCTTTTGGATCTAAAAATTATTAAAATAAACCATTATTATTTGAAAACTATAATAGTATATTGTTTTTATTTATCAATTAAATTTAAATTGTTTCATGACAAAGGTTGATGAGAGGAGTATTTCTTCAAAGGTTCCTGATTACCGAAATATATCGTTTGGGCTTATAAATGAATTGCGACTGAATCTGAGCACTACACCAGAAATTTATCCTGACATATTGCTTGGTTTCTAACTGAAACTAAAATTCCTCCTTAATAATTGGCTTTTAAATTTTTTTTGCCAATCACATTGATCGATTGAATTTTTTTCGGATGAAAAATTTACTTGGACAATTCTGCTAATATATCTGAACCAAAACTGCAACATGAAATTTATTGACTTTCAAAATCTGAATTTTCCTGAATGTCATAAGAGCAAAAGGTTACATCTGGGCATTTGCAAATTGAAATGAACGAAATGAAATTAAACTCCACTCATAAAAATAGAAACGCACACGCACATACATTATCTATGAACTGAAGAAAATAGATGATTTCTTCATTATATATCGATGCCATTAAATTATTTCAGTTCGACCTGTATAGTTAAGAAGAATTTGAGTAGTGACGTTTTACCTAATCAAGGAGTTTATACTAAAACCACGCAAAAATATTGAGGCAATTAAGGTGGAAAATGATGCTGGCCATCATTGATTGTAAAACCTTCATAGGCATTATGTAAAAGGATGCAATTTTTAATTGGTTCAATGGAACAAAGTTTGCTCTCAGAGATGAGATATTGAATTCAAACGTTCATTACCTGCTATGCATGCTATATTAGAGCACGTTGGGAAGCCTAGTTACACTCCAGTGTTTTAACGGAATCGCCCCGCTTGGAAATATTCCCTTACCTACTCTCCCACAAACAAGCTCGTAATTTCTGTTCGAAGGGAAGGGGAGGCCGTTCCTTTATTTTTTTTTATTCATTGCTCCCATGGTCGTTTTCATAACTTCTAGCATCTCACTCTTAGCGGGCGTTAATTTCGCTCGAAAACATCCGAATCCTAAACTGCCACTTCCGGAATGTGCCACTCCGGATTTTTTCTTTTTTTTTCCTCAAGGGACTCTAATTAGCATCTAGCAACCGTCATAGCTGACGCGGCGTCACCTGCATTCCCGCCCCAACTCGAGCGATCGTCGAGTCGTGCTAACTGGTCGCGTTTCCGTGCCTCCAATCCGCCACTTAAAAAACTTTTCCCTCTTGTGGTGGGGGGTGGGGTTACCTGGTGGTGTGGGCACTGAGGAGGGGGGGGGGTGAGCGGTGACAGGGGTTTGGGATCGGCGAGAACGGCGTGGGACCTCAAGTGGGAGGCGGGGAGGGAATCATGCCGAGTTCCTCGATGCTGACACGACACGCGCCTTTCCACGTTCCACAAGCACCCTTCGGGATTGCTCCCGCCCACACGGAATCCCGAACGCCGTCCAAAATTCTCCACGGACTCTTTCCTGATCCAGAGCATCTCCTCCCACAAAAATTTACACCGTTTCAACCCAGCCCCCTCCCCCAGCCAAATACCCCTTGCCCTTATTTTCCCTTGCCTCGATGGCATCTCCCGCTTTATGCAATTGAACAAGTCCACTCCCCGCCTGTTCCCCTTTCTCTCTTTTCCTCTCGCTCCCAGGCCACTCCCCTGTCGGTGCAAGGCCTCCGACGATCTCCCACCCACACCGTCCTCTGAAAACCTCCCCTCCCCATCGTCCCTCACGTGACCCATCCCCTTAACCTCTCGCGGAATCTCTTCATTTATTTCCACCTTTGCTTTTCCTCGCAAACCGGCCGTGGGTGGTCGTGGTGGAGGAGGAGGAGAGAAGAAAGAGGTGGGTGGCAACAGGGAAAAGGAAGGTGGAGAGGTGGAGGAGAGGGGAGAGCCCGGGGGCAAAGGGTCGGGGACCGAGAGGGAGGAGCATAGGTTGGAGGTGGAGCTCTGGATCGCTTTAATTAAAACGCTCCCGCTTAGAACTGGACGGCCGATGCCTGTACAAAGTTGAGAGGGGAGTAAGACAGGTTAAGGGATGACGAGGAGTGGGTAGTTGGCGGTTTAGGGGGGCTGGGGAGTGAACCCTTGGTTGAGCGGAGGACCGCTGAGGGCAAGTGGGAAGGGAAAGGGGGAGGTGGCGACGAAGGGGTGGAATGGATGACTGAGGAATGCAAAGGAAATGGAAGAGAGAGGGGGGAGAAGGCAGGGTAAGTAGGGAGGGAGCGGCGGGGGAGATGAGTGGGCAGCCGGGAGGGGGGGGGGGTGGAAAAGGGAGGAAGAGAAAATAGATGAGTGAGGAAGAGGGGAGTAATCATTTTGCGCCTCGCCCGTTTCAGAGTGAAATAACTCCAGTACAGCATAACGGAGCGTGCTTACTGAATTCCTTAATTTAAAATTACTTTTCGCTCTTGTTGCTCGGGGACGTCATCGGCCAGAGAGAGGGTCATTAGTGCTCTCCGGGGAGTTTCAGAAATTATTGAACCAGATGCCACGGAATGGATGCGCGGGATTTCGAACCCGGCCCCTGGCAGTGGCAGTCTACCGCGTGGAATATTTTCTTTGTAGCTCCCGTAATAAGGGGGCCATGTCCAAAAAACATGGACGTCGGATATTATTCACGTCGTCACGCACGTCACCGAACTTCCATTACCGGGACTAAAAACCCCTAAAACGTAACGTACATGAATCACACTTTAAGTGTAAGAAACCGGGTTAATCAGTCGTTTCACCGAGGTATAACTGGGAAATAAATTCCAATATAGCGTTAAGGTAAAAATGTGTGACGGTTAAACCATTTATTTTGGAATTAATTAATGTCATGCAAAGCAAAAGGAAATGCTCCAATGCTTAATTAAAAGGGCTTAATTGAGTCCTTATAAGGAGTGATTTGGGTATTTTATTTCTTCTCCGAACTCTCCTTCTTCCAACTTCTACTTTGACCTTCTAACCGTCCTAATATGTGTCCCTGTCCTTCTCCCTATATCTCTGTTCACTGAAAATGTTTTAGCCCATTAGGCAAATGCTCGTGTACGAATCTCCATATGCATATATGTATGCGTGTATGTGTCTATGCATAAAAGAAAATCACCCGAGAGGATTAACAATACGTCTGGAGATTTTTTTTAGAGTAATGGTCCTTTCGGCAGAGGACCGGAGTAAACCTCGTTTTTACTTGACCACAAGTTCAAAATACACGACAGGCGAGGAACCTTTTATAGAGAAAAATAGCGTGCTTACATTTCTAATTTGTATGCAAAGCAAGAGGAGAATTTTTTTAATGGTACAGAAAGAGAAGGAGTTTTTGTTCCTAGTTGGCTGCTTTGGCTCCCTTCGGTTCCATGATCGTTTGATTCGTACGTTTTGCTACACCAGGGAGTAACTAAACAATAGGGAATGTGGAAGATAAATCGCTGTTGGCTAAATTTCTTTGAGCGTACAAGTAAAAATATTACGGAAAACGACGTTATTAATATGCGTAAAGGTTATATTTCGGGCTCTACCTCTACGGGTCACAGTTTCATAAATGTCAACTAGAGGGTGCACTCTCATTTCAGTACATACGAAGGGGATGAACCTAAACGTTCTCATTACATTCAAAATTAATTAAGGCACTTACAAGTATAACTAATTGTATACAATTAGCTAATTCAGGTTTAACAGGTTCTTTTGAGGAAATTAATAATTTTAAGTTTTCAAGCCCATTAAAATTTATACTTTTTTACAGAATAACAAATGAATGGTGAAGCGCGTTTCGTCATATCAGGATACCTGGTAATATATTAAAAATATGAAAAATCCAATGGCAATGATAAAAAATATAACGTAAATATTTAATAAAAATTAAAAATTTCCTCATGAGAATTAAATTGAAGTTTTTAACGTATAGATTCGGAGTAAGTTAAATCTACTAATTTTCTCTCTCAGATTTTCAAAACGAGGAAGGTCGCGTTGCTTTGTTAAAAGGAAGAAATGGGCTTGCTTTGAAGTCGTATTATTTTCATTTCCTCAGCCTCCATTTGGCAGCATATAACATCCAAAAGAGATAATGAATATTTGTCGTAATCAAAAGCATAATATCGATTACAAAATTAATATTCCAAAAATACAGTCTGAGACTAAGTTTGTTGAGACCCAGTGATTTAACTTTGCATTCAGATATCAGAGTATTTGCATTCTCCATGAGCCTTTAAAAAGCAGGCACTCTAGTCACCACACTGCCATCATGTCAAAGTTGTTCTACTTTTTCCAAATTAGTGTTAAATGAGAAATAAATCACTTTCCAACTGTCATAATCAATATACCTGTAGAAGCAGATTTGTACGAACTATACACACTAGACTTCAACAAGGTTGTTTTAAATTGAAGGAAGATAAAGGCGGTGAGTCAAACGTGATGGTAATATCAGTTTTTATGGTTAATAAAAACGTTTCACCATCACTATTTACCTATCAATCCTGGGATTCATAATTGCCTCCAATCTTACTGAGCCGCATTCATTACTACCTAAATACTTCGCTGTATACCACCATACGGGCGATGCTAGTATGTTTCTTCATTTAAGAAGAAGTAATAGTAACACGATTAAAAAAATATGAATTGAATAATTTTCTCTATCATAGCAGCGCAAAATTTTCGCGAGGAAAGGGTTTCAACATTTTATGGCTAAAAAGTCTATTTCTAAAAGGGCAGTTAGGCAAGGGCAACTCACATGTTCTTGTCTACCAGTACAACTTAGGATTACAAAGTCTGCTGATAAAGACGCATACCTATTGAAAATTCTTTAAATGTATTGCCTTCATGAGATGATACTGCATTAAATAATTTGAGCTTCTAGGTCGATTTAATTTAAATTTATGGAAAGTTGTTGTAACGTAACTCATTTGGGAAAAGTTAAATTAAAATGGTAATATGGACTCAAGGAAATAACCCTCTATGAATATGCCGGTCAATTACCGTAGCTACTTCGTTGACATTGAACACAAAATGCATTCTTCACACACTAATGACCAAATAGATACTGTGCGATGCTAGTTCTACAAGTTACTATAAGTAAACCAAAATGATGAATGTATCAGTATTTACTAAATGATTTTCAACAAGAGTTATGAGCAAGATTTGCTAAGCGAATATTAGCGCTTTAATATACTAGGAAATTTTAAAACAATTTCCTTGGAATTTCAAATTAAAGTTTTTATTTTCAAGTAAGATACGTAGCATTAAAGAGTTTGGCCACGTTTGCTGCTCAGCCCACTCTTTAAACGCAATTCCATTGACTGACGCCCTACGTGACATTCCTCACGTAGAAATATCCTGACAGTATGGAGGTGAGCTGCTGTAAGAACGGAAACACGAATGTTTTGCCCATTCATATGCACATTATGAATGCCTGAAACGGGGGATTTAGTTTCGGCTGATTCTAGAACTTCACCGGCTGCTTCAACAGACTCTCTTTCACATTTTTTATCACGAAATGAGTGTTTCATTATGCCGAAACAAGAGGAAAGAATTTGACAGGTGAAGCTACTTGTGAAGTTGGTTTCCAATATTATAGTTTTGAATGGTTTGAATACGTTCTATGAAATATTTTAATATTCACTGCCTTCATTTAGTGCTGAGGAAGTTACGGTGACGAGGCATTGGACCATGCCAAACTGAAAAGAGAAAAACGTATGCTTGCCAACAATGATACATTTTATTAGGCTGACAATCCCACTTCCAAATATACGTATGTGACTACCTAAGTTGTAATAGAGACAGGCTCTAATTTGTGTAGGTTGCTGATGCTGATAGAATTTACTTATAATTCTCCAGAGTAGTGAGCCTTTTTATGAGGCATAAAATATTGTATTATAAGCACGCACTACGCATCATTTTTCATGAACTGGCTCAGCTCTCATTGTCCCAAAGGTGCGACTCGAAGTTAAATCAAGTAAAAAATAGAACTAACATTTTGTGCACACAAGTATTCCTTATTTCAGAAAAAAATCACCATATGAATACGAAAGATAAAAAAAGGGAAAAATAAAATATCCTCTTCATTTTATAAAAAAATATGCAAGATGCAGAATTAAATTGAAAATTATATCTTCCTCATTCAATAACAGTTAAGGCAAATAATGTATAAGGTAAATTCTTTCATCATTTTATAAAATTAGGAAGCCGGATTCCAGACATATGTATTCCGCAGTATTATTATCCCAGTGTGAAATTCATATCGACCTGCAATGACTGATGACAGATTTATTTGATGATATTCCATCGAGTTAAATTGAAAGAAAAAACTTGAATGTGCAATCCGCCTTCAAAAAACCTCAAAGTTGTGCCTTTATTCACCATTCCGTACTTCCTTGTTTTTTATGAAATATTCACAAAAAGGGTCATTTTGCTGGCATAAAATATCACACAGAAAATATTCAAACTCTTGAATTTAGTGCCAAGTGAGGTCGTCGTATTTACATATCTCTGACTTAAATGCTATCTCCACACTGCACTCGATGCTCTCCGAAACATAAATAATAATTTGTGCGCCTTTGCGATACAAATTGCTAGCTTAGCATCGGTGAGAAATAAAAATTTGAAAAAAAGAGGAATGAAATGTATGCCACCACAGTCACCTTTGTGCGGCCAAGGCCTCTAGCGATGATTTATTTAACGTGTTATCGTCATAAACCGAGAAGACTGACTCATCAGGTTGGAGCGTAATGTATTCCTCCCAAGTTTGCGGAGCTTGAAGAATCTTGGTGAAAAGAGGAGTAAAAAGTAAGAATACGCTCATAGGGTTTGACCTCCTCCCGTTGTCCGGGAATAGGGACAATGTTACTTCTTACCCGTCGAGTCTCGCTGACTGCCTCCTCCCCCCCAGGGGGCCTACCTAACCTGGAATGCAGTCGTTTGACCGAGCAATGGAAAGGGGGTTCTCGTTTGATCTCTCGCGGCGTTCCAAAGCTCCTCGGAGGCATTCTGGTGGGAGTGCATAGTATCCATCGTGCGATTACATTTAATTGGTTTGGCTCCAAAGGAAGGAGGCACGTATGGCAAGGCAGACGGAGCCAAGGAAACCGTAGTAACCCCAGGCGGGAAATGAGACAAACAGGTGGGCGGGGAAGGGGGCAAAACCCGCGTCTTACGTATTCCACATGCACAAGTACCGATGTGCTCGGGAGGCCAAGCATAATTTGATCGAACCCTGGGGCTCTCCGGTATGTTCCGCGGTGAAATTTTTGGCGGAGCATTTACATGCTGAGCCAATGATGCAATTCAGCCTTTGTTCACACGAGGTGAATTTAATTTTGATTCTTGATGGTCTCAATTTTTTTGCCGATACGGAAACTGATCGACGCTATTTTTTTATACTCGATGCATGGACAAAATCAATCATTTTTATCTGTTTGCATTGAAACATGAAAAAATAACGACCCTTAAATTTATTTATGAACACAAAGGTGAATTGCAAAGTAAAAAGCACTTTCACCCTCAAAACTTCAGCAAAATGTTTATGCTTAATTTAATACTGGAACTCATAATTATTAGCAAATTCACGATTTGTTCGCTTAAAATTAAAACTAGAGTAATTTATCAAAGTTAAACTCATAAGAGAGGTTGCAATATAAAAATATCCTTGCCTAGTAAACATACGTACTCCCTGATACTCCCGTTGAAAATGAAATTTTCCCTATTTGAAGTTAAAATTGTAAAACAATTACAGCTATAAGTACAATGAGGGCCTTATTTTTATGAAAATTCAACATGAAAACACCGCCAGGGGGTTTCTTCCGTTTCGTTGTAAGCGTCCTAGACGGTATCTGCCTCTTCTCAGAGATCTTAAAGGCGCTGCACACAACGCGGAATTGCCGGTGAAACGTGCGTCTTCAGCAGATCTGGGACACTTCTCGTCATCGTGGCAAGGCTCCCATTTCACCCTCTCCCTCTACCAACCGACTACAAACATCTTGCCCCCAGTCTCGTGCTTTCGTTTCCCGTTCGTCCCTTCCCCACCCACTCCCTCCAACCTTGACTCCCAAAAATCATGACCCCCCCTAAACAATCTGCGATCATCTTCTACCAATCTCCGCCTGGAAACGACGTGGCCTTTCCCGAAAACTCGTTATCTTCCCCCTCTTTCGTCTCATCCTCCCTGCACGCGCCTTTCCTGACTTCCTAGCCTTTTCCTTCCAATTTTCCTACTCGTCATCGCACCCCACCTACCCGTCTCCTTTTTCGAGCGAGAACTCCCCTCGTCGATCCAAAGAAGCTCCTCAGACCCACACCCATTATTACCAGTTCCAACGCGGAGCGTTTTGATGGACAGTAATGCCGGAGGGAAGAATCACTGAAGAAATAAATAAGGTGATTTATTTCTGTGATATTTCTTTTAATCTGCTGAAAATGTCAGGGAGCACAGTCGGAATAGATCTGATGTGAATCTCAGTGTTCTTCATATCAAGTACAATTGTTTTTTATCTCCAACCCGAGGAAATCACATGCCTATCATTCATGAACTCAATAAATATTTGAGCCTTCAAGTTGCACTCGGTGTAATGAAGTCATATGGGCGGTATTAGGATAAGTCGGTGGTTCTTAATGACTAGTGTTCTATGCGTGAAAATTTGAAAAATATTGAGGTCAAATACATTTATTTTTATGTTAGATAAGTATCAAATCGACAAAATAGGCTAAAGGTAGGCAAATGATTAGTCAGACTCTAATGGATTACGATAAAGGTATAAATTATAAATCAAAGGTGAGAAAAACGTATATCGTTGGCTGAGAAAATGGTTTTAAGAAATAAAAGCAGTCCATATTAGATTTAAGCTGCGAGAGAGACAATAGAACAAAAGATATTTAAAAATGAAAAATGTTGAATTTTAAAATGTAACCGAGATGGCAATGATGCATTGCCTTTTTAACCGTGAACTGGCATTAAAAATGTATTTGGATGTTTTTTGCAAAATTTTTCCGCCACCATCACTTTTTATTTAATCATTGGTTTTATTATTCACATTATTTAAATCAATTACTTGGAACAAGCTTTAGACATGATATTAAGTTAACCCTAGAGTTACTTCCCTATTCTATTTCTTTAATCAACAGCATTGATTACTCAAGAATGTGATATCATACTGTATAAAAAAACAAATTTACCTTTCAATGAGTTATTTTCAGTAAAAATATTTGTAAATATTATCGATTTAGTTCTTATAGCCTAAGAGATATCAGATAACAGAAATATGCGCATTATTTGAATCAAGAGCAAGGTGTGCTATCAAATTGGACTGATGTCCAGATGTGGATTTATGATGTACCCAAAAGATATGAAAGATGGAAAAGTAAGCGTTGGAATTGTATAACATTCATGTGTTCGTGCAAGAAACCATTCAAGTTCAGTGAATGTCCTTCTCATTCCAAGCACTTTTCCATTACAATGTACATAAACTCTACAAACTGAATTAGCAATATGGAATGAGTGGATGAAACAGACATGCCGGAAAAATAAAAATCCGGATATACTGCTATGAGACGTTTTGGATAATTATTCCGTGCACTTCTCCAATTTCCAAGTTAGTCACATCTAACTCAAATCCTGCTCCTACTACCCATTTCAGGTACTCAAAGTTTCGCACTGCGACAACCGCGATTCACTAACTTACAGCTTGAGTTTAAGTCTTGGTCTAAGACTGTTAGGTGAAGTCAGTATCCACATGCGTGCAAACGGTTTATTTCTCTGTACATCACTCTAGACAACCTAAGATGCGACTACTTCTTCATTTCAAGTTGTTGAACGCTATATGCTGGAAATACGCCTTTCTAATATACTGTTCAATATCATAAAATTTGGATGCTTAAATTCATATTCATCCATGACTTTAATAATATATGGAAAACAATATCGTTAATCATCACGTTATTTCAGATTTTAAAACGCAAAACCCTACAGGAATGCAATTATTCACGTCCTAATTGCATTAATAGGAAAGTTGTATTTGAAAAATCGTATTCACGTCAAAGATGACTAATTGGACATTGGAGTTAACAATAATGACTTTTAGTTTCGTCCAACATGGCTAAGATTATCACAATTCAAATATAGCATATTTTTCCGTACAATTGTTTTAATCAATTGTGACCAATTGTTCGTCTGCCTTTGCTTAATCACTACACTTTTTAATGAAAGCGAGGTTTGATACGATAAAAAAAGAAAATAAAAACGAATTATAAAGATAGAGAAGCTAAAGAAGAAAAACAATAATGCCCTTTTGTTTAGAAACTCTTATATTTGCATGGAGCAATATTTAAAAGTGGGGTTGATTTCCTTTATTTCGATTTTGACGTAGAGAATGGTATGGCTAAGTGAGAGCAAACTGGAACATCCAGATGATCCAATTATGTTACGTAACTGAATGCAGCGTACCAGTTTTAGGGTAGTGATTTATAATGTACTCAACAAGTACCATTCTTCATTCATAAACGCAATAAACAAAGTATCCATGAAACATTTTCTGTGTCACATAGCTGACTAAAGTTAGGAGTTTGATCAGGGGCCGAGAAGTGATTGCGTTCAATGCAATCATTCACGCGTATGGAACATATTATTCCGAGGAGATAATATCGTATATAAGCGATGTATTTACCGATTATATATGCATAAACTTTCAAAATCCTATTTGATCCGAATTTTCATCAAATAATTACTTAGGTATACAGGTGGCTCTAATATTAAGCGGGAAAATCAGCAGGCCCCGGGTCGAACCGGACATTTACGCATTACCCTCCTAATAACCATGATGATAACACCATGTTATAAATGGAATGGAGGTCTACTTGGAAGTGGAGAAAAAAAGTTGAAGGGGACAATATGGCACGTAATAAGGTTACCGAGGGAAAATTGTTGCAGGAGAAGAAAAGGTGGAGGGGAATGAGAAAGGGGGTGACGCTGGAGAGAGGGTAGAGTGGTGAAGCGATAATTGGGAGGGCGAAAAGGAGGAAGGAAAGTTGATTAGACAGCGTCTTTATTAAGGATAGATTGGATTTAGTCAGATGCCTTCTTGATTTAAAGGGAAGGAGCAGCTGAGGCTGAAGACATCGGGGATAAGACGGTGGGATTCCGTGGTCACCGGAGAATGTCTTGACGAGGAATAACGAGGGTTAGGAGAAAGAAGAGTAAAGCCAAATTCTGGGAGGATATATTCTCCACCACAGAGAAAATTCAGGCGCTGCCCGAATTGCAACGAAAAATAACTTCTAATACCTCCCTTAGGGGTTTTGTGGAAATGGATGATGAGTAGAGCAGAGTTTGAAATCCTTTGACAAATTGATCGCTTAAAATCATTGACGATTGGAATTTAAATAGATAGTCTATATTCTTGATTTTTCGTATTTTTCGCAAGAATTCAATCTTCTTAATACGTTCTTTCTACTAAACCTTTAGGAATAAAACTGGATGAGGAGTTAAATCTAAGTTAATTGATCCACATTAACTCTGATACTGACACTCAGTACATCCTTAAAAAAAACAGCTTGAAGAATGGAGTAAACCTGGTCAAGACTCATAATGACGGTGCCTGATTTAAAAAAATATCGAAGAGATGAGGTTTTAAATTTGAATTTTATTGGATATAGGATTCCTTGGTATGTAATTATCTCCAAATTTTCTGCCTATTGAAAATGAAAAGCTAATAACCCACAATTGGAGAAATTACCCATTTTATGCGTGCAAGTTAATTATTAAATTGATGAGATGTTTACGAAATTTTGGAAACATGCTATCATAACTTGACCGTCGGTTTGTGCGCGATATATGAATCACTACACTATTATTTCGTTTGAACTTATTTAAAAATTCAAAATGCACATCTTTGTCATGCATTTAAATGACTTTATTTATTAACAAATACCAGGTTATTGGCATGAGAACTACCGCAAAAATATATTAAGAAATAAAAATTAATTCAAATCAAAGGGTTTGCATCTCAATTTAGCACAATATCATTGTTTGAATGACATCTCAAATAGTTTTACTTTATGTGTCTTTTCTGTCGACCTCAGTTGTTTTGTAGTCGAACTGCTATTGGAAGTAAATGATCAATGCCATCTGCAAGATAATTGCGCATTACCCAGTAAGCAATCAGGATAACGCTGGATTTTGGCTTTAATAGGTGCTTATAATGATAAATGTCTTAATTTAGCTCAACTGACAATGAGCTATAATATGGTCTACCGTGTAACCCTCACAAATGAAGTTTGGGCGGTAAATGTCGAGGATAAAAGAAAATTAATGGGGAAACAAGTATTCGGAATTTAAAAAATTAAAACAATAATTCTAGGTGGAATACAGTTTGATCTTTCATTTGAAGGAAAATACACTGCACTTACCCGTGTTTTAAAACCATTGTTTTAATTTTTCAAAAATATTTTATTACTGATCTTGAGCACGAATACTCGGGATCGATAAGTTGCTTTTCGGCACACTATCATGATTTTCCTCAGTTTGATTTTTTTACAATGTGTCATCCATTATCCTAAGAACTGTCTTGTGAATACAGAATAGAATTTGAATCGAAGATAATATTATATATATTTGCATGCCATTAATACGCCCTTAAAGTACATATTTTTATTATACTAGGAAGATAATAAATGTAGTGTTGCAATATATTATTATACAAGTTAGCATGTACATTATTTCATTATTGTACATGTTCCAAGAGGTTCAGTTTTTTTCAATTGCAATCAAAACACTCCATGAGATAAATAACTATTTTAGGGTTAATACTGTGGGGAAAATGTACCCCGAAACTCCTATAGAAAAGTAATAAACTGGAGATCAGTTGATTTCGAGTTTAATCTAAATGTCTTCAATCTTCACGGTAAATAAATGATAAACAAAATTCTATCCTTATGATAAATTCAACGTTACACCCACATATTGTCAATATAATCAAGTGCCTCCGTTGATATTACTGGTACACTGATCGGTGGCTCGGCGGTGTGCAGATATCACCTGATAATCCAGGTGTCGCGTGTTCGATTCCCGCTTTGGTGGATTTTACTCAGACTAGAGCATGGGAGTATTTAATTGTCATGAATGTTATGTTTAGGCGTTAGTTGGAAGAAAAGACTTTATATTCTTAATCCCGCCCTAATATTAAATAGTAAATAAATAAACATCCTTGGCAGTATTATCTATTTAATATACATGTATATCAGAAAATTTGTCCCACAGTTAATATCGCAGTGAAATGTTAGTATCAGTTATCGGTATATTAAATAATTTGTGCATATGTGAATACCTGTGTTTATAATTATAACAATTAAGGGGCAGCTAAAATATAATGCAAAGCATAAAATGATTCAATAAGAGATTCCATTTGTGGGGTGTAGATTCAGAGTATACATCAATTTTAATGGTCGATCCGTTGGTCATGAAAGTCATTTGAAAGAGGTTTTTTTACTGAGCAAATATCGTCAAATCCATCTTTTTGAAACCCTGGTGCCGGACGTGAGAGTTGAGCTCTCTGCACACAGCACAGATTGATCGCAGTTTCAATTTTACCTCACCACCAATCTTTAACATTCACTTTACCTCAGCAAATAAAGAGTTACGATTCGAGATGAGGTAAACCTTAAAAGTCAATTTACAGAGAAAAGATTTTTGGGAGAAAACTTGGGAACTACAAATTTGAAATCTTACGCTTAAGTGAGTACCACAATGAGTTTCCCATACCGCAATATTCAACCCTTATGCTCCTTTTCCTAACTACTCCGTAAGTTTCTCATGCTTTGCTGATTCCCTTTAATTACTGTTTTGCTGATTGAATCTAACCTACTGATTCCAATGTGATATTACCGCTCCGTCATATCTATTCGTCCTTACGATTTAGCCAAATGGGTCGTGCCTATCAGTTTTTGTTTATTAACCTATTCTCTTGACCTGATATAATTAAGAATACACCACAGTAATTAACCCTAAGGTTGGTTTGATTGATGAGGATAGACCTCACACACAGGGCTTGTGTAGTTTACACATCAGAGTACGGGGTACAGTTCCTTCCACTACGCAGCCAGTAATTTCCCAGAAAGACCTATTACCTAAATATCACACAAATAGGTTGAAGTAGAGATTGTTCATTGGCGTCACAGGGAATCGAATCCAGGGCACTCCGATACGTGGCTCATGACTTTACCCTCTGATCCAAAACCCCTACCAACCACAAGGGGCTCCTCTTGAATAATTGAGAATATCATAGCAACCGGGAAATTTTTCTGCTTAGATTTAGCGCGGGGTATAACCCCGGTAATTAATTTTGTCTTCTCAATCAGCAGATGAACAATCTGCCTTCTGACATAAAATATAAACGAAAGCCAGAAATAACTTTAACACATTTCCTTTGGCCTACTAGTTTTAAATTATGTATATGCCATTGATATACTTTAAAGCATCCATTTTTAACATTGAACTCATTAAGTTATCAAGATATACAGAGACATTTAAGTTTAAAATCGAGCATTTTTTGATTTACATTAACCATTTGCCGTTGCGACAAAATCCCGCTTTATTAAGCCAATAGAACAGTAAGAAACCTATCGGTTCAGATAAAGTTGATAAAATGCCAACCTTTACCTTATTAGCGAACCATATCATCTTAGGGATCATGAGAGTGCTGGATAGAGGTTATAAAATTGAAAGTTTGCCGGCCTCGGTGGCGGCGGGGAGATGTTCTTGTCCACCAATTCAAGGGTCACGGGTTCAATACCCACCCGGGCGGGTTTTCTTCCACCTAGGGCTTGGTTGTTTGAAATCGTCTCCATTGTTTTAACTGTTAATAGTCCGATGCAAAGGCCGAAGAAAAAGTGCTATTTTTGGACTAGGGCTAAATAAATAAATAGTAATTCGAGTGTAAATGATAGCAATTTTTAAGGTCTCATTGCCCATGAAATTATCCACTACTTTACGTACTGAGAGCGACTTATACATCAAATTCAGGAACGGAATACCAAAATTCGCTCTAGGTAATTTCCTTTCCACAGATTTAATGTTCTTGATTTTGAAATGTGTTTTTCTTTTGCACATTATATGCCTCTAATGTTTAGAATATACTTAAAATTGAAAAAACAAGGTTGATGAAAAACAAAATTCTGTGGATAGTTATTAATTGTTACCTTTCCCTTTTTTCATCAGAGTGAAAAAAATAGTCCCAAAATCCTGATTCCGTAGTACTTTTACGTTGCTACTAATGTGGCCTACGTAATACAAGTATATCATTACAATATAATACAAAAAAATATTTTATATATTTATTTTCTTTTTTCGTTGCAATTAGGCGATTTTCCTGGTGGTAACAGTCAAGTTTGATCAAAGATAACTCTTACAACGAAAAGTACATACATACACGCACTAGAAAAACAGATCAGGGACAAAATATTCTTACATGCAATGACACTTCCACATCGCATACAAGCAAACTTCCACATCACATACAAAATGCCGTCCACATCACATGCAAACAATATTTTAATAACTACAATGAAGTTTATTACCCAGTGGCTGCTTTACATTTATGCATAAAACTTCTAAAATTGGATGGAAAGGACTCAAACAAACCTCCAGGCAGCTGGTTCCAATCAATAATAGTTCTATTTAAAAAAATAATATTTTTTCTTATTTATTTTTTGCATCCTTATTTTTATTTTGAAACTATGTTCGTTTTTTCCATTATAGTTAGGCTTTTCTATCCCTTGCCATAAATATTCCAACGCCACGAATATATGTTTATGGCCGTGACGCAAAAGACATAAGTGGCTCTGTTGCCGAAATTTAAAAGGTTTCTTATGCATTGACTAATACTGATTCTATCATATAATATTTTTTATGCACTCCATTGTAAAATGTTTGGTTACTTTTATGTTTTTTATGCTCTCATACAGGTAAAATGCATCGAAAATTCCCCGAAAGAGCCGCTGCAAATTCCATTATTTCGCACTTCAGTGCATAACCTCCTTGATATTATTTTCTCCACTTCATTAAATTTTGTACTTCAACTCAACCCCAAAATCCAGTGAATACGAATAATCATTTCACGCAACCATTTGCTCAAAGCGCGCGCATTTCCACTGCGGTGGAACTATAGCTTTAGTTAGGTTACCGTGGTGTCCCCAGAACATACAGCTTTGTCAGACTTTGCAGTAAACTTTGCCGGCATTACCACATCGCAAATGAACACACGTGTTTGAAGACAATATAATTCCGGGAAAATTGATTATGGTCTTACCCTGTGCAATATTCCCGCCTGCAATGTGTACTTTCTCTAAGCTCAGGGCTCCGCGGTATATTCGCGAATTTGGACGCTCAACATACCGTGCGGTCCCTGTACAACACGGTGTATCGATGTATCTCCGGTGGATGCACACCTACAAATACTATATGCTTGGTATCTGTGTAAATCTCATCTTTCATAAACTAACAACGATTACGCTGGCCACCAATTAGCATGCAAAGGCCTGCGCAAATGAGTGGCACGAAAAACATTTTTCATTTCGTAACTGCTGGTTAAATAGATGTGATCGTAATAGGAACTAGCAACAGGATTTTTAATTTGAAAATAATCGAGACTACGTTTGCAGTAAGTTTTTAAAGCTAATGTGAGTTCAGATGCATGCTAGTCAGTCTTATATTTCTTTTTTCCAGATGTTTTAATTCCCTACATCATTTGGGGTCCTAAATTGGGATCCTTGTGACTGGAGAACGTCCAATTTGTTTTAAATTCCCTACCTTGAGAGGTCTTCATCCCAACCACCATATGGTGATTCTAACATGTTATTTGTATAAATTTGTTTCTTTAGCATTAAGCTTAAATTTGAATAACACAAAAGTATATAAAATTCTATTTATCATATTTAAGAAAGGCATCTTCCGAGTAATCTACTTCGTTGCTGTTAGTATAAATCTTTAATTATTTCATCACCATTATTATTAGCAGCAGTCTGCAGCCTTGGAGAATATATTTGACAGACCCTGGCATTTCACACCACTGTACTCTTAATACCTACATAACAACACTCACATATCCTTAATCCCCACACTGCAAGTTGCAGTTCCTTGTTAGTAGTCTACATATTTATACGCATTCTAATTCCATCTAAAAGGCTTATCAAACGTACTCTGCCCATTTATAAAACCAAACTATTCCTTGTCTTACTGCTACATGCTTTCATCTCCACCTATGGTTGATGATCCTAGGTTATACCTTTGTCACGGATGAAATATAGAATAACGACCTGCCTATAGCCTTGACATACTGCTACTTTTCCATTGTATTGGATTGGTATCAGTTAAGATCTAACAACAAGTTCTAGGAAAATTTCTTCCACCGAAATGCTGCAAATGAGCCCATTGAAACTCTTCCTTCTGGCAATTCATTTTTTCAATGTTCACCAAATGCCCCATCATAAAACAGTATTCTACTGGACTTGAATTTGTCTTGTACAAACATATTTTTATGGCCTTCATTCCCACTCATTTACATTGATTAATTATTCAGACATTTTATTTAAAACTGCGTCAAATAAATCGGCCGCAGTGCTTGTATAATGCTTGTCAAAGTTAATTAAAGGAAGGTTTATATCGACAGCAATTATACTTATATTTTCCTTCAATTTGAAATGAGTAGAAAAGTTTTGACTAGTACTTCTGGGGAAAATCAATATTGGAGCCGAGCGATTGGCAAATGAACTTGCTTGTGTATTTCCTGGGATGCATGGTTTGTATAAAATGTATCAGGAAATGTTTAAAAAAATAGATATTTTTCAAATATTACTGCATTGTCATAAGAAAAATTCAAAGTGCATCCATATTGCGTCGACACATTTTTGCTGGCAGTTTCTCTACGACTCGGAGGCTCCGTGGTAGGCGGATTTCGGAAGGTCCTTAAGGGTACGTGCAAACTTCTTTGGCGGCACTCAGGGTCCCATAGATTCCTTTGAGCGAGGATTTCACTTTTGGGTACCGGAAATAGTCTACTTGTACCAAGTCGGAACAGTAAGAGGGATGGGGACTCGTCGCGAAGCCAATGCAGACACACGCCAGGAAAAACTCGTTACCGATGCTTTTAATACAAACATTGTATAATCATTGATAACTAACGAAACACTTTTACTTCATTGTGAGTAATTATAGGAATATATGAATGCTGAGCTCTCTAAATACTCTGCCACCAAAATAATAATGTAAATCCTTTGGTTATATTAATTGTCTCCGAAAATATCCTCTTTCTACCGTCTTTTTGTAGGCCAACCTTCAGTTTTAATTATTATCTTGGTGTCGGATTCTTAGCATTGCTATCGCTCCAGATCTCACCTTACACGTCATTAAAGATAACAAGAGAGTAAAGAAGTTAAGAGCACACAGTGCAGAAAAATAATTCCTTTACCTTCCACAACTTCCATACCTCCCTTCATTTCTTCCAACGTGCTTAATCTTTTCCTCGCAATACCTCGCTTGCTTATCATAGCACTCCTCTGTAGTAGGCTCCAATAATTCCATTGCCTTTTAACGTTCCCTGCCGTCAATTTTCCTGCTTTATCTGAAGTTCTCCCAACAAGCGTCTCTCCTCCAATATCATGCCCAGCATTTCCTCCTTTGTCTTCTTTTATTTTCAAATAATTTTTTGCATCTTTTTCACGAACATATCTCATTAGGATTTTTTATTAATGTAATGAAGTAGCAAAAACTTTTCGGGTCCGTAGAAAATTACATTTCATCTCATAGGTTACACGGTTTAATTTTTGATTGCGACCCTTGTCATCAAATCTCTCGTATTTGTGGAAGCGTTTTTATCTAATAACAGTCTTCTTTAAATGTTCTTACTGCTTTGTCATTCTGGTATTCGCAAATGCATTTACTTCAAACTTCGTTGTGTCCTAATCATCTTCATTTTCGTTTAATTGATTCTATTCCCAAACTTGATCATCTGCAAATATTTTTGCACGTACCAGAGTTGAAGGTTTCCTATCCTGTTCTACTACTATTTAAACCTCAGGTCCTTTACGTGCTTCTCTTACTATTTAATCTGCGTATTTGTTGAAAAAACTGGAAATGGTGAAAACACCAGAAATATCATTTGAGTTTGCACTTAAAAAATTTAATTTTTATTCCAAATAAATCAAATAATTATATGATCTCATATGTCTTATATGAATTTGAGTGGAGGTAGGGGGGGGGGGAGATTCGTTCTAAAAGATGCGCCACAGTTATTTGAACAAGGAGAATTGGAATAATCCATTACCATATCCAAGGCTATTTTCACTCACATACCCGAAACGTAATCTCCTCTCTGGATCTGCCGCCTTTGCTCTCTGTGGGTGTTTCTGTATTCCACGAGAACCTTTTGTGATATCTCGTGCGCATAGTCAACTCATGAGACAGGGGGGTGCCGATATGAATCTAGTCCTGGACTCAGGCACAAGACCATCGCCTCCGCGGTCTCTGTTGTATGTCTACCACGCGACTAAAAAATAATTTTACCTTGTTCTTTGTAAAAACTGAGCCAGAGACATATAGGTAGCCTTTTGTCGGAACCAGAAATTCAAAAGCATGCGGATGAACTATTAACTATTAACACACGTTTCTTTATATCTCCTCTAAGTCACGACTGTCAGAATCAATTCCATTGACCTCCCCGGCCAAATATACCTTAAAGGGCTTTCTTACCTTGTGCAATCTCTCCTGGTTATCTCCTTCATTACTTGAAGGATCGTATCTGTGGTTTTAATCGTGTTACTTGAGAATTTCCACAGTTTAAGAAGTAACTCAGTTTCATTCACTCTTGAAAGTTTAGAATGACGAGGGAAATTTTACATATTCCAAGTCCATCTCAAATCACCGAATTTATTCTTTTCATCCCCAATATCAAATCTTCCTGTGCATTATCTTCGCTGATAAGTTTGTATCAACTGCCAATTTGTATCACTCTACCAAATGATTCAAGGTACTTTGAAAATCCGTTTTTATTTGGCTGAAATTTCATGCTTTTTGGAATTTGAACCAATTAACTCCAAGAGATTGGTCAATTTACTCTGAATTACGTTACTTAAAAGCTAGCAGAAGATAACATCCATATCTATTTGAATATGTTGATATGTCAGCCTTTACAAATAATGAAAATTTATTCCTCCTTGTTAATCACAATCTCTTCATTATAAGCGATAGATAAATTCCTGTGCCGTGTGGTGTGTCACCATGGCATGTTTCCTTAAAAGCAAATAAAACATTACTTCAATGAATAATTGTATATAATACGAGTATATTAAACTAGTTATGTAATGAAAGAAATGAATGCGATGAAATAGTTAACGGACGAATTGAGTAAGGTTTTTTTTTACCAATTATCGTAATTTCATTGATTTTTCATGGCATTAGCATATTCAATTATTGTGAATAAGGATACGTTGTAAGATATGCCTTACATTTGAAAATGACAAAACTAAATTCTCACCTATATTTGAAAAGGTTTTCCTTTGGATGAATGACAAGACAAACACACCTTCTCAAAGAAATTGAATTTCGCATCCTTAGGTGATATCTTCTATGGAAACATTTTTTAATGCAATCAGTCATTAGCCCCGTGGAAAACTGAAATACTAATTCCATTTACTTCATTCACTGCACAAAGATTAATAAAATACTACGTTGTTGAATCTCTTTAGATTCATCCTCTTATTTGTTGCGCCACACTAGGTAAAAAATAAAATAAATTAAGAGTGCCACGAGTTTGAACTATTTTTGTTACGGAAGGAATGTTGACAAGGAGTGTTGGATGGATTTAAGTGGGTTTTGTGTGTTTATTTTATGGGACCCACGTCGCAACAACGAAGTGTTAGAAGTGCTGGTGAATTATCTCCACAATTGGGAGAGATAAAGAGATTGTCTGAATCTAAGCTTATTAGAATGGCTTAAGTGAAAAAATAATGTTATGCGCGTAACAAAATTATCATGTTCACAGTGTATGGTAAAAGCGTGAGTGGAAGAAAATTTTAGGAGGAGACTCAAAAGCTATTTTTATGCTAGAGGAAGCGCTTTATTCGGGCTTAAAATCACATTCCGAGGACTGTGTGCACACTTCACTTAAGTGGCGAGAGTTGTGGGAAGATTCCGAACTCAACAGTACGTCCTCTTTAGCGGGTTTTCGCGGACTGTTAGTTTTCATTTACGCAATACTGTATTGTTATGAATTCACTTGAAACTCTAAACGTGTATGAGCTATCTTTTATGAAAAGAATTGTTCAAAAAAGCAACTCACCGAAAATGCTTATCTTATAGACGTCACCAGCAGCCTCATTAAAACGTCCCCAATTATGTATGTTTTCGCTCATTTACCACAAGAGATACAGCAATATTTAATACAGCAAGGGGAAATATTTTGGGAGTTACGTTATGTAGAGGAATAAGAATGATATACTGAGTGAGTTGTTTATAAGAAAAATATCAATTTTGGATGTTTGACTTAACGCTAAAAGTGATATTTGCACCTAAGTGGGGTTACATTCTGCTATTTAAAAAATATATGTTTTATTGTAGAGTAAAAGGGAAGTATGCAAGCATGAGGAATTTTTGAGATGCAAAGCGCTGATGGTTTTGTAAAGCTAATGAATTTCTCTCCATCAAGAGTCTAAAAATTCAAGTAAAGGGATCTAATGAAACGGGTGAATTCATCACACTTCCTTGATAGTTGAAGTGAATGTTGTCAACATTTAAAAGCTATTAAAAGTAAAAAATATAAATAATTTTATAATTGACTGTCACAGTATATTACTGAATTATGACTGTTCAGGCAAGCCAATAGAATTGGGGCTTATATTTTGGAGACATTCAAAGATGATAAGTTATTTCTACATTAAATTATCTGACGCTCATTTATACTCTGAAACAAAACAACAGAAGTCGACAAATGCAATAATCATCGAAATTTTTTGAGCAACAATAATCAAGAAATTAATTTGAAGGATGTTTGGAAAGGAAAGAAAATTTTTATATGGGAAATCTCTCACATACAAAAATTATCAATTATTCATATTATCACGTAAAAAAAGCCCTCTTTTAGAGGAATGATTTCTAATTTATTGATTCTTCAAAGATAATGATATTGCTATCTCTGTTATTGAAACGATAAAAAGGAAAAAATATCCAAACCCAGGTAAAAAATTGTTCAAGAATGGCCTGCAGTTAAGTTTCTTATAAAAATTGTGATTAAGTAAAATATGTGCACCTCCTCTCCTAAATTTCTTAATTATTTTGAGCGTCGACGCAGGAAAATGCCACACAAACTACAACCTAAAGTCGTTAAATCAAACAATTTATCTTGATACTGAGACGCAATACATACCATGAGAAATTGACGCCTATGAACTTGACGATATATTGTGAAAGGTCAAAAAGCGTAGCAAGGTTGATACTTACATTTTTACCTATTCAAGGTCGGTCTGAAATAGTTTTTCAATTGCGATTATTAATAACCCTAGATCCAGGTTGATTCAATTCAAAATGCGAACTTCATTTAGTTAAGCTGATCGCAATTATATCAATGGCAAAAGAAGGGGAAAATGAACGCAATGGTATCCCTCTTACGTATTTGAATAGGACATTTATTTTGCTTATAATATTTATTGGATTGAAAAACATCACTAGCAACACATTTTTAGGATTATGTATCTTTCTAAATCCATCCAGAGCCATCAATATGGGATATAGAGAATAATAAAATATTATTAATAGAAGTAAACGTAAAAGCTAAACTAACGAACTTGGTCATTACACAGGTCTACATACTAGCAAGAAATTATGAGGAGGAATCCGTGAGTAAGATACAAAATTAATTAGAGGAAATATTTGCGCAAGTTCCTTGAAGGAAATAGTTAGTAATTATGGGAGACTAGAATGAGACGGTGAGACTGACCGAAGGGAAAGATGATAATGAGGTAGATGACTACGGCTAAGGAACAAGGAATGACAGCGGATAAAAGCGAACAGAGTCCTGGAGGAGCCATAGCTTAATCATAGCGAATACTTAGTTTAAGTATGATAATATTCTTAAGATTACATTAACAATGCTCGGTTATTCAGAGATATATAATTTAGCCAATAAATGAAACTATGCTACAAATTTGGATTGTGGTGGTCGACTCGTAAACATGGTCGTTGAAGCAAGACAATAGGCGTACAAAGGAAGTTTTTGAAATGTGGTTGTGAAGATGAAAATAAACTATGAAATGAATAGAAAGAAAACAAACGAGGAATCAATAAGAACGGTGAGGGAGAAGAGATGATTGTTATAAGAAATCCAAAGGAGAGGAGAAATCTAAATATACGAGATAGAAACATAAAAACGGACAAACACATATTTCGAAATTTTCAGCGACTCAACCACAAGGCATTCGGACCACCAAAATTTCGGATTACTTGTGAGTATCCTTTTTCATATGTACTAGCAGCAGCAGCTTCTAGCAGTAAGAAATAGTATTTATATTTGTTTTGGCAAAAGCCATCTTCTCCTTCGTTTGATTCATTATTCACTTCCATAAGACCTTCATTACACACCATACACACGACATCGGAAATCCCTGAAGTACCCGGCCTGACCTAGAGATGGCGGTAGGTGTAGGAAAATATAACTGTATCAGAAAGTACGCAATCTATTAAGTATGTGTTTCAAGGTTGAAGACGCTACGCTGTTTCGTTTTTATTTGGCAGCTATCGATAGTGAACGTTTTCAGTGAATTTGTGAAAATGGAGAAAATTGGTCATCGTTATTTGATACAATACTTTTATTTGAAAGGCCTCAGCCCAAACAATATAAAAGCTGAACTAAATTGTTCTCTGGGTGAGTCTGCTCCTTCGTTTACAACAGTAAAATATTAGATAGCAGAGTTGAAACGAGGCCGTAGGAGCTGTTAAGACGAGCACCGCATTAGTCGACCAAATGAGCTGACGATTCCAGATAGGGTGAAGAAAATCCTCGAAAAGATACTGGATGATCTTCGGCTGAAAGTGCGCGAGCTAGCAGACGTAGTAGGCATTTCAAAGAGGGCGTTTAATCGCATATTAACTGAAAATGTGGACAGAAGAAAGCTGTGTGCAGGATGGGTGCCGCGTTTGCTCACACACGAGCAAAACCAGTGTCGCAAAGATGTTTCAATTGAGTTTTGAGCTAGGTTTACAGCAACGAAGCAGAATTATTTAGCCGTTTCATAAACATGGGTGAAAAATAGGTCCATTACTTCACACGCATGACAAAAAAATAATCAAAACAATGGATTCAAAAGGGAGAACCGCCTCCAAAGAAGGCAAAGACCGTTTCATCTGCAGGCCAGATCATGGCGTCGGTTTCTTTGGATGCGCGTGGGATAATTTTCATCGAATATGTTGAAAAAGGTAAAAATATCAACGGCGAGTATTATGCAAACTTATTACAACGTTTGAGCGAAGAAACCGAGCAAAAGCGCCCGCATTTGGCAGGAAGAAGGAAGTGTTATTTCATCAAGACAATGCACTAGCTCAAAAAAACTTTATTACAATGACCAAAATTCATACATTAAAATGAATTTGAATTGCTATCTCATACGCCCTATTCGCCAGATTTAGTCCCCTCGGATTATTTTCTGTTCGCAAACTTGAAAAAATGTCTCGGTAGTCAAAGATTTCCCAAACGTGAAGAAATGATGTCGACAGTTAATGATTATTTTGAGGAGCAAGACAGTTCTTATAATAAAAAAGGTATTGAACTATTAAAAATCGCTTGGAAAAGTGTATAGTGCTGAAAGGAGATTATGTAGAAATATAAATACATTTTTTTCCCAATGTTTGTGTTTGTCTTTGGTTGGTTTCTCAGGTACTTCTGGGATTACCCTCTTATATACACTCACACATATATAAGAGAAGTGAAGCAGGATTAAAACCTATGGTTATTCATACAGATAGAATTCTCATTTAGAAAATTCAAGGAAGCATAAACCTTTAATAGGAGGGCTGAATTGTCTTTTACTCATGAGCAAGGACCCATTCCGACGTTCTGGGACGCGCGCGCGGTTGTACGTTTCTTAATTGAAGCCAATTGGACGGGAAACTGATCCTTCTCTTTGGCGACGGGGTTACGGAAGGGAGGCGAGGTAATGTGGAGGCTTGGGGAGACTGTGGCTGGTGTGATCTCCTTAGTCGCTGGGGCGTCCCTTCTGGAAGGGTTCCAAATAAAATTATACCTCCTGGATGATTGAGTTAAAGGAAGAGTATTGGTTATTAAACAGATACCGGAACTTAAACTTATTCTCAAGAAATATCACTGTTGGGAGAAATTTAGAAAAACAAAAGCATACCATTTTACTGAATAAATATTTAAATTGATTGTTTCATTTAAATCCCAAGGAAACGATTAAATTCTCGGTATAGAAGAGACATATGGCTAGCATAATAAACACTAATAATGAAGCGGTCGACACTGATGTCATGCTTGTCACACAACAGGACTTGATTCCTTTTTTCATGTAAAATGGTTTCCATGAGTTACGATTGTTTAGCATAACTTCATATGACATTTATTTGTTATTGATTATTTAAGGCGCCCAATTTTTTTATTAATTCGCAAAAAGTTTTGATTCATTAATTATTTCTTACATCAATTTAATAAATTTATGAATTAACACGTAAATGTGATTTCGTCAAAATCCAGCAATTATGCTGATAATTAACATGAAAATACGAGCATTCACGGGTACACCTCATTTTTCAGCGGCGTCAAGCGGCCCACGTACGTGTATCAATCTTTACATGAGCATCTACATTTTCGTTTTCATATGTACACCCATTTTTACTCAGATACATTAATGATTACATCTAAATCCAAAAGTACGAAATTAACGTAGCCATTGCGAAAGAAAAATGTCTATGCCTCAAACATACCAGTGCACTATTTCAAAAGTTGAATGCTCATTTATTCTAGAGAAAAAAATGTAGAGAAATGTTAGATTTCCAAAAACGTATTTATAATGCGCGTATATCTTTTAACACGTATTACGTATTTTTCTACACACATAGAATATGAAATTCCGAATTGCAAAAGAGGAACATTTGCAGGAATATTTCCATCCTTTTTGTTCATTTGGCATATTCAACCAACTTAATTACTTGATCAGTTCAGCGTTTTGCTTCCTCATTCATTCCTGCATTGAGCTGCAAACACTAAAAAACATCGATAGTACTCGTATATGCCTGCACATATAAATTTCCAAATGAGGAAGTGCTAGGCATGGTGGGGAAGGAGAATGGACTGTGGTGAGAAATCATAGGGTGACAGGAAAAATGCATGCCAAACGTATTGATTGAAAGTGGAAGTGATGTTGAAGACTGTGATAGAAAGAAGAATGTTATTTAAATGGATAGCACAAAGTATTTTTCCACTGTTCTTTATTTGGGTACTGCTAGTGTCAAAAAGAAGAACGTACCTAATGATGACGCCTAAGCGTTGAAACCAGAAGTACCAACATAAAGAACAGTTTGGTTGTGTTTTGTGAGGAGAGACAAGATATTTATTTGGTAGTTTTATCCACCCAAAACTTACCTTAACAGTAGATTACCTAATAAATATATATATATATATATATATATATATATATATATATATATATATATATATATATATATATATATAATTATATATATATATTGTATATATATAATTATACATATAATAATATATAATAATTATATATATAATATATATTAATATATAATTATGTATATATATATATTTAAATACACATATAAATATTATTGGTACATGAATATCTTTAAGTTAATATCATTACTCGAAAAGAATGAATTTTACCATCTTCTTGCTTTTAAATTCATTTTCTAGCGGCTTTGAAGAGAAAAAAATGTGTATCCGTAAGGCTGTTTGAAGCGACGAAGAAGGTCATAAAAATTATTTCTCTTCAACTCCAACTTTTTCGCTCATGGCTCTCTGTGGCAAAGAAGACCGCTAGGAACTCGGGATCATCCTCATGAGTAGAAACAAACATGTTGCTTTTCGATGAGGACCATGCCGGCAAACTTATGTCACAGGCCACATACGCCCGTGTTATGGCTTGTGGCTTTAATGTGCCGACGAAGGTTTTGGATGTAAGCGAGAGGAGCCAAGTACGACGGAGAGGGGGGGGTCGACTGGCTGCCGGGTTTGGGGAAGGAGGGAATCGGCGGAGGAATGTAATAGCGGGAGCATGCGGTAAGGCGCATGCCGCGCTTCTCTCGGGTAAAGATACGGCGAGTGGCCACGAGAGGGCAGGACGGCAGTTTTGGGAGGATTCCTCGGTGAGTAATTGACTCTTAAGCAGTCCGCCCCCACCGCCCAAAGACCCTCCTCACCTTACACTCGCGCCCCTCAACCATCTCCTTTCCCTTCCCGTGAAGTCGCGTCCTATCCTCGTTTCACCGAATCTCCTTTTCCCTGACCTTCACTGTGTTTGCCTTTGCCCTACAATTTCTTTCCCTCAGCTCACAGTTTGATTCTTTAGTATACGAGCATCTAAATTTGACAGTATATTTTCCTGGACGAAGAATTAATTTGACTAACTACCGATTTAACGCATGAAATCAATCATCACCTCAGAAATTTATCGAAATTATGTACATTCTCATACATTTTTTCGAATAAATAAAATCATATATCTCTCTTTCATTTTTGCTGACATCTCGAGTTTCTTACGTCTTTCTAGTCCTCTCCATCTCTTTCCAAATTGTGAACCTCTCCTATTTCTTTCGACGGTCTTCTTATTTAAAAGCATTCGAAACCCTTTATTTAGGCTTTTCTTGCCATTCGCTCAGTCAAATTTGTATGCTGAGAAACTTGAGTGAGTTTATTCATTTCGGTGAAACATTTCAAGTAGAAGTTTGACTACCTTCGTAAAATCATGCTTCGTGTTGACGTGACTCAATTTGTATTGTTCTGCAAGTAAAATATTGTTTTATTTAAAGAAAAGAGGTGGTCGAAGGTCATTTTGCGGATGGTTGCCCTCCTTTGGATCCGCTGACATGAAAAGCAGGCGTTAATATCGCACCACGGCGTTTACTCTGTCAGCGCTGAAGATGTATTGTTCTCATTATATAGGGTGAGAATATGAATTAACCTCATATCATTATTTTTCTCCTAGGTTATTTTTCTCCCCGTCATGAAAAATATTGTATCCATTCTTAGATTATACTTGTACAAGACTTACACGCCTTGGATGCTCAATAACACTTGAATTAAAAATGTTTATTCACATTTATCTAAAATGTGATAATCATGAAAGAAGTTACAGCGAGCTATATTTTTTTGCAATATATTGCGTATTTGGTAAATTTATAATCAATGAAATGGATAAAATATATTTTTATGAAACTATGTTCAGCCGTCAATTTGTCACTCATACCCTATATTGTTATTCTTTAAAGTAAGATTATATTTGTTTACATATATATATATATAAATATATATATGTCTCACTTGAAGAAGGCCTTTGAGAGGGCCGAAAGCCCGAATAATTTACCGTGTGAGTGTCCTTTTAAATGTTGCTATTCTATTTGTGTTCTATTGTGCCGTCCCATTATTATATATATATATATATATATATATATATATATATATATGTGTGTGTGTGTGTGTGTGTGTATATATATATATATATATATATATATATATATATATATATATATATATATATATATATATATATATATATATATATATATATATGCTCATTTACAAGGAAATAGATATAAGGAAAAGGGACAGGGGCTCATACAGACGAACACAGGAGAAGTAAGGAAGGCGGAATCGAGCAGATCACAAGTGCAAAATGCAACCTAGTGTCTTGATTCTTAGGCCAAGATATGGCGTTAGGTAGCTCTTGCACCTACCAAAGGAGAAATATATGACACAAGAGGAAAGTATAGAAGGTAAAGCAAACATACAACGTCATAACGGATATGAACAGTGCGTTTCCTGGGACGCATTGCCAAAGGAAGGAGACGAGCCACAATGGCTGGTTTTCATGTTTGAATGTGTATTTGGCAAATGTGGCTCGTCTCTTTCTTCTTGCTATTCTCACATAAATTCCAAATGACATGAAAATTTTCCATTTTTTTCCAGTTAAACTCTTATGGGCCTTTCGGTTGGGAAATTGTAATTTAACGTAAAATGATTTAGTTCACAGTTTAAGCCATCAAAGTTGGACTGATTCTAAGTCGTATTTTGATAACCTTTGATGACATAAAAAATTCCACCTCTATAACTTCCTGGTCCATTTCTATATATTATGCTCAACTCGTATTATTTCTAAATATAAAAGAAAGGTAAAACACGAAATACATATTAAAATAATAAAATGTAATGCGACACTACATATAATTATTGAATGCTGAAAAAGGATGAGACTACACCCATTCTTTCATTCTTACATATAATTCCACTCCCCTTTACTTAATACAAATCTGGCCACGACTGAATCTCAATGGCAGTGAAAGGTAATTACAGCATGGCCTTAGATCTCTAGAAATCAACAGGCTGATGGTTTCTCAGTTTATATACGACAGTTTCTTGTACCATTACGGCTTTCCTCCCCAAGTCCTGCTTTTGCTATGCAGACCCTATGCAAGCGAAATCACCAAAGATTGTCTCCTGACCGTGAATTTTTAATTGGTTCCCTTCTACAACGGAGATCTCGAGAACATACTCGAGTTTTAGGCGCCGTGAGTATACACAACCAGCACTTCTTATGTGTTTCGTAGCACGTAAGAATACCACCGCGAAATATGTTTCTCTCCCACTGTTGATTTCGCGCACAGAGATTATTGTTTAAATTTTAACAGATCGTGGAATACTGTACGATGTAAGCGTACCATATTTTTCAAACAGGTAAAATAAAAAAAGCTTACTTTGTAATGCATAAAGTATCAAACAACTGAACGGAGAAGGACGTGTAATTAATTATTACCATATTAAATTAAAGACTACCTTGCCCCTACAGTTACTGTTCATAAACAAATAAAATCCCATAAAATTAGTCATTATCACGGATTAACTTTTAATGATAACAAAATGATGGTATTAGTAAAGTAGTCGTACCCAAATATTGTAATGCAACAATGATAAATCCTTGATACCAATCAAAAGATTATTACGTTTTCAAAATAAGAGTAATATGGCTACTGCACAAGAAGGATAAAACTAATGGGTACAATTAGATAAAAAAATATATATTTCTGAGAAAAAATATGTTGTTATTTTGCAGTATATAATATTTTATGTGTTTATTAGCCATTTGAAGAAATACTTTCTTAATTTTCATTTAGTAATTAATTATGTAAAATGCACCATGAATAGCATATATGACGTGGCATAAAAATACTTTCAAACAGCTAAAAAATTCATTAATAAAACCTATGATGATTTTTTACCCATGTGTAGAAATAATGAATGAACAAAGAGACGCGATACATTAGGCTATTGAAATACACTTGCTATTAAGAATCGCCGAAGAGGTGAAAACTTTGATCTGCCAAGGTGGTCTTTGAAAGCTGAAAAAATTGTTTCAAGAAAGCGCCATAGAGGTCAAAACGGTCGTCAACGTTGATGTCATTTAGGAAGAAAAGAATGGATACTATGATAAAGCTCTTGACCTACTTTATCCTTTAGATTTTATCCTTTTAGCTTCTGAAAGCATTGCCACTCGTCCCGAGACAAAAAAGTAACTCGAATGATGAAACGTAAAAATTTTCAGGATGTGTGGAGAACTCTTTATGTTCGATCAATGTTCAATTTTATTATTCTTAACGCCATTAATCTTTCACCGCCATTAACGTATCGGAGGAAAAGTCTTCCGTGAAACATAACTTCCATGGAACTAATAGGAAATCCAATGGGAAATTTTATTAAAAGTACGATGGATTATTTTCATATAAATGTCCATACTAAAAAGAAAGAAATACTCGTACTTTTTCACAGATTTAAATCTGTGGAAAAGTACGAGTCTTTCTTTCTTCTTAGTATGGATATTAAATACTTCCACGAAGTGAAGCCTGAAACAATAGAATATATTCATATAAATGATTCTTCTGTAAAAAAAAGATATCCCTCAGCTGACGTTACGGACCAGTGTTTCAAAACACAGTCTTTGATATCATACTTCGGGAATACTAAGGACATATTCATATTCGGATAAAAATATAAATCTAGCAAACAAGACAGGGGAGAGACCAAATTTATCAAACTAAGAAACGTCAACGACGGAATGAGAGTGTATTTATATGGTTGAGAATGGCTCATATTAATCACATTAACAGTAAAAGAGCGTGCTGTCAGACTTAGCACACCTCAAAATCATCTGCATTGCAAACTCTATAGAACTTTAAATTGTTATTATTGGTCTACCAGTTCCGTAGGTTTTTGTCGGTCTTTTGATTTATCCCAAAAATCCTCTGTTCTCCCCCACCATGCCTAGCTCTCGTTTGTTTATTTTCCTTACAGTTCACTTCATCTTTTCCATCCTCAACCACACCCATATTTCAAAAGTCTCCATCTATGCCTATCTTTCTGCTTGTCCAAGCAATGACCAAGTTTCCGTGCCGTAGAAAACCACTCTACTCAGCGTTCCTGTCATCAATCTCCTTGTTAAAGTTTTTTTGCCTATCACAATTATTCTCCTGAAGTTCCTACTACTTTGATCATTCTGGTCCAAAACACTTGCAAAACAGTTAAACTGTTTCACTTGCTCTACTTTTTACCCTCCTATTTCAACGTTTAATTTAGCCTTTCACTTTCTCAAAAACCACATAGCCCTCGTTCGGTTTACATTTACTCATAAGTATCCTAACACGGCTCTTCGGACCCTCTATCATCAACTCTCACCTTAGCAGTCTAAGACATGTACAGGTTTTGAATAAACCTCCTAGCCCTCCAATCTACTCCTATTTCTGCAATACGTTCATTAAATCCACCCAATTTAGTCCACCGAACAGTATTTTAAAATCTGCGAAACATACATACGCATACTGATTGTATTCTATGTTCCTCTATATTTGTGACCATATTACTGCAATGGCTTTACTTGTGCCTCTACACTTCCTGAACCAAAATTGATCATCCCCTAAGTAACCATTGGCTCTGCTTTCCATCCTCTTGTTAATGACCCTGAGAACCACTTTAGCTGCGTGCGACTTTAGACTTATAGCTCTGTAGCCCTTACATATTTCCGCCTTTCACTTTTTTGGAATAGGAACTAAAAGTGATCTGAAGAAGTCTTTCGGCCAAATTCCTCTTACCTAAATGCTACAAATTAGTCCATCAAAATTCTTACTTACACGTTTTCCTAAAAGTAGTTACGGAGAAATTTTTTCTCCCCCCACGGACTGTTTTAATTCCAGTTCCATTAATGCTTTTTCTATATCGCCATCAATTAATCCTAGATCTAAGTTATCTTCATTTACGTCACCCTCTCTCTCTACATCTTATCTATCTGGTTTAATGCCCTTACCTTACAGTTATTTCATTAAATTCTTCCACCTCTCCAGGTGCTGTTTTGGTTCAACTAATATTTTGCTGTCTCATCATTTAATGAATGCAATAATTTAGCCTTCTTACATTTGCCTTAAATAAAAATAAAAATATTTTCATTTTATATACTCAATAATATTTTACGCATAACTTAGAATTCTAATAACAGATCAGATACTAATTGCTATCTGAACTGATATTTTCTATTTTATTATGAATTAAGATATTAAAGGTTGAGGCATGCTCTTAAGAAATTAGAAAGAGTATATTCACATTCGATGGTTCAGGGACGAGATGAATACAATGATTATGACATTATAGTCTTTCATCTTAATTAGAGCACAAGATTTTATTACTTTATTCATCATATCTTTGTACGAGATTACTTTTAAAAAACCAATTCAGGATGAAAAAGGTTCAAAATGGTAATTACCTCCAATTTACTTTAATTGACAATAAGGCTCATCTTAGTTAAAATATGTACTTCAATAAAACAATTTGAGGGTTGATTACAAATTATAATACTTAATTGTCTTCATTATTAATTTTTGTGTTCTAAATAAATTTAAGGGCATAAAGGTTTTTCTCGATGAAATGCATGTGTTCCAAACAAGTAACGTACAGGTATAGACTAGATAGTTCATGTTTAAAGATTTACATTATTTCAAGGGCCCTAGACATTCTTGCCTTTCAGCATTCATTGTGAAATTTTAAAATATTTTGTTTCCAACAGAAAATTTGTTTTTCTGTTCAAATGGAATAACTTACCAAGTTTCGACACGCTAAAATGTTACAGGTATCATTTGAAGTTTGTATAATATTTGACCAACAAGTTAGAAAAAAATTAATTTCCTTTTAACATAACTTATAAATTCAAAAGCGAATGTTATTTTAACATTTCCATTCAACAATAAAATTTCAGCAATTCATTATTCAATTATATTTTGTGTGTAATGATGTAAAATTCATAGGCCATTTGAATTCCACGTGCCGAATGTGCCAGGCTGTCTAAGAAGAAGAAAAGTTTTGACACATCGAGCTACGGGAAAAAAGAAAACTTACTTCATTATTTTTTATGCCAATTTGCAAGGAAGGCTTGGTGGAAAACCTTATCACATGTAAATGCTCAAATGATACATAAAAAATCTGGACATTGTTAGTTTTGTTAAGAGTTATGTCTCCGTAGCACTATAAATGACCTAAGAACGCCTGGCGTGTGAACTTCAAATTGACTCTTACTTCTTCCATTTACTTATTACTAACCATAAATTTATCACTTCAGCTTCTTAAAGTTATAGCATCTGACCATTACTTATTAATGAATAGCAGTCCCAACGTTCACCCATATTTTCGAGTTCCTGAGATTTTATCTCATTGCTACTAATTTCTCTTCCCCAAATGCCTTTGGTGTCCTATGTTCTGCACTAAAACCTAATCCTTCTTAAAAATAATTCATGAGGAAATTAAATGCAAACCAACAGAGCGAAAGATTGAGAAACTTTAATTCTCACTGGACAGTAAATCTTAAGTACAGTGAAATAGGTTTATGAAGGGAATCAAATGTTTATTCTACTCAAAGTGGTAAGGACACCACACACGAAATTCCAGCCGTTCATTTCTTTCCTCCCGTTCCCTGGCTTCCCTCTGCCTATCCTCTCATCTCCCTCAATCCTCTTACCACTACAATCTCCTTCCACTCCAGTTCCGACCTCCCGAAAACCTCATCTCTTTACAATAACCCACCGAATCATACATTTTCCAGCCTGTCCATCTGCGCCTTTCTTGACGTTACGGCAACGTTATCCCATGCCACGTACACGGCAGTATGAATGGAAAAATCACACGACTTACATCAAAAGGAAGGGAAAGGAATATAATTTATGTTGCCACGCTATCTGACGCCGAGAACCATTGCTTAAATCCAAGATTAGGGGAAGAGAATCTGCTTTGGGGTTTGGCAAAGCGAAGGCAGGGGGCCCATCCGACTTCATCATTAAACTTAATGTAAAATTCTCTCAAAGAATGAAATGAAATTTCAGAAGCATGAAATTTTTTCAGAGATTAAAATAAAATTTTAGATGGAATAAATTAATTTTAAACGTTAATGTTCTATTCATGAAAATATTATCAAAACTAACTGGGAAGATGGAAGTGAAACTCTTTTACGGGAAGAGTTTATGGTTCGAAAAATACATGCATATATATATATATGTATGTATATATGTATATATATATGTGTGTGTATATATATATATGTATATATGTATATATATATGTATATATATATATATATATATATTAGTACATACACATACATACATACACATAAATATTCTTTCAAAGCTGCCTATTGAAATAAAATAACCATCCATCTAAAGTCGCCTCATGTTGATATTTTTTACCCGCAAATTAAGCTTGCTTCTCATATTAAATTAACAACGAAGACTACATTATTTAAATCCCAATATTAATTGAAATCAATTCGGCTAATAATGCATCAATATTTTATAGTGCGATCAAAGCTAAATTTTCGAATATCGTATCGGAAATTTAAGTCTCCTGTGTTACTGAGTGAAAATATTTGGTGACTCGTACATTTTGCGCATCGTTCTCTATTACCAAATTTCCGTTGTCAATTGTTGATCCATCTGTCGGCTGAATTAATATGCATACCATTTTTTAAAGATAATTTGATCCCTTTTACATCAAAATGTGCCTTTTTTTGGGAGTAATGTATACTCTCAAGCGATTCTTTCCTTTTTGCCCGTTTTCCAAAGAATTTCTGAAAATTCCTATCCCCATGTGAAAGCTAACCCATTTACCGTTTTCTCACTTACCCTTTTTAACATTTCGGCATTCACCCTTCTCCTGATGATTCACCATAGTCGTCTCCCTGCATCCCTCTCCCCAACCTACCTCCATCTACCCCGTCACCACCCTCAACCGCGGTATCCACTCTCCGGGCAACTTTATTTGCCGACTCACTCGACTCTTGCCGTCCTCACCACCCTTATATCACCCTAATAACTCCCCCATAATATCCATCCTATCGCTATCTCCCTTTTCCTTCTCCCGTCTCGCGTGCCCCTCAACCCATTCGAACCAAGCCTCTCCCGCCTCCCCCGAGCCTCCCGTACCGCACCGCGTCCCCTTCCCTCCCACTCCCCTCTCTCTGTCCCCCCCTCAGAAAGTCTCGAGAAGCGCTGTCTCCATTTCAATGAACCTCCTTCATTCATTCCGCTTCTTTATCCCCTTCTCTTAACTTTGTTAGCTGGAAACTCTTCCTTTTCTCCTCCACTACCGGCCCCACCTTGAATTTCCACCTCCTGATAAAAACCTTCTTCTCCCACACACATCTCCTTCAGTCCTCCATCCTCCCTCCACTCGCGTTCTACCACTAAATGTAACCCCGGCGAAACATTCAGCGCGGACTCCAGGGGGGGGTGGTTGAGAGGAAAAAATATATGCTCCACAGGGGGCGCTACCTGGTCCCTTTTTCACCCTGCCGACTCATTCGTCCTCCTCCCGTTTTCCATGGCCACGGGAAGTCCTAGGGACTCCTTGCATTAATCTCCCTCTCTCTTTCGTGCTTCCCCCATTTACCATTCTCTCTCCCGTCAACTCTTCGGCTGCCTCCTTGAGACTTTCAAAAGGTAATTTCAAATCTTTATATTTTATATTTCACCATCTGGCGATTTCCATTTGGCACACATAACCCTTCCATATTAAGTTCTCAAAGAAAAAAAATGAAGGTTCTTCTTAGGCCGAGCGCAGTGGAGGAGAGAGGAGATTGACACAATGGAGTTAGCAGGTAGTGGATTGGTACGATTTAAAACCGCTAGGGTCTCGCCTCAATATATACTCACCATAACCACATTTAAACAACCATATACGATTCTACAATCCAGCGCAGGAGTCAATGGTACAGGGTGCACGATGCTTGCGGTTCGTCACTTGTTTTATACTGTTATGATGACGAATTGTGCATTGGAAAATGGATTTGGACCCATCGATTTGCACAACAATATAAGTGGTAGACATAATTATAATAATTACAATATATTGGCTTTATTTGGGCAAGATTGAGGCTGTTGCAGTTGCTTCTTCCATCTAACCTATCGTCAAATATATTAAATGAAAATATAATTACATTGCAGTAATAAATAATATAAAAAGAACTATTTAATGACAATTGATTTGCAATGAATATGAATGAGTACAAAGAGTGTAGAAAGAAATACAAAATTGTGGGAAAAACGTAAGGAATAAAGGCTTTTATCCATGGCGAAAAAACGAACTGCAGGAAAACACCCACACACGAAGGGAAAGTTTGGAAAAAACCTGCAAAAAACCTGCAGATAGATAATGCTAATTTAACAATTTACTAGATAAAAAAAATAAAAATAAAACAAAGCAATGCACGAAAGTCATTAGAGAAGATGATCGACTGCTAAGGTAATTCGTGCCGGAAGAGCTGGTAGGTGATTTGATAAGAACAGAACATTCAGGGGATGGAAGACAGACAGATAGATGGAAGTTAAACAAAAACCTGGCGTTGGAATTATCCTACACTTAAATAAAGACGTCCCGTCCAACTGAATATTTCTTTGATGTGCTCATATTTCTCGTTTTATTAAACAGCAGGCGTTTCTTCACTACAGACGTATACTTAAAACAAATATCCCTCCTGCTAACTCCTTGGCTAACTTCCACATCCAGAACTTAGTCAGCTATCCGTAAATAAAAAGAAATTAGAAAGTAAGTGCAAAATATATACGAAGTATTACTTTTGCTTTTACTTAGAAAGGAAGTGCTTTCAAGAGAGGCATCATAATGAAAACATTCAACGGGATTTTTCTGAAATTTTTCTACAATAACTTTAAAGTACGGTTAACAATTTACAATCCAGCTCTTTATTAGAGTCTCAATGAATATCCATATAATAGCTTCAGAATTTCTTTCGAAATACAGAGATAAATACGTAATCACCACTAACTAATTTCGTATTACGTTTTAAGCGTCTATGCAAAGTATTCAAAATATTACTTATTTATAAATTATATTTTCCCAAAACGTAGTAATAAAATACTAAAAGGAGTTTTAAAACTAAATAAATAAAAAGGATAAAAGAATCAAACTCCTGAAACGTTGAAATGGAATGGATTCAATAATATTTTAACAAGGAGAATTAAAAAAAAATAATCACTTACGTTTTTTTTAGGTGCGTTTTTAAAGTCGGCATTTTAAAGCGTTTATAATGTTACCATATCAGCTGCAAGGATCATTGTGAAAATTACTAGTTCAAATGTTTCCGGACTTTGTCCCTGAATCACTGTGAGAAGAAGCACCGACAATATCACTTGCACTGAGACCTTGGTGGTGGTAAAGAAAACACCCATGACAGATATATTAGTACACTGTACTTCATGACTGTGCCAACAGAATGCCCCTGGTCAAGGAGTCCCAAAATCCTAACGTAAGTGGTGCTGTAGTCCTTTATCATTCCCTTACAAAGTTCTGTGTAAGATTGGGGAGGGAGATCCCTGCATAAGACCGAATGAGGCTTGGAGAGGAGGTGAAGAGGAGCTAAACGTGAGAGGAGAAGTGGGCGAATGCGAAGAGAGGAAGAAGTTGTCTGATTGCAGAGGAGAGACTCACGAAATATCCTGAGGTAGGGAGGTGGATGGCAACTGGGGAGTAGAGGGAGAGATTTCAGACATGATGGGGGAGTTGGACTAACGGACGGACTGGGACTTGTCTCCACTTGGTAATGGGATCTGTCGAGGACCCCGAAACCATCGAGGGAACTTTTATTCCGTTCCTTCCTTTGCTTCCGTCGGACACGCTCCGAAACGAGGGGGGTAAGGGGGATAGGAGTGGTGTTGCCTGGGGAGAAACTGGGGGTGAGTGGGAAGTGGGCGGCGGCACTCGGCTGGCTCGCGCGCGCAAATGTTGCCCCGGGACTCTTGGAAATTCCAATTTTCCCCCAAAAGATATTAAGCAAACCTCCTGGACCCCGGGAGATTTCGATTGCTCGAAGTGTTTCCGTTCCCCTCTTGCTTGACAATTTTGACCCATGGACAAAAGACTAAAGGGAGAGGCAACAACGTTCGGCTCAAAGCAATTTTAGTTCTCTTAGCAGCGAGGTTTTTGGGCGTGGTGCTAAATAGACGCGCTCTGGCGTTATGCCGTTTCTGAAATACTATATGCATTGATCTCCTGGGTGAATATTGTTAGTATGTGTAGTCAAGTGAGCGACTCGGGTTTGTTTCATCAACTTGTGCTAAATATTAACAGGTGCCTTAAGTTCGCGTCAAGGGTTTTTTTCTCCGAATATTCATACCTTTTTGGATGAATGGAATTATCTAACGCAGCCAATTTGTGCGCAAAATATGGGCAATTTTAATCTGACCAATTTAAATATCTTAAAAAGGCTTATAAAACTTTTCCAATTAATTTTAAAATTTACCTTTTCAATCTAAAATGTAAGAGGCATTGTTTCGAAGAAAACCATTAGTGAATAAGTGAAGTAGGTGAAATAGAATATAGTTAAAATTAACAATTTTTAATACACTATCATTATAAAGGATATGGCATTTTAAAAGCAAATATTTGAATATAATAAATTCATTTCATTGAATTTATAAATCATTGGCGTTAGATTTTTCAGCGATATTTGGCATTTATTCGATCCAATACAATGAATGCTACGGTTGGATGTTTTCATCCAAAAGTATAAGGACGAGAAATTTCGTTTGTAGAGGTTTCACCTCCATTGGTAATTTTATGTCTAGGTAATTTATTTAATTTTTATAGAACAAAGTAAAACACTCACATATTGCAATAATAAACCAAAACGTTAAAAGAATTTCTTGAACACTCACCTATCGATGCTGATGGCCACCAAATTGAAGATCGAAGACGTTGAACAGGTGACGTCCATGGCGATGTAAAAATCACACACGAATGTCGGCAGTCCCCACGTTCCGTTCACCTTAAAGGATACAAAAAAAAACAATTAATTTTTTCATCACTAGTTTACAAATACATTTTTAATAGCCAAATAATTTTTTTATGGCCACGTTAAGGATTTAATATCGGTTATCAAAAAGTTACGTTACGATCGGAGCGGCATAAAATAGCTCATGCTTCCAAATTCTTCCCATAAAGTTATGATTTTAAGCATAAAACTCTCCGCCAGTATTTGACATTCTTCGAACCTATTGTAATAGCATTATTTGTGAACCAGGTGTCCAATATATCTATCCAGACTCTCCTTGTGTGTGTTATAACGAAAACTAGTGGTTCATAGGCAATCATGATATCGTGCAACGATTTTTGATGTTTTACAGGGGTAATCTCTTCTCGCTGTTGACTGCCTAGGTCTCCGTAACAAATTTTTGGAGTGCCCAAGTTGTTAAGCTACAAAGTTGTTACGGCCTTGGGAGATTAAATGCAAAAATTCATCTAGCGACGTGTGCGATGGTGCGGATGTTTCCGACGAAATGGGAAGAGTGATTGGGAATTAGAGCGTGATGGCGTGTTACATCCATCGCTCTTTGATCATGGATATCCCATCTTCGAGTCTAATGAGTAAGAATTCAAGGGAAGTGGGCGTCCATAAAAGCGGGAAGGGAAACCGGAAGGCTCTCTGGAGTGGCCCGGGGAATGGAAATGAAATGAGATGGGATGACTTGGAAGGGTAGCGGAATGGATAGAAGAGGACGAAAGCCTATTGCTCTGACGGAGCATCAATCTTTACATCGAAGCCTTAGTCGCCTTTGCCAATTATCCCCCTCCGAAAACTAACGCAATGAGGCACTAGAGTGCGTTCAGGTTAAATTTCTTTCGGTTTATTGGCTGCGTTAACTGGAGGTCACATATTTAAAGTAAGATAAACTATTTTGAAAGTGAAACTTGAAACGTAAGCTTAGCGAATTCCTATAAATGATGTACATCTGAATCGCATTGAAGCCATGGATGAATTTGCCGCAGAGATGTTTCTGTATCCCAGCACATTTTTAGATACGCACATTCTAAACGCGCCCCTGGAATTCTGTTTATTTTTTCGAAAATACAACTCACTTATCACCTAAACCCATTCAGAGGTCACCGTAACTTTTTATATGTATTATTTGTTTATGAGTAAATTTATTGACCGAGTGCTGACTCAAGGGAAAATTGTGAAGGGATATGATTCTTTTGGGGGATTGATGAGATTTGATGGGGTAAGGCGTTTATTAAAAATTTATTTTGGTAAAATGAAATGAAAATTCTCTTAAACTACTTATTGATGCCAAAATGTAGATAGGGTCTTATTCAAACTACTTGGGAGGGAAATAGACACCGATCATAAAGCGATTTAGGACGAAGACAGCTAAGGCACAAATATCACCATTTTTCATTTCATGAATGTTTTTATCCATATTATACTTGCATGTATATTTACATCTAATCTAACCCAAATGCCGCCACAACGGCGAATGGCAGCGTATGTAAGGGCACTAGCCATGAAGAAAGAAGGGGAGAAGTCTATGAAGTGGATAGATGAGTTACATAGTTAGTGCCGCCCTCTTATTTTTGGTGTAATCATGAATCGTGATATTGAATATCGCAACAATGATGACTCAAAGTACTTATGACCAACACCACAGATTCTAAGCATAAAACTAAACCGTAGTTTTTTTTAAGCCACACTTTATGATATTTTTGTACTTTTTTTGAGGAATTTCCAATAAGCAAAGCAATAGTAAACTTTTAGGTGATAGAATATTCTAACTTGCTTATGCAGTCACCTAAACAGATTATAACTATTACATTATTCATTGACCTTTTGGCTTGCTCTCAAACTACCATACGCATTTCGCATAAAATTTTAACGTCCATAAAAGCATGGTTTGAATAATTTCCTCTTGGATGTTTTTTAAACAATTTTCCTGAGAATAAATTGAGATCCCAAGAAAAAATACTTATGATATGAATAATTTGAAAGAAGGAAAACTGATCACGCTTTAAGCTCAAAAAGAAAACTTTGCATTGCTAAAGCGCTAAATAGCCTGAATAAATGCTAACCGGCATATTTTATGAAATTTTCCGATAACTTAGGATGGATAAACAACGCATTCAATCAGAAGACAATCATATTTACAGCCTCACGGAAATTATTCTAATAGCCATTATTTTTATGCATTTATAACTAGGCTAAAGAAGCATAAAATTTTAGTTATAAAAGTTATTTCAAGATGAATAACTCTCTCGGCAGAGGTAGTAATGAAAAATGTCATTCATTGTTTGTAAGTGTATTTCATGTATTACACTACATTACTTTCGCCCTTCACCACTACATTTCAAAACCTTTCTTGCTGCATGTCCCCGTCCTATTCTTTACTCAAGTTAGTCAGTTTTATCCCCATTGGGTCTAACTAAATCAAATCGTGGTGAGCTGGATTACATGAATGACTAAGAGGTTTGGTCAATCAATAGAGATCTTGGTTCTACATTTTGGAAGTTTCTTACATACTTTTTGTGAAAAATCGTCTAAATAAAGGATTCTGCGCCACTTGGCTACGGGGTCCTGTGGCGGTTCGGTACTGTAAATATCTTTCAATGCCATTTTATTCAGTTTTTTGCGGTATAGTTTCTCTACTAGCTCCTCATCGTAGCCGTTGTTTCTTGCAATCAATTTAATCGTGGTAAGTTCTTTTTTGACGTTGTTTTGCAACATTGGGACGTTCACCAACCGGTGTATCATTGAATGGAAGGCGGAGAGTTTTTGCGAGAAGCAATGTCTTGACTTGAAATGGATAACTTGATCTGTGTATGAGTTTTTCCGAAAGATAGAGAAATCAAGCCGGTTGTTTAATTTTTAAATTTTTAAATCAAGAAAATTCAGTGTATTATTTTCTTCTACTTCAGAGGTGAATTTTAGGTTTTCGTTCAAAGAATTTAAATGTGTAAGAAATAGCTGAAGTTGCCTTTTGGAGCCTCTCCACACACAAGACACATCGTCCACATATCGATACCAACACAGTGTGTGGAGAGGCTCCAAAAGGCAACTTCAGCTATTTCTTACACATTTAAATTCTTTGAACGAAAACATTGCTTCTCGCAAAAACTCTCCGCCTTCCATTCAATGATACACCGGTTGGTGAACGTCCCAATGTCGCAAAACAACGTCAAAAAAGAACTTACCACGATTGAATTGATTGCAAGAAACAACGGCTACGATGAGGAGCTAGTAGAGAAGCTATATCGCAAAAAACTGAATAAAATGGCATTGAAAGATATTTACAGTACCGAACCGCCACAGGACCCCGCAGCCAAGTGGCGCAGAATCCTTTATTTAGAGATCTCGGTTCTTAAATCGACTTCTTACACACTTTAAAATTTTATTTCTATGTCTAATATTAAAATATGAACAGCAATTCTCAGGGAATGGTCAATTGTTTACATTTAAAGTGACCGCGTCAAATCAAACTAATTTACACTGAGTTATGACTAAAATAGATTGCCATAAAATTGCTTTAATTTATCTTGAATTCTGGTACATATGGATGCTATTAATTTATTTGCAATCTTTATCGTCTAAGATAAAAATATGTTTGAATTATGGTAAATTAGCAAATTCAGCCTGTAATTAACGAGTGTTTATATATATATATACATATATATATATATTATATATATATATTTTATATATATATATATATATATATATATATAATATTGGGACGGCACAATAGAACACAAATAAAATAGTAACACTTAAAAGGACACTCACACGGTAAATTGTTTAAGCTTTCGGCCTTCTCCGAGGCCTTCAGTCAGTCTTACTTTAAGAAGATCTCGGAGAAAGCCGAAAGGAAATTTATTTTGATGAGATTTAAGTATGTGTTTGTGTGTTAAATAAAAAACATGTATATGTATATATATATTTTTACATATTTATACATATATATGTCTATATGTATGTGTGTGTATATATATATTATATATATATATATATATATATATATATATATATATATATATATATATATATATACAAACACACCAGCACATACTTATATGTCATCAAAATAAATTTCCCTATCGTCTTTCTGCTAATGTCAAATACATATACGTAAATGCCATAATAGTTCCAGTGAAGAACACACATCCATTTTTATCCCGCTTAAATGAAATGGATATTATGTTCAGCGTCATGGTGAATATAGAATGTCTCCCTCCTATGCTATCATATGAATTTCAAAATTTTCGTGACCAGTACCGAGCTAAAAAATAAATAACGCCGAAAGCTTTCCGCTACCCACATCAAACACGCATCGGAAGCAGAATTCTCGATATTTATTCTATTTGACTGCAGGCCTGTCGAAGAAACAGAGTCATGTATTTACTTTTTTGGTCCGATTCGTATTGACCAGCTGCGTGGCACTTTTTTTTTATCCGGTCTCTTATCGCTTCCACTCAGCGTCATGTTCATTTCATACGCCCCCATTCTGAAACAGTGCCATTCTTCTCCCACTGGGGTATTTTTATGGGAACTCTTGACTTTGCGGTGGGAAACGTCCATGGGCCTCACGCACTCCGAATTTATATTTTCCGCAGAAAAATATACAGAAACAAAGTGCTCTCTATGCAGGAAATTATTGAAAAATACTATGTACTTATATATATTGCCACTATTAATTCTACCAGGAATGCCATCTAGTTGAAAGAAATAGCATAGCAAATTACTAATTATATAAGTGATTTTTAACTTTCAAACGACGGGGGAGTTTCTTCGCCAAACTACGCTCATGGATACTTGCTGATTAATTACTGCTCAAACAAAAATCAATTTACGAATATGCTGTCGAAGTTTTATATGACTTCGAATATCATCTCGCAGCTCGTCCCACTACGGAGCATAAAGAGGCGGGGTTAGTGTTAGAGGGAATCCAGAGTTCATCTAACTTGTTATTCAAACTGAATTTCGTTTTTAAAACCCCGATAATTGAACACATTTAAGCATCCGAAAATTATTTTTAAGATTCCATTTTCTCAGGGGCTTACCCAAAAATTCTCTAAAGAAATCTGTAAGATGGCCACACTCCGCTATGATGTTTAAATTTAAACTCTTTCTCCATCCGCATTAATAATCACCGATTACTACCAAGTTCACCTCTGTCCTATTCAACCTTCTCACTTTCATCAGTTCCCATAAACTGCCTTTCCGTCACATTTTCCGCCTCTCCATCACAGAATCCCTCCACGGATCCGCTCCAGAATGGAGGTGAAACTCGTGATTTTGCGAACTTCTATGCTTTCTATGAATTACGGCCTTGACAAACCACACAAATTCCCCGCACTCCTCCTTCTCATAATTTTATGCCTCCTCAGCTTCTTTTTTGCACATCTCCACATAGTTTCCTTCTATTGACGTATGCGAAAAAAATCATACCCGTAAAAGTTCAGCGAGGGTGAGAGGGTTGTGAATGATACTTTTCAAATTAAAACTACGTAAGAAGCATAAAAACAAATGTATTCTTCTATATTTATCCGAAATTTATGAATTAACCATGAAGAATGGTGCGATTTCAATTGTACTCGCTTTCCACCCTGAGGACCCAGTCTCGAAACCGAGTTTTGGCAGAAGTTTTCAGCAGGTTCTTGGTTCTTATTTAAGGTACTGAGCATGAGGAGAGCATTTCAAGTGGATTAGCTTGTCCACAATTAACGGTAAACCCTTAGGTGCCTTGCCTCGTTAAGAGCATTCTAATAGCGACACCGGGTTTCTCTCCATCCTTCCTCAATACCATGAACATCTAATCCCTACTGAAATACCCACCACTCCTTAATCTTCAGGTCGCCTTCCTTAATGATTAGCCGCCGCAAAATATTAACCCCCGGTTATTTCCTTCAAGAATGATTTCTCTAAACAGTTGTATTGGTGTTTTGGGCTACTTAATATGCATACATACCTTGAGAAATTAAAGTAAGGGAAATCTATTGAAGAAATGAACGTGAATTATTATCACTTATTGTTATATTTATGCAATTAAATGTAAAGTAAATAAAATTAATTCAAATTGCAATTTACCTAAGATCATATTTAGTCTGTCCATTTTAGTACAAACTTGGAATGGCAAAAAAAGGCTAACTCAAAAGATGTGGCTCTTTGCTTCCTTCAGAAATAATTATTGCAATATCTCTATATTGAAAGAAAAACCAAAAGAAGAAATTTGCTGATGTGGCACACGGCTAGTCTGACGCTAATTTTATTAGACGACGCGTCTCAAAAAAAGCATGAACATAAGATGGAGGTATACAAAATATTGTTAATCTATGCTCCGAAATTTAGATATTTTGCCCAATAGGGATTTAAGTTTATGTCATAGGCAATTTAATACAATTATATTGACAACATTTTGATTTCCGAAAACGATTTTATCAGTTTGAGTTTTGCTATAAAAGAGTTTTAGAATTCCCCAGGTATAATTCGAAATGAAAATTTCATACTTGTGCGGGGCCGCAATTCGCCCAATGGTATTTGGGAGGGAGTGGATGTCTATTGTACGCTATATGTCTGATGCGACCCCTCCTTCCACAGAGTCCCGCAGGAGGTCACCTGGTGGGTTATGTAAAAGAGACGCTATGTAATGCCCTTGGAGATTCTCACAAGGTGATAAACCCCCGAGCATAGGTATGGGAGAAGAACATCACCTTTCCAACGGTTATCGGATTTTATGCCTGGCACTCGTATCAGAGGACACATTCCGGAAATTTCCATGTCCGCCTCCGCCTATGCCCTCCTCTGCTGCATCCTTTACGCCCCAAAATGGTATGCAAAGCCCGAGTAGTCTAAGAGACCTGGGACCATACCAGTCGCCTGCTGCCGATGCACCACTGCGTGAGTGATATGTAATGCCCTCATCAGCATTCGCTCGAGTACCAACTCGATTGCAGGTTTACATTTGCAGAGGTGAGAAACGGAAAAAAACGAGGACTCGTCAAAATTCATTTCCCCTCTCAACTTCTTTTTCAAAATTCCCAATATCTTCAAAAACAGATATTCCTAGCAGTGTTAACGACTGGGTTATCACTTTCTCCAAGTGCATATCCGAAAGGACTAAAAAAAAACGCAAATGACAGATCCTTTTATTTCCTACATTCAGCGTGGTGGTTTTACTCGTACTTGAAAGCAGTCATTCCATCATCTTTTACTGAATCTCGATCCGGTTAGTAACTTACACTATTTCAATTCATTGATTCAACAAAAGGCCTATTTCATCCATTAACTATTTTCCTGAGAAATGTGACTTGTTTGGAAATAACTTTTCATTGTCACCTACTAGACATCGTGCTACTGAGAACAATCGGATAGTGCAAAAACTACGCCAGTAGATGCTAATAAATCGAACAATCTAATTACAATATAATAAATAAGCACATAGAGCACACGTCTTTAGTTGTTCTATTGTGGCGGAAACATTTATTCTTTCTAAATTTTGTCAATTAATATGGGCACATATTTATTGATCAATGGAATAAGCAGAAGAAGGAAACCTTTGTATCCTCCACTCTGGAGCAATTGCGCCTAGTAGAGTCCTAGTCAGTATCGTGCGTTTATATTAAGAAAAATTAATTATGCCAATCTTGGTAAATTTTGCTAAGGGTAGATTGCGCATTTTAGTCTACGTTTATGATTACATTAACGATTCAATTATAAAGAGGCGGAAGAGTATGGTCAAGCGTTTTGAGATTAATAAGGTTCGATTGTGAACGTCATTAAGTAGGCGTGATTCCAAAGCGCACATCGAGAGCAAACATTGAGAAAAAAGCTACCCATTCCATGAAGGAATAAAATATATTCTCCTGGGGCATGCAGAACCCAAAGAGATAATGCAGTCTCGTGAGATGGGTACATCACGCGCTCGAGGCGTTGTAGTTACAAACATTTTCGAATGGAAAAAGGGAAGAATAGGAGATATGATAGAGCGAGGATAATGGAAGGAGAGACGAACATCGGACTCGGCTGAAAAAAGTCATTCATAGCTCCACGAGCATGAACAAAAATATCATAACGAGGTCGTTCTGAGGGTTCCTGTCTGAAGAAAAAAAATTGGGCTAAGGAAGTGCGATAGCTTCCTTTCAGGGAATAAGGAATAAAAACTTTCATTCTAAGAAGTCTTTAGACCAGAAAAAATAGAACTCCCTCTATATTTTAGCCAATATAAAGCATTGCTGGAGATGAAAACATTCATACATGTTTTACGTCACTCATGTTTAAGATGCTTAAACTTCATCTATTATGGGATCAATTTGCTAGAAACTCTTATAAACGGATACACACATATGAGTGTGTATGTATGTACATACATTTATATATATATATATATATATATAATTTATCTATTAATACATATATGTATGCATTTGTATATATATATATATATATATATTAGTACATTTGTATATATACAGTATATATACACACACATATCCATTTACATTTATATATATAAACTCTCGACGGAAACCTTGAGCAGTGTCAACGCATAGTGTATATTAGACACAAACACACAATACATTCACAGAGTATTTTGTTTCAATTATCATGCCGTCACCAGTGACGATAGGCGCACCGATACTCACCGATGAAGCGTAACATTTCGTACAATTGCCCTCTTTTATTTGTGTCTATATTTTAACAGTATCTTGAATATGTACTCTGTTTATGTACGTGTATATATTAATTTCATATGTACAAACATTGATTTCCAGCATCGGTAGTTACGCATCTTTACTCATGCCAAAATTTAACCTTAATAAATTTAAGCTTCGAGATCAATAGTAGCTATTAATGATGAACGGGAAGATCACTATACACTGATGCATCTTTGTCATTTAATCATCCCAATTTTCTCATGTATTCTCTGGGACACCAGATTACCTTCTATTCTTGACTTTCGAAATAATTCTTCTCTTACCCCATCTTGATGCCTGCTATTCGCTTCTAAGTTTCCAGGGAATCCAAGACTCCCATCGAAAATTCCTTTCGAAAGAAAAAGTAGGGAAATTACATAAAAGAATAATCTTGAGGCAAGATATTAATGGAAAAGCCCCACTGAAATTGAGATCAAAGATTAGCTCAAAGAATTGACTCATTAAAACTAAGGAGATTTAATATATAAATTTTGCTTTTCTGTTAATGTCAAAGTTTTTTTTAATATGGTAAATTGTGTTCTTCTGAAAATGGAGGGGCAATGAGGACGATTAAAGTTGGAAGAGCTTGATGAATAACTTTATGCACACTATCAATTTAAAAATCAGCGGAAGTAGAAGAAGAATTTCTATTAAGAAAAGTTTAAAACGTTGAAAATAATAACAAAAGTTACCATTGAACTTGTGTTAGCAACTTTTCAAAGTTTGCTGGAGGAAGAACTTAATTGGGCTTCCTTTTATTAACTGTAGTAAGGCACTGAACCAACAAGAATCGATATAAATGTATCGGTTGGAGATTCGACCTTCTTGCGCGCCTTTCACTGGGTTTTCCTTAGGCCCCTGAAAGTTTCCTTTGAAGAGGAGGGCGTGACCGTTGAGACATGCCATTGGTATCACCGAGAAACCTCTGTAAGATAAAGAATTTAGCAGTGCCGTGCTGGATAGGAGGGGAACAAATTGTCTCTCATTCGCTAACCCTTCTCCCACAACCGGTGATACAAAAATTTAATATTACTCATACCTGTATACTACGCGAGCTGTTAGGAGACTGCAACCATGGCAAGCATGACGTTGCCAGGAAAATTTGGTGGGGCAGGGGACTGAGAAAACTCGACTTTCCGCATTAAATAAACGGCCATATTTAATAAATTGCTCGAGGAGCAAAATATACTATACTTGAGACTTCTCTTCGTTGGAAAGGCTCTCGTCATGATCTTCCGGAGGAATGTCAGAAAAATAACAAAAGTCATGGGAGGATTAAGGATGCGTTTCAACCGAAGAGAAGTTAGGGAGAGGGAAAATGACACCATATCTCTAAGGACGCGGGGTCGCGGGGAAGACGCCCCAACCTTGGCGGCTGACCGCGGTTGCCCAGCTCGGCAGGCTCCCCTGACCTGATGAAGTAGAGGTCGCTATGCGAGACCGCTTCTCGGATGGGAACATAAGAGTGTGAGTGAAACAGGCGAGATCCGAGCGCCTCAAGGATGCTATCAGCGTTGCCACCGAGATGGAACCTATCCATTTCACGGAAGAGTCTACACCAGGGGAATAAATGCTGTGTCGCCGGTGAAGCTCACTAATGAACCGTGAGGGGTCGGTATGGAGAGCTGATGTAGCAATGGCGGAGACAAAGTGGAGATCGCCTTTGGGCAGAATTCCGAAACAATTAAAGAGGTGCTTGAATTCTCGCAGGGAATTGCTGTGCCGGGAGGCGACCCCGTTGCCTGGCTCCCGAGTTCGAGTTGCGGTGCTCAACAAACACGGTGAGGCGTAAATATCGCGGGATGAGGTGTTAGGTGTGCGGCGAAGAGGGTCACTTGAGGGTAGAATGCTCTCGTCCTTTTGCTCTTGGAAATGAGGAGAGGCCTAGGAGGTAGTAATCTCCTCGGCCGGTGACGAGAAAGAAAAGGACATCGGCAAAAGAGCATTGGTATTACCTGTTCACCGCCTTTGCATTCGCGGACTGCTGCTGCAACGACGGAGGTCGTCCGAGGAGACGCTAGGATGGAAGTACGGACGATATGGTCCAATTCGGTGCCCTTCGTTTCAGTATACGTGTCGGGTATTCCCAACGAGATACTTATTAGGCGTAGGAGCGGCTGTCTTTGATCGAGGAAACGCTCTGGAACATCACCGATAATTCGGGGCCATCGTGCGTGAAGAGTTGGTACCTGCGAAGGCGAACGAGGAGCCATTATGCACTCTCGGGAGGAGAAAAGTAGTGCTTCGTATCAGAGAGGAAGATTTCCCGTATAAAGTGCTCATTGCGCCACATATAACGCAGAGATGTCTCATGGGGGCAGATTTCTCGCGAGGACTTCCGTGTGATGTGAATTTTTTACCGGAAATGAGTTCACCTTCGAGGAAAATCTGTGACTTTCTTGTCAAGTGAAGGAAAAACGTGATTTATTTAGCCCTGTGACTTTGAAAGAGAACATCATCTTTCTACTTACCACGAAATATTAAAGTGTGTCATGAGCAAGGATAGGGGGACTCAAAGGAAACCTAGAATAATGGATTCGAATCCAAAAACTTTAAAGGAATATGGCGTGCTTTCTGCGCATATTTTCCATAATATTAAGGGTTCCCCGATGCCTGGGCTTTTTCTCACTGCATCGGAAACTCCTTACAAAGACACTAAAGTGGGCGCAATTTCGAAATATGATGTTAAAAAAGGAGCATACATAAATTCGGTTTGTAGTTAAGAGAGCGCTCACTTACCACCTGCATCCTCTCTCTTTGAATTGGATGATTCAGGTAAAGGTGATTTGGAAAAGGATGAAATTAAAATAGTTTTGGACGAATTTGCTGATCCATACGTTCGTGAAAAAAGGTGGTGGGCCCTACCGATTTAAAGTGCTGCCTTTCGGAATGTTCAACAATCCGGTACTATTCAGTGATTATTGGGCCTAGTGTTTGCGGGTGCTCAATGGAAGTGCTGTAAGGTGTGCCTAGATGACATAATTTTTTGGAGGAAATTTTAGAGAGAATATTGGAAGGCAGGCATTCAAGTTATGCTTGAAAATTGCTAAATAATGAGGCCAAATGTGAAATTTTTAGTCCGTGTATTGTTGAAGAAAGGTGGGTAACGGACCAAGGAAAAATTGCCGCGATCATACAATGACGCTGTCCAGCATCTCTTGAGGAGCTTAGGGCGTTTCCTGAAATTGTGTCTTATTATAGGCGGGTCATAGACTTTTTTTCTTGGAGCATGCCCCTTTCCTAGGTTGACAGAGAAAAGTGCCTTTTCAAATGAAGAACCGAATGCAAAGTCGCCTTAGATGTCTAAACGGAAGTAGACGAGATTAAAATTAAATATTCTGAATTTCATACGGACGAACTGCGAATTCTCACCCGACTGTGACGCCAACGGGATGGGTATTGGGGATGTATTAAGGCAGGGACAGGAAAACAAGGAAAGGGTTTTACCCTTTAGTTGCAGGGAGCTCTCACGTGCTGAAAGTGCTTTAGTGCGGCACGTCTTCGAGTTTTTGCCGGTAGTTAACTCGATCCGCCATTTCAGAAACTATTTATTGTATGAAATGGCGGTAAAATATTTCGTGGACCACGAGCCTTTGCAGTGGTTGAGATTATTTCGAGAACGGAAAGGACAAGTTCAAAGGGCAAGACTATGACTTTTAGGTGGTGCATCGGGCGGGAAACAAACACATGGATGCTGACGGTTTATCCCGGTCTGTTTGTAAACGCGGTAGAGGACCCGAATGGCCTTTTTCACAGCAATTTGCCGGGAAAGCACAAGATCATACTCCAGTACGGAAGGACACGGATCCTAATTACCTGATGTTTGGGAGAGAGATGTGCTTTCCGACTGAATTGAAGTGTGGTGTCGCTGTGATGTGCAAGTTGCGGTCGGGCAGTGAAGAGAAGGGCACTGCGTGAAGATATGATTGGACCTCGAGAAGCTCAAGCTCATACTCGGGAGAGCCTAGCGTCGCCTCAACTTTGGCAAAAGTAGTGTCAAGACCGTCGGGTGAATTGGCACACCCCTTGAAGGAAGGGAAGAGGCCTCCGCGTTCCTACCGCAATTAGAGGTAAATGCTCAAAATTTCATTACCCTTGGGTTTATCATTCATTCATCATTACCCTTCGAAATCATAAGAAGGCTGTCCAAAGTCCCACAGATAGCGAGGAAGATAGATAATACTCTAATTCGCCTGGTGATACATTTTAACCATCTTAAAAAGTGTGAGGAGAGACGGTAAAGAGAGTGAAGCAAAGGAAATGAAAAAAGGCAACGGAAAAAAACCAGGGGAGAAACTCAAACAGAAGAGTAAAAACCGGTGACCACGAGCGAGGGTGGCTGAAGAATTTTCTTAATTCCTACAGCCTATGAATCCCAGCAGCCGGCGGTGAAGGACCAGCATTGAACAAACGAACCCCCTCAGGCGGGAACGGCGCAATATTCCAGAAGGCCGATGAGGTAGACAGATTACAGGATGGACTCTAAAAGGTGTGGGGAAACCGAAGATGTCTCCTTTTGTTTTGTAATTTCTCCACGGTACGTTCCAGTGACGGACCTTAAGGAACACCATAGAGAAGAGAAGAATCTGATGGATTGGTCACCCTTTGAGGCACAATGGATTCGTGAAGAATATAATAGAAGGAAAAATAGAGGGAAAAGTCCCAAGAGGAAGGCTTAGGGATAAATACATGGGACAAATAAAGAAGAAAGTACATTGCAAGAAATACCAGGAAGTAAGCCAACTAGCATCAGGTAGGCTAGGATGGAGGGTTGCAGTCGACCAATCTTAGGATAGAACGATAAATGATGTGTTGGGTCGGTAAGGAACCAGTCTTACAAAGTCGTCTTTCATTCACCAACTCTTCTCCGGTGACCGACGATACATAAGCAATAGCCGGGAAGAATATTTATTTTAAATTTGCTATTTTTTACGCTCGCGGGCATGGTTAACTCCATCTCTTTATTATATACTCTGCAGAATCGGAGATCAAGTACCATACAGAAACGAGTTCTTAACAGGCTACCACGAGACGAGCGTTACATGCTATACCTACAAAACCATTTTTGCCTAAGGGTATCGGAGTATGCCTCCGCTGAATAGGAAAAGGAATCATTGATAAGCGTAGGCGTCTATAATGATGTCCCTTGAATGCCTTTGTATCAAAGATTCTTGTATACCTATTTTCTATGGCATGCGGAGTTATTTGAATAGCATAATTAATTGCAGAAAGTTTTTCAGGGAAAAAATGATAAATCAAAGGGCACAAATGGGCTCATTGCTGATGAATAGGTAGTGTTGAGCAGTAAATTGAAGATTGAAATCATACTTTATGTGATCCTTAAAGGCAGGTTTGATATGACTCAATGCAATCAATATATATTGTGATGAAATAAATAGCTTCAGGAGTACTTTTGCGGAATTTTTCCATAATGCACAATGTTAAAACAAAACTTTGTTAATTCAACGACAAAATTTGCCATCAACGGAGTGGGTTGGCCATCGGCTTCCCTTTATCACCATTATAAGTATATGTATTAGCATGTGTGTAGGATGAAAGGATTTTGCATGAATGTATACGCCACTGCGGGTATAGTTTTGCGTTCATGTGTTGATTTTGCAAGTGGTTTTGTTCCTTTTTGCGGGTGGTGAGCTAACACCCCCCGCCACACGCCTTTGCGACAGTTTGCGGGTTATTATGTAGATGCAGATTACTAGCCGAAGTTTTCATGGAAAATTTTGAACGAGAACTATTTTTTTGTGAAATAGTAGGTCTTGACTGTGTGTTTAAGTTTTTCCGATATGTGGGTGATATTTTTTTTGTATGCAGTGGCACTGTATGACATTTGAAATTGTTCGTCAAAGCCGTAAACAAGCGGCACAAAGCCATTCCGTTCACGACAGAAATAGAAGAAGAAGGCCTTCTTAATTTCCTTGACTTGAGGATTTCGCGGACTGGGAGGAGCCTTAAATATAATATCTTCAGGAAGAACATAGTGACTGATCAAACAAGTCACGCTTCATCCAGGCATCACGTTTAACAAAATTACGCAGCCTTCCATTCCCTCATTCATGGGCTGTTCGCCATTCCTTTGTCAGTATAAAATCAAGAAAGGGAACTTTTAATTACCAAACAAATTGCCATCAGTAACGGATATATGGTTAACCTAATAAGTAAACTGTATTGTAACAAATTGGACTGAATAGCCACCAGACAAATCTACGGCAGTTTTAAGGACGAAAAAGTACAATTGAAAAAATTGACATATCTAGGTTACATTTCCCTAAAATTACTCAGACATTTCTTACAGTACAAGATAGCTTTATACAATAAAAACAAATCACCAAATTACTAATAAACAATTACATCCATGCATATCGGGCAAACCGGGAGGAAGTTCAAGAAGAGGATCAAAGAACATGAGCATTGCTTCTAGAGGAATGTTTCATATTCTTTGTTCGCCAAACATCTACTGGACAACCAACACACCAGTGATTTCACCTCTCAGATTCTCCACTTTGAAGGCTTAGAGTCTATCTAGGCCAGACATTCTCAAACAGTGGGAAATTCTTAAGAACTGTAGTGTACCACCCATTAGTGAATGACAATATGTTTTTCTCTCACTCCCTCTCCTCAGGGTGTTAAGACGCATGGGCGCCCAACCTCCGCGACGAGCCACTCTGCTATTTCCCCCCCTCCCGCTCTTACTTTGTCCCTAACTTCACAATCGTCGGGCATGGACATGGATATTTTTCATGTGGAGTTACAAAGTTTTGTTTTGACATTATTCAATATTGTGGCCACTTTCTTCTTGTATTATTTTATTTCCTTTATCATTCTCCTGTCGACTTAGTAGTCCATGGGTAGAGGTAGTCCTTTGGCCTTAGTATTAGGTGAGCTCTACAAATTAACAAATGAGCGACCTTCGGCTCGGTTTAGCTTTGGTTTTTTGGTTATAGTTCTACCTTCGTCCTTACCATGCAAAAACCCTTCGGGCTTGGTGAAAACCGATAAGTTAAAATTTTCCGTTCAAGTAGAGCCGGAACGTTCAAGTATTCACAACTCACCAAGGTTGTATTGCGCGGAACAGAAGATTCAATAGAAAATATTGGAAATGAATTACTAATTACAGTAAGAGAACTGGGATTCCAAATGAAACGGAAACCTTCATAGCTACATACATCTCCGTCAACATATCTTTGTTTTTCCTTAAGTGTATCCTCCCTTCTAATTTCAAAATATTCTCCGTATTTTCTATGATTTTCAGGCATTTTCCTTTTACTGCAAGGAACATTAATCAGCGATAATTTTGATTCATTACGTTATATATTGTGTTTAATATCAAGTACCTATTGTACATATTCGACGAAACAAGATTTTCACGTCAGCAATTTAAAAAAATGAGGATGATCCCTTCTCATAGACAGAACTACAAGAATTCAAAGATCCAGCCGATCACACCTCGAGTCCTCTCCTACCGCATCTACTTCCTTTCATTTTTTCCATTTCCCAACTGCCTTCGTGCCGAAGAGAAACATAATTTAATCCCATCGACCCCACGGAAATTCTTACTCTGACTTCCCGACGCTCTCGCATCATCCTCAACTCCAAACCCCACCTCCCCACCCATCCTTTTTATCGCCGTTCGACCCGAATGCTGCCTTTCCTTAAATCTCCTTAACCATTTAGACTGGCACCTTCCTTCTCTGCCTCCTCCATATTTTAAGCCCTACCCTCCGTAAACTTTTCCCCCTTCCGCAAGTAAGAAACCTCTTTTATATCAGCCATTCCTTAACTATTTCAATGTCATTCTATTGCAATTCCTCAAGGCCCTTTCGCCACCGCTGAAGACCCAGTGCCTAACTCACAGCCGTGAGCGCCACGCCTCCAACAGCTCTTCTGCACCGCTCCCCCGTGACTCGCCGACACTCTCCTCTACCGCTTGGAATCCCAGATGGGATCACATTCTTCATTTGCTTCCTTTTTCCTTCGTGACCTCAGATTATAAACGTAACCGCTCTTTCATTCCTCCCGTTATCCTTTCCTTTCACTTCCATGAGTGTGCATATTTACGAGGGTTATTTTGTTTTAAATTCGTGCAGTTTGGTCATAAAAAATATATTCATAAGAAAAATTTTTAATGACTGTTTTAGTTTACTACAATCAAACACCACTCTTCTACATAATCGCCATTTACTTTCAAGTACTTTTCGTAACCCTGCATCATCGTTTTTAGTCCCACAACATAGAAATAACCGCCACCTGGGAATTGAACCAGTTGATAAAGGAGGAGTTCCTCGTCTTTTTCAAACTATTTTCAACGAAGCCACTGTTTCAAGGTCAAGAAGGAGGAAGTATTCGTTAGGTTTAGGACCAAGGATAGGTCCATTAACATTCGTTCACGCAATGTTTATTACTATTTGCGTTGGTCGGTAAGCATTTTCGGTATCCTACTTGCAAATAATTAGTGATATCCGAGCTTTTCCGTAACAATCGTGTAAACAGTGGTACATCCAACAAGAGGAAATTTATCAGCCAAAGTCAATCGTCAATCGTTTATCAGATCGCAGTTCTTGGTCCACATGTTGAACGATTTCATCGCACTTCATCATGCACGTTTGTGTGACCGACCATTTTTGAGGCCTCGACACCACTCTCTAACCTTCCCTTCACCCACTACTGAAGCTACATAAACAAGGAATGACTCTTGATGAATTTGGGTAGCTGAATATTCTTTTGCATACCAAAATCGAATAACAGCACTTGGCATTTGGCGGGAGGAATGATTTTCGCGGACCAAAAGCCAAACGAGCTGTGAATCAAAACAAGGGCTATAGTGGCTTCGGAAAGAAAAAATAGTTGGAGTTGCATGCGTACAAATTTGTTCTAATCCACCACATTTAGATATAAGGAAACGGCTCTTACTTTTCGCATATGCCTCTATATGTATTCAGAAAGAAATCATTAAATTTGGCTAGAAATATTGGGAAAGTTTTCAATGGAAATTTCAGAAATATTTTATCATATGAATAAATTTGCATCATCAAGATATAAAAAACTAAAATTTAATTCATACATTCAACAACGGCTGACATCGGCTATTTCTCAACCCAATGTAACACTTTAGGACAATCAAAGTCGGCATTTGAGATAGTTATTCTATTTTTTCGGTCCCCTTTAGAAAGGTATTAGTGGTAGATTTTTCGATCAATTATTAGACCAATTCTATTTGGCTCTTGTAACCTACTACCTATCTATTCCTCTCCTTCCTTTCACTCCCCCCCATGCCTTACTCATTTCTTAACTTCTATTTTTCTTCTATGCTTCAGAATTTCCTAGCCAAAATAATGTGAATATTTCCGTTATATTATCACATTTATCATGTTTACCTAAAAAAACCGAATTTATTTCTTTTATTTTCTAAATTTCCTTACTAATCCTTTTCCATGAAAATCCCACACACCTGCCGAGCATTCTAACAAGACACCAACTATCGCTTTTCACACAAGGTCTTTTTCGTTTTTAGATGTTTTCTTTATGAAAGTTTAGTGCTGATGTTTTTCAATGTACTGCCCTCAACTTCTTAATATTGAGACTCATATTTTTTTATGACACGAATTATAAGTTTATAATTGAAATTTACATTTTATAGACCTCTTCATCTCTTAAAAATTGTTAAAACTATATTTATGCATATTGTTATTCATTTTATTAAAATTTACGTTCTTGATCAAAAAGTTCCCGGAATAACCACCGTGTGGCGCTCCCATCGTTCCGATTTGAGTTCTGTTTTTTTGTTAAATTGGTACATCTGTTGTTGATATTCCCTTTAAATCTTAGTGTCATAGCTTGACATTTGCAAAAGTTACGGTCGGTTTTCGGTATGTCCATCAGTGCTTCCTGCGATTTTTCCATTACTTCCTCTCGGCTGCTAAAACGCGTTCCCCGTAATGGTTTTTTAACTCGATTGAACAGAAAGAAGTCACAGGGAGCCAAATCAGGTGAATTCGGTGGCTGTTGGATGGTATTTGTTGCATTTTTCGTCAAAAAATTACGAATAATGATAGCACTGTGCGACGGTGCGTTATCATGGTGCAAAATCCACGAGTTTTCTGCCCACATTTCTGGTCTCTTTCGGCGAATTGCTTCACGCAAACGTCTCATAACGCCCAAATAATACTCTTTGTTTACTGTCTGGCCTTCTGGCAAAAATTCATGATGCACTACACCGTTGTAATCCATGAAAACCGTCAGCATTGCCTTCTTTTTTGACTGAAAACGACGTGGTTTTTTTGGTCTCGGCTCATTTGGTGAACGCCATTCACTTGCCTGATGTCTGGATTGCGTGTCGTACTCATAAACCCACGTCTCGTCTCCAGTAATGATCCTTTTGATGAATGTGGGATCGGATTCAGCCTCGCAAATCATGTCTTTTGCGACGTCAACACGGTCTCTTTTTTGCATGAAATTGAGGTCTTTACTTTGCTGCTACACGACGGAAACCCAAATCATTAACCACAATGTCTTGGGCGGATCCATAGGCAATGTTCAAGTCCTCCGCTATTTCTCTGATGGTTAATTTGCGGTTATTGACCAACATTTCTTTTACTTTATCAATTTTTTCACCGACTTTCGATGTCGATGGTCTGCCACTGCGTTCATCATCTTCGATTGACTCACGACCACTTCTGAACCGCTCGTGCCACTGGTAAACGACCGTTTTTTTTAGAGAATCGTTGCCGAAACACTTTTCCAACATTTCCAACGTCCGTGCGCCACTAAATCCGTTTTTTACGCAAAATTTAATACAAGTTCGTTGTTGCAAATTTAAATCCATTTCTGCAATTGTAAAAAATCGCCAACACACACAGAGATAGATGTACTCTTGGCTACGTAACTTTTGCAAATGTCAAGTTATGACACTAAGATTTAAAGAGAATATCAACAACAGATGTACCAATTTAACAAAAAAAACAGAACTCAAATCGGAACGATGGGAGCGCCACACGGTGGTTATTCCGGGAACTTTTTGTTCAAGGTAATGAATTTCAATCGTTTTGAAGAATATTTCGATCGTCCACAATTTTAATACTCTCATAGACTAAACAAGCAGACATGAAAATATTGACCATTGATTAAGTACCTTGTATAAGATTATTTATAAAAACCGAGAAATTTAATCGCCCTATTAAACTACTTTAAGGTGCTTTTACTTTTCTTGTTTTATTATTTTTCACAAAATGATTTACGAAGTACAATTGTGTATCTATCTATCTATCAATCTCCAAGCTGCTCAAATTACCAATAAATCACGTGGTACATATTGCGTCCACATTTACGGCACTTTGAAAAGACTTTATACTTTTCTCATGTTTTCCTCCTTCATAACCCTACTAATCATTAATTAAAAATCTCCCCATACCAACTTCATTAGACTTAATAACCCGTTACGCTCACAAAAAATACACCAGCAGCGCGGGTATCTATAGGTTATACATGTTTCGGAGAAACATTAACTTGAATGGAACTCATTTTTCAACAAAGGTTTTTATTTAGAACCTAAAATTACGCCTAGATTATATTCGCAGAAAAAATAGGAAGATTTATCTTTTTCAATGAATAAGCTACTCCTGTTTTTTGAAGAACTCTTATAATAATATCTTCGCAGAGAATTCCTCTGTCAATCACATGTGGGAGGCACATCTATTTAGTTTTTATTTATTTATATTTTATTAGTTACCATTAATATTAGAAAACACACTCATAACATTACTCATTAAATCACAAAATTTTTTGCTGCCACTTCTATTTAAATAAATCCCATCCTTTCCTACAAAACATACAGTTATGCATTTAATTTAACAAACCCAGTTAAAAACCAAATATACCTCGTGTGTACTTAACCTTTCCCTGTGCAACGTCTATTCTTCATATTGCTCCACTCACTACAATATTTGCAGATCAAAACCTTTTCTCGATATTATAACGTTTTCTAACACTTAGCCCAAATTAAATCCACCTAATAGCAAATGTAGAATTGTAAACGCCATTTGTTCCGATGGTCAGCAATAATATATCATCCATTCGTGCATCCCTTAAATTTCTAATATGTATCTCTAGTTGCGCAATCTTCACATCAAGATAGAAATCTACCCTAGAACCTTTCTTACATTTCTCCCAGGCTTAACGGTTCATGGAATCCTCCATTACCCGAAAATTGAACTTCTTTTGCTCTTCTCGGAGTACCCTTATTTTCGTCTTTTTCCTTCTCTTTGACCAAAAACACTCCCCCCCCGCTGGTTTAGGTGTTTGAAAATAACTCTTGACTATGACCAAGATATACTCTCCCTTGGAGTTCCCATTTCCAGGTTGTTAAGCAGATTACTCGCCTCTATTTTCCAACTCCAGGCTGGAGCTTTTTCCCAGTTGCTATTCAAACGTTCCTGCCCCACACCGTGGACTACTTGCTGCCCTCCGTTTTTCCACCCGGTGTCACCGTACTCGAGGATTCCCGTAATCCTCACCTGACGTTTGGAGGTTTCTCCCACCCAATGACTGGCTCGTGCGTCCCCCGTCCCTACCAAACGTTGAATACACAGCTCCGTCTTCATGGCGTCGGTCAATCTCCCACGTCTCCCATCGCCCCCTGATGCCCATTCATTTATATTCACTTGACCGACATTATTTACACTCTACTTTCCTGCAATTTGATAGTGGCACCTTTAGGTTTTTATTTACCACTCGTATGTTGTTTATTCCCTAAGAATTGGCAATAACCCTCCCATTATTGATCAATAACCCCTTCTTTCGCCTTCACTTGCTGAAAATCGATCTTTCATTCACAAGCACACCTCCATTTCTCTTTCACAGACTATGCGATTACTAAAAAACATAAAGTAAAACCAGTAGACCCAATCTCCTTTTTTTATAACATTTCCTCCGCTTCTTCAGCGTACCAAGCGGTTTACCACCACGGTATTGGTCAAAGGCCGTCTCTCTCTGGTCATTTCTCCGTCGAACCAGTAAAACAACCCAAGTAAAACGTCAAGGGTTCAACACCAAAACGTCCTACATAAAGACATGACGATATCAATAGTTTCTATCAAAAGTGTTAATATAAATAAATGGGTATATTATGCACATATATATGTGTGTGTGTGCGCATTATTAGTTTTATATATATATATATATATATATATATATATATATATATATATACATATATATACATATATATATACATACATACATACATATACATTATTAGTTATATATATATATATATATATATATATATACATATATATATACATACATACATACATATATATATATATATATATATATATATATATATATATATATATATATATATATATATATATATAGTGTTCAATCTTCCCTTGCGATGAAGAAATATGCAAGCACGTGCATACAATCACGGACATGTGTGTACATGAGTAAACTAAATGCTCTGTACATGTGTGAACTAAAAAAACCATGTGTAAATTTCAATGCTCTGGCTGGCATATTATTGCAATCATTGCTGTCGCCCATGATTATAAAAATGTGGTCACAATTTTTATCATTTTCTAGTGACTCCTATAGCTTGTAAGTATAATTAGGTAATGCGAATTATTTCTCAAAAGAATTTACCGTAACAGTGATTAAATAATTAAAAAATGATTCCTTGTGGCCATAAATGTAAGCAATATATCTTAATTTTTCATATCTCTAGTCATTAGCCATCGTGATAAATGGGATAATATGATCATTAAGTTATGACTATATTTCTAAAATACTCTATTCCACGGATAATACCGCTAAATTTCAATTGCTAAAATAAATGCGTTTTCCACTGAGATTTCCGAGATAATGTTTTATAATATTCACGGTTCTGTATCGAATTGCTAACCTAAATCATATTTCATGCACAAATCCGGAGTTGCGCTAGGATACCCTTAATATTTATAATCACATTACCGTGGGTCATCTCTTCAGTCAGCTTATAAACTGGCTAAAAGGCTAGAATATAAACTGCAAACGGCGGGGAAAGTCGTGGGAAGGAAATGGTTTAATTTGTAAAAACTAGGATTCTGGAAGCTCCCGATCACATCTCGCGATTCGCTTAGCTGATAATAACAGGAAAGAGAAGCAAGGGAAATCAACGGAGGGGATCGGAAAACTGCAACGTAGTCGCCATGAAATTTTTCTCTGGTCGAGGGAATCCTATGGGGTTTGGCCATGGTCCAGTGACATTTTTATCATCCTGAACGCCGTCTTCGCCAATGAAGTCCACATAGGGTGGCGTTGGCGGACAGGCTGCGTTGAAAAATAACAAAAATACTGCTGAACTCAAATAACTAATCAGCAATCTATTGTGCTAAAGTGGATGATACAAATGGCTTGAACTGAGATTATATATTTCTAGTAATTCATAATTTTTAATAGCTTTCTTTTTTATGGGAAATTAAATTTACCATGCACAGTTAACCCCCCTTCATTTGATTACAGCGTATTGATTTACATTAGCTTGATTGTAATTGATATGATATCTCCTATTAATTGGATGATCATTTTTATTTGTTATTTCAAATATCGATTTATAATGTCAATACGATGCATTTATTCCAGTTATACAAAAAAATTGGCACATATGTTAATCTACCAGGAAATGGATATGCCCTCAAAGGGTGCACACTCTATCAGAGATAAGAAATCGATGCATGCTACAAAACATATTTTAATAAATAAATCTTACGTAATGAGCGTAAAAAATGGTGGGGGACATGCAAAATAATACACGTGAAGGGTGAAAAAAATAACAGAACGAATGCGTGAACGACCCGCAAGGACCGGTGTTGGAGAGATATTACGAGAGCAGACAGAAATGATAAAAAAACGTATTGAATCGGTGCGGGTAATAATTTCTAAAAGGGTAATAGCTTTCGACGTAACTTGAGTTGAATATATAAGATAAGAATCCCAACGCCGACTACTCGTCATCAAGGCTTTTATCTACATTTCTCCTCTGAATATTTGTTTTTCCAGATTAAAAATTGTTTTTCATATTTCGAAGAAATAGAATAATTAGCTTAATTTATTTGTAGTTTTAATATAAAACTTAAAATATCATTAATAGAAATAAAAATACAAAATATCAATTGTGTTGAATTATGACTTATTCAAAACAATTTTATTAAACACTGTTAGCATTAAGGAGAGTAAAAATGTGAAAAGAGAAGCATAAATCTTTTACTGTGTATATTTTCAAACATTATATATGAAAAAGCTCTTTTTAAAGGTATTATATCAGCATAATATTCTGAATTGAAGTTTGAAATATGATGAAAAAATAAGAGTATATGTAAACTAATCAATAGGTAAATATACCAGGGTAAATATTAAACATTTGTTTTATACTATTTATAAGGTAATGCCATGCAAAAATTATTAATATTTATTCCATTATTCCGTGGAAAAGCAACAGACCATTGGTTTAATATAAAACCAAACGTACAGGTTGATCGTTACAGGAATGAAAGAATAGGTTACTCGGGAACGTGTTTGAATAACGTATTGCAAATTCGCTCACAAAAGTCGGGATAATTTCAAATAAAATTGATAATATGATATATACAGGTATATATCATATTATCATATGATATATACAGGTATATATCATATTATCATATGATATATACAGGTATATGTATACATATATACACATGTACATAATATATTAACCATGAAAAGGATATAAAACTTGGAAACTACTTTTTCCTTCATTGATGGGTAGACAATCAAATTCGTGATCATATTACAGAATCAAACTCCCAGCATGTGCTCGTGGATTTGATAAATATCTGTTTCCTTCTATCACTTTCATTTCACCAAATAAATTCTCAGTTCCGCCCGATTGAAAAAATAAAGATTGATGTCATAACACCACATCTTCATGTGGCAGCCAAAAAGTATTGAATATAACAAAGAGTTGAAAATGATTCCTGGAATAAGTAAATTAGTATAAAAGGACGAGTTATTTAAAAGAATATCTTTGTTTCATCTTGATGGGTAGACTCGAAAATCGGTATATAGACATCCCTATATCATTACCTAAAATTTCATATAATTAGAGCTTATTGTGCTATCAATAGTAAAAAAAAACCTCAGTTGTGTTGCATCTAGGTGACTTTGGCTTAGGACCCCGGATTCTCTTGACAAAGAAACCGGGTCGCTCCGGAGGAAGAGAACACTAACTTACTATACACGCCGTAGCCATCAATTCGATGGTGTGTTAGTTGAGGTTAGAGCTCACCTCGTGCTAAGCCGTAAAGAGCGTTAAATTCTCCCGGGCCGGCACGCGGATTCGGCTCCTTTCCCTTTATGTTCTGCGGTCTCACAAAACATTTCAAAATAGGTTTATCTATGCGTGCCCTGGGTCATTGCTCGAATTTATATACGGAAATATTCCGGCCGGGCTCCACGCCAGATGAACACTCTACCCAAATACGTTTAAATATTTTTTCCTTGATTTTGCACATTCTATGAACTAGTAAGTGGTGGGAAAACTCCTCGACGTCCCATACTCGCTGAAGGATAGCCTCACCCTTCATTGCGGTCGCCGATTGGGAGGAGGAGTCGGGATAGCCACCCGAGATGGCAGAGAGAGATAAGAAGTGGGGGGAGAGATGGATGGGAAGGGAGAGCCTTACCGACGGTGAACGAGAGAGGTGATGGAGAGAGAGGGATGGATGGATACAGGAAGAAGTTTAGGACGTGTAGGGGGGGACGCAGAAAAGGATAAGGGACCTAAACATCTCCTACCCCGCCACCCCCCCGTCCCCTCTCACCCGCACCAACGGACAGGTAGGCACTGCCCTGCCCCTTCCAGTCCATCCATTTTTAATGCACCCGACTTTCGTTACGCCCCACCACCGCCCTCCGCGTGGATGAGGCTACTACCTTCGCTGAAAGGGGGAAGTGAAGGGATGGGGAGGAGGCGAAATGGATGAAGTCGGGATGGGACGTGTGGGAGGGTGGAAGGGAGCGCTACGTTTTTGGGTGTATAAGGTTACCTTTTTTTTCTCCCCTTCGACAATTTTTTCCTTCCTCGCTTTTATTTGGCACTTTGTGTGTGTGCGTTGGTTGGGAGGAGGGGAGGACGAAGGGAAAGGGTGAGTAGGGTACGGAGAGAGACGCTTACGGCAGTAAAGGAGGATTTTGGCTGGCACGGAAGCGTTGCCGAAATAACTCAATGCTGAAAATTCGTGTCGGACGGATGTTAAAGGGATCGAGTAAAATGTTTAGGTAGGAACGTATTCTATTTTTTTAATTTTTGAATTAATGAGTGGATGGTGACGCGAAGGGAAGTTTTATTCGTTAATTACGGATTGGACGATATTTTATCTTGAAGATCTTTATTGGTAGGCAGGGTAACTCTCTTATGAATAAGCAAAAACATCAAATTATTCTCCTTCATTTGAAATTTAAGGGATGGACTAGTGGAAGAGTTTACCCAATATCCCCGATACTTTTGAAACATATAAATCAAGTAAATAAAACGGAGTACTTATAGTTTTGTAAATCATAGAGAGGTGAGCCCCATTTTAATTAACTACACGAATTATTGCTCATTAACTGAGCACATAAAGGTCAGTTAAAACTATCAATTTACCCAAAGAGAAAGGTTACGCCGTAAATTAAAAAAAAGGGATGAGTATAGAAACTTCCATTTAAACCTGAACATTTTCATTTGAAAATTAATGATTCACCTGCTCGCAAAAAATGGTAAATAAGTAATGAAAGGAGATATTTGGAAAATTAGGTTTTAATTCAGCAATACATGGCAATCAAACCAATCGTAGTTTTTTATTATGCCGGAACGTTTCAATTTTTATAACAAGCGCAAGAATATACATATAGTATTTCCGTTTTAACTCCATTGATTATTTATCTACCTCGATGATATTTCTGAAGGACGTAATGAACCATTAACCTTTAATTCGTACCAATAGCAACATACCAAACAATGAGGAACATGTGCCGCACAATTACTTTGCGCGAATATATTTCTGCACACCGATATTTGTATTTTGTAAATTATTTATCTTACATCAGCGTACTTCGAAATGGAAGACAAATTCTGCAATTGGGTCAGAGCATTCTCCTATGAGGAACATCTTAATCTAGAACGGAAGATTTCCAATACATTTCCCGATAATACTGCTTGGTAGTGGGGTATTGAAGGCGGTTAGGTAAGAGGGTTTCGGGGAATGAAGGATAATGCGAAACATTTCACACTGCAAGTTGGCAGTATGAATAAATTAAGTAAGAAAATAATGCATGACAAAAAAAGAGGATGCTCATGCGATGCGTAGACTTATACTCGTTATTAACATGATAGGAGTTTATAATACGACATACTGCAATTTTGATCTCGGGTCCGGTCGTACCTTCTTCCCTCAGGGGACAGAATACAACTTCGCGCACTTCCCAAACACTTTTCGCTTTACAAATTTGCGAGCCACTTCCTTCCTGCCTCGAGGGATTAAGGGCAGAGCCGGGGTTAGTCGAGATCTCCCGGGAGACGACGCACGCCAGGACGGTCGAGCGGGTCGAATCGGGCCCGCTCACTCCATTCTTTCGAGTTCACCCCCAAAACGCCACACCCGCCTCTCTCGTGAGCAAACCTCCTCGTGCTCGGAATTAAGTGGGACCGTTCCATTTGGCGCATGTAAACAGCTGGAAAGGGCAAACGCAGCGGAGGCATCAACGAGAATCACGACGATTCAAGGGCGGAGGGGGTCTAGAGAAGGCGAATAAGAGGAAAAAAAAACTGAGAAGCGAAAACGGTGAAAGTGGAAGGGAGGCTGTGACGGGATTGGAAAGTTGACGACGTAGGGTCGGGAGGGAATGTGAAAGACCCGGAGGCTTGTTTACGTACCCGTGCAGTGTACATAAATTAATTAATACGAATCCGTAATTAAAGAGACTGATGTGGCTTAGGACAGAGAGGGGAGTGCGAGAAAACAGTCGTGAAGGGCGTTAGTGGACAGAGATGCCCGAGAAGTTTCGAGGGCGGGTGAATGGATCTGCGAGGAGATGCCGCGAGAGAGGATGAAGGATTTGAAGCACGTGGGATATCAAAAGCAGTTGACATTGTGAGCGTTTGTAAAGGACACTCGGAGAGAGGGGAAGATGAGCGAGTAAACAGTAATGTGCGGTGAATTGAGTGGAACGAAATGTGGTGAAATGTCTGAGTGAGATATCAAGTTAATGAAAACGTCTTTGACCTAGAATGGTTTTGGGAAACATATTTTCCATCATTGCATGGGTTTAAGTATGACTGGTAGCATTCAGTAACATATTCAGTTTTCAGTAACATAGTTAGCGTATTCCATTCTTACGTTGCCGTGGGTGAATAGAAAAAAAAACAATAATGTTACTGTGGGAATACTTAAATATGTGACAAGAAATGTCAATGCAAGAGAGAAGTATGAAAATGCACTTAAACAATTATGTTGCTACCTTTCAACTTATTTCATGAACAGACAAAGGCTCAGTGTAACGAACTATTTTAAACCCACATAATTACTAGTAAATAAATCCGACCACCTTAATTTCCAGTTATCCAAGGTCTTTGCGCCAAATATTGGCGGTGATAGAGTGAATAAAATTAAGTAATTTCAAATGAGCGGAAACGATCCTGGAGGTGACTCCATAGTCCAGCGCGATAATGAATCACGCTGGCCTTAAATATATCAAAATGTTTCCATGCATTAGCAGTGGAAGTGGTGGGCGTGCCATTATTTTAGTGGATTTAGTGGAGGCGACTCCAGGATCGTTTCCGGAGAATGTATCAGTTTCATATTTGATAGAAAATGCTGATAAACTTCGAGTAAGTTTTTCTAAAGGAAATATTTACATAAGTGAATACATTGCAAAGAGATAGGTGTAACTTCATTCTCACAATTGACATAACTTATTATTTAATAAATTGAGTAACCTTCAAGTGAAGAATAAATAATTTTTTAAGAAATATTGATAAACGCTCACCAGGACTAGTATAATATGGCATGGTGTATACATATTCTAATGGTAATTTAAAAACCAAATAAAAGATTGGATTCAGGGATACGTATTTTAAATTGTTTAAATAATTACGATTTTGATGCTCTGATTGAAAAAAAAATCAATTTTACCACGCGAATGCGCGCACACCGACGATTTTAATGTCATACATATCAGTGAATTTAATTTCGTTACAAAATAAATCGGACCATATCCCATTTTAGTTGATTGAATTTATATTGAAGTTGTTCGTGATCGAAAATGTTTGTGGTCTGTTAAATAAATTTGCTTCGAATCAAAACAATAGAGGCATTTAAAATCGATATAAAAATCGTGCCGCTAAATAAGTAAATATAATACATAATAAAAACGGATGACAAGCTGGTGGCGTAATAAATGAACACACGTAAATAATGAGATATAAAAGAAAAAAAATATCTTCCAAAATTAAAATGGATATTCCTGAAATTTCCTCGGAAATGATAATGAATCACGCTGGCCTTAAATATATCAAAATGTTTCCATACATTAGCAGTGGAGATGGTGGGCGTGCCATTATTTTGGTGGGTACTTACACCTACACTGAGCAAAGTCCTAAATTCTGGGAGTTGGTAGGCATTTTCAAGCTCTGTTAGGCTTTGTGTCTGCGTTTGGTAAGAAAGGCACGTCATCTGAAACACGAAGTCCTGAAACTGCGTTCACGAAATGCCCTCGGGACGAAGCCACCTACTGTTCTCCAAGAAAGGGTTAAACCGGGCTCAGTGTTTTTACCGTTCCCTTTCCCTCTTGCGCCCTTTAACCTACGATGAGAGGAGCCCCCCCCCACCTCACTCCCCCTTTAACGCCATCCCGTTGGCTCTCGACAACTTGCCTGATCGTATCAAAGACATTCACCGCCGGAAATTGTCGAATGGGCAAGTATCGGTTGATGAAGCCAAAAGGAGAGGCAACGTTTGAAGTGAAAGTTAATTAACTTATTTTTCGCTCGCTTCTTCGGGGATTTTCCAACGGACCCGGTTTTTTTCTCTATTCTGGAGCAGAAAGTGAAATTTAGGGAGATTGATAAAAAGTCCAGCCATTTAAAAGAGCTGCAGGATAGGTTCTTGCTGAATAAGAATAATGAGAATGGTAAAAGATTCCAGCCATGGGAATAGGGGAACGTATATCGTGATACAAACTGCTAATTTTACGTTTTTCAGGCGCTGCTCGGATAAAAATGGTTCTAAAACTTTTGTGATACAGGAACTTGGATGGAAATTTACCGAATTTGTTGAAGTTATGTGATAGAATGATAACATATTTTATCTGATTTCATATTAAAAAGATAGGGTGACAATCTACACGGATATCAGAGTATATATGCTTTTGGGAACATAATGCTTGCATACATGTTCGAACCATTGCGGGTTTGGAAAATTACTTGCATGTTGAAAAGTAACTAGCCTGCCAAGATTGTTAGGCGTACAGGTCCTGTAAACCACTGATAGATAAAATAGAGCTATCTTCATAATTTTGTTACGTAAAATTTGTATTGATTTTAACATATTGTTGATAATTCATTGAAAATAACAAAATATAAGAGCAAAAAGATCAAACACGTTATAAGAGTGGGTTCAGTTTTTGGGATGTTTGGATCGGAACCAAGTGAGCTTTACACATAGTTTAGTATGGGAACTCCCGTGCAAGCAGAGTATTTGTCGAAAAAACTTTTAAGTCAAATTTTTTGCGTGCGATCGCAAAAAAATGTTAAAATTTCTCTAGTGGGCTACAGGAACATTTTCCATGGGCCTAATTTCGCGAGGTAAAATACAAAGGGCATATTTGAATAATGCAAGGGCCCTCGAAACAAAATATTCTTAAATATTGCAATGCTCTCTTTCCCTTCAATTTAAAATGGTGCGTCTGGATTGAATTACTTTTCCAATTTCGTTGCCATTAACTTGTGATTACTACTATTCTGGCCGTCAATTAAACTAACGGAGTGCAGTGAAATAGGACCAATATTCAATTGTACAACCAATTTCATGTGGAATACTGAACTATGATCGAAACAAACAATGCAATATGTAGTTACCATTTTTGCCTTTTTAGGGCCAAAGTTATTATTTGAGAATTACTGCGGCATGTGAAAGAGAGTGTAGTATTTAAAAAAAGGATAAAAAGATAAGGGATTCTGACAAAGTTTGTAAATCCAATCCAAGAGAAATGCCCAAAGGCTGATTTTATCTGTGTAACTAGAGCTCACCAATTATCATTCAAGCCATATACAGCGCTTGAAATTCACACATGAGCCTTATGCTGCGATTTTTGGATAATGATCAATGCATTGAGAATTGTGTGGCAGACATAGAAAACAGAGGGTAAAACAAATTTGATTGCAAGCATTTTTTGACAGCGTGTAGCTTAAACTGTCAATGATTATTATTTCCTCATGATATCTACCCCCAGAACCTACTTTCCGTCTCGGAAGAGTTTTAAGATATTTTGAAAGTGCATTAAAAATAAAAAAATATACATCACGAGGATCGGTCTCCCTAAAATATTTCAAATCCTATTTTCACTGCATGAAATGCAATACTTTACATTATTGGCTTAATAGACAGTTATTCACGGACTTTTGGTGAGCTATTTTGCATCGTATATGTACTTGATAGTCCCAGGTTTCGTCTTATTTACTTCAACAGAGAGTTCCTCGGAAACCAATAGACGTAAAATAATATGCGTGGTCATGATGAGTGTGTTTTCAATGTAATCGTTCCGATATCAAATAATTTAACACTGAAGAAAAGAGTACAGAAATGGGCAAGGACATTCACGTGAAACGGGGCCAGGCGAAAATCGATCCAAAGTTTTCCTCGAGACGACACTCCTTCATTTCCACTCCACATTCCCGTGGATCCTCCCCTTCATCCGATAGGCAACTGCTTTCAAACTCTTCTCTCTCTCTCTCTCTCTCACACACACACGTCTCCATCTCGGCTAAAAACTTATCTCACTCTGTGCTCGGTGAATCATGAGCCGAAAACTCGATGATGGATGCACTCACATTGCAGCACTTCAATCTAAAGAAGACGCCATGAGTGACTTGGAATGTACATTTTTCGAGAGACTACCTAAGCAGAAAATCTAAACTAACATCACGAGACGTAATTCTGAGGTTGGTCTTTTCCTCCAACTACGCTATATAAATTTAATAAAACTCTTTCTTTGCAAATGATCATATCATAAGAACAGTAGTATCAGAGAATAAGATTGACGAACGGAGAGGTTTACATATTCACTTATAATGAGTGTCAACGTAATCATCTCCAAGATATATAAGTGTAATGAGTATCCTTTTTTTACTATATTTTTATATGCATTACCAATAGCTCTTCTTTTATACGTGGGGTAATAATAAAATGAAAAAAAGAAGTAAAATTCAACCTGTGGGACATGTATTAATTTCCTCATCCGATCAACATAGCGTCTCCACAACTTTCTAGCTATTTAATTGGGCAATTCAACTTTTAAGGACATATATACTCATATTTTCCGATGCAATTTTATCTAAATCTTTACCAAATTCTTATAAATGAGGATTTCCTTGTGATACCACTTCACTTATATTCTTTTTGACGCGCTGTGTACACTCATAGTGAAATTATTCAGACGGAGGGTGTCAATCACATCCGACGACCACTGGATAAAGGAAAGGGGAAGCAAGGAGGGAAATGATTAGAGGAGGAGGCATCTGAAAGGCGGAAGATGAAAAACGTGGCAGGGCGTGGGAAACTGGAGAAACAAGCGAAGATAAATTATGAGAGGCGGAATATGAAATAAAATTTTGAAAAGAAAATTTGCTGGAAAATTGTTGTCCTCTCAAATTTTATGATTAATGAACAATTAACTAGTTGAAATTAGCTTAATTTCCATTGTACTTTCTTCATGGGCAAACCATTTCCAATATAATTTGGAGATAGAAAAGCTTGTGGTTACGAAAGGGATTATTTCGCGTAAATATTATGTGAGATATCTGGTTAGCCATGTTTAGATTGGTTGCAAGAAATAATTTCACTAGTAGGTGATATTAGAGCTTCTTATAGTTTTGTTTAATGACAATAAATGATCCCCCGTGTCGACCAAATGAAATAATAATCGAAGTGACAAATACAATTTTAAGCGATGCTACATTTACATTTATTAAAAATGTTCCCAATAATGAAATCAACACTTACCAAAACTCCCATGGTAAAGGCGACATTTGAAACCATTAAATATGGGTCAGTCGTAACTTCTGAAAGGCGGCGCTTCCCAAAGTAAAAGTTGAAATTGATCATCATTAATACATTATGTAGAGGGTTTAAACAGATATTTCGGAAGTATTTGTGTCTAAATCTCATCTAATCCACCATGTAGTAAACCTGGAGAGAAGTATGAACCTACTATATAAGTAAACTAAGTAAGTAATTTGAATTCCTGGAGACTGTAAGCTCCAGGAATTCAATCTATGAGCCAAGGTAATGTGAACCAACAACACTGGAAAACATTTATCCTCCACCATTCTGGACGCAAAAACAACAGCAAAGCTAAAGAAGAGTATAGACTACGCCTTCACTTTGTGAATGTACCCTTAAGAAATGAAAAGTATGGCAAGTCTACCTAATGCCGAAGAAAAATGGCGCCGAAGTACCATGTATGCCGAAGAAAAACGGCGCAGAGAAAGATGAATACAAAGGCTTAAGAATAAAGATGAATTATTCTAAAATTGTGGTCCTGCCTGCTTCAAAATGTGAGGTCGTCACAAACGTAGATAACAAAAATCACGAAAGTAAAATAACTGCCGGACAGTGTTCAAAGTAGGAATGGAAGCTAGATTCCGAGAAACAGATAGAGAGCTTCTTACGGCCATCAACATGACTGACCGAAAACTCAAAATGACCTTCAGTTCAGACCAATTATCAACAGTGACTACCTATCCCGATTTAAAATCATCTAGATTAACACATTTACGCTTCGAATAACAATAGAAATACATGATTCCTAATTTAAATTCCGAGCATTTTCTCTGAGGCGTATAAGGATTGAATCTGGTACCGGATGAAATTATGGGGTTTCAAAATGGCGACACTCTTCACAATAACACACGCCGAGGAATCGATCCGAAACAAATTCAGTGACAGCAGAGAAAATTTCGCATTTATATGCTTTGTGCCAACGCATTTAAAATGAGTTGATCACTTATGCTCCATAAAAAGACTAAAGGATCATTTATGGGATGAAATATCTCCCCAACAGCACTCATGGAGCGATTAGAGACAAAAACTGTATGCCATGGCCCCTACAAACCTTTGATATGATTGAGATACCTATATGAACATTTTTCGTCTGGACACACGGGCGCTAATAGTTTAAAACAGTTCATCAAATGTTCAAATAAGAGATACAAGAGCAAGGAGGGAGATCGAAATAGCCAAAGGAATAAGATGGTGAGCCTACTCTTGGTTGCTTTAATGATCAGAAAAAAATGAGGTAGAGGTTTCACATATGCATCACGATGAGCGATCGGAATGCGTCATGAAAACCTATTGTTATGGTTTCAATGCCTTGTGCGAAGAAGAATACAATGAAGGGTAAACGAGAAGAGGTTACGAACTGTTCAAAACCAAAGTTTTATAAGCAGAAATTTACGAGAGTGTGGGAAAACAAAGAATAAAAAATAAATTATAAATTTGATAAAAATTTTAAAGTAACTAATAGTAATTAAAGTAAATAAAGTAAATTTTAAATAGGCTCCTGGCGAGGAAAGAGCGATTTTAGGCCCTGAAAAGAAAAGAAACCTTGGACAAAATAAATTCGGAAAGCGATAAAACGTTCAACGCACGTTGCTACCAAAGGGTGGACGGAAAGGATGGAGATAAATATGGGGCAAAAGGCGATGATGAAACTAAATGGAAAACATGTGAACGATGTGTATAAAAGAGAGGGCGTGGATGTTCATGGGATTTTGCTAGATGGAGACTTTTTGAGCGTCCGGCCATCACTGGGAGCCATCGGGGGATAGTAACTTCAGCAAACGAGTTTAATGCAGAACGGAATAGAATTCAATCGTCAAGTTTGCCTTTCACTGAGGCAAATTTCAAAGGCTCAGCGACATAAGACTGCAGGGTTGCTCTCAGTTGATTCTATAAACTTCAAAACCAATCACCTTCTTCTTTGCTTCCAGAAAGTAATTACGGATATACAGCAAAAATGCAGATGAGCCAACCACTCGGTCATTCTGAAATTGCACTCGGCACAGCAGCCCAACGGCTGATGATGGTAGTAATATCGAAGCAGACTCGGTGAAATTCCTGCTTCTCATTATGATATTGTTCTAAGCTCAAACTTGCATATAACTTGCAGCGTATTATTACGGATGTTATTAAGGAGCTCACCGGCATAAGGGTGCAACAAATAAGTTCATAAAGTGATGAAGGAAAGAAAAATCCTTCAATTAATACATTTTGGGTCAAATGAGGATGTATCAAGGACACCTCAATATGCAAAAGTAATATATATCTTGGCTATACATTAGAAAGAGACACTGCTGAGCATAATACATTCTATTCCTAAAACACGAAAATTATGTCCTCTGTAAAGTTATTTGAAGTCGATAAGCTTCTTGGAGTTTGCACTAAACTTGAACTTGCCATGGATACACCTGGAATCCCAAAAGACAAAATATGGAATTAGTTTCTCTAAGATTTTGCCCCCGGAAAAACATCAGAGCTTCTTGTTTTTCAAAAGAAGTGGATTTACAATTTGCATCTACTGATTTTAGAACAATATATGATAAGAAGATATGATTCAAGGAGAGCATAGACTCGGCCTCCGAAGCATTTACTTGAAGAAAAAGAATTGCGCTGATAAAAAATCTCACTCGGAGATGAAGGATGTAAGAGTCTTTGTAATTCTTAAGAATGAAGTAGAATGAGCTATCTTTAATGTGAGAACATAAACGCAGAGAAGGAAGTTCATCAACTGAGGTAAAAAAGTTACAAAGGCCGTGGCATAAAAATGACCATAAACGCTAACTTAAATGGCACTCATTTATACGAAAATATCGAGTGATAAATCCGGAGGAGACCATATGTCAGTGTAGGACATTCTTTAAGTTAATTTTTTTGGATTTTTCGGGGCGAACGAGTGTGCCGAACGGGGGAGAGTTCGCAGAGATGCCGGACGAGAAGTTTTCTTTTATGCTTTAATGCCCCCGGAGATGTGATTAAATCTTCTTCCTAGACGACGAGTGCATGCGTCGTGTTTCCAATCGATACGGATCCACTCTTTTTCATTCGTCTGCCATCTTCTGTCGGGAGACCGAAGGGTGCCGAAAACAGGGAGGATTCCACCGGACTCGTACCGGAAGAGACTGCCGGGTGAGGTGTCCGATGAGGTGGTCCGAACTCGCTGCCTTTGGAGGGAAATGGAACCCGGGAACAAGCTACCCGGGGTATGTGGACGAGACAGACAATTCGTGCGGGAATTACTAAGCAAGCCGAAAGTTATTTTGAAACTCTGAAACCTCATGCTTTCCTCCTGCTTTTCACAGTTAGCCTCATCCAGGTTTTCTCAGTAAGCCCCTCTTTACTCTACACTCACCCCACGATCAATCCATTACTTTATTTCCCTTCGTTCACATCATCGGATGTATATGGTTTTACTGCGCAGTACCTAACTTAAAAATCACGGGGAGGGGAGACGAATGTGCAAGTGGCACATCCGGGGAATTGAGTGCGGTGGAAACCGAGTACATGAGGAGACCTTATTTTACTTGCCACCCCCAGCAACCATTGGAGTGTTTGCTCTTTATTTCGACTGCTGCGTCAAAACCTCTTTTCGGTTCTTTTTTTCGGTGATTTTTTTAAATTCCGCGGAGGTGCAGCGACGGCGTTACCACGAGGAATGTTTACGGAAGGGTGGAACATGACGGGAATCCAGAAGTACCAAGCACCACGGGCAATAAATGACACGTTTCGTTTCGATTAATATATGCAAAATTTGCCTTTCACTCTTTGTCATTATGTTGATATTATTTACCGTTAATCACATTTTTATTTCATTTTCACGTTTAATTTAGTCCCATGGGAAATTTTATTTTCCATTTATTCAATTTTTGGCTTAAAAGAAGACATTCTGAATAAGACAGTGTACATTTTTTTATTTCCACCTGCATTGGGAGAGAACAATATCTACTTATGTGAGCACCGTAACAAATTTATAGAGAGAAAACATGCTTAATAGGGTTAAGGATATTATAGCGCGTAATAAATTAAAAATACAATGCATACAAATCACTATTTTTCTATAAATAAATTCGTCATATATTCATATAATTTTTTTGCATGTAAAGAAATTGGTATATATTTAATGCCAATATCCGACAACGTCTAGTAACTAACCATCTTTGAATCTTTCCCAATTGCCTTAGGGTCAATTGCCTGCCAAATAGTGATGCGAACATGCATTTATTGATCAGAGGCTTGAGATAAAAAAGCTGGAATTTTTGATACATTGGAACCCACTAATGACCAAAGAAAAGCGCCTTGATACAAGCCATAAATTAGTAACTTTAATTAAATCCTTCCTGTTGACTGAGGAAATATTTCAACAATTTAATATGCATCTATCGAGAAATACTCTTCCTCAACAAAAAGGCACAGCCGTGAGATTTGCGTGCATATTAGAGTGAAATTAGTGAAATACTTCATGCAGGAAGTTGCATTAGAGGATAATTATAAGGCGGAGAAAATATGATTTAAAAAAATAAATGCCAGCACTCTTAGACAGCGGAATTTAAAGCCCTTTTTCAAATTATCTGGCTTCACGGTAATGAGGGTGAAAGACATCTACACACGAGGAGAATGAAGGTAACAAGAGTGACGAGGAGATTGAGAAGGAGGTAGCATTGAATGACGGGTGATTAATCAATGAAGAACTGTTCAAAGTTCATGAAGAAAGGTAACACCCTTGTGGGGCGGTCGGAAACTCATCTTTGAGTAGTGGAGTTCGTAAATTGAAAGTACTAATGAAGTAAAAAAATCCTATGTTACTTTTATCGCTTGTTTGTCGTAACATTATTTTAAAAATTGCAACGGGTTAAACTTACCCCTGAATGTAAAAAGGGATAGTCGTATCATTGATCATGATAAATCTAAATAGCAGCTTCCAAAGCGGGATAAACGCTTCAAGCCATTTGTGATTTGTTTGCCCTGAAAATATTTATTTCCTTTTATTTCATTTTTAAGTTTATGCTCGATCAATTAAATAACAAAATAAAGTCTGTTCTTTTAACTATTTTTTAATTATGCTAAAACACAGTCCAAGTCTGGAGCATCATTATTGAGTGCATACTATAGAGATTCTGATGTACCTGCTCATAACGCTTAAGTGTTTCAGCAGATTGTACGGTGTAAAAAATAAGTGGAAAGTATAAGATATATTTTTCTCTTAATATCATTTCTATAATAATAACCCACGAAAACTACAACAAAAGAAGAATTTTCTTCACGTTTCACAATTTGATAATATGTAAGTAGATACAATATTTTAAAATTAATCATTAGTTATCTACAGTCTCAATTTTCCCATGGAATTATTCAAACGATGTTAATTAGATAATTAGTAATTAATATAGAAGCATGGGTTTTTATATTATTATAATTCAGGAAGATATTAAAGCCCAATGAAACACCCTCTTAAAATATACAAATGGAGAACGTTGCCAATCTAAAAAAAATGTGGATAACTTTGAATCTCAGTAATTCTTTATGAAGCAAATTTGGCGAATAAAGGTTTTCTCCCACACTTTTATAGATTAACGAGAAAGGCAGGCCCGCGTGGCTATCGTACGTATTTTCTTTGTCGTTATCTGGTTTTTTTAAAAACTTTTTCGTCAGTCATTAGTTATTTGATTTCAAATTACTAAATGTTCGATTTTTCTTAACTACAATTTGGAATTTCTTGTTTTTCACTTTACTTTTTTCCTTGTAATTGGTTACTTTCACTTTTTACTTCTTTTTAAAATTACCGTTTCCCACATCATATCCGGGAAATATGTGGACAAGGTAACAAGCATTGGGGAAATGTGAAGAAAACTTAACTCAAAGCAATATCATTCGCAGTTTAGGCCTAATTAAAATATGACGTACTAGTCTAGTTAATGTGATTCTCATGAAGTTGGATTGATTGCCGAAGTAGATCGCAAGCAGCGCAGCGGAGCTAGATTTGTAATTCGTTGTTATGATGGCTTCAGCAGCGTATCAAAATTATTTGAGGACCTAGGCAGGGAATCACTCAAGGAGCGAAGGCTCATTTATTTTGACTTTGTCCGAAAACAGGACTTCAACCTTTACATCGGAAACTGAAAATTGATAAAACAATTTGACATTACATACACCCAAGCCCTAGGCGGAGGAAAAACTACCTATGCGGGAATCGTACCCACGACCTCTGGGTTGGCAGACAAGGACGTCACTCCGCCACCACAAGGGCCGGCAAACATATAGATTAAATTTCTTGCATGAATTGGAACGATGCCTCTTTGGCAATGATATTGTAAATATGTGATTAGCCCCATCTAACTACGGTGGGCGAGATCATGTAATTAAAAATAAGTGAAATCAATTGTAGAAAAGGTAGATTTAAGTGATTATATTTCCAACCAACGATAAGGGATCAGAATAAAGTTGTCTGACTGCGCGAGGGAGAAAAAGTATTTTGGGACAAAAGTAGTCGGGTGTGTAATCATCCCTAGCTACAAACTTTGGCGGTGGCTTGCAGGATACTATGTAATCTAATGTAAAAAAATATATTAAAACACTTGGCCTCACTGAAGTAAAAAACTGAATATGCTCAATGTGGTGGCATATATTGGAACTGCATGATCAAAAGCAGATAGCAATGATCGGTGCATAGTCTGCTGCAGATTGTCACGCCTCCCTGGTGACACGCACAGACGTGTAGATAAAAGGGTATCTGTTAAAATGCATTTCCTTTAGTATTACCCATTTTGACTAAAGACTACAGGAATTATCAGCCCAGCTTGACTTAGCATAACTCAATGAGAAATAGACCGTATATTACTTGTTGACTCATTCTGATATCATAGAACATAAGTGCTAAAGAATGTGAAATTTCAATAACTATGCGTGTTTGGGAAATAAATCCTCAGTTTAGTCGGTTGCCAGATGGTGCACCGGTCAACATAAAATTCACGTCTTTTAATCCAAACTATGGCATAAGCATCTTACACTCATGATAAGAAACCTCTGTGATTAAGCACTTACTTCATCCTCGAGACCACAATTAAAGCCAACTCGCTGTTTCAGATGGATGGACTGATAGCTGTATCGGTTAGCTATGCAAAATGCAATTGAATTCAAGGAATAAGCAGCCGCTGTTTATAAGTGCTCCCAAATACGTATGGTCAATTCCCATAAAAGGAGTAAGGAAAAAGGTCTGAATCATGGAGTAAGTAATGAAGCTCAGAAGGTTTTGTTGGGGACTAGTGCCTTAGTGAATAAACGATGAGAAGTAAGATTACTGGAGGGGCAAGAAAACTGGGAAGGATAGATGAAAATATGCCTCTGAAGTGAAAAACAATTCATCTCTTAGAAAAATTGCGGTAGCAGATCCCATTGTAAAAGAAATTCAAGGAGTGTATCGCAAGCCAGATCCTATCGTAAAAGAATTTCAAGGAGTGTATCGCAAGACAAGCAATTTTGAACTAGAACGGAGAACTACGGGGAAAACATTGAGAACTAAAGTCTATTGATTTTAAATAAGTTTACGATAGAAAAAATACTACAAATGTGGGTGAAATGTGTAAGCAACGATGAGGAAGACAATAAATTATGGATATTAATGATGGTAAAACTTATACAAAGCTGCGAAAAAATATACTTGAGTCGGTGAATTAATGAGTAGCTTGTTAAATGTGGGTGAAAGAAAATTCAAGCAATTCGGGCAAAACTATCCGCAGCATATATTGAATTAAATATATGGGCTAAATTATGGGCTTCCAGGGTATTACAGTGCCTCTTCCAAATAGGAGGAGAAAAAACCTCCGTAAAATATGCAGAACATAATTCTGAAAGATAAGAGTATACGATATTGAATGAAAAAGTCATCCGGTAAATATAACACAAGAGAGAAGATCCCCTTGAATTAATAAGCTTTATTTCGGAACATCTATAGTTTGGAAAAGTAGACGCACAAGAGAGGCTATTTACGTAAAATATAAAGAATAAAATAGAAAGGAACTAAGAAAAATGTGTTGCATTTTTACATGCGTAGAAACAGTTTGCAGACATATAGTAGACAGAGCAAAGTGGTTTCAATTTTGGAGCTCATTCTTATAATTCAAAAGATCCACAGTCAGCATAAACACAATGGGGTTGTAATTACATGTGGACTTCAAAGTGAACATAAATAAGCAATTACAAGAGGTAGCAAAGGTATGTTCTCTCAAACAAAAACAACAGATCCCTCAAACTACTATTACATAAGTTAGAGAGTGCTGGCGAAAATACCCTTTCGGTATTTGTTTGGACCATGAGTACAACATAGACAGAGAGAGAGAGAGAGTGAGGAACACTCGCTGGAAAGTCTTTATGCATATTATTGCGTGAAGAGAATTCCTTTTAATTATTTTATAACGGAAAACAAATTTAGCTGGCTCATCTTCAACACTTCAAATCTTTGGAGTGAAGGTGAAATACCAATTCAAATGAGAATTATTAAAAAGCCAAATAAAACCATGTACGATGTTAATTTTAAATCAGGAAATCTTGAACATTAACCTGTTTTTTAATGATATTCGATCCTTGTTGGGAGTCTTTTTTGCCACAAAGAGTTTCCATTTTGGGAAGTGAGATTGTCTCAGTAGAGCAAATAGAAACCATGGTTGACTTCACTCAGTTTATAAAGAATGTTTAGGTATTTAAATATAGTACGAAAAATATACCAACAACCTCATGAAAACAATAGATACGCTACTGAGTATATCACTCAACGACGCTATTATTTTCCTAAATATTCGGGGTGAATGCGGGCGATTACATTTTGAGGTATTTTGTAATATTAAAGAATTTTAATATGCCATATAAATTTTCCAGCAAATATTAAACATTTCTCAATGTTTTATCTCAAAAGTAAAAGGCATTCTAAATGGTAGATCTTGGATTTTATGACCTCAAAAATTGTAAATGTAACGATAAATATCAATTTAATTTCACTCGTAATTGAAGAACCGAATGGTTTGATTCCTAGTTAAAAACAATTGATTGGGCTCCGCAAGGTCTCTCCAATGTTCAAATTCAGAATAGATTTTTGAGGTAACCCAGTGGTTATCCAGTTACTCACAGGCTATTTTTCCCAAATTTCGCCAAACCCATTTGTTAGATTTCATGGAGATATTTCGCTTTGGCAAATATTTATTCCAAGAGCCTACATGAGTGCGTTACTGCTTTCTGACCAAAGGATCGCATTAGAGACCTTAAAAAGGTACATACATAATGATGAATTTTTAAATAATTAGCAAGAACTTCAGTTTATTAAAAACTTGATTGAATCATTTTTGGTTGGAATTTATTTTAGAAAATTGGCAGACCAAATGGGTAATATTGGCTTCACTAACGATTTCGAGTTTTTTACAGTTAGTGACAAATACTTTAAAAGCGCCTGGGTCATAAATGAAAAATTAAGGAAAAGATCTCAACTATTCCAGTAAGGAGTTTCCAACTAGCAAAGTAGAAAGAAAGAAGCTTATCTTCAATAAAAAGGATAAAAAGCTTACAGCGGAGCACTGAATTGCAAGAAAGGCTTTCTGCCCAAGCTCTCATCTCTATTGAAAAGACATTTCAGCTGGGCTTGATGAAAATACCGTTTTCCTGCGATTTAGAGAAGGACAGTTTTGATGATAAACCAAGCCATCGAATTGAACTCAAATGTAAGTTAAACTGGAAAGGTACGATTATTTTTTCTTTCTTTATGATATTTCTGTGAGTATTTTAAATTAATATATAAAAATGTGTTGAAATGTTGTCAAAACGATTGAATACAAAATTCAGTGAACATCAAAGGGAGATTCTTATTTTTTTATATTATTCTTAAATATCAATGTCATGGTGCTCTTGTCCGAATGTCATGATCATCGAAGAAACTTGAGTTGAAGAACTGCGTCACTTTTCATTGCCTAAAATATCAATCATTGTTTTTTTTAATTATATATGTTATATGCTCTAAATTGGTATGAAGGAAAACATGTTTAATCAGTTGAAATATCTTCTTTCACATTGGACTCCTGCTTTCTGGAAGATCCTTATTTAATACTCGAACAGACTGAGTGAGAAAGAGATGTAGCAATAAATAAATTATATTCTATTATATTATATTATATTATTTATTTGGTATTATACCGGTTAAGGTAGATTTTGAATAAACACAGTCAACACACTTTTCCTATCCGAAAAAAGCAACCTGAGTTCGGGCGCTATAGTAAGTCCCTCTTCAATTCCGCATTTCTCTCACCATTCCATCTAACGTGGCAAACCTTCCTATTGCATTTCCTTCCCCTTTGCCTAACGCTCTTCCCTCATTTGTTTGGTAGAGGTGACCGACATTCCTAGGGCCATTAGGAATGGATGGAAAAGGAAGAAGGGTGGAGAGAAACCCGGCAACGACATTAGCCGGATCAAAACAAAAAGAGCCAAGGGGTCCACAGTTTAACATCCCATCCGACAGACGGCGTACTCACTGAAAATGTTCTCCAAAAAGCACCTCAGGGATCGGAATACCACTGAACAATTTCTGCCGCTTCCCGTATTCGAACCCGGGACCTTTCGGTGGAAATCCAGTACATTCACTGAAATGATGATTTACTCTGAGCGGTTGTAGACAAGCAAAAACCTAGTAAGGATCAATTATAAGGGTTTAAATATTAAAGCATTCACAAAAAGCTTTGGTAAACTCACTCAAATTTTCTTACCACCAGAAATTCGATTTAATGGCCATTGCATTCGTTGATTATTTTCCCTAGGAGCTCACGATTTTCAATAGAGTCATTACGGGCAATTCCGATTTTCAATTAACTCGACAAAGCGAACTTTTTGCGGAGGGCCAATGAATAAATAAAAGTGACAAGCCGTACGTGCCTTCGCAACTTGCCAATTAAATATGAAATGGGCTCTTATGCCTCCAATGGCAAGATAGTTACGTGCCTAGCGTGCTTTTCAATGCATCAAAACTCGACTCTTTTGATCCCGGTCTTGTTTTAGACGCTCCTCCTTTCCGACTAAATGAACGTCACCGGCCTTCGACCGTCCTCGAACGCGCAGAATCCGCAGACACGATCTTCCCAGAGAGGCATGCCAACATTCCACTCATTCAATTCCGCCACCTTGTTAATTCCGATGAAGTTCTACTTAATTGTAGTCGAACGATTATTTTTTCACTTGAAATACGGGAGGCGCATGCGAAATAACAAGAGGGCCTCAGATTTCATCCGATGGAATTAGGTTATCGTTTAGAGTCGACAGAATTCTGGAGAATTTAACGATGGGTAATTTTTCTTTTGTCAAGCAAAACATGGTATAATTAATTTTCCAGGACAGTCATACAGTTGCTCACGTGCTCATTTAATTTTTATTTAAAGCTTTGACATGACGGTTTAACTATTTATTTGTGGAGATTATCGTATTTCGCTTGTCGAGAACAATGCACTACTGTTATGCATGGCTACAATTAAGGGAATGTGGAATTGAAAGATAATCTTTCGCCCAAAATTCAAATTTCCCTGAGAGTGTAAAGTAAAGGGTAACCACTATTAGCGGCACCCATATTTTTCTGTTTTTAAAAATGAAGCTTTAAATTAAACTTTGATATCGGATATAATCTGTAATTTTTAGCTGGCCACATGAAATTTCATTAAAGCTCATTTTAACTCATATTCGTAAATGATCAAAGCATACGTTTTTAATCTATCGTAGATGTAATACTAAGTAATCGTGAGTAAATTTAATTGGAATTAATGAATACAATACTACAGGAGATCAAATATTCTCTCTAGTGTGAGAACAAGTGTTTTAAGCGCCGAGAAAAGTGATCAACGTCATGACACCAAAGTTTATGCGTTCATACTACACTTCATGGAAGTTTTAGATATCCATGACATACGGCCGTTTTGATGCTGTTCTCTACGGCTATTATGCAATTCAGGACTTAAAAATATTATTATTCCTATAGATAGTGATGCCTACGTGTGGCGCAGTCATAAAAAATTGCCCACATCATAGAATGTTATAACTCCTTCCCATAATATATATTATATTCCCATACAATCTATTATAATTATTTTTCACGTATTATTGTGCCTTCAGTTCCTCATGCAGCCCACGTGTCTAGTCCTTTCTATGCCAATGACAGTCTGCATAATATTTCGCTTCTATCACCTACAGTAATCATCACTGAGGTTTCTCTGGTACAATTGGGTGGAGCTTCTCTCGTATTCAACCCAAAGGTGTTTGGAATTCATGTATCATACGAGATGGGGTTGAAGCTGAGAAAGCATCAACCCCGGTCCTCCAAATAACTCCCAAATGAACTCCCGTTTCGACTACCAAGTACCTTCTCCTTTCCGACGTCTCTATCGTCTCTCAATTTGTTTAAATGCTCCGTATGTTTTGAAATTACTCTGTCAACTACTTTCACAACGTAAGCCAAACAACACAAATTCGTTTGTTTTTCAAAAAATCCACTCTTCTTCTACTCAAGGCCTCCAAAATACGATTATCTTTTTACTTCATAGCCAACATATCTTAAACATGCTGTACTAAGCTCTAAGTTAGACTAGTATTTTCTTTCATTTATCATAAAAAAATCTTCTTTTTATTCCTTTTTTTAAATAATTAACTACATGATGCATCAATTCACGCATGAATTCTACTGAGACTGAAATCATCTTCTTGAAACACTCTTGAGAACAGGATGGTCCGTTGACTTGTGCATTAGCCTCCCACCCCAAGGGCTCGGGGTGGGAGGCCAAACGATTCCTGTAACAAATTACTTATCTCTCTTCAATGACGCAAATGACATCAGCTATCGCCACCTTCACTAATGACTAGTACTGCCACTACCAGGATACTCTCAGGAGGCCTTTTTACCCCTACAAATTTATTCGGTATTTATCCAAGGAGTTCTCACGAAAATGCCACCAGAATAATTCATATTACAGAAACCCAGACTGAATCTCATCTGCGATAGATTTACGCATTTAAATTACAGTAATACTTTTTTCAACTCCAGGCCTTACATGCAGGGAGTCATTGCTTTCGTTACACTTACGAATTGGGCTTCCATTTTTAGAGGAACGATATTTTATCTACTTATATATAGATACTTTATCTTACTTGCTAAAAGATAGCTTTTGAACGGTCCGAAATGACAGTATACTTTTTAAGTTTCGCGAAAACCTCCTCTTTCTTTGCCCTACATTATTAATCCTAAGGGAAATGCATGTTAAAAAGTATTACTGAAAACAGAACGCTATGAAATTTATTAGTGATATTCTATGTTTTATAAAGGAACCTTTTTTCAGAAAATAAATCATTTCATATAAAACATATTATTAATTCCTATATGATAACGCCAACAAATAAAGGAATCGGGTATCTATGATTTCAATAAATTATCAAATTTCAACTGGAAAACTAATCCCTGTTCTGTGACACAAACATCACAATTTATAAACCCGTATCCAAATAACTCCGCGGGAAAAAAACGTTTAGAGTTCCACTCATTAAGTACTTAAATTCAATTTATAACCGAATTTTCACCCTGAAATATTTTAGAATTTCTAACACCCTTTTATCCAATTCAGCGGACTGTGATTAATCTCTCCAACCGTGGTTTCAACGATATAAACGTTTTCTGTTGCCATGTCCTACTTTACCCCGTCGCCGCATTCTCCTTTTCGAAACCTTTCACATTTTATTCCGCCGAGTTGGATTCTCGGAGGCCATGCCCCAGCACAATGCGTCAGGCGAAGCGTAGCGCACGCGACGAGACATCACACGATTACACTCGAAGGACGTGATGGCAAGGGACTCAGATTCCAACCTATTTTGTTTCCCCTCATTAACCTCACGGGTGTTAAAACTCTGTGCCCACTCCCTTACAAAACACCTTCCCTTTAGGAGTCCTGCATTCCCTCTGGGCGCCGGGAGTGCGTCGCTGAGGACACCCTCCGAACAACGGCCTATTCTTCCCTCCCGTGCATCCCGTGACCTGTGTGCTCTATTCCGCTGCACGGTCGCGCAAATATTATTATGCGCTCTCCGGGCTTACAAAGATTCATCGCTGGCAACGCGAAGGTGCCAGGCGTGTGCTCTAACCTAAGGGAGAGGAGCGAGTCGTAAGGACATTCTTAATGAGCCCCTGCAACAGACCCGCATTCTGCCTTTCTCATCTCTTATTTTGCCACGACCTATGAATGTCTCTGCGACGGTTAATTCTCGTTAAGGGCATATATATATGTTCATTCTATCCGGTTTAGTAAATTTTTCTAACGTAAGATTTTCATGGATTAAGTGTTTAATTGGTCAACGGGTATTAAAATTAACATAGTTAATCAGTGGTTAGCTAATGGTTGCTCATATCTAACTGGATGGGTTAGTCAAGTCCCCTTTCGAGTAGGATTGTGCAGCAAATTCAATTGATTTTATTTATAGGACACCCGATGACAACTCGAAGAAGATTAGAAACGCAGGGGTATACCTTCATCCCTGTTAGTGGCTGGCAAAAGTTCAGGAAAATAATAGCAAAGATATTATTAATGGAAAAATTAGGTGATTTTTTAATTAAAGCTGTGGTCTTCCTATTTATTCATCAAGATATTATTTTGGAAAATGGAAATTTGTTTCAACTTAAATGTTAACATATATTTACTCAAAATCATTACAATACTAAACATCCCGTAAATTTTCAAATAAATGTTAAAACTATTGAAATGAATTGCAATACAGACGTGGACTTTTCTCTCTTAGTCAAAAAGATGTCTACATTCGCAGTCCTCTATTAATGCACTTGGCTGAGCAATGGTTGGAATTCAGAACCGAGTCTTAGTATGTCATTCATAGGGGCAATGTGTTCTTTTAATAAACATGTATTTATTCAATAAGTATGAATTCAGCTGGTGTTTATTTTTACAACGCGTTAATGCTGACAATATTTTTGTGGGTGCACACCCACCATTACTTACTTTCTTCCTCCTATTCATTGTGCATAAAAAATTATGCACGTTTCCGCTTGAGCTGGAAAAAAATCATAATGCTAATCCGAGTTTTAAGTGAAACCTGCGGAACGCGTTACGGCCGTCTGGAAACGTCTACTTCGTAAAAAATGTAGCCACTGGAACTTTTTTTTTCCACTTTCTTATATTTTACGACTCCCGCTAACGATGGCAAGCATTCAGAAATTCATGGGCACGAGGAAACGATGCTTGAATCATGGAGGTATCTTGAATGGCAAAAAAAAAAAATGATTCCTTCTTCCGGAGAGATTCCCTGCCCGGAGTTAAACGGAGCGTTAAAGAAGTGCTTGCTGGGGTGCGACTTGAGGTGACATGCGTATTTGAGGCGAAACGAGTATAAAAAACGGAAAATCGGGAGAAAGAGAATTGGAGGCAGAGTTAGGCAGATTAATCCCTCTTGGGGAGATGTCACTTGGAGAGTGTCTGATCAACCAAGAGAAGGATGCTACCAGGGAATGGATTCCACTACACTGATACGAGATCTCAACTAAGTTAACTCATTTTTGGAGTGACTCGATGACTTTGGTAAAAACGCCTTCTGAAATTAGGAGTTCACTATAAAATTGAAAATAAAAATAGGGAAGTTACATACATTCTCGAGGATGATTAATACGTAATAAGAGGTGTTTCATCACCGTATCTACGACGTTTGCCAGTAAATCGTTAAATGTGAACAAATGCGGGCTAAATAGTTTTTAACTCGACCAAAATGGCAATAGAAAACGGAATATACATGTAAGCCCATTGCTGAAACAAATCTATTCTATATACTCCTCTCTGATCCTCTGTGATGTCATATTTAATTGATATTTATACTACGCTCTTGTATAAGAGAAAAATAATTTGGAAATCATGAAAGGCTGGAAATGTTACTAAACCCAACTCCTGTGTTTCAGGTACTTGCCGTAGCAACATGGGTGTAAATGGGCTTCGAAATAAAGAGATCGAGAATAACAATCATTAGAACTGTGAATTCACAGAGAAATGAACACATTTTCTGCATTCACAGGATACCCAGAGGCAAATGCTTATTTGATCCTTTAGCAAATAACCTGAGACAGGAAGACATTGATGCTCTCCTTCAGCTACTCCGCAGGCGAAACGAAGATGGTGTGAATTATCAGCTGTGCATTTGCATAGTACCAATCCTATAGCAAATAATAAATAAATAAATATACATATAGGTCATTATTCATCATATAATTCATTAATGACTAAAGGATTGACACGTCACATTATCCGCTGGCCCTAAGCACATGTACTTATATAAATATCTTTGTATAGAATTATCTATATTCTGTTTCAACATTAACATTCACATTAATTTGTAAATAAAATTAAATTAAAAAAAAAACTTATAACGACTGCTTTTTTACGGATCTATTAAAAATGCACCTTTCAGTCATGTTAGGTACCTACCGATAAAAAGCCAATTACTCGAGCTGTATATGTTTGAGAATCAAAGGAAATATCTAAAAGATTTATTGATCGAAACACAACATCAGTTTCAAGGGTAGTCATTGTGATCTATTTGAGCATTCTGATGTCGTTTTTTAAGGAATTTGGGCCCAGGAGGATTTTGGAAAATGAAATGGTTTTTTTTTTAATTATATAAAACTAAGTCATTAAGGAAACCGAAAACCGAGAGATAACTGCTAAGTGGGATAAAACCGTTTACATGAAACGCCAAAATATCCTCAGGCAAAATAGTAAAGACTTAGAGGGAAGCTTTTCATGAAGACATAGTTAATATTTCACATCCTTCTCTTGAGGCATGCATTCTCTAAAAAAACCTCATAAAAAACCTTTTCTTACAAAAATATGAGTGAATCTAGTAATTATTTTGACCAATGAATTTCATATTTCTGATTTTTAATGCACTTGAGCTGAAATGGATGTTTTGACACATTGCTGGAAGGAATTCCTTTCTTAAATCTCGTGTATAAATTATCGAATAAGTGTTCTTTCTACCATTCCTTCATGCGAATATCAAGTGGTATCAACTTGGGCAGACGTGAAAAGGAAATACTATTGCATTTTACCTTGGATTATCATGCATCAAATATTCCTAACTATGGTGTAAAAAAATTCCGTACTTCTAAGCCATGATTTTTAAATGAAAATTATTAGTAGGTATTGAAAAACACCTGAGTGATACATATAGACTTGAAGTTTATTCAAGTAAGTATTCATTTTGCGTTTTTTACTCGTATTTGAAAATCTAAGTTAAGTGCCCGTAATTTTCAATGTTCTACCTAGCAACTTCAGTTTTAAAAGCTAAGATATTAATGGGGCTCAACCTCCATTTGTGTGTCAGCAACAAGTTTTTGCATTATTATAAATAAAGCTATGCTATGTAAATTTATATAAATACGTAACTACTGGTTAGAGTTAGGTTTCAAATGGATGCTAAAATCTAATATGACTGAATGAAAGTCTTAGCACTGTGTAGCATGATCCATGTTGGCTGTACTAAATCAATTTTGAGGTCTACATACTTACCTTCCGTCTTGGTGCATTAAAAACACATGTTTTCAGCCTTTTATCTCAGTTCAAAAGAAGCTTAACTACATTCAAATTAATTTCATCAAATTATTTTAGCTCAGAATTACCTTTTACTTTGACTCTAGATCAACTTAAATATGAAGTTCTAATCTATGAAACATTATGCAATAAAAGTTTTCATTTCTAAAGGAATAAAACGAACCATCCTGCTAACTGACGAACATTTAAAGTTCTCCGAATGAGGTCAAAGTGTTTTGTTTGAAATTGAAAACTTCGTAATACTCTCTTCTTTTGGTTTGCAAGTTTGCAAACTTAAAGTAAAAATTGAGATAACTATTTACCAAAGTAAGCTAATGATAAAGTATTGATTTTTCAAATTAAATAAATGACCTACATTAACAAATTGAAAGAAAAATAAATTACTCGAAAAATAGTTTCTTTAACTGAACGAGTTAGCATTTAAAGCGTCATTGCCAAAGTCCTCTCTGTGGCTAGTGTCTTCTTGAACATAAGTAAGCAAGCAAAAACATCATAATATTGTTTTATATTTCATCATTTTTCTCATTGCCGCTACAGCATATTGATTGCCTTTCTATGTCTTGACTATTTCTCCTCTAAATAACTATTTTTCTTTTTCCGTAGCTTTCTTTTCATTATTTCCCTTACCGTATTTGTAATTTAAAAAACGTACCCATAGCCTTTATTATTATTTATCGCTTTCCTCATTTTTGATATATCATTTAACTTCGATCAAACGGAATCTTTACCCCAAAATACTCCCTCATATTTTTTTATGAATTAGTCCACTAAACTATCTCTTCCAACATTTTCCTATAATTTTGATTGATAAATTCAGTCATTTTAGGAAAATGTGCATTTTGTAACTTAACTGCTGAATTTACATTTATTCCCATGAAATGACATTCCTCTATCGCAATGGTTACATTCGTTATAGCTTAACCATCTACTTCAATGTACTTTTTCCATAGTGCTTCTTCACTCCCTTATCCGCTATTCTTAAAAGAGATTAGACCAACTAAGGTATTCATAAAAAAGCATCAAAATTTTGATGTAATCCAGCAAGAAAAAAATTATCCAACTAAAAATTATTTAGTTGATCGCTGAACTCACAAATCGTAGAGAAAATTATAGCCTAATAAATCATTTAGCTGGGAAACGGTGATCTAATACAGCTATTGACTTAATGCAACCAGAGTTGGGCTGTTTTCCATAAAAATTTGAAGCACTGATTTAAGCACTAGAATGATAATAATTGCGTCACTTTTTATGCCATTGAATGAAAAGTTTGAAAATCCCTGGAATATATGCGAGCATACTAATAAACGGCTTTTTGCAATAGTAAAACTCCAGAAAATTTCTGAGAAATAAAGTAAATTCAACTAAGCTCTTTTTCGAAAATATTTATTTTCAAAATGTGAACGCGGATATGAATACGCTGCTCAGATTGCTCAAACTTTAAAATACGGTTCAAGTAATTGAAGCCGATTAAGAATGTAGAAAAATAGATGCCAAGGGAAGAAGAAGTCTACGGTAAAGATATGTAAAACTACAGTAATTAACGTGAAGATTTGTTCAAAAGTGAAGATTTCAATAATTTTCAGTCACCTATTTAGAGTGAGTACGGTAGTGTTACTATCCGAATACTTCCCTACATTATCTCAACCGTATCAATGGAAAAAGTTTTATTATGATTTTTTAAATAGAATTTTCATATGCTCTGGAGTCCAGAAATTAAGCATTTTCAGTATAATGGAAAGGTGCTTAAACGAGGAAAATGGGAAGATGACGTGAGAATAAATACCAAGTATTGTCCCAGCACATTCATCCTACATCTTTATGAACATGCCCCAGGGGGTATATGCCTACATATGCTCCTTGAAGACTCCCTCTGACTGAAGATGACGCAGCTGTGCCGAAACGAGACGTGAAATAAATTTATGAACACACGTAAAAGATTTAAATCGCGTGAATTTCGTTCAGGCTACTTATGGAAAGCAGTGAGAAGGAAATGGAACTTTGAGAGGAATAGAAAGAGGAATTTATAGTCGTAGGGCATAATAAACGACACTTTTAGGAGAAGGCCAAAGGGAGTTGTGTATGAGAATAGTGCTTGGTTTGTAAACTGAGAGGTTGAGAGAGAGAGAGAGAGAGAGAGAGAGAGAGAGAGAGAGAGAGAGAGAGAGAGAGAGAGAGAGAGAGAGAGAGAGAGAGAGAGCGACAGAGAAGGATTTAGTGAGTGAAAAGAGGGAGAAGTGAATAGGGCGGTTGAAGGGAAGGAAGACTGGGAGGGGGTCGCGCTTCAACGAGGACGAGCAAGAATGTGCATTTATGGGAGGAATCTTCTTCCTCACGCCGCAAAAAGAAACAACTGGATTTCTGGAAACGAAGAGAGTTGCATAATTAAATTTGACGCGGGGGAACAAAACATTCGAGAAGCCGGCAATCGGCGCATGGCACGGGAAATGGGTCGAAGGCGGAAGGAACATGCGAAGCCGCTTTCCTTACCTATACCCCTGAGGTGAAACGAATGGAAGAAATACGAGAGCGAGAAAAGGAATAGGGAATCAGGAGAATAGCGATCATAATGCTGGGGAGAAGGAAAGTGCTGGAAACCAAGAGATGGTTAATGGGAATAATGGGAGGTCAGGTTCACCTGGAATCTTTAGGAATTGCCTGAGACACGCGTGAGGGTGAATGGAGGCATGGGACAAGGTTACGGTGTTGTTGAGTTGCGTGAGGCCGAATGGCGGGATTAAAGGCTGGGGAGGGCAAAGGGATTTTCCGTAATAGGTGAAAACTTTTCAAATTTCATGGGAGCATTCCTATACACAGCAGGTACGAGGAATTTCCACTAAAAATTGTCCATGAGAGGCCCCAACGCGGCGCAGAAAATAAAAAAATCCCGAATTCGAGGTTCACAGAAATGCTAAGTTTGATGAAAAAAGGACAAAACTTGAGGAAAAAAAGCGACAAGAAAGCTGTTTGAGCTTTTGCGCGAGCTTTGAACTCTGAAAAGAACTAAGATATTCTGCCTCTTCTTCGGAGAAATGAATTTTACTTGCTACATTTTATTTCAAATTCATTTCGTTGTGTTCCTGAAGATGAAAATTTCACACTCCGTATATTACTTTTTCATAATACAAACTTGACGGAATAAGTAGGTATATTAAAGATATTTTCCACCAAATATTGCAGTATTCACTTCCATAGAGAAAACATCAGTGTTTACTGTGAGATATACATGTATCCATGTTGTATTCGTGCATATATGTCTATCCGTGTGTACAACCGATCATATAGTAGTTAGATACTTGTATTAATGATTCCGATTGAAGAGAAAAGGGACGTCAGTCAAAATAAAATTTAACCGTAGAAAAGGTTCTATGTAATTATTGAAATATAAATGAAATAAAAATTAGATTTTCTTATAGGTATTTGACTACGTAAATTTTACCAATGAATTCACAACATCTTTTCTCCAAATATATTAGTGTGACAATGGTTTACCTCACAATGATTTACCGTACAATTACTAGTAGCATAATTAATATTACTGTATATTCATAATAATATTATATTATCGTATTTTAAAATTTGAAATAAATTTGAAAGCAGCCTTCTATAGCATCTCCAAAAAAGGAAAATTAATACTTTGAAATTTGTCTATTCAAGTAGAACCAAAGTCAATGGAAATGGCCTTGTTAATTCCTTAGCTATTCCCACGCAACGGAATTTAATATGCATCTTAGAGGAAAATATATCTACATGGAACAAAACTCGATACTCCTAACATTGTCTATATTTAATTTATAAATTATTGAAAAGCTTCTGGAAAACTTCTTTGGGCAATTTTTCTTTACCCTTTGCGACGAAAACAGAAGTAATTTTTCGGACGTTCTTCAGGAGAAGGAATAGAAAATGTAAAAACTATATTTTCTGGGCGAGAAACGTCCAGGAACGGAGAACGGAGAGTATATAGTGAACACTTGAGAAACTAAAGCAGTCAAGAAAATATGTCAGAAAGACCTTTGCGAGAATATGGAGAAATTACTAATAATAAGGCAATTATGTAAGATAATGCCAATCAAGGCCGTATTTATAGTACCTCGTTAATCCATTCACGTGCGTCACTAATTGGATGAAGGGGAATTTGACTAACTAAAGAGAGTCATAGTTAGTGTTAGTCTTTAAAGTAAGGGATATTATTCTCGCAGAATCATTAAATATTTCAGGGAAAAATGATCGTACATTGTTTGGATATAGTGCAGAATTTATGAGGAAGGAATTTGACAGAAGTATTCCATTTGTTCAATTCTTAACCCTCCTGAAAATTAGCAAAACGGCTGTGAGCGAGGACTATAAGGCAAAAATTAAAATTTTACATTTAGGAAAAGGTAGTTATAAAAATCATTAGCAAAAGGTAACATAATAGTGCAAAGAACTATCTAGGCAAAGATAAGTTAGATATATGAAGAGAAAAGGCTCATGTGAAGCCATTGTAGCAATGATAACGTCAAAGTATTGGAAAGGAACGCAGAATATTATTGAAAATGTGTTTTTGGCCACTGGGAACACTGAGGTGTTCAACCAAGTTCATTATGGAAAATGGAACCGTTTAATATAGAAATGGACCAGAAGTATATGGGACAAATCTAAAATTTGGGTAAGAATTTGACAGCACATGTAAGGGTAGCATAGGTAGAATCGGGATGGATAATGATAAGCAGGTGAATGAGACATTGTTGCATGTTGTCACCGGCATTTCAACATATATACTAAGGAATTATTAAGGACGAAATATTAAGGCCTTGAGGTGGAAAAATAAGTCGTTGGAGAAATTATGATGTTAGTTAGGTTCTCATATTATGAAGCAATAGTTAGACAAAAAAGGGATTGCGGCTATTGTTGTGTGAAAATATAATAAATGTAATGATGTTCTCAAAAAATGGTAGAGGTAAGTCAAATATTGCAGTGCGTAAGTTATAAACTAGAGGATTTCATGCATACTTTTAAAAGAAAACGGGTAAATAAACAGGAATATTAGAAAAGTATTGAGTCAGCATAGGGAGCACATAAAGAAGGATAGAGATGATGATAGGTGCACTAAGTAAAGATGATATGGGAATTGGTAAAGATTTTAATATGGACCGTTGCGCTGTAGAGTTATGAATCTGAAACCTAGTCTTCGAGGCAAGAGGATGAGCGTAGGTCGGAGGATTATGAGACATGGGATTAGATTATATTAAGAAAATAATTTGGAACAATGAAATTATAGAACAATAAAGAAAATAATTTGGAACAATAAAATAATAAAACAATAAAGAAAATAATATGGAGAGTAAGAAAGAAAAAATATGAATTTTAAATTTTAAATGCGAAGAGAGGAAATCGCTGAGAAAAATTTAAAGAAGGCATAAAAATGAGGTGGAGAAATATTGCAAAATAATTGGATTTTAATAGCCACGAATAAAAGGATAATGCTAAGTAAACGGGTTAGAAGGAAAGAAGGAATGAAATAGCCTTTTTAAACAGCATAGAGGTAGGTAGAAGTCACAAGCAAGGAAATTAGAAAATGATTAAGGTTAATAATAAATATTTAAATGAAACATGATTAAAAGTATATAAAAAATCCAGGGTAATACAGTTGTCATTAGGCACTTCACTGTACTGTAAAGGCTGATTGACGCGAGAAGTTACATTTCATTTACATACCCTGCATTTTTTTCTCTCTTAAACGAGTGGTCCGTTAACTATATGATTTAAAGTTGCCTACTAACCTTTAAATGAGATTCCAAGGCTGGCCTCACCCAGACCATACGGAGAATTTAGTCCAACCCCGGAAAAGTACACACGCTTCCTCGGGGAGAAATCCCCACGGGATGCGTAACGAAACGTTCGTTAACTCCCGGGCGCCCGTGTTCTTTTTCTCTTCCTCCCCTCGTCTCTTCCCTCGCCGCCCTCCCTTCCCCACACCCTCCTCCCTCCGCACCCAGTCGGAGAGCGAGCGATATTTGATTTGAGTGCAGTGGGCGAGAGAGCACAAAAGTTTCGCCCCATCCCCCCAACCCTCTCACCCAACCCCTTCCTCCCGCGACGAGATGGGTTTAGCGCCAAGCCAGTGAGCAAACTCTTTCCCCTTGACAAGAGTTGAGATTGATTGCGCTCTCTCACGGAGCAGGAGGATGCGAACGAGACCGGCTTGTGCAAGGGATGCACGGAGGAAATGGAAAAAAATACAGGGGTGGAGTGAGAGCTAGGGTGCGTCGAGGGTAACGGTGGGGAAGAGTGGGGGGAGGAGCTTCCGTAAGGACGCGTTGGAGAGGGGGAGCGGGGTAAGTGGGCCGGCGGGGAAGAGGCAGACTCTGGGACGGGGGAGGCGGGCGGAAGTCCGGCAAGATCTTGGTTTTGTTTCGAGCTGCCGCCTGGGGAGAGGGTGTAGCGGACATGGGAACACCTACTGGGAGGAGAGGGAAGAGGCATCAGTGGGATTTTTAGGAGAGAAAAGAAATTGATCCAAGGAGCGTAGATGAAAGGAGGGAAACCTGAAGAACATTTCGCCATCCATCTTTTGTGCATTTAATTAGGCATCAGCCTCGATCCCATTGGCCCGTGTCTTAGAATGCATATTCATGATTCATTGAAAATATCGAAATCATCCAGTCATGGATGTAAAGAGAAATCGTATGTGCATACAGTTTTAAAGTTTTCGATGAGTATTTATATAAATTTTATCCTACTGTTTAAGAAGGGGTTGGATGGACACAAAGAGACCGATGATATTTGTAACCTTCCTGGATGCCTAATAACATTTCAAATTTAATAAAAAGTTATGATGTTGTGGCTACATGGTTACATAATAAGAGTTATAATTAGCTTAAGTTGGACTTTTATGATTCCTTTCATTTGCAATTTTATATTTTCGTCGAAAGAAGATACATTTATTCTTTATATTTTTCCACTGTCATATCTGCCTTTTAAAAAAAGAGAAACGATCTCGTATGTAAT